>NC_142584.1:3127664-3727664 GCF_965207765.1 Zootoca vivipara
GGCAGACAGTTTTGCTGATAAATAGTGGTCGATATTTTGAATGCCAAGATACTCACCGGTCCCTTGTTCACCTTCATATGGTTCTAGAGAGAGAAATTAGGAAAGTATGAGAACTCTTTCCCGTCATTGGCAGCCTAGGTTGGCTGAAGTTGTTCTACTGCTCTATTTATTTAAACCTCATGAAAATTCATCAGCATTTTGGTGCCAATTTCCCCAATAAACACATTTTCTTTATCCTTCCATCGGACGAAATGATAAATGAGTGTCAACTACTTACGTGCGGACACCATGGCAAAAGCAACCCAAACAACCAAAAGGAGGACCCAGAATTTCATAATGATCACTGAAGAGGAAAGGAAGATTCTCAAGACTCTTGGAGGGATGTCACAAACTGACGGTTCACCTGGATCCAGCTTCTCTTTCTTATAAAGGCACAACCTTCCAATCAAATTGTGTTGGCTGAGCTGGTGCAGTTTTGGAGCCTTGAACGGATTAGCCAGTAAGTAACCTTTTCCTGTGAAAACACACACACACACCCGGTAAAAATCAACAAGACAGCATGTGATGGTGTGTGCAATGTGCCAGGGGCTATGTGCCCTTTCTTAGGATTAAGTCTTGGTTTTCAACTGCCACTGAATTCAATCTCTGCCTCACTTCCAAGAAGGGACCCTTAGATAAACTAGGGCCAACAGCAAACCAAGTGTTTGTGAAAGCGTTCAAACTCCTTCACACACTGCCAACTGGGAATGTGGCCTTCTGCCTGACATTGCAGCATTTGAGCATCTAAGTAGAGAAGGCCTTTTCTTTTTCCATTTCCCCTTCCCACCACCACACGCTTTTCAAAGTTGTTTTCACCTGTCCCCTTACTCCCCTTCTTCTTTCCACGTTCAACTTGTAACTTGTGCCTTATTCCCTTCTTCAAAACCTGCCACTTTCTTTCATCTCATTTCTGGTTCTTTTACAATCCCTCCCCGCCCCCCGATCAGCTGTCTTTTTTAAAAAATAATTTTTATTGGATTTTACATAGAAAAAAAAGTAAAAAAAGAAAAGATAATAAAAATAGGAAAAATACAGAAAAAAAAGAAAAAGAAAGATTATATAAAACAACATCATCAAATCTTGTCTCCCACAATTCTTCACATATTATATAACAATAGGATGTATAGACATTCTTCAGCTCCAATTCTAAACTTTTTGGACTTCCTCATTCCCCCTTATTGGGTTCTCAATAATATACTCATTCTTGCAGTTTCTAATTCTATATTCCCATTCTCTCTTCCAAATTATAGCTTCTTTTTAAACATTGACCCTTCAGCCTTCACTTTTCCATTTTTACCTTAACATTCTCTACCCTTTATCCAGAAAAAATCAAACATAACTATTAAAACACTTCACTCCCTTAATATTCCCTCCCACCAGACTAAGTCTACCCCCCTTTCCTTGGAATCGGTGTCTCCAGAGACTTCATCCAGCTCCTTAATATGTTCCAGATTCAGACCATTTTTATCAGTCAATAGGAATTAATACAATTCTCCCTCACCCCACTCCTGCTCTGTCCCAGTCTAAATTTTGCCGAACCCTCTCCCCCTTCTTCTGTATTTCCCAGATTTTGTTTCCAACTCTGTTCTCTATCTTCTGCCCCCCACCTATTTCCTTCTCCCCCTCTCTCACTGGGGTCTTAACCTTTTTGTTTTTTCCATTTTGGGGGGGCTTTTGAAACCTAGCCCTTCCCTGTTTCACTTCTCTCACCAGTGAAACAGTGATTTCTTCTTGGTTCCCTCCCTGCTCCACCTCTCCCACTGATGGAACAGTGATTTCTTCTTCCTTATAAAAAAACAACCATTGATTCAGCAAATTGTCTTTCAAAATTATAGTTCTCCTCATTCTTTTCTGAAGTTTCCCCAAAAATCACATCACAGTGTATGACTTCTTCTGGTCGTTCTTGTTCTCCCTTCTCCTCCTTTCTAAGTTCAGATGTTTCATCTATTCTGATATTCAATACTGGTAATTCCTCAGACCTCTCATCCATATACAGTACATCCAGTTTGGAAATGTGGATCTCCTCTGTCAGTTCCAAAATTGTTTTTAAAATCAACGTCTTCCACTGTGTGTCTTCCATATCAGCATCTAGAAACTTCTCTCCCTCCTCCTCCATGTTTGTGGCAGGCAGGAAGTGTATTATTATTGTCCTTAATTTGTATTACTCAATATTGTGAAAAAAGGAAAGTTCTGTTTGGTCTGAATCCTGCTTCTATTTCTTTCCTTCTTCTTTTTCTTTTAACTCCCAGATCCAAGTCAGTACTGAGCAGCCTTGAAGTTTGCTATTGAAACAAATCCTCTTTATTTAGCTGCAGCTCTCAGTCTCTCACTCTCAGGCAGACACATTCCTTTCTATTGTGACGTCACAAAGAGAGCTAGTCGAGTCTTCCTTTGACCCGGTTCCAAGTTCACAGGGGGGCTCTTCCTCAACAAATACACTTCCGGTTCACCGCGCTGGCGATGTTTAAGTATGTTTTAGCTGGCGATGTTTAAGTATGTTTTAGCTTTTCCCCTTACTCTGCCTTGGGGAAAAGTCCTTAAAGCAGTATTTCAAGATAGTCCAAGCTACTGCATCGCACAGTACCCATTTTGGGGGGGGGGCTGACTTCCCTTTTAAGCCTCCTCCCAGCGCCAAATTCTTAATCCCAATCAATAAATTTTAGCTTGCTTTTTCCAAATCTTGACTTTTTTAGGAAGAATCCACCGCTTGCAGGCTGCAGGCTAGGGGCTTCGCTTCATGGAGGTGGCGATGGTGCCCAAAATGGCTCCCGTGACTGCCACTCCGCTGGCTCTCGGGGGCTCTACTGGCACCCCGGGCAGTGGAGGAGTCACGTTTGGAGCTCTGCCAGGCTTGCTGTGCCCCCGGGACGCTCAACCTGGGGTTTTAACGGGGATCCGCGTGCCCCCACGGATTTTCCCCGCCTCCGCGATGCCAAAAACCTCAGAGACGAGGTTTTTTGCGCCTTCTCGCCAGCGCAGTGAACCGGAAGTGTATTTGTCACTAATATCAAAGGTTTATAAATATTATCTTGCTTTCAGATTCCCTTCTGGCCTTTTGCCCCCAGACCTTTTTCCTTCTTCCTCTGAACTTCTGTCTTGTGGTCACTTGTCCTCGACATGAAAGGTGTTGCTGGTGGCGGCATTGGCCCTGTCCAAAGGCTATGGCCTGGGGAGGGGCTGGGGTATGCAAGTGAGGAAGCACTGGGCAGGCTGTGACATTGTGACCCACCTGAAAGTGACCCAAAGCCAACAGCTTAGTCCTGGCCCAGCCCACTCTTTCAGGAGCAATGGTCTAGCCTGCAGGTCAGTGGTCCTCTAAGGGTGTAGCACATCACACTGGTTTGGCGGGAGAGGATGGGAAGTGCGGGGAGAAGAGTCAAAGACGACAATCAAAGAAATATTTCAGTGTAGTATAGTATGGATGATTTTTTATATATGTATTTACAGACTATGGATAGATTCCCCCCCCCAAAAAAAATCAAGTACTGCTAGGAGTTGTTTCTTTCGGTTTTCCAATACATTTCTTACCAATGAAAAAAATGGTGTGGCGCAAGCCAATTTTTATACTGAAAGTTTGAGGACCACTGCTCTAGGTACACATGATGCAATATAGGACATGCTCTAACATCTTTCTCGTGAAGCATTCTGTTCAGGAACATATCTGAATGCTGCAGGCAGCTAAGCCTAAAGGCCAAGGAGTTGTAAAGGCCCATCTAAAGAAAGAAGAAAGAAAGAAAGAAAGAAAGAAAGAAAGAAAGAAAGAAAGAAAGAAAGAAAGAAAGAAGAAAGTGCTCACAAGATGTCTAAAGAAACGGAGGAATGGTTCCTGCCCAAACTTTACTGGTAGGGAATTCCACAGGGTAAAACTCAGTCCGTAGCGAAGGCCAGCCGCGGTGGCGGCGGTGAGGGCCTGATCGTAAGTCGAAGAAATTTGTAAGCGCACCCCCATTTTCCCCCTTCGTAACTCGAAAAATTTGTATGTCGAGTCGTTCATATGTCGAGGTACGACTGTACCTAACCAGCACAATGGTGGCACCAGAGAGCGCGCCAACACCCACATCTCCATCCTAACATACCAATGATGTTGCTATTAACATTGGCAACATTGCTACTAAACCTTATACCCAACAATCGTACCACAAAGGCTCTCCACACTGTGTTGCTGATCACCAGAAGGAACTCACTAATATCATCAAGATAAAAATATGCCGCACCAAGTTCAGATACCTAGGGGTACAAATAACCAAAAACCTCAACAAATAATACCTACACAACTACAAGCTTCTGTGGCGACAAATAAACAAAGACCTAAAGAGATGGAACAATATGAATTTCACTCTCTCAGACAAAATGGCCATGATCAAAATGATCACCCTCCCAAAATTAACCTACCCATTCCAAACCCTCCCAATCTGGATTTCCCCAATCCAACTTCGCAGGTGGCAGAGAAAACTACACTCTTTTATCTTCTCACATAAAAAACCCAATAATAAGCACCAAATACCTGCACCTCCCCACCTCACAAGGAGGATGGGGAATCCCCAACATAGAAACATATTACAGAGCTAACCAAATACGACATATAATCCCATATATACTGGAGGACGAGACAAAACAATGGATACATCTAGAGAGGGACTCAATCGAAAGTATATGCACCACAACATACCCATTCCTCCCAAACAAACTAAGGAAAATTCCCACAACACTTCATAGGTACACACAAACCATGTTCAAAGCATGGAAAACAGAAACAGGCAAACTATCTCCAACCCCATCCCCTTGGCTTACTGCCCATTATTCCACCATGCAGCACAAAATCTCCAGACAAAAACCTGGCAAACCAAAGGCTTATATCGCCTAATACAGTGTTTCTCAACCAGTGTGCCTCCAGATGTTTTGGGACTACAACTCCCATCATCCCTAGCTAGCAAGACCAGTGGTCAGGAATGATGGGAGTTGTAGTCCCAAAACATCTGGAGGCACACTGGTTGAGAAACACTGGCCTAATAGACTTTTATAAAGATAACAAACCTCTGTCAACACAAGAAATACAGTTACAGGTAGGTAGCCGTGTTGGTCTGAGTCGAAGCAAAATAAAAAAAATTCCTTCAGTAGCACCGTGTATCTGAAGAAGTGTGCATGCACACGAAAGCTCATACCAAAATATAAACTTAGTTGGTCTTTAAGGTGCTACTGAAGGAATTTTTTTTATTTTACAAGAAATACAGGATAAGCTAGAAGACACCCAAATACCCTGGTTAACACAACACCAACTACATGCCCTCTTAAACAATCCAGCAGTAAAATCAGCAGCAACCAGGCCCCTGACAACCTTCAAAAACCTCCTCCTAAAAACAAAGGGACACGGCAAAGGGATGGTATCTGCAATATATATAATACTGTACTACTCCAAAATCCCACGAATCCCCTAGACACAATCAAAAGACAATGGGAAGATGACATAGGCTACGAGATTAACCCCATTCAATGGACCAGAATGTGGTCTAAACCCCCCTTTAAATCCATATCAACAAAAAGGAAAGAACTCACTCTGAAACTCACCTACAGGTGGTACCTAACACCAAGAAAACTAGTGCTAATATGCCCAGGAACCTCACTAAATGCTGGAGAGCGTGCACCTCAACAGGCACATATTTCCACATGTGGTGGGAGTGCCCCAAAATCCAACTATTCTGGACAGCAACCATAAGAGAAATATGTAAAATAACCAAGCAAATATTAGAAATAACCCCAGAACTGGCCTTGCTAACATCTTCCAAGACAATAATGCCCACCTACACCACAAAGAACTCATAACTCACCTACTCTCAGAAACCAGAAACACCATAACCAGACACTGGAGAGACCTGTGAGAAGTAAGCATGGACCAATGGTACCAAACAGTATGGGAAACAGCCTTACTAGAAAAATTAACCAATAAGCTGAAACTGACATGGGGACAAATAGAAGATGACGACTTCACGCCGGTATGGTCCCCTTTATCACATACACAGCCCAACAAGGCAATGACAAAAATCCACCAATAGCATACAAATCAATATGGCTAACCTGATCCAAAATACCCACCCACTCCACTCTCACATGAAACAAAGACCACCACAGCCAATCACAAATGAACAACCATATCCTAGGCCAACCCCAACATCTCTCACCACCAAAGGAACATAAGCGAACAGCAGAGAAGCTACACAAGCGGCGCTGACAACACCCCTGACATATATTAAGTAAAATAGAAACATCGTCACCCGACCCCACCCCCACCCACCCTCCCCTCATCTACCTCTTTTCCCGTTTTCTTCCCACCCAATGTCTCAACAATTGAAACTGATTCGTAAAAATGATATGAGAGACATTGCACATATCTTTGTAAACCAAGAAAACCTTTAATAAAACAAAAAGAAAAAAAAAGAAAAAAAACCCTGTGGTGGACCTACATTTTTGGGTTCCTGAAGCTTGAACCGTTATGGGGGCCCCTTCACAACCAGCAATGAGGGCTGGGTAATCACTGCTATCCTCTTCAATGGGGTTGCTAGCCCACCTAATAGTATGCTAAGAAACCTAGTGGCATCTTATATGCATGTTTCATTTATTTGAAAGCTGCATTTGATTCAATCTCTCCAACAAGACTGTGGGACAAGTTGAATTCTTCAGACATAGATAAAAAATTACTCCTTCTGATCAAATGTCTGTATAGAAGCACCAAGCTGAAGGTGTGATACTCCACTAATGGGCACCTCTCAGAATCAATAAGCTATTAAAGGAGTTAAGCAAGGCTGTACTTTAGCTCCAACACTGCTTAATTTATGAATAAATGACATTGTCAACAGTCAAACATCCCTGGAGTTTCATGCTCCTAAATTGGCTGCAAATGCCATCTCAGTCCTACTATATGCAGGCGATGCAGTACTCCTATCCCAAACAAAAGTAGGCCTAAAAAGATTGATGAGGGCACTCACAGGATACTGCCAAAAAGAACAACTGGCTGTGAATTACAATAAAACCAAAGTCATGGTGTTCTCCAGAAACCATAGGGTCTCTAGATGGCAAATGGATAATAAGACAATTGAATAAGTTTAAGTAATTAAATATTTTTGACTTGCTTTTCAGTCAACAGGGTCCTGGATTACATAAAGGTCTGAATTACATAAAGCGAAAAGCGTCTCAAAGTGCCAAAATTTTATTGCGTTTTTTCTACACAAAATGCAGTAGCCACATACCCTCAGCACTAGAAGTGTTCAAAGCTAAACCCCTGTGCCAGCTACTACATGGGTCACAGATTTGGACTAATGCACACCTTGACTCTATAGAAACCGTTCAGTCCAAGTTCTGAAGGCAAATTTTCTCTGTGTTGTCTTGTGTTCCAAACAATTCATTGCGCTTGGAGGCCAACCTTCCCTCAGTTGAATCACAAATTTGGTACAGGACAAACAAAAAATAAAAATAAATTCCTTCCAGTAGCACCTTAGAGACCAACTAAGTTTGTCATAGGTATGAGCTTTCGTGTGCATGCACACTTCTTGAGTGAACATGGATATTTGCTGAAGGAAAAAGCAAGCACGTGAAATAAACCTCTAGAACGCTGATTTGTCTTCTATCTATGCATTGTGGCACACCAACAATGTGTTTCACTTCATGTTGGCTTTTTTTACATAGTTGCTTGTTTCGTAATTGGTACAAGATAATTAACTTACCGGTATTGGCTTTGTCTTAATTTAACCTCCACTGATCTATTACCCTTAATATTGCAAGACTGTCACGAGAGTGCTTGGACCAAAACTGTTACTCGAAAGCTCTACTCCTCTGGTTTATCACCCCAACAGTTGGCAAAGAATTTAATTAGACAGCGCCTATATGACATTGAGCAACAGAATAATTTAGCCACCATAAGAAAATTTTGTCCGTGGTACAATTTCCCACCTAGTCTCCTCCACAAACCCGTGTCCTATCTGCAAAACTTGTTGTTTTAAAATACAGGCGTGCCTTCACCTATGCAAGATTGAACATACTACTGTCGGTGGTTCTCAAGGGATGCTTCTGTCAAATTCCTCATGAAAAATGATTGTCCATGCGGAGACAGCAGTTATCGAATCTGTAGCGCCCGTACCACTAGCTTGCTCTCTTTATAAAGACCCCTCTCCTTTCATCCACAGCTACAGGGTCCTTCCTTTTTGCAGACCAAGATTACCAGGTGACAGAAAACACGGCCCACCTATTCATATGTTTTATTTTTGATCAAGGACAGTTATTAACTCTTTCATTTGTATAGTTGCAAATTCTCAGAATGTTTTTAGTATAGCCAACCATCTAGCTATATCTATATTTTATTGTACTTGATTCCGTTGCTATGGCTTATGGCTGATGTAAAGAAATATTTTTATCCATCTGTCTTCTTGTTTTACAGTTGCACAACAAACCACCACCTTTTTTAAAAAATAACTACTACATCTCAGATTTTGATTAAAATCATTGTACTGGATTATTTCACATGATAAAGTCACGGGAGTGAGTAAAAGAAAAATGTATGTCTTTGTAGTTCAAAATGTGTTCCTGACTGACTGGGTCTGATCCTTCAAGATCTAACAGCATGATGATTACTGGCACTTGTCTTGGTTTCTGAAGAGTTTTCACATGGTATGTGAAGGATGGAAGAATAAAGTCAAGGATTTATCACACATTGCAACTAAAATGTTTACTTTATTGGTATCACCATTCAGTGTTTATCTGCACAAGGATTTTCAAGCTGAAGGAAATCTTGTCAACATCCAAATCCTACTAGCCCCAAAATAAATCACAAATTCCTAAGAGACGGCATAGAATACGGTCTTGATTCACAGAGCTATGGTGAGGATCATGCTCTGCAGGTATAGGATCTGGAATGAGAGATGAAAATAGGATTGTTAGTTCCTTTCAGGGACTCCATGGATATCCTGGGCTCTTTGCAGCTCTGGGCTATCACAGCAAGCCTTACAGGAAAGCCTTACAGGAAAGTCTTGCACATCAAAGAGGGCATTTCTAGAAAGTCTAAATGATTGTACTTGGAATACTTGGTCATGGAAGTAACCAGAAGGGTGTCAATTTGAGACCTGGTGGAAGATGTGTTGTCCAGCCAGTTGGGAGCAGTGCCCACAGTGCTATTAAACTAAACATACATGTAAATGGTCAATTGCCAAAAAACATCCAGCACAGTCATATATGATTTTAAAAGATGAAACTACCAAAAATGAGGGGATGGGCAAAAGTTGAAAAGCAAAGGCAAGAGGGTCAAATCAGTGATGGTCTTGGATGGCTTGGATCCAAACACTTGGATGGCTCTAATAGAGGATTAGACAAATTCATGGAGGACAAATCTATCATCTGCTACGAATTGCATGGAATTGCAGGTGGGCAGAGTACTGCTGTGCTCATAGAATATTGCAGGCTTTCCAGGGCATCCAGCTGGCAACTGTGGGAACAGGATGCTGGACTGGATGAGACGTTGGCCTGATCCAGCCTGTTCATCTTATCTTCATAGGAAAGGGTAGGAAGTGGAGGCAGACAGTTTTGCAGATAAATGGTGGTCGACATTTTGAATGCCAAGATACTCACCGGTCCCTTGTTCACCTTCATATGGTTCTAGAGAGAGAAAATCGGAAAGCTTGAGAACTCTTTCCCGTCATTGGCAAGCCTAGGTTGGCTGAAGTTAGTCTACTGCCCTATTTATTTAAACCTCATGAAAATTCATCAGCATTTTGGTGCCAATTTCCCCAATAAACACATTTTCTTTATCCTTCCATCAGACGAAAGGATAAATGAGTGTCAACTACTTACGTGCGGACACCATGGCAAAAGCAACCCAAACAACCAAAAGGAGGACCCAGAATTTCATAATGATCACTGAAGAGGAGAGGAAGATTCTCAAGACTCTTGGAGGGATGTCACAAACTGACGGTTCACCTGGATCCAGCTTCTCTTTCTTATAAAGGCACAACCTTCCAATCAAATTGTGTTGGCTGAGCTGGTGCAGTTTTGGAGCCTTGAACGGATTAGCCAGTAAGTAACCTTTTCCTGTGAAAACACACACACACACACACGGTAAAAATCAACAAGACAGCATGTGATGGTGTGTGCAATGTGCCAGGGGCTATGTGCCCTTTCTTAGGATTAAGTCTTGGTTTTCAACTGCCACTGAATTCAATCTCTGCCTCACTTCCAAGAAGGGACCCTTAGATAAACTAGGGCCAACAGCAAACCAAGTGTTTGTGAAAGCGTTCAAACTCCTTCACACACTGCCAACTGGGAATGTGGCCTTCTGCCTGACATTGCAGCTTTTGAGCATCTAAGTAGAGAAGGCCTTTTCGTTTTCCATTTCCCCTTCCCACCACCACATGCTTTTCAAAGTTGTTTTCACCTGTCCCCTTACTCCCCTTCTTCTTTCCACGTTCAACTTGTAACTTGTGCCTTATTCCCTTCTTCAAAACCTGCCACTTTCTTTCATCTCATTTCTGGTTCTTCTGCCCTCCTGAAATGTTGGACAGTATGTATCATGTTCCTTTGCACCACTACAGTACTGTTGGACTTGATGAGGAGGAGACTAAAAGACAATTGCAGTTTTAAACCAACAATTAAGCATAGATAATTTTATCCCAAGCACATAGCCTGTGACACATTGCAATCACATGCTTTCTAGTTTATTTCTGCCAGTGAGGTGTCTTCTGTTTGCTAATCTATTCAGGATGAAACAGTAGTTTCATCAACTCTTCCAGCATGCTGGAATGGTGCTTCATACCTTCATGACTACATGATGAAGGTCCATCAAAAATGAAAACAACAAGGAGGAGGATGGAGGAGGAAGAGCTGGATCCAGACTCAGCTGCAGATTGTTTGTGACTTCCAATTATCTACAAGCAACTTTCCGTGAGCTAGTGCCTTTCAGATATTTTTAGCAGAAAAAAAACCATTAGAAATGATACCTAAGTCAACACATTACCTTACTTTACGACTGATTCAGTGAAGCACAGTGCACAGATTATACAATCCATAGAATATGTGATCAAAGAGGGAAAGCTTGGCAAAGGATTGCAGGTGATGACAATGTGAACAGGAGCTGGAACACATCTTATCTGCAAATGTTGAAGGTAAATTTTCTCTGGATGGGCAGAGAAAATCCAAATGTTTGCTCATCCAGAGAAAATTCACCTTCAATATTTGCAGAGAACTTTTGGCTCAGTACCAGTGTTTCCAGAGATTATGCAGTAAAATCCAACATTTTACAGTATTTGACAGCCAGCATGCCATAGCAAGCAACATTTGAAAACATCTAGAGCAGTGATTGAGTGCACTTCGCAGACAGGCAAGCATTTTGGCTTAGAAAACTGAACTATTTCTTCATTTTTCTTAATTTTCCAATAATAACAGCCAATCAACATATAATCATAATCATATTCCAATCACATGTGACCACATCTGTTTGGTAATGTGGAGTGGCTGCTCTGCTCCCTTTCCCTCCCAGCTCCACATCATGGCATAGCTGTCAAGTTTTCCCTTTTCTCGCAAGAAAGCCTATTTAGCATAAGGGAATTTCCCTTTGAAAAAAGGAGAACTTGACAGCTATGCATCATGGGTGACTCCAAGGTTGGAGCCTTAAATGTAGCTAATGGTTGTGAGGGAGCTAAGGAGGCAGTTGGTGGTATTGTCTACCTATATCCAAAGCTATAAGATCCAGTTCCTTGGGAAGTTATCAGTTAGTTTGCCAAAAAGTGGCATCACTGTCAGGTGAAGGTGGTTGGGGGGCACACAAAGCTTTGATAGGCAGGGAGCTGAGGTGCCATGGGGAGTGCAGCGGCGGCGGCGGCGGCAGCAGCAGCAGCAGCAGTGGGTGCTTCTACAGTAACTGGTTTTTAAAGGCTCCTTCAGCAGGAAGCACTTAATGAGAAGCTGTGTGGAAGCAGAACAGAATCTCTTTCTGCTTTCCTTTTTCTGAGGCTAGCAGGGGTGATCAAAACTAAATATGATGCCACACTGTAGTAGTGCCAGACACACACACACACCGCCCCAAACCACCCCTTAAGCGCAAGAGAGAACTATATTTAAGATCACCAATCCCTTTTGGGTTTCTAACCAATCTAATAATAATGATAATGATAATGATAATGATAATAATAATAATAATAATAATAATTTATTTATTTATACCCCGCCCATCTGGCTGGGTTTCCCCAGGCCACTCTGGGCGGCTTCCAACAGAAAAATAAAATAATCTATTAAACATTAAAAGCCTCCCTAAACAGGGTTGCCTTCAGATGTCTTCTAAAAATCTGGTAGCTGTTTTTCTCTTTGACATCTGATGGGAAGGGCGGGCACCACTACCGAGAAGGCCCTCTGCCTGGTTCCCTGCAACTTGGCTTCTCACAACGAGGAAACCGCCAGAAGGCCCTCGGCACTGGACCTCAGTGTCCGGGCAGAACGATGGGGGTGGAGACGCTCCTTCAGGTATACAGGACCGAGGCCATTTAGGGCTTTAAAGGTCAGCAACAACACTTTGAATTGTACTCGGAAACGTACTAGGAGCCAATGTAGATCTCTAAGTACTGGCATTCCACAGCCACCCTTCGGTATTAAAGTGTCTGACTTTGCCACATGCTTGATAGCTTGGTCAAATACAGGGCATACGCTGAATGATCAAATCTTTATTATTTTAGTAACATATAACAAATTCTTATATAGTTTGTTTTCAGTAGCAGTGTTTGGATCCTTTGGATTTCAAAGCATTGCTGATAACTCTAGTCCTCATGCACATCTTAATCCTCCCACGTGCTATCCCTTGTTCCTTCACCTTCCACGCTGCTCTTTCCCTCACACACCTGTTCTAACCACCTCACACACCTTCAGCTAATCAGCACACCCCAAAATTCCATCCCTCCCTCACCCCCCCTTGCAGCTCACCTGGTATCTTACAAATTATACAAATAACCTGTACAATGTTTTAGCCTATATCTCTTAATAAGCAAACCTGTGCAAGTTAGTTACAATGACGAACACCACATAGGGCTGGCCCAACCACAAGGTAGAATGAAGCAGTTGCCTTGGGCTGTTGAATTCCATGGGGCTGAGCCCCTGAAGTTGCCACTCCTGCCACCACCGCCAGGGTCACATGGCAGCCTCTTGCAAATCTTGCTGTGCTGGGACCCCAGTAAACAAGGCTTCGGCAGAAGCAGGGGCGGATGTGGCACCTTTCCATTTTGCCTCAGGTGGACACCCCTGACACCACAAGTATGTTTTGTGACATATGTTTCAGAAAAGCCCTCTTTAGCTTTTTGAAGGGCCTGGTTCCTGCCTTGCTTCAGCAGGCTGAGCGTGGCATGGTGCCTGAGGGTTGCACAACCTACAACTCCATTTACATTTCACTAAAGGATCTCATGTGGTTAGATGGTGTTGTTACCAATTGCTACTACTATGGAATGGTCACTGAGCTTTTTTTCTTCTTCCCCATTTCATTGTGATTTGACCCCACTGCTTTCAACATTTTCTCTTGCAGTGTTTGTCAGTCTATTGGCATAGGCACACTTATAATTAATACACCACTTGATGATAAATCACTTCAAAGTGGTTTCCAAAGCAGTTTAATGGAATAGCTTTGCCACCAAGTGGCCAAAGAGAAACTATTACGTACCCTTTTTCCAGGGATAGTCCCGGAATTACAGAAGCTTTCCTGGTTTCTGCGTTTTCCTTTTTCCTTCCTTCCACATCTCTGAGAACGTGTGTGTGTGCAAAAAGAGTGTCCTGTTTATCTTGAAAATAAAATACCTGCACCAAATGAAGGAAAGGGTGCTGCTGGAGTACGAAGCCCTTACTAAAACATTGAAGAAAAAGGTCAGCAACCCACTTTCCATTCTTCAATTGCAGGTGACCGGTATAGATATGCATACGCCGTCTATGTGTTCAGTGAGATCAAATGGGGGAGAAGCATCCTGATGTAGAATAGGATGTCCCTATTTTCTTCAGAGAAATGTTGGAGGGTATGCTATTAAGGAATTTACCTATGACAGGGTTGTGGTTTTCAACTGCACCAAGTAATGATTCTGCTATGCCTGAGAATGGGTGAACTGAGGAGCAAATGGAGCTGTGTCCTTGCACCTAAAATAAATCAGGCAAGGCCAAGCAGCCACTGAGTTTGAGGCACGGCCAAAATAAACACCAGTTGACTCCCCTAATCCCTGCTGTAGTCTGCTCTGTCCTCAAAATCTGTATACATTTTCCCCTGACTCTGTCCGCAAAGTTAGTTTTTTTTTACAGTAGACCGAGGGTTGAATTAGATGGGTTTTGAGGCCACTTCCAAGGGTTGCAGTAGAGCCGTCTTTCCCATAGGGCTTAGTGGTGCATTGCGCCAGGGTGCTGGCCTCTCAGGGGTGCCCCAGCAAGTGCGGGAGTTGCGTGGCTTTGCCGGCAGCCTCCCCTTTCCCTGCACGCTCACCAGCTGTGCCCCACCAACCATAAGGCTAGCAGGCATTGCAGCTTCCCTCCCAGGCCTCCTCGGGAGGAGAATAATCCCTGCCTAGTCTTAGGATGAGGCTTGGGAGGGGCACAACTTCACTCCCAAGCCTCTGCGAGGATCGCTTTCCCGCAGCCGCATGGGGGAGAGTTGTGCCCCCCCCAGAGGACTGGCAGTGCGCATCTACGGCCACCCCAACACTATCCGTGGTAATGTGGGGGTGCTGGGTGGGTATTTGCACCCCAGCGCCGCATCTGCTAAAGACGGCCCTGGGTTGCAGAGTAGGTTTTGTCTCACTACACTGAAGACAAACACAGTTGTAAATTTTAAATGGGATTTTTACTTAGTATCAACAAGCATTTCTGGATTTGACAGCAGTATGGAAATAAGGCAAAAGAGAAACTAGTACAGACAATTTAGGAAGGCCACTTATCTTTCTGTTCCTAGGTACGTGGCCTATTTCTTGTCTGATTTTCTCTCAGTGCAGTGGGTCCTTATTAAAGGCTGTTGCTTATTCTGATATCAGCCCTATGGTTCTCTTAACAATGAATGAAAATGGATTGACTGCTATTCAAAGAACAGAAAGCAATGTGAGTCAAACATTTTTTTTTAAGGAAATGGTCATTTGAAATGAAAATATTCTTCTCTGAGCATATTTTACAATATATTCTCTAATCTTCAGTTGTGGCATTGAAGAAAAAGAAACTTTGAGCGAGCCCTCAATGGAAAGAAGCACATTTTTTGCAAAAAGTATACTTTGGTCCTTAGCCAATGAAAGCGTCATTTGAAAGCTTCTGTTTGCTTTTTGCTTTTTTGTGAGCAGGATTATTTCTGATTAATTAACTGGTTCATGACACATATCCCATAAGTTCTGATTGGTCCTCATTGTCTTTATAGGCCAGCAGAAGCACTCGGCTCACCAGTTCTTCCCAGCGGTCCTTGAGCCTCTCCATCCACCTGGAAGCCTCTGCCTGTTCCCTGATTGTAGCTCTCCGAGGATGAATATGTGGCTCCCTCTCCTGCTTGCAGGCTTCACATTTGTTTTGGTGGAGGCAGGTAAGTTCTGTTTGTGAGCACCTTCTCTTTGGCTCCTCAGTCAACAGTAACGTCTCCTGGCTTTACTACAATAGCCATGTTCAATCTTGTGCTTTAGATGGGGCTTCAGTTCAACAATTTATAGTCGTTTGCTTACCTTTTGTGAGGAGAAGAAGAAGAAGAAGAAGAAGAAGAAGAAGGAGGAGGAGGAGGAGGAGGAGGAGGAGGAGGAGGAGGAGGAGGAGGAGGAGGAGGAGGAGGATTAAGAGAAAAGAGAGAGATTGAAGCAGAAGGCTTTTGGCAAACAACAGGTAGCAGACTCAGAAATCTGAAAAGCTTAGTGGCTTTTGTTTTAATGTGAAAAGGCAATACCTTGCAAAATAAATGTGTAGTAGAAGTTGAAGAGTTTCTTCAAACCTTTATTTTCAAAGATGAACTGCATCTAATTTCTTCCCACCCCTCATCCCTACTTGAGATCAGTTTTTTGGAGGAAACCAAGAGAGAAAGCACTGCAAATAACAAGGCCAGTGGAAGTGATGATATTCCAGCTGAAATATTTAAAATTTTAAAAGATGATGCTGTTAAGGTGCTACACCCAATATGCCAGCAAGTTTGGAAAACTCAGCAGTGGCCAAAGGATTGGAGAAGATCAGTCTACATCCCAATCCCAAAGAAGGGCAGTGCCAAAGAATGCTCCAACTACCGCACAATTGCGTTCATTTCACACGCTAGCAAGGTTGTGCTTAAAATTCTACAAGGCAGGCTTAAGCAGTATGTGGACTGAGAACTCCCAGAAGTGCAAGCTGGATTTCGAAGGGGCAGAGGAACCAGAGACCAAATAGCAAACATGCGCTGGATTATGGAGAAAGCTAGAGAGTTCCAGAAAAGCAACTATTTCTGCTTCATTGACTACGCAAAAGCATTTGACTGTGTCGACCACAGCAAACTATGGCAAGTTCTTAAAGAAATGGGAGTGCCTGATCACCTCATCTGTCTCCTGAGAAATCTCTATGTGGGACAAGAAGCTACAGTTAGAATGGGATATGGAACAACTGATTGGTTCAAAATTGGGAAAGGAGTACGACTAGGTTGTATATTGCCTCCCTGCTTATTAAACTTATATGTAGAATTCATCATGCGAAAGGCTGGACTGGATGAATCCCAAGCTGGAATTAAGATTGCCGGAAGAAATACCAACAACCTCAGATATGCAGTTGACACAACCTTGAAGGCAGAAAGTGAGGAGGAATTAAAGAACCTTTTAATGAGGGTGAAAGAGGAGAGCGCAAAATATGGTCTGAAGCTCCACATCAAAAAACCAAGATCATGGCCCCTGGTCCCATCACCTCCTGGCAAATAGAAGGGGAAGAAATGGAGGCAGTAAGAGATTTTACTTTCTTGGGCTCCTTGATCACTGCAGATGGTGACAGCAGTCACGAAATTAAGACGCCTGCTTCTTGGGAGAAAAGCAATGACAAACCTAGACAGCATCTTAAAAAGCAGAGACATCACATTGACTACAAAGGTTCATATAGTTAAAGCTATGGTTTTCCCAGTAGTGATGTATGGAAGTGAGAGCTGGACCATAAAGAAGGCTGGTCGCCGAAGAATTGATGCTTTTGAATTATGAATTATGGTGCTTGAGAGTCCCATGGACTGGAAGAAGATCAAACCTATCCATTCTGAAGGAAATCAGCCCTGAGTGCTCACTGGAAGGACAGATCGTAAAGCTGAGGCTCCAATACTTTGGCCACCTCATGAGAAGAGAAGACTCCCTGGAAAAGACCCTGATGTTGGGAAAGATTGAGGGCACTAGGAGAAGTGGACGACAGAGGATGAGATGGTTGGACAGTGTTCTTGAAGCTACGAACATGAGTTTGACCAAACTGCGGGAGGCAGTGCAAGACAGGAGTGCCTGGCGTGCTCTGGTCCATGGGGTCACGAAGAGTCGGACACGACTAAACAACTAAACAACAACAACAACAACAAGAGAGAATCTTGAGTGAATAACCAAGAAAC
This sequence comes from Zootoca vivipara, assembly GCF_965207765.1. Lineage (NCBI taxonomy): Eukaryota > Metazoa > Chordata > Lepidosauria > Squamata > Lacertidae > Zootoca > Zootoca vivipara. The sequence continues at coordinate 3,145,249 of NC_142584.1, forward strand.
CAGGCTATGTCTTCGGCAGTATATAAACTCAATAAATAATAAATAATAATACAGCCTGAGGGCCAAAGACAAAGCAGCCCATTGAGCACTTAGCAGGTAGGAAAATCAAGGGATTCCTTCTGAAACTGCAAAAGCAATAAAGGAAGGAGAAGTAGATTAAAACTAGGGGGTACTTGCCTTCAGTGAATTACTACAAAGGCGCTCTTGGAGGAAACTGATTTTCTAGATCCATTTCTATCAGGGTTTAGGTTTGGTTTTGGCACAGAAACTGCTTAGGTTTGTCAGGAGAGAGGCAGCTATCTTCTGGAGAGCAGTGGTGTGCAGTGAAATTTTTCATAGGGGAACAGATAGGGTTGTATGTAGAGTTGCGGACCTCAAGGGTCATCCAGTCCAACCTCCTGCAAGGCAGGAATCTCCACTCAAGCATCCCTGACAGATGCCTAAAAACTTTCCACAGCCTCCCAATGAAGTCCATTCCCCAGCCGGTTAATTTGCCAGTTCCTAGCAGCTTGCAAAAAGAAGAAAAGTTTGGCTTTGCTTTGTTTGTTTTTTAAAAAAGAACTCCAGGCATAACCCCCCCCCTTTAATTAAAATACCATTTTTAACACACACTGCCTTTCTTCATCATTTCCCTTTCTATGACCATGTTGTTATTGGTTGTTGCATGTTGCTCCTGATCCTTCAGCTTCTGGCAGATGGAGGCTGGAGTTTATTAAAAATACCATGCTTTCAACACACACACACACACACACACACACACACACACACACACACACAGAGAGAGAGAGAGAGAGAGAGAGAGAGAGAGAGAGAGAGAGAGAGAGAGAGAGAGGAGAGGAAGTGAGATATTAAGGTTGCATGGATCTTGTCTTCTACCCCCACCCCATAGGTACTTCAGGCTTTCCAACTGCTCTTCCTTAAAAATTGAAGGAGAAGGGGCTGCAGTTCTGCTTCAAGCAGCCCCTTCCTGCTCATTGTGTGTATTGCTCTGCAGGGTCCTGCAGTTTTGCAGCCTTTGCAGAGATAATGAATGAGAGAGGGGGACAGGCACATGCACACACATACAAGGAGCCTGGAGACACTGGCTAAGCAGGTACACATCCTGCTGGGAACTCTCACTAGTTCATAGACTAGACTGTTGGAGAGGCTGTCCAGATTAGGGGTGGGTGCCACTGCTTTGGGATGGTTCTGGTCCTCCATGGATGGTAATTTCAAGAGGGTGATGTTTAGGAAGTGCTCTTAGAGCCTTCAGGGTACAATTTTATCCCCCTGGCTGTTTAACATCTACATAAAACCACTGAGTGGGGTCATCCACAGATTTGGAGTACATTGTCAGCAATATGCTGGTGACACTCCGCTCTGCTTCTCCTTCACACCTGCAGGTGGGGCAGTCGATGTGCTGGAGTGGACCATTGTCTTATCTTGGTACTGGACTGGATGAGAGCCAAGACACTGAAGCTCAATCCAGATAAGACTGAGGCACTGTTAGTGGGCCGTTCCCTAGACCGGATGGATGGGAAGTGGCCTGCTCTTGATGGGGTTAGGTTGCTGACCAGGGCAAGACAGTTTGAACGTATTACACTGATCCTGGCCAAACTGTGTTGTTGTTGTTGTTGTTTAGTCGTTTAGTCGTGTCCGACTCTTCGTGACCCCATGGACCACAGCACGCCAGGCACTCCTGTCTTGCACTGCCTCCCGCAGTTTGGTCAAACTCATGTTCGTAGCCTCGAGAACACCGTCCAACCATCTTGTCCTCTGTCGTCCCCTTCTCCTAGTGCCCTCAATCTTTCCCAACATCAGGGTCTTTTCCAAGGATTCTTCTCTTCTCATGAGGTGGCCAAAGTATTGGAGCCTCAGCTTCACGATCTGTCCTTCCAGGGAGCACTCAGGGCTGATTTCCTTAAGAATGGATAGGTTTGATCTTCTTGCAGTCCATGGGACTCTCAAGAGTCTCCTCCAGCACCACAATTCAAAAGCATTTGAAGCATCCCCTTCATGGATCAATGCATCCCCTTCATGGATCAATGCCTTGTCGTGGCGAAGGGGCTTGAATAACTCAGAGAAGCTATGAGCTATGCCATGCAGGGCCACCCAAGATGGACAGGTCATAGTGGAGAGTTTTGACTAAACGTGATCCACCTGGAGAAGGAACTGGCAAGCCACTCCAGTATCCCTGCCAAGAAAACTCCATGGACAAAGACAACAGGCCAAACTGTACTGGCTGCCAATTAGTTTCTGAGCCCAATTCAAAGTGCTGGTTTTGCCCTATAAAGTCTTAAACAACTTGGTACCACAATACCTCAAGGACCGTCTCTCCCCATGTGAACCAATTCGGACCCTGAGATCAGCATCTGCAAGAGGTGCAGAGGGTGGCAACACAATAATGGGCCTTTTCTGTGGTTCCCTGTTGTAGACTGCTCTCCCCAGGGAGGCTCGCCTGGCACCTTCATTACATATCTTTAGGCACCAGGCAAAAACATTCCTCTTCTCCCACACCTTTGGCTAATTAAGCTATCTTTTGCCTTTGAAGCTGTACATTGGGGAGGGGAGTATTGTTTTTGTTTGTTACTGCCCTGTGATCCTTGGTTGAAGGGCAGTATAGAAATTTAGTGAATAATAATAATAATAATAATAATAATAATACAAAAGGTAACAGGCTACAATCCTTTATATACTTACCTGGAGCTTACACCAATTAACTCAATGGGGTTTACTTCCAAATAGGATTTCCCCAAATCTGATTAAGGATTTCTGCATAATATTTTAGAAGAATGAACTATAAAAGCAAGATGGGTTCAGAGTCTTTTGGTGGGCTTCTCTGATAATTTTGCCAAATAGCAACTTTGAAAATACGGACTTAAGCAAAGCTGAACAATGAACTGGATGTAAATAAGTCCATTATTATAGTGGACAAGCTTTGGCTAGGAGGAGGAGGACAACCAGAAGAAGGGCAATGTATGAACATTTGGAACAATACAGAGTTGTCAAATTTTTGTGTATTCTTTTTAGGTTCCATGAAACAGAGAGGGGAAGCTCCCAATTTCCTCCAAATCATGCCTATGGTGCTACCCTGTGGTCTTGTTTATTCATAGAAGTTGCGCCTCATGGCTGTGTACTCCTGAACTGTGAATTTTTTTCAAGCTGCTAGAGGTGTCAATGGCCAACTCTGTGTAGGGGGAGGATTTGTTGTTTTTGCTTGTTACTATGTTATATATTTCTGTGTGATCCTTGGATGAAATGAGGTATAGAAATTTAAATAATAGTAATAATAATAATTCAGAAGAATACAGAGTTGTCAGGTTTTGTGTATTCTTTTTAGGTTCTGAGAAACAGAGGAGAAGAGCTCCCAGTTACTTCCAGTACATGCCTACATCGCACCTGTGTGGTATCCTGGCTTCAAAGGTCTATAAACGCCGCCGGGTTGAGGACCCTTGGTTCGTGGAATCTTTGGAAGCCGCTAGAGAGACCAGCGGCCTACTCCAATTGAATATGACACTGGGCAATGTGTTGACCGGAGAAGAATGTCTCTTAATGACAAGACTTGTCAACAGAAGATTTGCTGTTTGAAAATATGCACATACCCCTCTGTAATAATAAAAGCAGAGATTGATTCCTGGTAAGGAAGCAAAATAAACCCGGGTTTTGTTTTGTTTGTTCTTCCTGAAGCATATGGATGTAGTGCAACTAAAATGAATCTTGCTTGTGAAAATTATGATTTCCCCTCCTCCTCCATAGGAAAAAAAGACAACAAAGATCAAGGGTAGTTAAAACGATTAAAAGTAGTCCACAAAGCTTTAGTTTAACTGTTAACATGCAATTCCACCCCCACATGATATTCCTGTGAATCACAGTTTATTTCATACCCTTGTTGTGAGGGCTATTTATATAATCCTGCAGGAACTGAAGCGAGAGAGGCACATCAGCCCAAGGGGGAATATGATGCATAGCAGATTTAAGAGGGTTCTCCTGGTTTGGGGTGGTGGAAGAGAAAGGACTGGTTAGCGGAATGGACATTGCTATGTGCTACTATGTGGACCCAGGTGGCGCTGTGGGTTAAAGCACAGAGTCTAGGGCTTGCTGATCAGAAGGTCGGCGGTTCGAATCCCTGCAACAGGGTGAGCTCCCGTTGCTCGGTCCCAGCTCCTGCCCACCTAGCAGTTTGAAAGCACATCAAAGTGCAAGTAGATAAATAGGGACCGCTCCAGCGGGAAGGTAAACGGCGTTTCCGTGCGCTGCTCTGGTTCGCCAGAAGCAGCTTTGTCATGCTGGCCACATGACCCGGAAGCTGTCTGCGGACAAACGCCGGCTCCCTCGGCCTATAGAGCGAGATGAGTGCCGCAACCCCAGAGTCGGACACGACTGGACCTGATGGACAGGGGCCCCTTTACCTTTACCTTTACTATGTGGGGGGAAACCACTTAAGGTCCATTTGCACAACCGAGTCCCTTACTTACTAGCAACAACAAGCGACACCTGAGAATACTCTAAAAGCAAAGTTTTGATTCTTGCCTGAGCGGAAAACGTTACAGCGAGTGATCAGGGAAGCGATCAGAGGCTGGAACCCAGATCTTTGTTTACACACACTTTTTATAGTCATATGAGTCAGCCGTGCGAGGCATCCAGTGGTATGGTCTAACAGTCACCCTAACCACAAAGACAAGTGTTTCCACGCACAAGCTAGTTGGCAATTTTCCTGCTCATATATCTAAAGTAAACCTTGCATGCTTCTGTAACTTTCCTTTATACACTTCTCTATTCTTTCTTGCTTGTCTCTTAAGCCTGGTTGCACCATGATTACAATAAGAATAAAAATGATTATGTTACACCAAAAGGGTGTTTGATGGGAAGAAATGCATAAATGAAATAAATAACTAATGTGATAAATAAGAACAGGGGAACTCACAGTTGCAGTGCTGGGCATTATTTTGGGAGCATCACATCCACATCCACACATTTTAGGGCATTTGGACATCCAGGCAACACTACAGCACAACAGACTTAACGAGAACCAGAGCATCCACTATATGAAGAGGGTTCATTTGTTAGGGAAAACATTTCCTGATGAGAATGATCAATTGCATCATCATCACTACCATCATTTATTTACCGGTATATGCCACCCATCTGACTTGGTTTCCCCAGCCACTCTGGCCAGCTTCCAACAAATTAATAATGAGCCAGGTTGAAATATGAGGTCCACAAACTTCAAAGGTTTTTCTTCCAAAATGCCAACATTACCCAAATACACAATGCTTACATTTATTTGAATAATTATTATTGTTTAGAGCATTTGTAGTATGTTTCCAGTATCCAAGTAGGGGTGGGGGACTGCCCCCTGTGCTTTCCTTCAGTATAGATGCAGGATCAGGGCCTCAATCAGCAGGGCTTGCTAGTGGAGAATATAATATTCTCTGCTTAAATGATGAGCAGGTCAGAAGACTTAAACAAGAAATTGCTGCTGCTGCTGCTGCTGCTGCTGCTGCTGCTGCTGCTGCTGCTGCTTCGATCACTCGTAGCCGAGTAAGATTGTCTTCCATAAACACGGTTTTAACAATGGGTCCGTAAGTGACTGTGGAGGCCAATTCTGGACCCAAACATCCTTCCACAGTGGGGACATTGGTTTCCGGGCAAGAGTTGATCATGGTATGGATTTGCCAAGTGTGCCTTCCTCTTAGCACGTTTCTCCCTTGCATTCTGAGTTTGAGTGTCTTCAAAGCCCATGGCACATTTGGTAAAGGCTGTTCTCCAATTGGAGCACTCGACGCAAGTGTTTCCCAATTGTTGGTGTTTATACTATTATTATTTTTTGCATTGAGACAGTCTTTAAACCTCTTTTGTTGACCACCAGCATTACACTTTCCATTTTTAAGCTCGGAATGGAGTAGTTGCTTTGGAAGATGATAATCAGGCATCCGTACAACATGACCAGTCCAACAAAGTTGATGTTGAAGAATCATTGCTTCAACACTGGTGATCTTTTCTTCTTCCAGTACACTGGTATTAGTTCGCCTGTTTTCCCAAGTGTATTATAAAACTATGTAGAAAAGGTGTTCTCTTATTTTTCTACTCTCTCATTCTGCCTCCATGGTGTATGGATTGTTTGTAATCTTGACAACCTCTCCAATACTCTTTCCCACTCCATTGCTTCATGGCTAGCTTCATCGTCTAGCCCCATGGCATTTCCTGAGCTGCGTGGTGCTTGTTCTATTGGCTGGACTGAGCGACATGTCACTCAGAAGCCACCTACCTCAACGACTGTTGTAGCAGAACTGGGCCTGTCTTGTTCTCAACCACCCACACTCATCTATGATGGTAGAAGCTGCCAACGCCAGAAGTGGGAGTTGGCAGTAAGTTTTTTAATGGTTGGCATTGACTAATAGAAACAGTTTTTTAAAGGTGCTATTTCTCCCCGCTTTCCTTATTTGATAGTATGTGTTTGTAGAGGGGCGTCATTGCTTTGTTTTTGTTTCATTATGTATTTTGTGTTCTCATTTTGTATTCTTTTGTTGTGAACTGCCTGTGATCTTCAGATGAAGGGCAGTATACAAATATTCATCACCATCATCAATCCAGCTGTTCAGTCCAGTATTCATTGGTATATGTGTGCAAGCCGAGAGGGCCTTTTGACCTGCCCGGCCCTTGTGTGATGGTCCAAAACAGAAATAAGCTGACCTGTCCATCCTTACACCCAAGGGAAGTGTACCCTTGTCATCCAGTGATGGGGAAGCTGCCACAGCACTTTCTGATTTGGAATGAATAGCTATGGGCTGCCATAGCACAAGTAGGAAGTTCATGAATGATGCCATGATACAAAGTGGGGCAGCTAACAGCGATTGTCACCAGTGCATCCTCCTGACATGTTTCCCATTGAGGCATTCTTATCAAAATGAAGAAGGAACATTGTTGGGTTGTTTCACTGCCACTGGAAGGGCCATTCAAACTTTGTTGTTGAGAGAGAGCCTCCGACCATAAGTTTCAGGCAGCACCTGCTCACCCGTCTCTCCCACCCTCTAGATTTATGCTTTCTTTTAATAAACACAGACGACTTGTGGCTTCCTCTTCTCTGCATGTGCTCCCCACTGTCTCTGCTTCCCTTATTGATCCATGGGCCATCTCTTTGGATACAGAAATACTAACATTACTGAAAACAACATATAAAAATTTATTAGAGGGAATTTCTTGCAAAAATTATGCATATTGTGCAAAATTGCATTCAAAAATGTTCTTCCTTGATATATTTTTTTGCAAAAATATTTTTTTCTGCAGACTTGTAATTAAAAAAAACTCACAAACTGGTGCAGAAATGGAGTGAACTGAACTGAAAAATAAGACACTGGACCTGGCAGGCTCATCCCTCCTTGCTTCTAACTACCAGTAGACTTGATTAGAATTACACTGTGAAAAGGTTTGCATGAATCCTGATTCCCCGTGACACACCCCAATGAAATTATATTCAGGTAACCATGTAAACCAAATACTTTCCACCATTAAAATTTTACAGAAACAAAATTAATAATTCCATTTAAATAGCCAGTATTGCAAAGTTGCCTTTTGAAAATCAAAGGGATGAAATTGCTAGCACTGTGCAACTGACTGCCAGAATCCCAAACAGCAAATGAGATTGGGACAACCTGTGTCGATTTGTGCCAGATACAGAATGAATTGCATTGACACAGAATGATCTGTTGCTCTCTGTTGATCAAAACAGTCTCTTGGAAAGCCCATTGTGAGCCCCGTGGAGACCTCTTGCTTGGCAGGGTTGGTCTGGGGGAGGAAGAATGTGACGGGAGGGTTGAACCTGATCTTATGGAGAAGTTGAGTGGCAGGGGAGGTGCTGCTCTGGATGTTGGCAAGGGACGTCACAGAATGTCGAGAGAGCCCTGCCTCAGTGACAGCAACAACCCCAAGTGTGGAGGAGAAGGCATCTGATCTGGCCTCAATCTCACCTCCTAGCAAGGAAGCACCACCTGCCACTAGAGAGGCATTAGGACCTAGGTCAAACAGTGAGCTGGCAATGTTAACTCTGCCTCTTAGAATGTGATGTCAGTTCCACCAATAGAAAAAAAAAACCTCAGCTTGCTCACAGAAGTGCCCACTTGCTTGCCCAGTTCAGTCCTGTGTCTCAGGAGGAACCCCATGCAAATCACTGTGCCCACCCCACTTGCACCCTTGGCAAGGAGCTGTATCAGCACACACCCCAAACACATTCCCTTCTCCTGCAGTTGATCAGGCTGCAAAAGCAGAGATGTGGTGCCACGCCCACATACATCATAGGCCCCATGGTAATTAAAGACACACATGCCTAAATTTTCTGCCTTAACAAAACAAACAAAAACACTTGGGGGCTGTTTCAGGCAGTGGCATAGCAAGGTTAGGTGGTACCCAGTGCAAAAAAATTCTTGTCAACCCCCCCCCCCCACACACACACATTGAAATTATTAAAAGAAGGAAAAAATAAGATACTTACAGTTGTAAGTGTTATTTTCTGGTTTATTTACTTAACATAAGCACTTAAAACCTATTTTTCACGATGGGAATTTCTTATGAATGAAGTTTTTTACTTAAATTTGCCGGTTTGCAGCCTACTGTTGATGTGACTGCAGGAAGCTGAGGTGTTGTGTAAGTACAACTGCAAAAAAAAATAAGCACCAGTGCGGATATGCCCCCACTCTTAAAGAGCTTACCTAGAATAGAAGAAGAGCCAGTGGCAGAGGAAGGGGGGGGGCCGCCCTGGGTGTCATCACTGTGGGGGGTGATAAAATGACAAAAATATAAGGGGTGTTTTTAAATTTTAAAAAAATTGGGCTCACGAAACTTTTTAGTTTAGTCAACAAAGAAAAATGGCTGGCACTGGGCGCCACACTGCGGGGGCCGGCACATATTGTGGGGCCTGCGGCATGCCTGAGCCACGTCTCTCCTGGGCGCCTGCAGGCTCCGTGCTGCCTGAAGCGGCAGTGTGGGGCTTGCATCTGCCCTCCACCTCTCCCTCAGATGCCCTACAGCTGAGTGGGAAGCGGCAGAGAGGCTCCATGCAACGCGCCCCACCCCCATGGGCTACAGGACGCGCGAGCGGCACCCGGCACCCGGCACCCAAGCAGCTAGGTAGGCAGCTGAGGAGAGCCCTGCTGAATCCCATCTAGAACAGAATCCTGTTCTCACAGTGGCCAGCTAGATGCCTATAGGAAACCCTCAAGCATACACCTTCCAATACATATGTTCCCAGCAGAAGGAGCTTGCACCTTCGCTAATGCTATGTACAAACATTTGAAATGCACAATATTATTGCATATAGTGGGCCATTTACGGGGCAGTGCTGGCTTAAACCCAGTGGAGGCCCCTTGGCAGTCAAAATCTGGACAGGAGGCAGGCCTCGTGTGCACACTGGAATAACATTGAACTAAGAAAGCTTGATTGTCGCTTTCTTTCAATATCATATCAATATTATTTTGATCCATTGTCACTGGACCCCTAAAAAGTGTGGGGCCCATAGACCAGTGCCTACTCTGCCTATTTGGTAATCCAGCCCAGCCCCTTTGGTTGCAGGAGAGAAAAGAAACAGAAGTTGAGGGATGCCTTCTGATGTGCTGCAGCTGTTCCCCACAATGAAGTGGAATGTGCAATATTTGGCAGGCACTTTCAGATGCTCAGCAGCCCTGTAGGGGTACAACAACCCTGTAAAGTAGAGAAGAAGAGGAAGAGGAAGAGGAAGAGGAAGAAGAAGAAGAATTTGATATCCCGCTTTATCACTACCCGAAGGAGTCTCAAAGCGGCTAACAATCTCCTTTCCCCTCCTCCCCAAGAGACACCTTGTGAGGTGTGTGGGGCTGAGAGACTTCAGAGAAGTGTGACTAGCCCAAGGTCACCCAGCAGCTGCATGTGGAGGAGCAGGGAAGCGAACCTGGTTCTCCAGATTACAAGTCCACCACTCTTAACCACTACACCACACTGGCCAGTGCTATGCGCTTCCCAAATTGCTGCTGAATCCCTCACAGGTTGGTATCCAACCTCTGCTTAAAAGCCTCCAAGGAAAGAGAGTCCACCACCATCCCAAAGAGTCTTACCATCAGAAAGTTCTTCCTAATGTTTAGTCTGAATCTGGAGCAGCAGAAAACAAGCTTGCTCCCTCTTGCAGCCCTCAGATATTGGAAGATGGCTCTCCCCTCTCCTCTCAGTCTCCTCTTCTCCAGGCTAAACATACCCAGCTGCCTCAACCATCCCTCATGAGGCTTGGTTTCCAACTGCCTCAACTGTTCCTCATGAGGCTTGGTTTCCAGACCCTTCATCATTCTGGTCGCCCTCCTCTGCTCACCTTCCAGCTGCTCAATATCCTTCTTCAACTAGCCTGCACTGACTGGCAGCAGCTCTCCAGGGTTTCATATGAGGGGGGACACATTCCCAGGCTCCCCCCCGCCGAGATGCCGCCCAGGACAGAAGACCCGCATACAAAGCAGATGGTCTAATCCTGCACTATGGAGACTCCTAGCCTGCCTTAAAGGACGTGGGGATGGTCTCCCTTTGGAAATGGGGCGGTAGGAAGAAGGATGTGAAATGCGGACGTGAATCTGCCAAGAGAAGGTGCAGCCCAGCTGCAGGCGGAACAGCAGGTGTCTCCAAGTTCTGACAGAGGAGCATCACCTCTCAGGAGGGGCCAGATCCAGGTGGGAGGGTTGCCACGGTGACAAGGACCTGCCCTCCTTTGTGACATCTCTTGCTTCTCCCTTAAAAGCCACCTACTTGCAGAGGCCATTGTGGGTTAGTAGTGAGGCGAGTGGAGGAGAGAGGAGTTGGTGGTGGTTGGAGAAGATAAGGAGGGGTGTTCATTTGATTATCTGATTTATTACTTTTATTTGATTCATTTGATTTGATTTATTTTTTAAAATTTATTATTTTACTTTTTTATTTTAACACTTTTTATTTTTTAGTTCTTTATTTCGTGCACATTTGGTAAATATTTTGTATATATTCATTTTGTGCATAGAGGAGTAGTTAGGGGTAAGTGTTGGGTTAGGGCGGGGGTTAGGCTTAGACTTAGGGCTGGGGGTGGGGTCAGTTAGGCTTGGGTGGGCATTTTAGAGAGGAGGTGGGGAATTTTTTGTGAACAAAATGTGCAGACTAAGTAGGATTCCTTCCCTTTCTCTTGGTCTCCTGGGGGTGTGGTGTGAGTCCTGGGGGTCTCTCTGGCTCCAAGGAAGACTCCATCACCTTCCTCATGTTCTGCTCCTCTTCTGGGACACCTTGATGCTTGGAGGACCCTCCTAGGGGTCTCCTCCCTCTCCAGGAAGAGCAGAGCAGCCCTTTAACAGCTGGCAATGCTTCTCTTTCCTTTGGGCTGGAGCTCTTGAACCCAGAGCACTTGGGGCCTCCTTTCTGTCTCTGCCAGCCCTTTGTGCCCTGGGCTGCCTCTCTACAGCTCTGGTGATGCCCTTTCAGGTCACTGCACTGCAGAGAGATGGAAGGAATCGGGCCAGACGCCCCTCCTCACACACAAACACCCCTCAAGAATTGGGGCTGCCGGCTTCCGAGTCGCTCTCTCTGCTCGCCTCTTCTCGGTTCAGGTGCTTAAGACACCTGATCAGCTGCAGCAACAGGGTGCCCCCCTGCAAGGCGCGGAGAAGCCCATGGCGTCAGGTGAGCAAGTGGCCCTCCTTTTGGGGACAGAGGAGGGCAGGAATGGGTTAGGGGGCAGCTAATCAAAAGATGCACAGAGCCAGACAGCTGGATCCGGCCCAAGGTCCATCTGGGTCAGCATCTGGAAACCCAGTCCCCACCCCAGCGACCACCCCGTTTTGTGGGGTCCGATGGAGGAAGCAGTGGGCTGGGCTACAGAGCAAGGCGGGATGCGGACGGGAAGATCAGATGCGGCAGTGACGCGTGAGATCCGCGATCTGCCCGTTCTGGCGCTCAAGCTCCGCCTTCGACAGCCTCTCCCTCCCTCCGCAATTGGAGCTCCTCCGCCTTCCGTTTAACCGCTGGGACGATCGCTGCCCGTGAACTCCTCCCCGTCCTCCCCCGCGATTCTTAAACCGCTTTCCGACTCGGTTCTTTTTGTTATATTCTATTTTATTTTGTAAACTGGGGAAGCGGGATGTCAAGTTAAAAGTAGATGGCGCCTCGCCTCCCCCCATAAAAACGAGACCGCCGTCACGAACAGGATTCGAACCTGTGCGGGGAAACCCCATTGGATTTCGAGTCCAACGCCTTAACCACTCGGCCACCGTGACTCTCGGGCCAAGGCTGCGCGGAGCTTCAGCTAGACCGACCCGCCAGGCGGCCTGCACTGCGCCGACCGCGGAAGCGGGAAAGAAGCCCGTCGGCGGAGACCCGAGCGCCGCTTCTCCCCTCCGCCCTCGCCGCCTCACCGCCGCCAGAAAGGACGCCCAACTCCGGCGCCTCCCGTTCGCCTCGCCTCGCCTCCTCCGCTTCGCCATCCCCAAATCCCGGGACCACAGGGCAGCGCCGGCTCCATTTTTAATACGAATATTCCCGATAAATTCAGCCGCCGCCGCTGTTCTCCGCCTCCCCGTCCGCCGCTCGCCTTCCCGCCTCAGGCCGCGCTGCCAGGAAAGCCGCGCGGGTTTCATGCTCCTGAGCATGTGCAGAATTCCCGCCTCCCAAGTTGCCAGTCTTTGAGGAGGCTCCCCGTCGCCTAATGCAGGCTCGCTCGACTGAGGTCACGACACGACACACACGGAATCTTAGCGACTCCCAGCTTGGGACGTAGACCAGCACAAGCCTCTTCCCCAGGGTGGGCTTGTTTGGTTCTTGGGGTTGGACTAGATGACCCTGCGACCCTTTCCGGCTCTATAGTTCTGCGATTCTATGTCCTGCACACCTTCGCTTTGAATCATGGGCCAGCTTTGCCACCAGGTTCCTTTGAGAGCACAGGCAGGAGATATATTCCATAAATAATGAGCCTGGAAATGGGTTCATGGGCATCACCACTAGTTAGTATTTCACATGTTGCAGAGCTAAGTCTTGGTACAGGAAAAAAGTGACCCCCAATCCTTGCACTGTGTTACCTGGACACGTCTGCTGCCACCCCTTGTTGGGTACACAAAATCAGTTGGTATAATATTAATAATAATAATAATCAACAATAATAATTTATTGTTTATACCTCAGCCACTCTGGGCGGCTCCCAACTGAATATTGAAAACAATATGGCCGGCATTAAACATTTAAAACTTCCCTAAACAGATTCTTTTAAAAGTAACATAGTTACAGGTAGGTAGCCGTGTTGGTCTGAGTCGAAACAAAATAAAAAAAATCCTTCAGTAGCACCTTAAAGACCAACTAAGTTTTTATTTTGGTATGAGCTTTTGTGTGCATGCACACTTCTTCAGATACAATGATATCTGATGGGAGGGTATTCCACAGGGCAGGCGCCACTACCAAGAAGACCCTCTGCCTGGTTCCCTGTAACCTCACTTCTCGCAGTGAGGGAACAGCCAGAAAGCCCTCGGAGCTGGACCTCAGTGTCCACTGGCTAACAATGAGGGTGGAGATGCTCCTTCAGGTATACAGGACTGAGGCTGTTTAAGAATCCGCATCTCCTATAGAAGGATGCAGTTAAAAGGCAAGGCCCCTCTTTTCATCTCCCAGTTATGATAAATGGTGGCTAAAGTGTGTTCCGGGGGTAGGGGAGAACTTCCTGCATTAAACAACATGTCCGGCACTCAAGACTGCAAGACTGTCTGATCTGCAAGCTTCATTCCTTTAGATGTGCAAGGAAGACTGACTTTGGCTGCTCACATTCTGCATTCTGCATGAAGCGTCTCTCTCCTTTAGGATTGCTTTAATTGCCTTCTAGTTTGGCCCTTAGAATAACAGAATCATAGAGCTGGAAGGGAGTACAAGGGTCATCTAGTCCAACTCCCTGCAATGCAGGAATCTTTTGCCACACATGGGGCTCGAACACACACCCCTGACAATGCTAATGATACAGTGAGGGGGGAAAGTATTTGATCCCCTGCTAAATTTGCCCTCCCTGTAATGGAAAGGTGAGGCAATATTCCCAAGGGCTTTGGTGCAAAAGAGTGAATAATGCCATGAAGCTCCCTGGGTGACCTTGAGCCAGTCCCCATCTCTTAGCCTAACTAACCTAATTCTCAGGGTTGTGAGGATGAAATGGGGAGGAGAATCCTGAGCTCCTTGGAAGAAAAAGGTGGTATATAAATGTAATAAATAAATATAATGATATAAATGCACTGTATGAAGCTGCTGTTTCTGAGATGTCATGTAATCAGAATAGTTTTAATGTAACAGACCTTAAACAGAAAGATGCTTAGATTATCTGTGGCCCCTCTGAGCACGCACAGGAGCTGTGAAGATTCCTTTGTAATGCATTTCTCAAAATGGCCCCACCTTGTCCTGACTCATGAGCTATTGAGCCCTCTCCTCCCCCCACCCCCTGTCTGAGCCCTCTGTTGTCTCCGGGGAGTGTTGTTCCCTCCCCCCTGTATCTCCATACATTGGCCTCTGCGCACACATCGTGAACATTTTTATGTGCTGTACTAGCTGGCCCGGGCACGCATTGCTGTGCCTGACTCAGGGTCCTTGTTTCCCAGGAATAGGGGAGGGTGTGTCCTTCCCCCCCTGCACTATGTGTTTTTTCCACCCCCACCCCGTTGTTGTGTCTCATCCCTGTGATTACTGTACTCCCATCCTGTAGCGACCCATGAGGTATCCCATCCCCCCACCCTGGGTCAGCCCATGACCTATTCGGGCCCCTCCTCCCACCACCCAGGGATCCACTTGGGATAGTATGTAAAGTATAGCCAAGGTCTAGTCTGTAGGCTATAAAGTAGAGGTAGTATGTAAACCCTGCTGGAGGCGTGGTCTCCGGGGCCTCAGGGATTGTGGGAGTATGTTTGTCCTTATTTTGTTGGATGTCCACTGGATGGCGCAATTTTAAAAAAAACATAAATCCAGGTTTTTACCTGTGCTAGGTGTGTCATCTGGCCAGTGTAAGTGGGTGGTTACACTCCAACATGTGACTCTGATGTTGTGGCCAAATTTGAGGGCGTTCGGGCAAGTGGTTGTGGAGAAATGTGTGGAATACAAACATGCACCTTCTACATATATATATATATATATATATATATATATATATATATAATTTGAAATAAGAACATGAGAAGCAGAAGTTTTTATTGTTTAATTTTATTTTTGGGGTTGTCATTTATTTTGGTGGGTATTGTATGATTTGGGCGTTGTTGTGTGTTTTGTGGTTTTTGTGGTTGTTTGGATTTTTAAAATTTGGAGTAGGTGTTTTGAATGTAGGATGTGGTTGTTTTTTTATTTTGATGTTGGCGATGTTTTATTTCTCTAGTTGGGGTTGTCATTTATTTTGGTGTGTAGTGTATGATTTTGGTGTGGGTGTTTTTTGGTTTTTTATTTTTGGTGTAATTTTTTGGAATGTAGGATGGGATGTATTTTGCTTTTATAATGTGTTGTTTGTAACTTTTTTATTTTTATGGTTTTTATTGTGGGTATAATTGAGGAGCATTTGGTGTTGAGGAAGGTGGGGAGAGGTCCGTTTGGGTAGAGCCCAAAGTCAGGGGGGAGAGGTCCGTTTGGGCAAAGAAAAGGATCGGGGGCGATGATGCGTCCCGGGACCCAGAGAACTACTTTAAAAATCCCAACTGGGGGGGGGGATCAAATAGTGAAGCCCCACAGCCCCGTGGCAACAGAAGGCGCATTCCAAAGCGCCCGAGCTGTTTGGTTCCCAAAAAAAAAAAATCAGGAAGTGGCAAGGGGAACGTAAGGGATTGTAAATCGAGGGGGGGGGTTGGTCACTGCAAATATCCGAGGACTTAAACTGGGGAGAGAAAGTGCATGGTTGTTGTTTTTTTAAAGACGCAGAGACTTGCAGTCATTGTATGAAGCCTAGGTTAAAAGGGGCACGACTGCCCTTACTTAAAATGGCCGCTGGAGTGACACAATGGCCGCTAAATTAAAAAGCTAAAACCCGTCGCCGTGTCCCCAAGTGCGTGTTAGGGTAAATGATGAATGACTACCTAATGCTGCCAGGCGTTTATTAAACAGAAGGCATGTTCCAAATTCAGCCCCCCCCGGCCCCCTACTTCCACTTGGCCTAGTCTGGAAAGTAGCCTAGTCTGCAAAGCCGAGGTGAGATACTGTGGAGAGGGCAGGTTTCATCCCTGTGTCTCCCCCCACCCTGTTCTGACCCATTACCTATCCCTGCCCCCTATTCGCCCCCCCCGGCAGGCCCCTACCTCCACTTAGCGTAGTCTGGAAAGTGGCCTAGTCTGCTGCGGCCTATTCAGTCTGCTGGGCAATGTTGAGCCTTGTTGGTTGCTGTTGGTTGCTGTGGAATTTTGTGATGTCATCTGGTGGTGCGGCTTTGGAGGCAGCAGTGGGCGATCTGCCTTTCTATTGGATGCTGCTGGAGTCTTCAGAGCTTCTGCTGGTGATGTCTAATTTGTGTGTCACCTTTTTGTGTTTAATCATTATTTTAGGTGTGAAAGGTGTGGTTTTTTGATATTTTTTAAATGCTAGATCCCTCCCTGATGGGCAAGGTACGTTGTGCCCAAATTTGTTGCAATGCGGTTCAGCAGTTACGGAGAAAGGCTAGGACATCTGCGCACGCAATACCTACATTTATATATATATATAGATTCACACCCCAGTCCAGCATATGGCTTGAGCCTTGCTTTCTTAATTCTCCCCAAGAGATTCCTTACTTTTACCTTCCTGAATTCCCTGATCCCACTCACACTCAACCCAATTGTTAGCTACAACATTTCGCTTTTTAACCTCTCCCCCCTCCCCCCATTTTCAGCCCTCCTCCTACATTTCCTGAACTGAAGGAAAGAAGGGAATTTATTCTTGGCTACTTTCAGTCTCAACTTCAATTCGTGTCCTTTCCCATCACTAAACAGAGCATTCAGTCCCAAAATATGTATATATTATGTTGCATGGGTGCATACATATTATACACACACACTTGTTTCCGGTGGAAGATGCGTCCCACCCCTTGCCGCTTTCCCCACCCTTCAGCCCCCGCGTCTTGCGGCTCTCCGTCGGCAGGGGGCGCGTCGCATCCAAACCGAGGCACGGCTTTCCCCGCTTCCTCCCTTCCCTCTCTGCCCAGGAGGGGTCGCTGCTCCGGGCCGCCTACGCCGCGCCGCGCGGGGCAGCCGCCGCCAGCAGAGGGCGCTGCGAGGACCCTGGCGGCGGCGGCGCACGGGGAAGGGCGAGCGGCGGCGGCGGCGGCGGCGCGGCCCAGGCCGGCGGCGCTGGGAAAATGGCGGTGCGGAAGAAGGATGGCGGCCCCAACGTCAAGTACTACGAGGCCTCGGACACCGTTAGCCAGTTCGACAGCGCGCGCATCTGGCTCAGCAAGAACTACAAGAAGGTAGCGGCCTTCCCGCCCGGCCTCTCGCCCAGGCCCGGGCCTCCTGCGTCGGCTCCGCGCTACCTACCGCCTGAGGCCGCCCGCGCTGCGGGAGGGAGGGCGAGACCGGGGCGCCCGCCCTCCTCCTCTGCTGCCTCGCCGGCTCCTCTCAGCTGCTTCCTCCGCTCCCTTCCCTCCGCGGGACCCCGCCGCGCGTGCCCCGGGCTGCTCCCCATAAGCGAGAAGGGGTTGGGGGGTGTTGGGGGGGGCGGTGCAGGACCAGAAGGGATAGGAGGAGCTGGCGGGCAGAAGAGGCGCAGCGCTTCCCCCCTCTTTTTCCACAGGGAAGGGGCATCCCAACGACCCCACCCGCACCCCTGAGAGGGTCTCTCTCTCCGGCTGCGATCCGTCTCCACCCTCCTCCGCCGGAGGACAAGGGGGACCCCATTTTGGCATCCCATTGTTTCCCTCCAGGCCGCCCAGGGTTACAGACTCCCTGATCTGACCTCTTGGTGTCTTGTCACCTGCTGCCTCGTGCATGATGCCCCCATTGTCCCTTGACGCATTTCTTCGTAATTTGATTCCAAATGGATTTCTCCCAGTCGTGTCACTGAAAGTTTCATTCACTGACATATTGACTGACCTCCCCTACCCCCTTCTTCTTCCAAACGGTTCACCCTCCCTCCTGAAGCAATCCCCAATTGACTTCAATAAATGCTCTCCCACCTGCTGAAACTGTGCTCTTTGACTTGCAGAAATGTAACAGGGCAGGAAGCATTAGTCTTCTGGAAACGGGGTGCGGTGTACTGTAGTGGTTTTCTTTCCTACCTCCAGGAGAGCTGCTCAGCTGCCCCTTAATCTCTGGGGTACTTTGCTTTGCTTTTTCAGTTTATCTGATCTGTTGTTCTAATGTGGATTCCTGTCAGCAGAAAATGGAAATGCTTTTGTGTGTTGCAGTTTACCTCTCTGCCTCTTCCTTTCATTAACAAAGTCTGCAATAAGATTCCTCTCCTCAGATTACTGAGGCTGTTTGCATGTTGCGGTAGCTTTCCTCTGTGGTCCTCTGATCAGCCAAAGGCCGAGAAGCTGAAATGAATGTTGATGGAATCTCCTCTCCAACACACATGCACAAATGTAATATGTGTGGATGGGCAATTTGAGGAAACGTGCAAGCTGCCTGGTAGTTTTCCTGTTTCAGGGTCTCTGCTGTTGACAGTTGTATCCTTTCTAGCAAGCAGCATGGGTTTTGGTTCCCATGCTGTTTACCTTTGACCTTCCAAGTGAGAATGTCTGAGTCACCAGACAGCTTTCTGTGTTTGGAGTGGCAGATTGTGACCTGATGTTCACCACTTCCCTGCAAGTTCAACTCTTGCCAGCCCTCTTGTCATTTGCAACAACTCAAGGAGCAGCATTGAATGGATTCTCATTCTAACTCCCATAATTTTGCGAACAAGCTAGCAATGTGGAACTTTAAAAAAATGCTGTCTTTAAATGTAGGTGGAATGATCCATGCATGAAACTTTGTTTGCACACTTGGCTGTTACTTGCACACCAGGCAAATCAGGGAGGCTGAGCTTCTGTTGTGTAGGGGTGCTGTTTAGCAAGGGTGGGGTGGGAACCCCCTCATCCCTTTTTGTGGTCAGTTCACTGCTTCACAGTCTGCTGTTTCACACCGTTAAATGAACCTGTGTACTAGATAGTGCATGACAAAGTCTCCAAGCCCAATGCTTAAAGAAATGTGATGGACCTGTGTTGCTAATAATGCTTCATGTATATGCAAGAAAGAGTTATAGTTATAAAAATTGTTATTTATAAGCTTTAAAAGGATTCACAGGAAGTATGCTTTAAAGCTTTAACAGACTTGACTGCAATCCTAGCTACACTTACCTGGGAGTATCTTGGAATACAGTGAGACTTATATCTGAATAATTGCATTGCTAATATTGAGTATGTCCAGACTTTTGCTGAGACTCTTGTCCCAAAATTTGAAATGGTGTCCCTGCTGTTTGCTGAGGGAGAGAGAGAGCAAATATATTCTTCTCCCTCCCACCCCTCATTTCCCCAACTAATGTGCAGAGGATGGAAGCTTAAAAGAATAGGGCAATAGACACAGCAATTAACAGGGAACATATTCTGAATGAACACTGTTACACCATAGCACAAGTCTTCTATGTTTCTGCAATGTTCACACACCGTTTGTTCCATAGAAACATTGTTGTTAGTAATTTCAAATTGTGTAGTTATCTCTTACATGCTGGGTAGTGTTCTCAGCGTTGAGACTTCAACAAACCTATTTTCTTGGGAACACAACTTTGGAGATGTGAAATGTTTGCAATTAAAACTATGAACCAGGTCACATCAGTGGTAGTTGTGTCATACGAAATCTGGAGCAGGGGTGGGGGTGGGTTGTCCACAAGAGTATTGTGATATTTTATGCCTGCAGCAGACTACAGAATGATTTAAGAATATGGTTGATGATACCCTCATCTCTGTGCCACCTGAGTTGATATGAAATGAGCTTCTGTGAAGTCTGCAGTGCACTGCAACTGAAAGACTCATTGCCCACACATGAAAATGGTTATTGTGCCGATTTGAGGCCATGATTATTTGTTTACATAGGACCTAAAATGTCCTCATTATATACTGAATGAATTGAAAATAGTCATTAGTGTTGGGTATTAGTCCAGTCCTTTGCTAGAGATCTCCCGGCATAATATTCAAGATTTCCCATTTTGACGGAAAGTTTTTGGAGGCCAGAACCAGCTTTGTTTAGTGCCCACAGTTCTTTGGGAAACTCTTGTTGCTTGAGAGTGCTGTCCTGTGCCTAGTGGATCTTTCTTATTCCATAGTGTGTAGCTTAGTGTGTAGAACTGGATCTCTTTAGGTGTGCCATTTTTTTCCTTCTGAAAAAGCATCTCTTTCAGTGATACTTGGAATCCACTTTTCATCCTAACCTGCATTGTAACACACATCTTTATCTTTATTTGCTGAACATATCTGTCTGTTTTCCTCTGTTGCCTCTTTCTCTTTTCTCTATGAAAAAATAAAGAAAAAAATTGGTTGTGTCGCTACCAGTGGTAACTCACTTTAGGATAGGGCATGTTGGTCACCATAGCCCAGTAGCTGAAGATGATGAATACTCAGTCTGTTCCTTGCCAAGGTCTCACATGTGCTTGATTGCTGCTTAAAAGAGTGATCTGGATTGGAGTCATCTAAGCCTCGGTCCTTCTTCCCGCAGTACATCCAAGCAGAGCCACCTACCAATAAGTCGTTGTCCAGCCTAGTAGTACAGCTGCTGCAGTTCCAAGAGGAGGTGTTTGGAAAACATGTCAGCAATGCACCACTCACAAAGTTACCGGTGAGTCTCACAACTGTCTTGGTTCAGGTGTGGTAGAGAAAGAAAAGCATCGTCTGCAGAGTAGGTTGCTTCTACAGAGATCTCCTGTCTGTCCGTCTGTCTGTCTGCCTAAGAACAGTTTAGTCTTCTTATACAGAATAAAATGATAGGCTGAGGTACTAGAACAGGGGTAGGCAAACTAAGGCCCAGGGGCCGGATGCGGCCCAATCGCCTTCTAAATCCAGCCCGTGGATGGTCCGGGAATCAGCGTGTTTTTACATGAGTAGAATGTGTGCTATTATTTAAAATGCATCTCTGGGTTATTTGTGGGGCATAGGAATTCGTTCATTCCCCCCCCCCAAATATAATCTGGCCCCCCACATGGTCTGAGGGACGGTGGACCGGCCCACGGCTGAAAAAGGTTGCTGACCCCTGGACTAGAAACTTGCAAAACTTGAATGTTGCAGGGGCAGAATTATTTTTAGTGGTTCCTCATGCAGAAAGCTTAGCTGATTGGACAGAGGACTAGACCAAGTCTTTCTTCCTGATGTGGTCCTTTACTACAGTACCTCAGCCTCCTAGCTCATTCTAGTTCTGAGATTCTGTAATGATAGCAGGAATTGGGCACATAAAGCACAAGCTTTTCTGGGGCTTAGCTATTTGCAGAACTGCATGGTAATTCCCTGTGTAAGCATGCAGTTCAGTGTTGTTGGGATTTTTCAGAGTATTATGCTTGGGAGAGACACATAATAAGCAGCAATTATTGCATTCCCGGAGAAACAATTGTGTCAGGTTTTGATTCAGGCTGGCACTGACGGATATTGCTCTTGCTGCGCTCTTGGTTGTTGTTCTAAGCTTTGCTAGCTTGGAAGTCAGTTTAATTTTTTATGCTGTTTATAAAAATAGAGACGAATAACATAAAACATTTACACTGATATAGATTAACATAAAAACAAATTATACTGACTATATCTACACCACCATACAAAATTCAGTGCAAATATAATTCAAAATCATTTTAAATTTTGAGGCTTATATCTTGTTGCTTTCCATGACTTCCTTGCAGCAGGGTGATTATAATGTTGCTTTGGTTGGTTCCTGAAGGATGGGTTCAATTTTTTATATTCCACTTATTTGGCTTATTGCATTGCTATTCATCCAAGGCATGTATCCCTAACTCAAGTTACTTTGCTGGGCTTTAATCACTCTTGCTTGATAGTCAGTGCTACCCTCTTTGGCCAGAGTTAAGTTCTTTAGTGTTAGCATCAGACACTTTTTCTAAGGTGCTCTGAATTATGTTGTTCTCCACCCTAACAGGTGGAGAGCTCATGAGATTTTCCATTAAGAAGGCAATTTTCTGGAGTAGATGCAGCTCATCTAACTCTGGCTATCTCTGTTATAGATAAAATGCTTCTTAGATTTCAAAGCTGGTGGTGCCCTATGTCACATCCTTGCAGCAGCCTATAAATTCAAGAGTGATCAAGGATGGTAAGCATTTTTACTTTACTATTCTCACCACATTCCATGATAGGGTAGAGGTTTTGGTTGTGTATTCGTAGGGTAGGAGTTCCTGGCTTTGTGCAGAAATGAGTTGACAGATTTAGTGCTTGTAAAAGAGGTCATTTGAATGCATCTGAATGTTGCGAACAACAGTTTCTTTGCCTTCCATCCATTTTTTTCCAGGGAGCATGGGGTTATAGAACAAGGACATTTTAGTTATTTAATTAAATTTGTCTACCTCATCCTGCTAAAAAATATTCTTGAACTTGACACTCCCCCTTTCAGAGACTAACAATGTAAGAATCTGAATATAGTTTGCAAAGTGACTATGGCACTGAGATAGTGTCATTTCACAAGCAATGTTGTGTGTAGGGAGCAACTTGCTGTTGTGGAGTCTTAAGGGCCCATCTGCATTATGCACTTAAAGCTGTATCATATGACTTTGAACAGTCATGGCTTTCCCCAAAGGATCCTGGGATCTATAGTTTGTTAAAGGATTCTGGGAGCTGTTAGGAGACCAATATTCCCCTCACCGAGCTAAAAATTCCCAGAGTTCCCTGTGAAGAGGGATTGATTGTTAAACAACTTTGAGAACTAAAATAAAAAAATTCCTTCAGTAGCATCTTAAAGACCAACTTGCATGCACACGAAAGCTCATACCAAAATAAAAACTTAGTTGGTCTTTAAGGTGCTACTGAAGGATTTTTTTTTTTAATTTTACTTCGACCCAGACCAACACGGCTACCTACCTGTAACCAGAACTCTGAGAACTGTCACTTTGTGAGGAGTCTCATAATAATAACTCTCAGCACTCTGAGCAAACTACAGCTCCCAGGATTCTTTGGGGAAGTCATGAATATTTAAAGTTGTATGATACTGGTTTAAATGTATAGTGTGGATGTGGCTGCTTGGAGGCAGTGATATGAATGAGGAGTACAGCCTTCATGTTACCATTTTTTATATGAATGTATCTATCCCCCATGATGCATTTGGGTTCACAGTACTAAATGCTGCTCTAGCTTTATCATAATCCACATTCAGATTTTCATTGTGTGCCCGTTGTGTTAAACGATAGTTAATGTTTAATTGTGTTTAACTATGCTTTCTTGTGAGTGAAATATCCTGGTGAATATATGAAGTCCCAGCTTTGCTTCTCTTGCAATGCTGACCATACTGTGCTGGGAGCAATAAGCCTTGGGCTCATGGTTTGCTTCCCCCAAAGAAACCACAAGCAATAAGCCAAGAACAAACTTTAGGTAGCACTCATGGTCTGTTTGGGGAGAAATGGACCACAGGCCCAGGTTTTCGATGATGCAATAAGCCAAGGCTTGTGGTTTGTTGCTCCTGGCACAGCCAGGAAGTGGGGGAGGAATGAGGTAGGGATTCCTGAGCAGCACACTGGCCATTTGTACTGAACTGTAGTTTAACATCAACTATAGTGATGTGTGAACCAGGCCAGCTTATTCTGTGGCCCGCTTCCACTCTTCCTCAAAAGTCTAGATTTGTAAAATGGAACATTTAAGATTTTTTTTAAGGTTGCTCTTTTCTTCCAATAAGGCGGCGTTTCGATTTCCAGAATCCATCACGGATGGACCGCAATGTGGAGATGTTCATGACGATCGAAAAATCTCTGGTGCAGGTAAGGTGATTTCCTTCCCTTTCTCTGCCCTTATATGGATTTCTGGCCACCAGGTGCTCATCTGCACTATTTATTTATCTTCCAGGGCTATTGACTGTTAACCAGGGCAATTGACTGTTTGGCTCCAAAGCACCCTCTTCGTTCTCCACGGATCTGAGGGCAATGAAACAATCGCTGAGACGGCTAGAGCGCTGGTGGCGGATAACTCATTCTGAAGCTGACCGGACACGGGTTAGAGCTCAAAGTTGAGCCTACCAAGTGGCAGTAGCGACGGCGAAGAAGACTTTCTTCGCCGCCTCTATTGCATCTGCGGAAAACAGCAGCAGGAGACTCTTTCAGGTGGTTTGCAATTTAGCAGAACCACCTGCTCCATCCGGACCCAGTACGGGCCACATGATCTCCTGCAATGATTTTGCAAAGTTTTTTGCAGATAAAGTCGCTCAGATTCGGGAAGAGGTTGACTCCACCGTGGGAGCAGGGCCGGGGCGGGGGAGTGCTAGAGTCCTGCCTAGTCAAGTTGTGTGGGATCAATTCCTCCAAGGATGTGGACAGGCTGCTTGGACGAGTGAAACCAACCACCTGTCTCCTTGATCCTTGCCCATAAAAGCTAGCCGGGAAGGGCTGGGTGATGGGTTTCGCGCGTTGGTGAATGCTTCTCTCTGTGAGGGAGACTTCCCAGACCCGCTGAAAGAGGCGGTTATTAAAACGCTTCTTAAAAAACCATCCTGAGATGCGGCCAATATGGCCAACTATCGCCCAGTCTCAAATCTTCCATTCCTGGGCAAGGTGATTGAGCGAGTGGTTGCTGAACAACTCCAGGCACTCCTGGAAGAAGTGGACCATTTTTCAGGCCTCATCATGGGACTGAAACTGCCTTGGTCGCACTGGTTGATGATCTCTGGCGGGCTAGGGACAAAGGTGAGAGCTGTTTCCTAGTCCTGCTGGATCTCTCAGCGGCTTTTGACACCATCGACCATAACATCCTTCTGGACCGTCTAGAGGGCTTGGGAGCTGGGGGCACTGTCATACAGTGGTTCCGCTCCTTCCTCTTGGGCCGTGTTCAGAAAGTGGTGGTGGGGGATGTGTGTTAAGACCCCTGGGCTCTCACTTGTGGGGTGCCTCAGGGTTCCGTCCTCTCCCCCATGCTTTTCAACATCTACATGCAGCCGCTGGGAGAGATTATCAGGGGGGTTGAACTGGGTGTTCATCAGTATGCGGATGATACCCAGCTCTACCTCTCTTTCAAATCAGAACCAGTGAAGGCAGTGAAGGTCCTATGTGAGTGCCTGGAGGCGGTTGGAGGATGGATGGCGGCTAACAGATTGAGATTGAATCCCGACA
The DNA here is from genome assembly GCF_965207765.1 of Zootoca vivipara. Classification (NCBI taxonomy): domain Eukaryota; kingdom Metazoa; phylum Chordata; class Lepidosauria; order Squamata; family Lacertidae; genus Zootoca; species Zootoca vivipara. The sequence goes on from NC_142584.1 coordinate 3,170,425, forward strand.
AGACAGAAGTACTGTTTGTGGGGGACAGGAGGCAGGCAGGTGTGGAGGATTCCCTGGTCCTGAATGGGGTAACTGTGCCCCAGAAGGACCAGGTGCGCAGCCTGGGAGTCATTTTGGACTCACAGCTGTCCATGGAGGCGCAGGTCCAGGGCAGCTGTTTATCAGCTCCATCTGGTACGCAGGCTGAGACCCTACCTGCCCGCAGACTGTCTCGCCAGAGTGGTGCATGCTCTAGTTATCTCTCACTTGGACTACTGCAATGCACTCTATGTGGGGTTACCTTTGAAGGTGACCCGGAAACTACAACTAACCCAGAATGTGGCAGCTAGACTGGTGACTGGGAGCGGCCGCCGAGACCACATAACACCGGTCCTGAAAGACCTACATTGGCTCCCAGTACGTTTCCGAGCACAATTCAAAGTGTTGGTGCTGACCTTGAAAGCCCTAAACGGCCTCGGTCCAGTATACACTCGTGTCCTCCCCCATCGTTCTGCCCGGACACTGAGGTCCACCGCCAAGGGCCTTCTGGCGGTTCCCTCGCTACGAGAAGCCAAGTTACAGGGAACCAGGCAGAGGGCCTTCTCGGTAGTGGCACCCGCCCTGTGGAATGCCCTCCCACCAGAGGTCAAAGAGAACAACAATTACCAGACCTTTAGAAGGCATCTCAAGGCAGCCCTGTTTAGGGAAGCTTTTAATGTTTGATGGATTTCTGTATTTTAATATTTTGTTGGAAGCCGCCCAGAGTGGCTGGGGGAACCCGGCCAGATGGGCGGGGTATAAATAATATATTATTATTATTATTATTATTCCAGAACAATTGTCTCTCCCGACCTAACATCTATTTGCATCCAGATGTTGACCCTAAATTGCAGTCCAAGCTGAAAGACATTGTGAAACGGCACCAGGTGGGTGAGATTGCAAAACAGCATTAGCTAGGTATCACAAAAATTTTCAGAGTCATGCATATCTGAAAATGGCTGAGTGTGGTATGCTTGTTTGCTTGGGAATTAAGAATAATATAGCAACACATCTGCTTGTTTGCCACAATGCTGTATGTAAGTTTTCACTTGAATAACCACAAGGCACCATTAAAATATTAAAAGTAGTAAGTCTCTCTCATGGAATGGCACATGATAATTTGGTGACCCCCTTCTACTAGTGAATTTTTGTAAAGAGGGCATTTGAAAGTTGGGAAAATACCACTGAACAATAATGCCCTGATGGTGTGGGTGCTTAAGCAATTCAGCACTCCTATAATGCCTGAGAATTTACAGAGTAATGCAAAACAAAAGGCTCAAGGAGAGAATAGTCTAAATAAGGACACTGCAGGAGATAAACGCAAGGAAAGCAAAAGATGTGTGAGAGCAGTTCCAGTTCCGCATGCATATATTTTGGTTTTGTTGGGGAAGAGAATTAAGGACTTCATGGGGAAAGTGAGTTTTGTGTGGAGAAGAGGTACTGCCATGTAGGACTTCCAAGTGGGAGTCCCTGTCATAAAGAGCTGCAAAGGAGAACAGGTGGTTCAAAGCCAGTACAGGCTGACCAAAGAGAAGGAAGGCCTACCTAAACCGCTTGCAGGGTGAGATGCTTCGCCAAACCTAAGTGGTTTGGATCCAGTGATGAGGTTTTAATAACTGTTTTAACTCTTCATAAGCAAGTTGGGCCTCTTGCTAGTGTAGCATGGCATTGAGGAAGACAGGTTTAATTGCATATAAATAAACTTTTCCAGATAGCTTTCATTCTGTAACCTGCCTCATCATGAGGCATACCCTGCTAGAATTCAGATGTTCTGGTCTTTTGATCTCTTTCCACAGGGAACAGTAACAGAAGATAAGAACAATGCTTCCCATATTGTCTTCCCTGTCCCTGGTAGCCTTGAAGAAGGTAAGGTTTCTGTCTATTTTCATTCAGTTGTAGAATTTTAACTTTCACCTTGCTGTGTGATCACTGGCATAGCTGCCAAGTTATCCCTTTTTTAAAGGGATTTTCCATTATGCTGAATAGGCTTCCTCGCGAGAAAAGGGAAAACTTGGCAGCTATGATCACTGGTTGTTGCATGCTTGATTATCCCACCCTGGGTTGCAGCTAGACATGCTGATAAAACAGTCAGCAAATTGCAGTGCTACTTGCATTTTTTCCAATAGGGGAACGACACGTGTGCAGCTGGAGTGAAAGACCACATTTAAAGCAGCAACAATAGAAAACAGCTCATTAGTAAAGGCCGAGGGGCTGTGGTGGTGGTGAAGGAAAGCGAAACATGATTTACAAATCATTTAAATCTAAAGAAGTAAAATAACACTCATATTTTCTATAGCACCGTCAGTGTTTAAAATACTTTATAGCTTTTACTCTGCATATCCCAGAATGCACCATTCTTAGGCAGGATACTTGGTCCCCATTGCAATTTTATTTCACTTGCTTCCAATATTTGTTAGCTACTTCTCTCCCATTATTTCAGGATATCTCGGCTGTATACAGCAGGCATGACTAATGAGGCATTCTATAATAATATACATTAATATAAAACAATCAATTGAAACAAAGACGTTTTTCAACAGTTAAACAATAGAACAGATTAACAACATAAACCAATACTTAAAATATTCAGGCAAATAAGGGTTATGCCTGGCACAGAAGGTATTGTTGTGTGGCACCACTCATAGGTTGTGGAGAGGATCTTCCACAACTGGGGCTCCATCACAAGGAGGCCTTTCTGCATTACCCTGCAAGAAACAAAACAAAAAACCCAACCCCATATCTGGAGGAAAGCACCTTCCTATGATCTTACAGCACAGGCCGGTTGGGTAAGCTTCCCTGGGGTGGAAATTGCTCCACTGCATGTCTCCAGTCACCACCTGCCTCTGCAGAGGACCTCAACTATTGCAGCTGCAGCCATTCTTTTACCCAACTTCCCTTACAGGGGCTCAAAGCAGATCACTTCTAATCATCCATGTTTACTTTTTCTTGTAGAAGAGTGGGTTCGCCCGATCATGAAGAGAGACAAACAGGTCCTCCTGCACTGGGGCTACTACCCTGACAGGTGAGCAGGAGCAGGGTTAGCATCCTTCCCAGTGTAGGTATAGGAAGCATGTTTTCCCCTTTATATTGTGGTTTATAACTCTGCTATTTTTGTTTTCTCCTAACCAATTCCTGTAAATTTTAAGAATGTGAATCTGGCTGACTCTAAGTTTTTCCTGTTTCTGAAAGTGGGGTATAGATGAACTTGTGCCTTAATTTCTGCACCCATTCCTTGAAACTGGCTACATTGTGCAGGAGAAGTTTTGAATCAACTGCTACCTGCTTTCTTTCATAGCTATGACACCTGGATACCAGCAAGTGAAATTGAGGCCCCCGTGGAGGACGCACCCACACCAGAGAGACCCCGTAAGGTAAAGGATTGCCTTCATTTGATGTTTGAGTACAAAAAGAACTTGAGATTGGGTCACTCAAGGCAGCTGTCACAGAATGTGAGGCTCCTAAATTCATGTTATGTCCACTGGGCCAGAGACATTCCTTTGATCCTTTCCTTGTTGCAGTTTTGGATTGGGAAGTGGTTCATTTCCCTTCTTGCTTCAAGGTGCTCAGTGATGGGTTTATTTTCTCCTCACATCAAGGTTCATGGCAAATGGATCCTGGACACAGACACTTTCAATGAGTGGATGAATGAAGAAGACTACGAAGTAAATGATGAGAAGAGCCCCGTCTCCCGCAGGAAGAAAATCTCTGCCAAGACTCTCACTGATGAGGTACGACGCTTTTAGAGAACTTCCATTTCTTTATCATACTTTTGGGATATCTTGGATATACCTATGTTCTAATGAGAGAAAAACTAAGACCGAGAACAAAACCATCTCTGGCCAAAGCATATATAGGAGCATGATTATAGGATTTCAGACCCACTGTTTCTGTGTCCACTTCTTGTATAATTTTGGTCTTTTAAATAGAGTTCCTCTATGCCCAGCAACGCTTTTTTAAACATACTGTACAAAGTAAGGCTACAGGATCAGAATCTCATAGCGCAGATTCATTTTAAGGCAAAATCAACCTGTGCTGTAAGATTCTGATCCTATAGCCTTGCTTTGTATGATGTTGTATGTAGTGTGATCCTGAATTTTCACACTTGCTCACAAATGTAAGGAGTGCCTTGCTGGATCCAACCAAGTTCCATCTGGTCCAGCTTTCATTGCAATAATTCCAAAAGCCGTCAAGTTCTATATGGTCCACCTGTGTTCCTGTGTCTTATACCTGGCTCATATTCTGGACATGGGACTCCTTTGCTCTGCCTCAATTCCTGTGCTCCACCCCCCACCCCTTTAAACAATTAGACACAGGAAGGAGGCCAAGCCACACTTCCCCCCCCCCGCTGTTTTGAATATGTGGGGAGTTCTCTCATATAAAAAAGCACCCAAGCCCTCAACTGCCATCTGCCTAGCAATAGATGATTTGAGGTTGCTTGTTGTGTATTGTGTCTCAGACTATTGACTTCCTGTGAACTGAGATCTCCCAACTGTAATGGACTTGGTGTAGAATATGAGGAACAGAAGCCTGAGAAATGTCCATTCACTGCTTCCTCAGCAGATGCTGATCATTGCTCCTTCTGTACAGTTGCCTTATTTCATCTTTCTAGGTTAACAGTCCTGACTCAGACCGGCGGGATAAGAAGGGAGGAAACTATAAGAAAAGGAAGCGTTCTCCCTCTCCTTCACCTACTCCAGAAGCAAAAAAGAAGAATGCCAAGAAAGGGTGAGGACAAGCTTTTCCTTTCCCCCCCTTTTGGGTTGACTAGATATCAACCAGCTCAGCCTTGATTTTATTAGTTCTCTTGCATCTCTCCCCCCCTCCCCCAGTTCCATAAATTACATTGTCTTTAAAGAAAGATCGGAACTTGAAGTGTTCTGCAATGAGGCCTCCTAGTACATTCCTGAGGACACAGAGTATTGGCAGATCAGCCCATCATGTCCACTCCATTGACTGATTACACTGCTGACTCCACTTTCTGTGTGCAACTGTGGATTTGTCACATGAGCACATGACACTTTCACCTAATTTTCCTTTCTTGAGAATAAGCATCCAAGTGCCTTCTTACCAGAGCTGACACTCAAGCTGAAAGACAAGCCTTTCTCCTTTTGGACAAAAACATTGATCATAAGTGTTTTCTGTGCACAACCAAGTCTTGATGCTGCCCATACATGATGGAGTCCAGGGTGTTCTGCTTGTATTAGTTTGCTCCAACAAGGCTGATGGATCTCTCTCCTTACTCCTCCCTCCACAGGCCTTCCACTCCCTACACCAAATCCAAGCGTGGCCACCGTGAAGAGGAGCAAGAAGACCTCACTAAAGACATGGATGAGCCTTCTCCTGTCCCTAATGTGGAAGAAGTCACACTACCAAAAACAGGTCAGTATCACAGTATCATAGCTATTGTCCTTTCCTACATTCCATATGTTAGGGTCACTAGGTCAAGATTGTACTAACCAGAGTCTCTCCCCCCAAATGTACTGCTGTTTCATTGATTTGTGAACCAGTTTGATGAATATAACAGTCCCCCCCACACACACTCCCTTTCAATCTCTGTGCCTGTCTGCTCCTTACAGTGCAATAGAGGAATATTTGAATCTTCCAGGAGATGTTTTTTCTTTATGACAGGGCAGGTAGGAAGATCCTTTGAGAATTTTCTCTCAGTAAAGTATTCCTTCCTTGTTCTGTCTTGCATAGTTAACACCAAGAAAGACTCTGAATCAGCTCCTGTGAAGGGTGGCACCATGGCCGATTTGGGTAATATTTTTCCTTTTGTTATCTTGCTCTTTGTATGGGAATAAGTGCATGCTCTTCCGTGTTTGTGGGATATTGGGTAGCAATATTAAACCACAATAAAGGCTCATTGAGTAGCCCCCCCCCACCTTGTTACTGTGAAGAACCACATGTTGGAGGGCATGAAATTCACTTCATGTAAGTATTGAAAACTGGTCACCACTGACTCCTGACTTGCGACTAGTGTCCTGAGATGCTATACTAAGGGCTACTTGAAACGTGACATTTTTGTGGCAGGGTTGTAAAATAAATTTGCATTATGAGTGAAGCCCACATAGGTGTTTGATTTGCCCACGTGTATGCTTCTTTGGAAGAGACTGACTGTTGGAGCTTCCACACAAGCATAAGCCAGGCAGAGTAAAAAGTGGCCTCTGTAGCTCTCTGAAGCAGGTTAAAGTAAGCATGAGTGAGATAATCTGTGTATGTAAGCCAAACTGGGAAATGCAGTAATAGTAGCATGTTATGCCTGAGTAATTCCAGTAGACCCTAAGAGCTGCCAAATTGCAACTGTCAACCAGATGTTCTAGAGAGAGGGTATAAGAAGCCAAAGGCTTATTGGCTGGAATCCAGAGAGCCTCACAGCTTGCTGTCTTAAGCTCAATGGGGCTTTAGACTTGTTTTCATCAAACAACAACCTCCCGTGCCATATGGCGAATTGCTTTTGGAACAGGAGTTCAAAAGAAAGTTTTGATATGTTATGGGAGTCAGCTGTTTAAGGAAAAAAGCAAAAAACTCCCATTTACATGCCTCCTTGTGCGAGCTTAATTAGCAATTTGGACCCCAGCCAATAAATGTATTAGTCTGTATTTAAAAATACTTGTGGGCATGTACAGAATAGATTAGTGCATGCATATGTAATACACACATATATAAAACAGGACATTAAACTCTTCTGCCACTTCCAGTTTCTAGCAGTTTTTAGGAAAAGGTTATATTTATAGCCCCATCTATGCCAAGTGCTCAGAATGAGCTGCAGTGTTTTAGCCAAGATTGATTAATATGCTAATGTGTTGTCAAGAGGGCTCACAAATACAAGCCCCAAGAAAAAAATGGAAGTTTAAACCAACAACAATAATAAATACCGGTTATAAACTCTTAATAATATTTAGAGGGTCAATGAAATGCACAAAAAACCCAAACACCAACCCTTGCTTTCTGCTCACTAAAATACCTTTATAATCTCCTCCACCCTTGTGAAATATGATTAGACACATTTAGGTATCAGCATGTACAGGAATCTCATAAATACTCAACTCAGTGTAATATTCCACATGTGGTGGGAATGCCCCAAAATCCAACTATTCTGGACAACAACCATACGAGAAATATGTAAAATAACCAAGCAAACATTAGAAATAACCCCAGAATTGGCCTTACTAAACATCTTCCAAGACAATAATGCCCACCTACATCACAAAGAACTCATAACCCACTTACTCCCAGCAGCCAGAAACACCATAACCAGACACTGGAGAGACCTGTCAGAAGAAAACATGAACCAATGGTACCAAATAGTGTGGGAAACAGCCTTACTAGAAAAATTAACCAATAAGCTGAAAGTGACACGGGGACAAATAGAAGAAGACGACTCCCCTTTATCACATACACAGCCCAACAAGACAATGACAAAAATCCACCAATAGCATACAGATCAATATGGCTAACCTGATCCAAAATACCCACCCACTCCACTCTCACATGAAACAAGGACCACCACAGCCAACCACAAATGAACAACCATATCCTAGGCCAACCCCAACATCTCTCACCACCAAAGGAACACAAGCGAACAGCAGAGAAGCTACACAAACGACGCTGACAACACACACACCCCGACATATATTAAGTAAAATAGAAACATTGTCACCCACCCCCACCCATCTTTCCCCCATCCACCTCTTTTCCCCTTTTCTTCCCAATGTCTCAACAAATGAAACTGATTTGTAAAAATGATACGAGAGACATTGCACATATTTCTGTAAACCAAGAAAATCGTTAATAACAACAATAATAACAGCAGCAGCAGCAGCAGTAACAACAACAACAACAACTCAGCATAATATTGTCCTTCCCAACTACTGTAGGATGAGTACAAATAGGTCTACATGACTTAGATTGCTTTTGCCATTTTTGCTTTCCAGATGAGCCAGAAGATGAGAACATGGAGACTGCAGGCAAGGTGAGCCAAGTCTGTCTCGACTCACAGAGCAATCCTACCCTTTAGTTATGTCTGGGGATGGGAAGGTGAGGGCTGCCACTATGGTAGCAGAACGGCCGCTGTATCCTCAGCTTGGCAGAGGAATGGAAAAACTCACAACCAGAAAATCCCTAAATGACATAAAAATGGCAGGCATGTTCTGGAAACACCACCAGTGGCAACCAATCAGGGGCTGTGTTGGTGATTCCTCCCAGGCACACAGGGAGCCAATTGAACTTGCATCAACAGGGATGTGTCCTTAGCACACCCATTGCATCACCCCACAGGCAGAATGCAAGATGACACCACAGCTTCTGTTTTTGCCTAGTCTGTTGCTCTTTTCCTCCTAAACAGGCTAATATTCTGGTTCTTCTTTCCTTGCCCTAGTTTGGCCTGGGCAGAAGTGGACACAATTCCATTGCTTCAGTGCTGCAAAGGGCACCTCCTTGGAGGCCTGTGACAGCACCCATAATTATGCTTGTGCCATAGCACTCTCTGAAACTGCAAAGCACCCTTGATTCCTCTCTCATCACCTAGCAATTTGTCTGTACACCTGCCTACTGTCATCCTCTGAGGAGGACTCAGGTTTTCTGAGTGCTGCATGAACAAGCAATTCCACCCTAGGCTCTTAAAATGAAGCTCAAGAACAAAAGTCATAAGAAAACAATGGGGACTCAGGTTGCCTACTGAGGAGCTTTCTGGTTTCAGGATGAAGAGGAGAACAATGCTGGAAACAAAGGAGAGCAGACCAAGAACCCCGACCTACATGAAGACAATGTCACCGAACAGACGCATCACATCATCATTCCCAGCTACGCAGCCTGGTTTGACTATAACAGGTGCTCAAGGGGGGGCTGGCCAGGGCTTTCCTCTCAGTACCTCCAGCCTTCCAGGATGTTCTAATGCTTCCTTTTGATTCTTCCTCAGTGTCCATGCTATTGAGCGGAGAGCCCTCCCAGAATTTTTCAATGGCAAAAACAAGTCAAAGACTCCTGAAATGTAAGATTGCTGTTATAAGCAGTAAGCTCTGTTCTGGGATAGTAAATGTGGCAAACCATTTTCCTCTGGTAAGAGGCGGGCTGGGGGAAGTCTTTTTATTTCCTAGTCCAGGGATTCCCAAACTTTCAGGTTTCATTCAAGTGGTCCATGGCGTGTCTGTAGATTTGTAGTTTGAAGCAGTGAAATGGCACATCGACTGCATTAAATATTTATATTGATTTTTACTTGTATTTTTGTTGCTTCTTTTGTTTTTATGTTGTATGTTATTATACTACAGTTTGAATTCTGTGGAATAATTAAAAAATGCCATATAAATGACAGCAGTAACAAAGTACAATTAAAAAACATACAGCATTTGGCACAGTGCATTACAATTGCTACAATGGACAGAAAAACTATTAAGTGGTCTTCCAAGACCCTCAGCAATTTTCAAGTAGTCAGTGTAAAAAAAAGTTAGGGAACCGTTGTACTTGTCCTTTTGTTGGTCTGAATAAAAGGAAAGGTCCTGAACTGGCCTCTGTAGTATATGAGAGAGAATGGGAAGACTTCACAGGGTGACATGGCTTATAAATAGTGGTTCTGACTGTCATCTTTTTCTTCCTGCTGCACTCTAGCTACTTGGCATACCGCAATTTCATGATTGACACATACCGGCTCAATCCACAGGAATACCTAACCTCGACTGCCTGCCGTCGGAACCTGGCTGGAGATGTGTGTGCCATCATGAGGTATGCTGAGAAACAGAGTAGTTGAGCAAAGCCAGAAGGAATGTATTCAAGACAGAGGCTGCCTCTAGCATTCTAGCTTTCATGCAGCGCTTAATGCAACAGGATTTTTCCTCGTTTCTTAGCTCCCATTGTGTTTAATAGTAAAAATTATTTAAAGGCGATGAAAAGGTTGACTGAACATGCCCTGTTGAAGAAGAAACAGAAGTTTTGCTCGAGAGTCTTCTTGTTTGACAAAATTGATCTTCCTTATCTGGCTGTTTGGCAGATAATTTGTCCTGGGGTGGGAGTCCAGCTCCTGATCCTCTTAATTTGCCACATGGCTGAGCTTCGGGTCCAACTCTGATCCTCTCCTGCAGAGTCCACGCCTTCCTGGAACAATGGGGACTCATTAATTACCAAGTGGATGCAGAGAGCCGGCCGACACCCATGGGACCACCACCTACATCTCATTTCCATGTTCTGGCTGACACCCCTTCGGGATTGGTGCCACTGCAGCCCAAAACACCCCAGGTAGCGTGAGAAGAAATTTATTCAGTTTCATTTAGGTTTTTTCAGTGTTGCTGAAAATCAGCTTGCTGGTTTAAAAATCTTCAAGGAGTAGCTTCCAAAACACATTAAAAGCAAAATGAAATTATACAAGAATCTAGAAACATCTGATAAAATGAATTGGTAGACATATTAATTAGACTTAGAACATCGGAAAATGGGGAGTCTTCTATGGAAGACTCTGCATTTCTTTGTTTCCTATCCTAAAAGATTGATGTACATCAGACTGGGGCTTAGTGCAAAATTGTGCTTATTCTTCAGAGTCGTCAGAGCGATAGTGATACCAAGGCTGGACGAAAGAGCAAGGAGATTGAAGACCTTGTCACTGAGACGGTGAAGGGGAAACCTGAGCTGGTAGGAGAAAGGAGAGCTACTGGAAGGGAACTAGAAATTGTCAGTGTTTCTGGGGTCTAAAAGAGCAGGGCTGCTTGGACTTTGCCCCTTCTTTCCCATCAATTTTTAGGATGCATAAGAGATGAATTGTCACATCTCTCACTTCAGGGGTTTCTTAAATGTTGTTGGTTATAGTTTCCCTTATAGGCTAACTGTAAAGTTTCATTGTCAAAGACCAAGCAAGGCACAAAAAAGAAGGCGCTTGCAGATATTTGCCACTGAAAGTCCAGACCCATCCAAGAAGTGGACAACTTCTATCTTTTCACAACAGAGGTGTATGGTTGCTGTCCAACCATTGCAGTCTGTGTTGTAAATTGGCCACAAATAAAAAGCGGTGGTGGACATGTTTTCTCTCTATGGCTGTGTTTACATCACAGGGAGCTCATTCTTCTCTTTCCCCAGCAAACCACAGCTTCCCAGCAGATGCTGAACTTCCCTGACAAGAGCAAGGAGAAGCCACCAGACATGCAAAACTTTGGGCTTCGCACTGACATGTACACCAAGAAGAATGCTCCTTCCAAGGTAAAGAGTGGGGAGAGGGTGGGTTTGCTCGCATGTGAGATATCTGTTCCCTGGTTGCCTCTGTCCACTGCCTAGATCATGCAGGGACACAGGACTGGGTAAGAGAGAAACAGCCAGCTCCTCTCCAGTTCTGGCCCAAGGCTGAGCCGGAGAGTACAGCTGAAGAACAGAAAGCCCCTCCAAGGCAGGCAGGTCAAAACCTTGCATTGAAAAAGAGAGGCCTCTAAGAACACGTGAAGGTCAGATTATGGGGCTAGAGGCCTCCAGGTAAGTGACCAGGGTTGTGTTCTAATGTGTGGCTTCCCCACAGAGCAAAGCTGCTGCCAGTGCTACTCGTGAGTGGACAGAGCAGGAGACGCTGCTGCTGCTGGAGGTGAGAGGACAGAAACATGATTATCTCCCCACAAAAGTGCCCAAGGCACTTCTTGAGTATTGCTTCCTCTCCCTGCCCCCAATTTGTGCTTAGACCATCCACACATACTGTGTGAACTGAGAAACTGAATAGATTTTCAAAAGTTGTATCTCTGACTCACAAATACATAAAATAGACAACATTTGTAACAACAAGAGCAAATTTCTTATACACCGCCCTTCTGACTGGATTACCCCAGCCACTCTGGGCGGTTTCCAACAAAATATAAAGGAAGAAAACAACATCAAATATTAAAAGCTTCCCGATACGGGCTGCCTTCAGATGTCTATGAAAAGTCATAACATTTTCTTATCTCTTTGACATCTGCTGGGATGGCGTTCCACAGGGCAGGTAGCACTACCAAGAAGACCCTCTGCCTGGTTCCCTGCAACTTCACTTCTTGCATTGAGGGAACCACCAGAAGGCCCTTGGAGTTGGATCTCAGTGTCCGGGCTGAACGATAGGGGTGGAGGTATGCTGGGCTGAAGCCATTTAGGGCTTTAAAGGTCAACACCAAACTTTGAATTGTGCTCAGAAATATGCATTTATTTAGGAACTACACTAAACATGGGCACTGAATGTGAGTCTGGCCTCTGAAAAGCTTCAGGCATGTAGAACATCTATTGTTCTGCTGTTGACTGGCTGTTCACGTCCAATGTGTTGTTTCTCTTCACTGCTTTTTAGGCTCTGGAGATGTACAAGGATGACTGGAACAAAGTTTCTGAGCACGTTGGCAGCCGCACGCAGGATGAGTGCATTCTGCATTTCCTGCGTCTTCCTATCGAGGACCCTTACCTGGAGGACTCTGAGGCCTCTCTTGGGCCTCTGGCCTATCAACCCATTCCCTTCAGCCAGTCGGGCAACCCCGTGATGAGCACCGTGGCCTTCTTGGCTTCTGTTGTGGACCCTCGTGTGGCATCTGCAGCAGCCAAGTCAGCCCTTGGTAATTAACTGGGGCTCTTCAGGACCCCCCCACCACACCACACCCTTAGGGACGGAAAGGCTATTAAGTCTGTAAATGGGTGCAGTTATAGAACAGGCCTAGGACACCATATCACTGTCCAAGAGACTCCTGGAAATTCTGTCCAGCCTTGTCATTTTAAGGGCTGATAGTGCACATATGTTAACAAGCTTTTCTCTACATACTTAAATACTTTTTTGAAAAAGGAAAGCTGTGGGTCTCAGGATGCCAGCATCTGGGCCAGCATCCTGGGAACCAGTAAGGAAATTTTTGCTGTCATTTACGTGATGCTAATACCCAGGCTGAACTTGGGTCAGAGACTCACAGATAAGTCCCCAAACAAGCATCATTCTCACTTCCCTTCCCTCACCTCTTGTTGGTCTGAGATCTCTGAGTTTGCTACTTTCTGAAGGCCTAGCCAATACTTGTTTTACAGTCTCGTCTTGTAGAGGAAATGAGGGTACTTTACACGACTTGGCTCAAGCACAATACAGGTATATGCTGCAGTGACAGCATCCATCGCAGATGGCCATCCAACCTCTGCTTTAAAACCTCCAAAGTAGGGAGACTGTTCCACTGTCAAACAGCTCTTACTGTCAGAAAGATCTTCCTGATGTTTAGTCAGAATCTCCTTTCTTGTAACTTGAAGTCATTGGTTTGGGTCCTACCCTCTGGAGCAGGAGAAAACAAGCTTGCTCCATATTCCATGTGACCCTTTATATTTTTGAAGATGGCATTCATACATGTGATGTTGGACTCAGGTGCTCTCCATAAGGTGTGAAAGTCCTGATATGTGGAAAGTGCATCCACTAGCACTCAGAAAGTGGACTGGGATGTCTTGTTGTTGAAATGAGATGCTAATTGCTGACCGAGCTACTACTCCTGATCAGGTCCAGTTCTTCAGCTCCTGTGTCCCCAGTGGACTCCTGCCCAGCTCTATTTCAGCTGCAACTCTTGGCTATCTCAGCCACTTCCTAGTGGGTAGAAGAGGTGCAATAGGATTTCTTGCTGCCCGCAGCACCTGTACTGCAATGCCCATTTTGTCCCTGTATCCTCGCATGCACCATTTTGCCACCCATTGGTCTTTCAGCTGACCCTGTGCCTCTCTTCTGCAGAGGAGTTCTCCAAGATGAAGGAGGAGGTCCCCACAGCCTTGGTTGAAGCTCATGTCCGCAAGGTGGAGGAAGCTGCCAAGGTGACAGGCAAGGCAGACCCAGCATTTGGCCTGGAGAGCAGCGGAATTGCAGGGACCACATCCGATGAGCTGGAGCGAATAGGTGAGGGGGGCGAGCGGGGCGCCTTCCGCGCTTCATCCCGTGAAGCGCCCTCGATGGACCTCGCCCAGTGTGCGGTGGGGACTAAGAAGGGTGCCGAGACGCAGGAGACCAGAGCCGGCCTGGCTTCCGGCCTGGAGCTCACAATCAATCGCCTGGCACAGGGTAAGGGATTCCCATCGTTACTCTATCTAACCCCCCCCCCTACCCCATCAGACCGGGCAGATCATGGGTTGGGCTGTGTGCCTAAAGCTTTCGCCTCCAGAAGGTTACAGTCTGGCTCAGTGAATGGCTTCTGGGGGATGCCTGGTCTTAAGCTGGAGCTGAGCAATAAGGGAAGGTGGAGGCTGGCATTGGGAGTTCTCCCTCTCTAAGGTCTAAAATACCAGCAACCTGAGAAGGGTTTATTGGGCCTTAGTCTAGTGGGTCCCTCAGCAGTCATTCCTTGTAAAGGTGCTTGAGACAGATTCTCACCCATTCAGATTCCCACTCCCATTCATTATTCCAACCAAACCCCCTTTTTAGTGGGTGGGAGGGAGCATTACTTGCAGCCTTTAATATTGGTATTTTTGTCCTTGTCTCTTTCTCCATTCCTTTGCTCAGAAGAGAGCTGCACAGATGAGAACCGGGCAGAACCTCCATCATCAGAAGAGAAGAAAGAGGTGAAGGTGCGGGAGGGCATGGATGAGCTCTGATACATGTTCAGCAAAAAATGAGTCTCCAAAATTTCCTGCATGGGGCATTCGTAGGTAGGAGAGGGAGGAAAATGAGGAGATGCCTCATAGGATCCCCACAGCATGTTTGCAGCACCAGCTTGCAACTTTTCTAATTAAAGTAAGGCACCATGTTACCCTGCTAACAACTCAGAGTCCTTCACTTCATTAATCTTCTGATCGCAATATACTTATTCTGGTCTACTTTCCTGGCCACTAGAATAATAACTGTCTCCAGTCTGGAGTCTCCAGTTCTGAGACTTTTCCAATTGTGCCTCCTATAATGTGTGTGCATGAGCCCCATGCCACAGCTAGGGGAAGGATTAGGAGGCATTAGGCAGCTGTTGGAATCAAGCCCTTCTCTCAATGCAGGAACCAAGAGAAGGCGCCCTGGAGGAGGAAGTGAAGGAGAAACTTGGAGAGGTGCCCAGGAAAGAGGAGGAGAAAAGCAAAGAGGCTGACAGCGAGAAGGAGATGGACAAGAGTGACGGGGACACCATGGGTGAGCACCACCTTCTGGGTAATGGCAAAGCTCATAAAGTAGCGAGTGAAGTAGGAGCCTGAATGGAGCTGGGATGCTGTGGTCACATGTTATGAAGCAGGGGCTCCCTCTGGATGTTGATCAACTACGTCTCATCTGTAACAATTGAGCACGCTGGTTGGGACTGATGGGAGTTGGAGTCTTAACAAACATCTGGAGGGGTACAGTTTACCCAACCCTGTTCTAAAGTCTCACCCAGAGGTCCTGTTAACTTAAATGCAGTGCAGTATGCCACTTGCCTCCTAGAGGCATAAGAACCTAATGGGAATGGGACGGCTCTGCCATTGGAAAATTGAAAAGCTTGTGGTTAGCGTTGGTTAGAGTGTTGGCTGGAAGATGAGTTAACAGAGCAGTAAAGTAAACATTCCAAGCACAATTCAAAGTGTTGGTGTTGATCTTTAAAGCCCTAAACAGCTTTGGTCTTGTATACCCAAAGGAGCGTCTCCGCCCCCATCCTTCAGCCTGGACACTGAGGTCCATCTCCAAGGGGCTTCTCACTGCAAGAAGTGAAGCTACAGGGAGCCAGGCAGAGGGCCTTCCCAGTAGTTGCACCTGCCCTGTAGAAGAGTTGAACAATCATATGACTTTTTGTAGACATCTGAAGGCAGCCCTGTTTCGGGAAGCTTTTAATTTCTGATGTATTGTGTGTTTTATATTTTGTTGGAAGCTGACCAGAGTGGCTGGGGCACAACAAATTCCCCTTCTTTTTATGATGATGATGATCACTACTACTACAGCAACTAGTACCACAAAGAAAACACCCACTCATTAATTTCTTGCTGTCCCTTCCTTTCTTTCCTCCTCCCTCCCATCCCACCTGTGCCTGATCAGCCTTTTGAGTGCATGAAGAAATGTGCAGTGATAAACTCCGGGCACTGAGGGGTTTTCCACCTCTTTCTAAGCAATAGTAGCCCAGCAGATCACACACACCCCTGCCCATAATTTGTTTTTCTCCTTCTCAGCTGATGGGGAAAAGGAAAAAGAACCCAAGGATGGCAGTGAAGAAGGGCCCAAGGATCTGGCCGAGGCCGAGGCGGAGCGTAAAACCAAAGTGGAGAGGGACATAGGCGAGGGTAATCTTTCTACGGCGGCGGCGGCAGCTTTGGCAGCAGCAGCAGTGAAAGCAAAGGTCAGTGGCCGCAGGCTTCTCCATAGGCCAGATGGACATGTGGGGTTGCCATTTGGATTGAGCTTCTAGGAAGCAAATTGCTTTTATGTAGTCGTGCAGTTGCTAGGCTGCAACCCCATGGGGAAAAAAGTGGGTTACAAATTTTATAAATGGCATGAAGCTAAACAGCAAGCAGAAGCATTAAAAAAAACAAGTCAATACAATGGATACAGTGAGGTCCCTAGTTCAGATCACACCTCAGCTGTGAGTTTCCTTGATCTCTTTAGGAAAGCTACAGAATCTCTTGGCTTCCATCCTTCCTCTGGAATATGAGGGAAATAGTTGCACTGCTATTGTTCGGATTATTGGCATATTGTATGTGACACGTTTTAGGCAGCCAACAAGTTAGCAGGCCAGTAAGTTGGTCACGTTGCCATGCATTCAGGCACTCTGTTTTTGCTGTCTCACTTAGGTGACTCGTGGGTTGGAATTCTGAACCTAGCTTCTAATCTGACAATCTCTCAGTCCTGTTTCAGGCATTAAGGCTTAAGGTGTGGGGTAACTTCTGAAGATGTAGAATGTGGGACAGGGCTATCCTCCTCTGCTGGGAAGTTTTGGTCTCTGGGTTTTTCATGGAGTTTTGTAGGGCATGCCACTTCCAGGGCTTTGATCCACCTTCTCTTCTCTTTCTCTGCAGCACTTGGCAGCTGTGGAAGAGCGTAAGATCAAGTCGCTGGTTGCCTTGCTGGTGGAGACACAGATGAAGAAGCTTGAGATCAAGCTAAGGCACTTCGAGGAGCTGGAGACCATCATGGACCGGGAGCGCGAGGCAGTGAGTACACTTGTGCCCTCTTGACTCCAGCACTGCTTACTCTGCCCAAAGCAGGTTGATCCCCATGCTGGGATGTGACTTAACGTGTGTGTGTGCCCGTGCGCTTCTGGGTTTTGTGGGGACTCCTGTTCTAGGCGCTGCCACAGCCTCTGTTTGTTTTATATCTTCCCTAGTTGATGTGGGAATGTTGTGGATAGTAGGAGAGGATATATTGATTAAATATTATCCTTTCTCACTCACGCTAGTGAGTCATATAGCAGAGCTCATTCCCTTTTACACAGCAGGAAGCTAGTTGGCAGATTCGTTTGAATCTCTTTAGCTAGGCAATCCAAACTGGCATGCCCAGATTGGAGTTTATAGTCCCCTTTTGTTCCCTCTTAAAAAGAAATAAAGACACAACAGTCTTCCTTAAAGTTTACTTACATTAAGTTCACTGTATGATCTCTGAAGGCAGGCTTTAGCTTGTAATTACAGTTCCAGAATGTGGCTTACATCCTTTGTGAGGATGGGTCCTTGTGCTGCTGGCTGAGAGCCAGCAGTGCAGTCCAAGAGAAGAAAGAGTCAAGCAAGTCCAAAAGAGAAAGATGGCTGTGTGAGTGGACCTTTTGTGGGGTCTGCAAGGGTCACACCCACCTACCTGGTTACATGCAGGGGGAGGATGCTCCAGACCAAGTGTAACAGGAAGTTCAACTGGCTGGATCAACATCTCCCTGTCTGTGTCCACTCTAGGCAAACAAAGAATGTTGTATTTGACTGCTACAAGGATATTATCCCACAGTTGACAGCCACAATTCTTCTTACTTGCAGTCAGACAGTGGCCCTTATGGGAAGCCCAGAGAATGCTCTGAAGGCACATGCCACAGTTACATGCTGGAACTAAGTAGATTTAGCTCCTGGGAACATTAGGCTCCGTGTGTAACGAAGCATGTGCAGTGGAGTAAGAATTTGTGGCCATGTTAGGAGGAGGAAAGAAACCAAGGGAAGGGAGAGCAATGCATGAGGGGGTTTAGAATAGCGAACTTGCCCAGCATAACCTGTCCCTGATCTCTCTGTAGCTAGAGTACCAGAGGCAGCAGCTCCTGGCTGACCGACAGGCCTTCCACATGGAGCAGCTCAAGTATGCCGAGATGCGCGCTCGCCAGCAACATTTCCAGCAGATGCACCAACAGCAGCAGCAGCCACCGCCACCGCCTCTCTCTGTGGGCACACAGCCCCTCCCTTCTTCAGGGGCTCCTCTGGCACCAGCCGCACACTCCATGCCCATCGCCCAGGCTTCTGTGCCGGCCACCAGCACCGTAGGGCAGCCCAGCAGTTTGGCTCCAGCAGAACAGATTGGGCAGCCAGTGGCTGCTCAGCCACAGCCCGCAGCTACTGGAGCTCCACAAACAGGGCCAGGTCAGACTGGACAGCCTTCTGCAGGTTCTCATGGTAAGTGGGACCAGCTTTTCGTTTGATCCACCAAGGGCAGAACGAAACAGGGAGAGACTGTGCTCTGCAAGGGCACACAAGCTCATCTCTCATATTGCAAATATCAGGGCTAGGAAGAGTGTGCTAAGGGTTTGCAGAGCTTCTCTAGTCAGAGCAGAAATGCTACAGCTCTGGCTCCTTCGAGGTCAGCTCCAGAGCTAAAGAGACCTGTTCCCTTGGCAAAACCAAAGAGATGCTAGATTCCTTACAGTTCAGAAGCTTGTAGCTCCATTTGTAACAAAAACTTTAAAAAAGAAAATCAGTTGATAATTATGTTCTGAATAAAGTGTATTCTGTGGTAAACCAATTCATACATAATGCACTTTATGTTCCTAAAGTAACAAAGTGGCTTTCAGTATGTAAAAACTTTTATTTTAAATTTTAAAAACGGGGGAAAGCCCAGGGTTTTTTCATGGCTTCAGAACTTCTGGAAATTTGACATCTCTACTCATGATCTAATGGAACAAGCTGCTTACAGAGCCTTTTTGTGTACTTTCCTGCCTTACGAGGCTTTCGAGAGTCTACACTGGCATTGCTGGGAATGTTTTAGGTATTTACAACAAGCCCAAAATGGATGTTTTCAGCTGAATGGTCCTCAGTAGATATTAGCCAATGGCTCTATTTCAGATGCAGTAGATTCCCACTATAAAGTTATGACGACTCCATTCCAAATTGTTTCCTGGAATGAGAATAGTTTGGTGATTGCCATAAAAGTTCATCACATGAATTGGCCAAGAAAATCTCCCATGCTGTACTTCTGGGTCTCTGGTAGAAGATGTCTTACTCCCCTGCAATTCTGACCCCACCATCATCTTTCCCACTGCCCTCCCCCCTTCCAGGGTGGAAGCAAATCACAAATCTGTTGAGAGTTGGGTGGGGATTTATACAAAGACGGACAGCTGTTCTTGCTTTCCAAAGTTCAAGGGGAGAAGGCAGTGATCTCAACTTCATTTCAAATTTGGTTAAATGAAGTGCTACTGTTTATGCTACTCTAACATGGTGGAAATAAAAAAGAGACCAGGAATCGGTGTGGAAAATGAAGACCTGAATTCTTCCAACCTAGAATGATAGCTGTCTTAAGCCCTGTTTATTTACACATTCCCTGAGCAGTAGAGAAGGGAGTTGGACTGTATCCGAATGTTGCCATGCCTAATATATATCGATTGTCATGTGGTGGGAGATCTGTTTTGTACCAACTATAATGGAAGTGAGGTTTGTCATTGGCTGCCACAATGTTATGGGAGTCAGGCGATTCCATATTTGATTGCCTGTCATTGTTTAGTTACTGATATTGCAGTTATAGTGCTGGAAAGACTTGTAATTTGTGATAGCTATAGTGTGATATTATAATGTTTCATGTTCCACTTTGATTTTAATTTATGTAAGCAACCTTACGGAATACCAGTGTTGTTAGAAAGGTGGGGTATACATTTTTATATGAAATACACAGGATTCTTGTTTTCACATGGTCCTGCTGAATGTGTGGGTGTCAAGGGGTGGGGTCACTGGGAATAATGCTGCTTCCCCATTTCATGTTAAGTGTACACATGAGGGGGTTGTATGAAAAAGCTTTAGAGATTGTACAACCCAGTAAATTGTGTGTTTGTGCTTCAGAGGGCAGATCTGGAAGATATGGATCTGGAAGATATGGGTTTAAGATGAGATTGTTAACAGCGGGCTCTTGGTTTTGAGGAATTCTGTGTCTTTTATTCTGTCTGTGAAACAGGGTTAATGCCAGCCTACGCACTTCACAGGAGATTATGGGAACTAATATGAAAGAGTAAACTTCAGTTCATATGCTACTGAAGTGGCATTCAGGCCCACTTCCCTGTGGTCTGATCCGAAGCTACCTTTGCATGAGAAAGTCCTCTGTTGAGTGCAAATGTTACAACCAGACCACAGGTCCTTGTTGGGCTCTAATCTGTGAAATGAGCCAAAGCTGCACATTCACAAGTGTCATAAAAATGTGGAAGCCACAATCATAATGTGTCAGCCTTGCTTATAAAGCCGGACATTTTATTTCTTGGACAAAACTTCCACATTTTTATGGGGTACAGTATTTCTGGTTCTGGTTCCAAATCATCTCAATAAATGTTCATAAAAATGATATATTCCAGCATCAAGTCAGTTTCCTGGGTGGGTGGTTGCTGCACATTTAGCTTCGAATAATAATTTTTGGTTCCCAGTTTGGTATACAGGCTGGGTCAAAGGTGAATGGTGTGTATTTTCCAACCATGGATGCAAATGGGTCATGTTAAGTCATTGCTTGCCTGCTTAACTGTCACACTTAATTAGTTCTTTCTGTCTCTCTCTCCCTCTGAAGCCCAGCCTCCGTTCCCCAGCCAGCAGCCATCCTCCCAGATTCTCCCTGGGGCAGTCCCAGCAACCGTTCACCCTGCCATGGCTGGTAATATCCCCTCGGCTCTGCCTTTCGGAATGCCTGCCTCCATCCCATTTAGCATGGCTAGTAACGTAACAGACTCCATCGGCATTAACTTCCCTGCTAACACGCCCATCCATCCAGTGCATGGTAACCTTGCGTGCAGCATGGCTAATCCGCCCATCGTCAACATCGCTAGCACCCTGCACCCTCCTGCCACCCCACTGCCTCACGGTTCTGCAGCTGCCCAGAGCCCTGCTATCGTGGCAGCCATGCAGGGCAGCCTCCTTTCAAACGCTGGTGCTGGATCAGGTGAGGATTGACCCAGAGATCATGGCGGGGTGGGAGAGGGGAGAGGATTTCACGTACGGAGATGCACGGTGCTGTGCAAGATCATTAGGCTCAGGGCTGCTTTGACAGACACTGTGGAAGCTTCCCTGCCTACGTTGTTGTGGCAAAATAAATGCATTACAATTCACAAGTAAATATGGTGTGCATGTGTGTTACACACACACCCCGAGAACTTGAGGGGAACTTGTGGCCTACCTTTATCTCCCCCTCCCTGCCTTAGACAGAGAAATGATGCCCATGTTTGGAAAGTGTCACATGCAGGTGTGTTAGGAGCGTCCTGGAGTTGAATAAATCAGCCTGAAGTCAAGACATACATGCATTCAATCAACTTCACCACTTTGCCCTAGGAATGTCTTGCACATGGGGAGAAAAAAGAAAGCTATTCCATAGAAAAGGAGTTACAGTTTATGCAGTTACATTCTACATGTGACCATATTTATGTACCTTTTGCTTTTCAAAGCCCAGTGTTACCTAGAGGCAGAATCTTGCCTTATACTTCATTAGTATCCAGGCATGGATTATTTCTTTCACTTTCTGCATCGGGGCAGATGTGCAAGCTATGCATATCTTTATATATTCACTTAATTAGACTTCTTGTTTTAATAGTGACATTTGAGATTTACAGTAGAATTCCATCCTATCATACCTATGCACCTCTGTCTTGGTTGAGTTAGGAAGATGGCTTTTCCATCTAGGATTAAACGTCTCTTCCCACCCCCCAAAAAGCATTCGAGAAAATAGCATGCAATGAGCTAGTGCTTGACATTGCATCTCTTATTTATTGTTTGGCATGGCTTGCTTGTTTTGAGCCATCTTGGTTTATTGAATTATTTCCACTAGAGTCCTAGATAACCATGTCATCAGTTTTGTTGTTTCTTACATTCCATTGGCATTCTGTTGTAAACAGGAATGAGACCTAGGTTCCCCCTCTGGGCAGCAGTAAATTACAGTATGCTTTAATGACAAAACCTTATCATATCTGCTATGTATGGGATGTGACAGTAAGCAGTGCTGCTAACCACTTTCTTCTCTAAACATGCCACAAAGGAAACTGACAGCACATCCAGCAATTCATTTGCTACCTCCTCACCCGTTTTCTCTTTCAGGATCTAAAGTATTTCTAATAAATTGTACTGTAGTGATGCTCTTCAGAATCAGAGGAAAATGCTCCCAAGGGATCTAAACTTTTCTGAAACTGATTTGATAGGCATTAGAGGGGGCAATATGCTCACCTACTGCCTTCCTACTAAGGGGTCTGGGGTACTGAAATATCAGATGATTCTGCAGTCTGATAGGGCATCAGGCTAAAGAGACTGCTTGGCAGTAGGAATAGGGAGGTTGATCCTTTTAAGTCTTTCCAGTGCAATGGATATTGATGTTCCAATTTTCCTCCGTTAGGGTTTTGAAGTAAATAAATGACAGCAGAACACTCATTTTTATCACACAAAAAGTGGCAGCAAGGTAATGCTTGTATTTGCAGCACTGCCAACCTCCTCTAACATCTCACTTCTCTCCCCTTTCAACCCAGATCAAGGGCCTTCACTTCAGCCGGATCCCATCGCTCCCAGTCCCAGCACGGCCACACCAGTCCCACCCACACAGTGAGAAGCTACAAGCGACGCTTCTTGGCGCTTCCTCAGTGAGCCCTGATCACTTGGAAGGACAGGAAAACCCTAAATCGTGTTAAACATGGATTCTATTTGGATGGGTTTTAAAAAGGCTTCGAAACAGTGATCCAAGGAGGAAGAGGATTTGGCTGCATTGACTCCCTTCCCCTGTGTGTCTCTGCCCCGCCTCGTGTCCTCAATGCTTTTTTTGTATCCAGTTGTACCAAGATTTTATTTAACGGTGTTTCTAATTGCGGGGGTGGGGTGGGGGGCAGAAAGAAGAAAATGTCTCCGAACAGCCACTGCTATTTATAGAGGGCTTTGATTTTAAACATGGTTGAAAAGGGAGTTTAACTCCCCCTTGTATGTGTCTGTCTCGCTTTTTTTTAAACAATAAAGAAAAATTAACAGAAATATTCTCTGTCACCTCTGCAGGGAAAACAGCAATCTACTTGAGAGTGGGCATATTTACAGGGAAGAAGCTATTGCAGCCAGAGGGGGACACGGTGTTTGTACCTGAGCAATTTTTTTTAATTCACTGATGCAGGGAAATTTTACTTATGTGTAGTTTATGCATTAAAGAGGCAGTGGTTTTCAGCAGTTTGGGCAGCACTATTTGGTGTCAGTCCCAGCTCCTGCCCACCTACAGTAGCAGTTCGAAAGCACGTCAAAGTGCAAGTAGATAAATAGAAACCGCTCCCGCGGGAAGGTAAACGGAGTTTCCGTGTGCTGCTCTGGTTCGCCAGAAGCGGCTTAGTCATGCTGGCCACCCATGAGAAACTCTTTGTTCCAATGAAGCATGAAAGCACCCTGCAAGATCTCAACATAATTTGAGGAGTGTGGAGAAATTGTTACTCAACGGCTGCAACTTACAATTGCGTATGTTCATTTTACATGTAGTCTTGTTAAGCTATAAATTACTTCCATGCCATTTCCATTGTTTTGGGGATTCCTGTGATTCTTCTCTTTCATTACCCCACAAAATAGGGCTGCCTCTCACAAAAATAACAGCGATGCCTTGGCCTTCAGGAGTGCAATGTTTATCTTTTTCGCTCTCCATCACATGGATTTCTTGCACAGGAAGGGAAGGCGTAAGAGTGGTATTCGTACAGTTGCTCAAGGCAAAAAATGTGTAGCGTTGAAATTCTTTTAAAGCCCTGTTGCTCCAAAGTGGGCTCCTCGCCCTACAAGGAGTAAACCCCTTGCAGGGCTCTGCCTAGGATGGCAAGTAACCCACTCCAGGATAAACTTCATCTGCTGTGTGCACATGGTTAAGTCCACCACTCCTTTCTGTACCTTTGTGCAACTTCAGAAGAGATAATGTTTCCACTTTTGTCGTGCTGCCCTGTATCCAGTACTTGAAACCGCCCAGCCATACCCTGCAGCTTTTTGAAGCACAGAAACCCAGCCTTACTTTGTTTAACCTTAGAGTTTAAAAATAAATCCGTCGGGGGGGGGGGGGAGATATGCAACATGCTAATTTTACTCCAGATAGAAGAACAGGTATGTGTAGGCATAAACATAACCGTTTTCCCCTTCACATCCTATGCAGTGTGGAAATAGTACCCTATATCCAGGGACTGTTACAGGGAACCCTTGTATTTTTCTTTTTTTAAAAAAAAAAACCCTACTGGACCTGTTTGGCCTTACTGCTTGCCTTCTAGACGAGACGTTTCTCCATTTAATAGGTTACATTCATTCATGTAACAGGCCTGACTGGTGCCCTACAGCTGCATACCATGAAAAAGCCACTCTTTCCGGGTTGTCTCTGCCATTACTGTCTGATTGAAGACCCCCAGTCTATTATCACAACTCTTCTTGTCACTTGGCAGTGGCGTCTGCTCTCCTTCCCTTACCACAGGCTTCAAAACCTCCCTATTTTCAAATCCTGCTGTGTAGTGCACATGCCTTGTCCAGTTGCCTTTATTTGGTGCTGCTCCAGGCACCTTTCCATATTAGGCTGCTTACAAAAGTAGGAAACGTGCCCTTCTGTTCAAAGCAGTCACATTTTGACAGCTAGGATTAATTGAGGAAAGGGCCATTGGCAATGGCTCAGGTTTTTGTTTTTCAAATTCCTGCCATTTTAAAATAGTACCCAGAACGCGACAGTAGCACTGTTTCCAAGAATGGTGAAGGAGGGCAGGCTATGGAGACTTCCTTGACAGGGCAAAGCCCACTAATGACATATGTTCTAGGGGAATCAAAGCTGTACTCCATAAATTACTGGGTTTTACTGAGCAGCAAGAAGAGGTTGCAAGAACAAACACATACCACGACCACTTTCACAGAACCTGGAACAGCAACCCAACTTTATTCAGCCGTGTTCATTAATTTCAAAGGGTCTACTCTGAGTAAAACTTCATTGGATACCACTCAGTCTTCTAGATTTATTTTATTTACACCCCACCTTTCCTTTAAGGTGACATTGTTTTCTCCCCATTTCATCCTCACAACTACCCTGTAAGGAAGGTGAGGCGGAGAATGTGTAAACTTCATGGCCAAGTGTCAGGATATGAACACTGGTCTCCCAGGATTTAGTCCAACAGAGCTTTAGCTAAAACTTAGTTCTGTGCTACCAACAGCATTTTTATGTACTGTTCCTGCCAACAGTTCAAACTGGCTCAGATGAGTATAGGTACCAGAATCACAAGAAAAACCCTGTTTGAAGATCTCTGAACTCCAGCAGCTACTTTGGTTTTCAAGAAGTAACACTGCACAGTGTTGGTAAGACATTTTTGGGAATAGTTTATTAAAGCAACCAAGAGGAAATAAGCTGAACACTTCTGGAAATAAAGTGATGCAAGACAAGCCAGCAGTTTGCTTCCCTGCCCTTCAGGAACACCCCCTTCAGACAAATGTTTTTTCTTCCTTTCCTAGCTCCCGCCTCGAGGACTAAACCAAGAGGCTGGAGAAAGAGGGAACCAAAAGTAGTTTCAGACACAGATAAAAAGGCACAAACATTTTAAGGATAAACTGGAAGAGGTTCTTGGGGGAAGCTAGAGGTGATCTTCAGCCGCTCAGAACCATCCGCACCAACTCTGGGAAGAGAAAATAAAGCTGATGTCAGACAGACAGGCACGAACAGAAGACGTAGGGCCAGGCTAAACCTACTTTTTGGGGGGGGGGGGAAGGGACTTGCCAGAACGTGGGGATTCATGGTTAGCAATGACAATGAACAATCTTTCTACTAGATGAGGAGCTTTCCTGCAGCCTTTGGCAACTTGGTGTCCTTCTGCTTTAGGACTACAACTTCCATCAGCCCCCAGGAACACAGTGAGGCTGATCGGAGTTGTACTCCAAAACTTCTGGAAGGCATCAAGGTTGGTGACAGCTGCTGTACTGTACGTTGGAATTATGGAGGAATAGCACAAAGCTAATTATATCGGCTGACAGAAACACTAAAACTGGTGTCCAGTTTCTTTGGATGCATAGATGGCTTTTGGTCACAAAATGAAAAAGGCTAGCAAAGGAAACAAACAAACAAGCACAACCGAGTTTCCTCTCTACTCCCTTCCCAACAGAGTTTTGGTTAACCCCAGTCCCTGCCAGCAGTAGAGGATCACACAAGAAGTCCCACCCCCCCTCTCCAGCACCAATGTCCTGTGGGCTCGCTCTGTGACCCACCCCAGTCCCACTCACATCTGTTAACGAACACTTCTAACAAATAATTCAATCAGGAAAAATAACTAGAGACAAGGAAACAAGAAGGCAACACGGGCAGAAGGAAGTGCGGCCATTTCTAAAACTAGTTGCCAGGCATCAGAATTCTGGAGTTGAACCTATGAGGATGCACTGCTTTCTGCAGAGTGGAGAAAGTTGGAGAGACACTCAGCTACAGCAGAGAAAGGACTCAGCTTTCCAACTGAGCCTACCTAGGCAGAGAAGAGGGGCGGGCAAGGCAGGCAGGCAGGCAGGCAGCCACAGCACAGGCCCTTAAAGAAAGACTGTCCAATTAACCTTCAGTTCAAGTGGAAACACTTCCAAGAGAGGGCAGGATGGGGGCTGAAGAGCTGGAGGGGTTGCCATGCACCCTGCACCCAATGAGAGCAGCTATGTGGAAGATTTTGCCACACCCCCCCCCAAAATGTACTGGATCCCCACCGACAATAAACATTTTACTGCAACTTTTTGTGGCATGCCACAGAACCCAATCTGCTCTTGCATTTAACATTGAAGAAAGGTGCATTTTTTCCTATTTAAGGTTGCATGTATTCTGTACAGACTTGGAAAACCACTGCAATTTGTGCTTTAAAAAATAAAAATAAAGCAAGATTAGACTTCGCTGTTCAATAAGGTGAGGAAAGGGGGCACACTGTTGTTTTTTTACTGGGCCTCCCCTGTTGCTTAGCTGTACATCTCCCTGCTTCAGTCTCCTGTTTTTTGCACTCCCTGCAACCTCAATTCTTGCAGAATTTAAGACAAATCCTTTAAATGCATGCGCTGAGGGAAAGAGCTGCACCACTAGACCAATATCAGACAAACATAAGGATTTATAGTTTTATCATCGTGATCTTGGTTTTTTTATGCTGTTTGCCGTTGAGGACAATGGGGTTTATAGGTTTAGATATAAGGCACCATTCAGAGACTTATATAGCTCTGCTATCTCAGAAAAGTGACTCAAAATACCACCTTCTATTATAAAACCAACACCATGTTGGGGAGAGAAAAGTTTGTAGCAGCACTGTGAACACAATCCGCTCTAGCCTGGAAACCACAAGACTCTGCAGCCAAAGCACCGATCCAGACCCAACTCCCAGCAAACCAAGACGAGTTTGACTAGAAGGCTTAGAGGCAGGGCTCACATCCTCCTCTGCTCCAGTACAAAAGCAGCTCCCAAAAGCCACCCAGCAGTGCCCCACCCACCCAGCTGGCTGAGCACCCCTGGGCCACGTCATTTGCAACGTCTGCTGTTGCCACTTGTGCATGTTCTCTCCCCAAAGAGATGTCGCATACAAAAAGGGGCAAAGGCAGGGCTAGAGTGGCCGGGGCCCCTCCTTTGCTGGAGGTATTCATGCAAAGGCTGGACAAACATCTCTTGGGGAAGTGCTAACTCTACGTCTCCTGTGTCAAGCAAGGAAACAGACCAGACCAGACCCGGGAACCTCTGACCTTCCACATGCTGCTGAACTACAATTCTCATCAGCCTCAGTCAGCATGGCCAAATTCAGCAACTGGTGGGCCAACAGGTTCCCCACACCTGGACCAGAACCTGACCTCCAAGGCCTCTGTCCAGCTTCACTTTTTGAGCAGAAACACAGATTATAAGTCCACAAGCTGAAAATGTCTCCAGTCTCATCTACAGCAGTATGCAAAGCAGCACCTATGTGTTCAGTACACAAGCCCTACCTATGGGCAGGAACAGATGCAGCTGGGCCAAAAGGAGGTTGGGCTGTGCAAAGGCCTTAGCCAATTGTCAGCGCCTGCAAAGTGCGATGCCTTTGTGCAGCTGAATTCAAAGCCTGTGGACCAAAACAGGACACCTGCTCTCATTGTGGTAGGGAAGGTCAAAGGAAAATGACCGCTGGACAGTTAAGTCCAGTCAAAGGCAGTCCTTCAGGCCGAGGGAGCCAGCGTTTGTCCAGACAGCTTTCTGGGTCATATAGCCAGCAGGACTAAACCACTTCTGGCTTAATACAACACTATGACAGAAGCCATAGTGCATGGAAATGCCGTTTACCTTCCCGCCACAGCGATACCTATTTATCTTCTTGCACTGGCGTACTTTCAAACTTCTAGGTTGGCAGGAGCTGGGACAGAGCAAGGGGAGTTCACCCCATCGCACGGATTCAAACCGCCGACCTTCTGATCGGCAAGCCGAAGAAGCTCAGTGGTTTAGACCACAGCGCCACCCGCGTCCCTTCCCCTCACTGTGGTATCACTTGTGAACCACCCTGAGATCTATGGATAAAGTGCAGTATACAAATTTAATAAATAATAAATATAATATCAGGCAAATTGACAGGTGGGAGGGCCCACAGCAAATAGGGAAGGTGAGAATCTGGCCAACCAACCAGATCCAGATCTCCACACCAAACAGAAAGGCATGCCCAGTCAGGGTTCAAAATTCCTCAGGCGCCAGGCATGTTTTGCGACTGGTGTCAGTCTCTGGGTGTGAGATCTGGCTGGCCCCTCCAGCTTTCTTAAGCAGGTAAGCAGAAGAGCTTATTTATTGCATTTGTATCCCACTTTTCTCCAAGGAGTACATGGTTCACCCCCCACCTCACTTAATCGCTACAACAACCCTGTCAAGTAGGTCAAGAGGTTGTGACTGACGCAAAGGTCAGCCAGTGGGCTTCATGACAAGAGTAGGAATTTGAACCCTGATCTCCCAAGGTCCTAGTCCGACACTCTAACCACTACACCACACTAGCTTCCTAGGGTACTTCTCTATGGGGCAGCTATATAAATTAAGCAGGTAAATAAATATTGGAAAAGCAACATATCAGCAAAGGATGTGAAATATTTTCTTTGAAGCTTGAAGTTTATTCTGGATTGTTTTATCTGATGTTTTATTTCTTTAAGAAATAAAGCATTATAACAATGAAAATAAAATATTACTAATTATTATTAATAATAACTCTTAACTGCAAAAAAACGGTGCCTAGACATTCCACTGTGGCAACCGCAACCTAGGTTTAAGGTGCCTTTTGGCAATTAGCTTATATAACTGAGTTTCTAACACTGAGCCTGGGGCTTGCCGATCAGAAGGTCGGCGGTTGAATCCCCGTGACGGGGTGAGCTCCCGTTGCTCGGTCGCAGCTCCTCCCAACCTAGCAGTTCAAAAGCACAGCAAACTGCACGTAGATAAACAGGTACTGCTTCGGTGGGAAGGTAAACGGCGTTTACGTGTGCTGCTCTGGTTCGCCAGAAGCGGCTTTGTCATGCTGGCCACATGACCTGGAAGCTCCCTCGGCCAATAGAGCGAGATGAGCGCTGCAACCCCAGACTCGTCCGTGACTGGACCTAACGGTCAGGGGTACCTTTACCACTGGCCCTAGTACTTGACAACTGAAAAAAACACCCACAGATCCAAGTTTGTGACTCTCACCACTGCCAACAATTAAGCTGCTCTTCCTGCTGCCACCGGCATCCCTACCCCACAACTGTGAGGTTACACAGGCACAGTCTTGCTTTAGCCAATCAGAGCTGCCTCATTTCCCCAGATCCCCTTGCTTAGATTACAGAGTCAGCTACATGCAGAGACATGCTGGAAGATGGGGAGAAACGGAGGAAGATGCTGAACAAGAAGGATGGGAAAAGTAACAATAAAGAGCGCCAACAAAAATCTTCCTTTTTTTTAGGTCAACAAAAAAAGGGAGGCTGTTAAAAATATATAAGGTAGGTTTGGAGGAGGCGTACCCCGTTCGAATTCACCCTGATAAGATGTGTCTCACAAATGCTGTAGAAAGGAAGAAACATCAAAATTGATCAAACAAATGAACAAACAAAACTGGACACATGGACATAAAACACACACACCCCAGCCCATTCGAGGCTCACGTACACAGATCTTGCAGTCTTTGTGAGTTTGAGTCTGCACAACCTGCCTGAAGTGTTCATGCAGTCAAAAGAGCCTTTGCTGCAAAAGACTCGGTCACAGACAACTCACCCCTGCCCCCAAATCACCCCAAAAAGCTAAATGGCACACATCACTCTTTCCGATTCAACAGGTTACCTGAAGATGCCCCATGACAACACAAAGCAATGGGATGCAAGCATGGCAGACGTGAACCCTCCTGAATTACATCGCAGGTGTGGGTGGGTGGATGTGCAAACATATACAGAAATGAGGAAGATGGATGGCTCACTAGACGCATCATAGAATCATAGAGTTGGAAGAGACCACAAGGGCCGTCCAGTCCAACCCCCTGCCAAGCAGGAAACACCATCAATGCATTCCTGACAGAGCAGTAAAGACCTCCACTTGAAGACCTCCAAAGAAGGAGACTCCACCACTCCTTGGCAGCAAGTTCCACTGTCAAACAGCTCTTACTGTCAGGAAGTTCTTCCTAATGTTTAGGTGGAATCTTCTTTCTTGTAGCTTGAATCCATTGCTCCGTGTCCGCTTCTCTGGAGCAGCAGAAAACAACCTTTCTCCCTCCTCTATATGACATCCTTTTATATATTTGAAGATGGCTATCATATCAACCTTCTCTTCTCCAGGCTAAACATACCCAGCTCCCTAAGCCGTTCCTCATAAGGCATCGTTTCCAAGCCTTTGACCATTTTGGTTGCCCTCTTCTGGACACGTTCCAGCTTGTCAGTATCCTTCTTGAACTGTGGTGCCCAGAACTGGACACAGTATTCCAGGTGAGGTCTGACCAGAGCAGAATACAGTGGTACTATTACTTCCCTAGATCTAGACGCTATACTCCTATTAATGCAGCCCAGAATTGCATTGGCTTTTTTAGCTGCTGCATCACATTGCTGACTCATGTCAAGTTTGTGGTCTACCAAGACTCCTAGATCCTTTTGACATGTACTGCTCTCAAGCCAAGTGTCTCCCATCCTGTATTTGTGCCCTTCATTTTTTTATTTTGCCCAAGTGTAGTACTTTACATTTCTCCTTGTTAAAATTCATCTTGTTTGCTTTGGCCCAGTTGTCTAATCTGGTCATTTTGAAGTGTGAGCCTGACCTCTGGGGTATTAGCCACCCCTCCCAATTTGGTGTCGTCTGCAAACTTGCTCAGGATGCCCTCAAGCCCATCATCCAAGTCATTGATAAAGATGTTGAATAAGACTGGGCCCAAGACAGAACCCTGTGGCACCCCACTAGTCACTACTCTCCAGGATGAAGAGGAGCCATTCAGTTTGGTCCGTCAGCCATTTACAAATCCACTGAATGGTAGCATTGTCTAGCCCGCATTTTAATCAAAGGACAGGAGTGCCTGCACAGATGTCAGATACACCCAAGTCAACTGGCCTC
Source organism: Zootoca vivipara (assembly GCF_965207765.1). Lineage (NCBI taxonomy): Eukaryota > Metazoa > Chordata > Lepidosauria > Squamata > Lacertidae > Zootoca > Zootoca vivipara. The sequence continues at coordinate 3,202,193 of NC_142584.1, forward strand.
CCCAAGTGCATACCTGCATAGTGTTAGATTAGACCAGAGCTCTGTAGGTGATGTTCTCTTCATTGAGACATGAGAAAATGTCTAAGCGAAAGAAGCTCCAGACCAGGTGCCATCTAGTCACACCAACGCTAAGCCCTTCCTCCTCTATCTAGCATGGAGGAAGATGGCAGGGCCCCCTCCTCACAAGACCAGTGCACAGCAACCGAGAAGTCACCACCACCTCTGTCCCTCACCTTCATAGTTAATGCAGCCATTGCTGTCTTCATGGCCGGCCACAAGCATCTCTACTTCTTCCTCGGTCATCTTCTCCCCTGCAGGAAAAGTAGGTTGATCTGAGGAGGTTTGGCTAGGTTGCAAACCCAGGCAAGAAGAAGCAACGCCCTTAACAAAATGGATCACAAGCAACAAGCAGAACACACCCTGGTTTAAAGTGTCACAAAAAGGAAATCTGGGCAAGTGAGTGGGGGAGGAGATGAATTACTGGCCGGCGTAACATTTGTACAAACTATGAATGGAATGGGAATGCAAGTTTGGGAAGACAAGCAAATGTTCCCTGGAACATGCACAGCCGTCTTCTAATACTGTATTGCAGTTAATGGGGAATGCTCAAGCAGCAGCTTACATGCATAAGAGGCCCTGGGGGAAAGACACCTCTGAGGTGGAATGGGAAAACTATTCTCTAGGCGAGGCAGCCCTCTTTGTGCACTCATCCCACTAAAGGAGTCAAGTGACAAGCTCACTTTGGATCAGGGCTTCTCTCCTCTGATGCATGGCCCCAGCAAAAATACTCAACCCAATGCACAGGCACAGAGGGGGAGAGATTGTGGTAATAGCAATATGCTGCTAATAACCCAAGAGCTTTCACCCTGAAACAAGTGGGGCAAGCGATTAAAATGGAACACTAAAATGGAACACCAAGTCTTCTCCATCTATACCTAGGGTGACAAGCACATGGCGTATCTCTGCTCCCATGACCGTCCCGTTGCCCTCCTTGTCGAAGACCCTCAGCCCCTCCACATAATCCTCGAAGCAGCCTTGATCCTTGTTCTTGGCAATGGTTTGCATCATGGGGAGGAACTGCTCAAAGCTCAGTGTCTTTGCATTCATTTCTGTGAAAAGAGCACGGGGGGGGGGGAGAGAAGGCATCGTAGGTGGATTATGGCCGCAGAGGATGGGTGGGGAGTCTATGTTGGGAGACTCATTCCCCGCCTGCAGTCATAGGTTTATTGTGTATCATATGACTGTATGTGTTTTCATTCCACAGAGTGGAAGTGACGTAGACAGGATGTTTGTCTTACTGTGCTCCTAAGTGGGACTGTTGTTCCTTTGTTCTTTCTCTTTGGGGTCTGTGAAGCTAGAGAGGGAGCCATGATGAAGAGCTCCGTGTGTTTATATGTATATAAAGTCGATTAGCCAAGATGCTGTGCTACTGAGTTCTGTTATGCAACTGCGCAACCACTGCACAACCCTAAAGTGTGCTGGTGTCTTCTGGCACCAGTCGCTGTGATGTTCGGGCTGGAGAATGCTTATGAAGCTCCCGAACGATCGCCCAGGAGGGAGGAGAACATGCCAGCTGGGTATGTGTCTCTGCCAGGGTCCTACTCATAAGTAGGCCTTTTCCTGACAGTCTAGACCAGGCATCCCCAAACTGCGGCCCTCCAGATGTTTTGGCCTACAACTCCCATGATCCCTAGCTAACAGGACCAGTGGTCAGGGGAGATGGGAATTGTGGTCCAAAACATCTGGAGAGGGTCTAGACCAGGCATCCCCAAACTTCGGTCCTCCAGATGTTTTGGACTACAATCCCCATAATCCCTGACCACTGGTACTGTTAGCTAGGAATCATGGGAGTTGTAGGCCAAAACATCTGGATGGCTGCAGTTTGGAGATGCCTGGTCTAGACATTTCCCTCTCTCGCTTGCTCCTTTTCTAGGTTGGCCTCTGGCCTTCAGAACAGGTTCAAAGGCTCAGATTAGGTGCATTAAGATTATGAATGCATGGAGTCAGAGAAAGCAGATGGGGAGGTGGACATTTCCCCTCCCTCTCTGATGATACTAGAACTCAGGGCCATCCGAATGAAGCTGAATTCCGGAAGATTCAGGGCAGCCAAAAAGAAACACTACTTCACCCAGCACCAACTTGGATGGCTTGAACAGGGGATTAGACAAATTCATGGAGGATAAGGCTGCCAAGGGCTCCTAGCCACCCAACAGCCATGGGTCTCCCCTGTGGGGAGGCACTTTGCTTTTGTATTCCAACTGCTGGAAGCCACAAGTGGGAACAGGGCCTGCTTGGGTGCTCCTGGGAGTACTGGATGCTGAATGGGCAACTGGCCTAATCCTGCAGGATTCTTCTTATATTCTTGCTTCATCCAGGTGCAGGATCTGTGATAAAGAGTAGCCACATTTTGTGACCTATGTAAGTTCACAAAATTTGCTCATTTTGTTGGCAAAAGTAAACAAAGAGCTGAGGCACCAGTGCCCCCCCCCCTTGCACTGGGAGTCTTGCTCAGCTGTCTCTGAGTTGTGGGCAAATGACCAGGCAGGTTTTTGTCCACACAATTGCTAGCACAGGAAAACTGTTTTTTAAAAAAACTAGCAGCCAGGTTTGTAGTTCTACTATAAAAGCCAAGTGGTCTCTGTTTAAACCAAACCCTGATCAGGGACCCTTCACTCAGGAGAGCACAGAGACCTGTTGCCCACCCCCCAAACTGCTTCCGCAGAAGGGCCCACTCACCATCGCTCTTGGGGTTCCCCAGAACTTTCATGACTTCAGCATTGGTAGGATTCTGGCCCAGGGCTCTCATGACATCGCCACACTGGCTGTACAGGATCTTGCCATCTCCAGTTCTGTCAAAGAGCTGGAAAGCCTCCTTGAACTCTGCAGGGAGTCACAGAAGGTGAAGAGGTAAGACGCAAAAACAATTGGGGGAGGGAGTGGTCAAGACAACCAACCACATATTCCTTTCATATCCTCCACCCCACCCCAGCAAAAACCCCAAAACAAACCTTAAGATATGTATTTTCCTGTTCCTAAAGCTGAGGCCCTATCTTGTCTCTTGTGGTTGCCTCTCCTTTTTTAAAGACAGCCTACTTGCACCCACATATTTTCAGGCTGCAGTAAGATGCCCCTTTCCCTAGGCATGAATTCGAGGGACTCTCCCCTGCCTGCCTGTGCACCAAATGTCACCCCTCCCCTCAGGATGACACCCGGGGTGGGCCGCAGCCCCCTTCCTATGCCACTGCTTCCAGGAGCCTAGAATACAACCTTCCTATTAACCGGGCAACTAGATAATCTTCCATTTAAGACACAGCCTGTTTCTTCACCAAGCAGGATCTAGTTTCTTCAGGCACAAAGAAACTGGAGCCTTAAAAAGTAACAAGATCCGCATAGAAAGACTAAGATAAGAATGATCAGAGAATGGCTATATACCTCAGAAAGACAGACAGACAGACAGACAGACAGGTGGATGGATGGATATTTGAGGGGGGGGGGGAGAAAAGAGAGTCTTGCTAGCAACAAGGGATGCAACTGCCTGGCAGAGCAATCTCTCCTCTTCTCTCTCCACATGCTATTCTGAGGGTCCCGTCCCCCCAAGTCAACTGGGGGTCACGAGGGGAGGGTGGAAAGCACCATCGTGCTAACAAGAGTCCATGCACTGGCTTCTGTTCTGTTGGATCCGGCCTAATTTTATTCTGCTCTAAGAAAATTAACTTCCATAGCCTACAGTACACTTGGGTCAGATGCTGGAAAGGACTGTGCCATTGTACAATTAGTAGAGTTTTAGAAGAAAATGGAATCTGTAGCCCCTGTTGAGTCCACTCAACCATTAATTTGTTTGTATTCCTATTTCATTACATTTGTGTCCATTAGCAGCTTCTGTTATCAAGATCTCATACAGAATATTAATAATTCCATGTGCAGAGGTGAAGGAAGCTGGGTAAGTTTGAGAACATTTCTGGAGCTGCATGAAGTCCAGTTACCATAAGGACAGCTCACGAGCCACCTGAATGATTTTTCACTTTTAAGCCGAGGGGGTGACATGGGAGGGAGAGGGAGATACACATATTATCCAATCAACTGGAGATGTCAAGGACTGGTTTCATAGCCTTTCAGCACTCAGCTAGGGCCTCTCCTAATTCTGGAACACTTTTTCAAAAACTGCAGGCTTACACCTACCTTGAAATAATTCCATGCAACAGTACAACATGAGGCGGTCCTTGAAGACTACAGAAACTACAACAGGTGCAAAAATGCAGCTGCCAGAATGCAAACAAACCAAAACTATTTGACTCATATTACACCAATCTCCACTGATTCGGTTTACACTGCTTCTCTCAGGCCAGCACAGCTCTCAAGAGGGGGGGGCAGGAGTCAATTATGGGTCCACTGCCAATTGTGGGTGGGCAACCACTCTCCCCAAACACTTGAGCACCCCACTGCACCCTGTTCCCCCAGAGCGTACCTTGAGGCCGACAGAGGGTGCCACCCGTCTCTGGCAGAGTGCCTTTTACCATAGAACTAGGAGCACTTTGCTCCTAGAGAAGGGAGAAGTAGCAAGAGAAGGATCCAGAGGCAGCTACAGCTTCTGGAATTCAAATAGGGGAGGCTTGCATATGTGAGTTCCCACAAGACCCCTAACAGTGGAGGATTTTAATGGGGGGGTCCATACTTAATATATAGTTGTATGCAAGGGGACACCAGTGGGGCTTAAGGGGGAGCAAGTCAGGGGGTGGGGAGGAGACAAGAGCCACTCAGGATCAGCTATTAAGATTTTTGCATCCTGCAGTGCCTTGTCTGCCCTTCCCAGATTGAAGACCTGTTTTAGAGAGATTATCCCCATCCGCTTCCAACGATGCTTTTGCCTAGCCACAAATTCCAAAGCAGCTAATTGCTCTGGACGTTCAGCTGAAGATGCTTGCCTGTTTATTACCTCACAGGAAGTGCCAGGGTCATCCCTGCCTTTGGAAGGCTGGCAAGGGAATCAGCCAGGCAATACCACCTTGGCGAGCAGCAGGATCTCATTTGTACCAGACAAGGATTAGCAAAGGGGAAGTGTGTGACCCAGAGAGAACCACAAGTGTTGTCCTCCTTGGCAGAAGGTACCAGAAAGGATAATCACGGCCCAGGTGAAGGGGGTGGGGAAAGCTGCAGCTCAGCTTCTGCCTACAGAAAGCCCCACATTTGAACCCTGCCACCTCCCTGTCCCCTTCCTGAATCCCTGGAGCGTCACTGCCAGTCAGTGTAGGCAATGCTGAGCTAGAAAGACCAATATTCTCACCCAGCATTAAGGCAGTTTCCTATATCACTAGAGTTTCCTATAAGGGTGGCACTGTGGTGTAAACCACTGAGCCTTGTTGGGCTTGCCAATTGGAATGTTGGCGGTTCGAATCCCCACGATGGCGTGAGCTCCTATTTCTTGGTCCCAGCTCCTGCCCACCTAGCAGTTCAAAAGCACATCAAGTGCAAGCAGATAAATAGGTACCACTCCGGCTGGAAGGTAAATGGGGTTTGCGTGCACTGCTCTGGTCCGCCAGAAGCGGCTTAGTCATGCTGGCCACATGACCCAGAAGCTGTCTGCGGACAAACATCGGCTCCCTCGGCCACTAAAGCGAGATGAGCACTGCAACCAGAGTCGTTCGCGACTGGACTTAATTGTCAGGTTTACCTAGAGTTTCCTGTATCACTCAATTTTCTGGAGCCATTTAAGTGATTGTTCACTTTTAAACCAGGAAAGGGCACGAATGCTGTTCTTTGTGGGGGTGCCATCAGGGCAGTCTCGAGCAGTCTCGAGCAGGTTGAGCGCCCTGGCGCTGAGATCACTCCGGCGCCCCCGCACTCGAAGGGCGCAGCATGGCTTCCGCACGGCTGCGCAGCGCCCTGCCTACTGGCCCGGCGCCCTGCGCCAGCGGGACTCTACCTAGAGCCGGCCCTGGGTGCCATTTTATGCTCACCCACCTTCCTTTTTTCTAGTATGTGCAGAGATGGTGTGATGAGAGACACACATGCATCCAAATAACTGAAGTTGTCGAGGGTTGATCTTAGGGCCTTTTACTTGCAAATACTAAGCTACAGCCTCTCTTGATTCCGGAACACTTTTTCCAAAGCTGCAGAATCCAGATGAGACTCCTGCAACATGTAGCACAGAAGGCTGCCCTTGAAGACTGTACACAAACTGCACTAAGTGCAAAATGCAGCAGCCAGAAGGCGAACAAGCCCTCAGTCATTAGAGCCTGAGATTCTCAGGGTTGTGGGTTTGAACCCCATGTTGGGCAAAAAGATTCCCGAATTGCAGGGGTGGACTAGATGACCCTTGTGGTCACTTTCCAACTCCAGAGTTCTATGATGATGATTCTAAGCAAAAGCAATTTGAGTCCTATTACATCAAGCCATCTGAACTGACTTGTGACTTAGTTCCTATCCCTATCCTCTTTATTAAGGAATTAGAATTATAGAATCATAGAGTTGGAAGAGACCACAAGGGCCATCCAGTCCAACCCCCTGCCAAGCAGGAAACACCATCAATTAAATTAAACATTCAAGGAAAGCAGATTATAAATGCTTAGAAATAATAAACAGTGACACAGCCTATAGAAGACATAGATTTTAAATTATTTTAACTGTTATGTTATTAGTTTTGAGTTTTAGTTTTACTGTTCTCAGTTTATTGTACCAAAATGGTATTTCACTGTTGCAAAGCACCTCGGGCAAACACAAGGCAGTAAATAAAACATGTCTACAAATAAAAAAGGAAGTTCAATTTGTAACACACTAAGCTCCTGGAACATCAGGTGCAACTAAACTCCCCTCAAAACTATAAACCAGCATGGAGATGTATTCAGCTTGGATCAAAAATCTCAGAGTAAGTCTAAAATTAGGAAAACCACAGATCCCCTTGCCAGCCTTAGTCTCAAAACATGCACACACAAAACATGCAAGCATCGCTACAACCCTTGGGGGAAGGAAGCCTTGGGCTCAGAGATGCCAGGCAACTCCTCTCCAAATGCTGTGGGCTCAATGCACAACTATATTAACACTAATGGAGCCTCCCCGCTTGCTTCCAATTGGGATGTCAAGTAATACAGCCACAGAGATGCAGCTCCACCTTTAGAGTTGCAAGACTCCCTTGCCAATAGGACTCTCTCCTCATTTGCCTCCTAGCGCCTGGGATCCAGGCTGGAATGTACCAATGCAGCAGCTCCCAGCCCGGCCTGCTCCGAAATGAGTTTCTTGCCCATATAAGGAAACCAAGAGTACAGAATCCCGGCCGGCGCCCATCTTTTGCTGGTCCGCTCCTGCAAACCGGGGAGACAGCAGCGGGGTCAGAGTCTTGCTCTTGCACGGAAAGGCCTGCGGGAAAGATCCCGCTCTGGCTGAAGTCTGGCCGCCTGCCGCGCGGCGTTGGAGAAGGAAGAGCAAGCAGCCATTTCCACCCGCCTTGCTTCTGCGCGACCGGCTCCTCCTGCTTGGGGAACGGGCTGCCAGGGTCAACTCGCGCCCCTCCAGCTCCCCCTCGCCGCGTCTCTCCGGCGCACTGGCGTTTCCCAGATCCCGCCGGCGCGCAAAATTTGGCATTTGCCCCGCGCAACGGCCGGAAGGGGATCTGGGTGGGTCCAGGAAATGCATCGTGCATGAGCCACGAAGCGGGCGGGGGCGCCGAGCTGAAGTCCAAAGAATTCCCATGCAAAAGGGTTGGGCCGGGGTGGGGACAACTTTGCAGAAAGGCTCCATCCGAGCAGCCAGGTTCAGACACAAACACACACACACACAGGCCTAGCTTAACAAAGCTTAAATACAAAACTCCCGGGGGGGGGGGGGAGAGACGCGGAAGGGCGTATTAGCGAGGAGGCCGGGGAAACGTGTTAGTTAACACGGGGCTAGCTTTTGTCCACATACTAACTCACCATTGCGGGGTTGTGATGAAGAGGTGGGTGGGAGGAAGAGAGAGCAGCTAGAAGGAGAGAAAGGGTGGGGGGAAAGAGTCATAAGCCCCCAATCAGGCTCCTAAGCAGATTTAGGGCGCCCTGGTTTAAACCTTAGGATTTCGACATTTAAAAATTAAGCCCTGGCCCGCTGCCACCCTCGGGGCTCCCAAGTGCTGCCCGAAGTGGGAGCGCCCAGAAAGAGATGCGGGCACCTACCTGCGGTCTGATCTTCCGAGAAGTCACACTGCGAAGGAAATCAGAGAAAAGCCGATTACTATTTGCAGCAGCAAATAAGTTCAAGAGGCTCGAGAGAGCGCATTTCTGCTCGCAAGGACCCCCTTGACAACTTCTGGTGCGCACTTGGACTCGCTGCTGTCGGCTCCCCGCCGAGCCTGGCCATCCTCCAAGGTGACCCGCGGGTCCTTGTCTTAGAATAAAAACAGCAGTCCCCGGATCCAGGCACCTTGCTTTCGCTGGATCCTGACCGCGCAGTCTGGGTCGCCCCCCACCCCCGCCCCTCAAATCTATCACAAAGCACCCACCATGATTCCGGCTGCTCGCAGTTCCTCTCGCCTGGCGCTCTGACGCTTCCCTCCTTCCGCCTTGAACGTGTGCAAAGTCTTTCTGCTGGTTGGGCTCTGAGGTCAGCACGCAGGCACTCGCCCCGGATTGGCTGACGAGGAGCAAAAATGGATCGAGTCAGGAGTGGGCGGAGTTCCCCAGATAGGAAAGCACTCGAGCTTTTTTTTGCCTATAGATGGGCTGCTGAGATGACAGTATCGCGGGCCGAGGCTGTTGCCTTAGAGAAGGAGCTGGTGCATTGCATGTTGGGAGATGTAGTTAATTTTTTACCCCCAAAAATAAAAGAAAACATGATGTCTGCCTGTCTGAGCTGTAGCTCTGGGTTATTGGGGATTAAACCAGGCTGGGTAGATGCAAAAAGAGAGCCAGACTCCTGAAGCGTTGTAGAAGAGGAGATTTCTGCAGGTGTCACTCGCATAACTAGCCACACCTGCTGAAATTCTTCCAGACAGCTGTTAAAGGTGCAGAAGCCCTGCCTTCTTTTCCACCTGGCCACCTTATTTAAGTGCAAACTGCACGGTGCTTTGCAGTGTTTGCTTCATCATATTTCCTTACAGGACAGCAATGTGTTATTTATTTTTCTAACTAATACACAATTTAATATGCATCAGTATGGCCAGGCACCTGCCAAGGATCCAAGGACTGAGGACTTGTCACAGGTGGTGTGATGGGCTGGCCCTGCTCACCTGATCTCCAGTCAGTTGCATTGCAGCTGCTTACCAGGAGGGGTGAGCTGGCACAGTGCAAATGCTTGGTTGGAGCCAATCCAGGATTCCTGATGGTGTGTTTGTACCGCACCAACCTCCCTTCTGCCTCAACCCTCTACCTCCTAGTAAACAGCAGAAATGTTACCGCCCAAAGGACAGGTGAGCAGCTGCGCCCCACCGCACTTAGCAGAACTGTTGCCCTTGACAGAGAGGTGCAAAGTGTTTTCTCCCAAGGCTAAGCAGTGCATCCATGGGTATGCTGGAGCTGGAACCCAGCCTAAGGCTGGCTTGATCATAAGGTGGGCTGAAGGTCTCTGTTTTGGGTGGGTGGAGACTCTGAAGTGCAATGCAAGAGGGGATGCATTTGTCTGACTCCGAAATATAGTGCCCTGGGGCCCTAACCCTTCCCTAGTTCTTGCAGTATGCATGTCATGTGACAGAATGAATCCAGGAGCTTTGTAATAACAGGCCATTTAATCAACCTGAATTGTTTGCATTAACCAGTGAGGTGGCTTTTCCTGTCTTAGGGAGAAAGCAGTTCCCCCCACATGATGGAAGCCAAACCAATACAAAAAAGCAGCCTTTTATGGTTTGGATGTTTATGCTCATTCACAAAACTCACCGGTTCAAGAAAGGATATTAATTGCACCCACTCCACTTTGTCACTAGAGAAGTGAAGCGCAATGAAAATGGTTACTGGAGATTTTTGGGGCAGTGAGCTGGAGGTTGGTGGAGGGTAAACAAACAGTGAGATGAGAGTCAAGAAAGCAAGTGGGACTCAACCTTCCCATAAAGGTTAGGTATATCTGGAGTTGCTACTTTCTGAGATGAGAAGCATGGCAACCATGCTGTTTATTTGGGAAAGGATCCGGTTTGATACTGATTTTAAAGTGAACCTAATTCACACTTCCCCAAATGGTACGTGAGCTGTACGCAGCCTTCAAAATTCACAGTTCTGTGGAATTCGCTTTGCAGTCCTCTAACCAACAACTGTTTTAGAAAAAATACATGTATTAACACAAAGGGTGTTGTGACATGGGATTCATGATTTCAGCTCTCTTGACATAATATGCTGGAGATAGTTCTCTAGTAACACTTCTTTATTAAAGCAAACAAGACTAAGCTCTGAGGGGAGGAAAGCTACATTTATAGGGACGGGGGACTAGCTAGAAAGGGATACATTTTGGAGGCAACCAATAAGACAGAGGATCCAAATACAGCAGCTTAAATGAACCAATAGTAGCTGTACCTTCTGGAACCAAAAGGCAGTTACTTTACCCTAATGCAAATACAGACAATAGTAATACAGATATAAAATCCTTTGAATCAATACACAACAAAAGGTGCAAATGCATATACCGGTATCATTAATAATATTAATGATATTAATCATTAATAATATTAATGATATTAATCATTAATAATATTAATGATAATGCAGCCTTCACCAGCTTGGTGCCCTCTAACTCTCTCATCAGCCCTAACCAGCACAGCTATGGAGGGCACCTGGTTGGGGAAGGTTGACCCTAAGGTATGGTACAGGGCCTCCTTGTCGAGCTGTGATTCTGACTGGAACATCAGAGCCTCTCCAGCAGCAAAAGTCAAATCTCCAGGGCACACATGCACTAAATGCAACACATTAATACAGCTCATATATCAGCAGGCCTGGCTGTGTGCTAATGTGTCTCGTCTGCGCTAATGAGTCCAGAGTATTCCCTGATGTGGGAATGGCCTTTTCTTTTTAACCTTCTTGAATTTGACAGCTTGTCGTGAGTCTGGGCAAAGTGCGATTAGATGGTTCTTCTGTCATCACTAGGGGCTGGGGGTCCAAAGAGGGTGACAACACAATGAGTGGATGTTTATTGAGGGGACAGAGAGATATTGCAACCTGCTATAAAAATTCCAAGTCTGGTTGTGACTTTCCGCTTGCAACACTTAGAGGCAAACTGCTTAATGAGAAGTTCCCATGTTCTGAACAGGACTTACCGTGCAAGTCCTGAATGGGGGTGGCTAGGATATATGTCAATGCATCACAGGTGGAGTGGCTACAGATGTGCTGCACACACATCATAAGTCAATGTGTTGACAACTCCTTTGAATCTTGGGCTTAGTGTGGATATTGAATGGCAACAGCCGGACAGATCCAAAGACACATGTTTCTCTTGTGCCACTTTAAATATTTATTCTGGGAAGGGAGAGAGGGTCGGGCAGATAAGTAAGCGCCAATTATATTCATTGCCCTTCCTATGCAGCCATTATACACACTTTTAACATATTATGTGTGTACTAGCTGGCCCTGCCACACATTGCTGTGGCTAATCCCTGTGATTGCCCCCACCCTGTCCCGATCCATGATCTTATCTGTTTGTCCCCCCCCCCCCGTCGGCTTATCCCTGTGAATCCCCCAACTCCCTCTTCCCGGTAACCCCCACCCAGGGGAGGTGTGGTTCCCTGAGTGATCCTGGTATTTGGGGGGGAGGGGAGGATTGAGGAAAGGTGAGGTTCCTTGGCGGGGTCTTTGTATTGGTTGGGGTGGGTATTGTGGGTGGAGGGTCTTGGGGGTAGAGGGTTGTAGTGGGGGGTTGTGGTGGGGTGGGATTCCAAGGGGGTTAGTGTCCATGAGGGTCATGGGTCTTTGATTGTGGAGAGGCGTGTGAAGGGTGTAAGTCCGTGGGGTGTGGGGGTGTGGAGTGGCTTTGTTCGGGGGGATCGCGGGAGTTAGTTTGGAGAGGGTTTGGAGAGGGCTAGGGCTGTTGTGGAGGCGGCCTGGTCCGTGGGGGTGGTGTTATCGGTGGCGGCAGGATCTGTGGGGTGGGGGTGGATTGGTGTGATCTCCAGGGCAGGGGTGGTTCCCGGGAGGCGGTGGGATTGGCGGGGGTGTGATCCGTGGGGTGTGGGGGTATGAAGTGGGGGGAGGGGTCGCTGGAGGTGGCGGGATGGGGGGCGGGATCTGTGGTGTGTGTGTGTGTGTGGTGTGGGCTTGGTCGGGGGGGAGGGGGTCGCTGGTACGTGATCTCCTGGGTGGGCGCGGGTCCCTGGGGAGCAGTAAAAGGTTCCTTCTGCTTTTTTACATTTCCAGCATTTGTTTTCTTGTTTATGATATATCTTAGCAAGTTTTACTGGTGTTAAATACCAACGGTACATCATTTTCATTAGGTTTTCTCTCAAAACATTACACGCAGTAAATTTTATATGCTTCTTCCATAACTTTTCCCAATCCTCAACCATGTTATGTCCCACATCCTTTGCCCATTGAATCATGACAGCTTTTGTCTGTTCATCTTTCGTGTGCCACTCCAGCAATAAGTTCTACATTCTGGAGAGAACTTTGGTTTTAGGTTCTAATAATTCCGTTTCCAACTTGGATTTTTCTAACTGAGAACCAATTTTCCTATCCATTTTGAATAACTCATATATCTGATGATATTGAAGGCAGTCATCGAGCTGATGTTTTACTTGGCCATATGTCTTCATCTTAAACTGGCCTCCTTCTTCTACCAAGATGTCTCTATATTTGACGTTTGATTTCCCTTGCATGTGAAGACAGGCTCTAGTGGATTGGGTGGATGAGATCAAAAGTGCGTACAGTGGACAAGAAGGCAGTTTCTGCCCATGCTGTAGAGGGAAGTGAGGGGTGGATGGGGCTTATCCACCTGGGAAGGCAGCCCATCTAGGAGAAGGGAAACTCTTATTCCTAAACCTCCTCTGCCTCGCGTGATATCTTCAGGAGAAGAAAGGGCTAAGGAGTAAGCCCTACACAAATCCAGAGTGGAGTCCCTAAGAAAGTGGGATGGCATCCTGTCTGCTTCCTGGGGAAGTCACAGTGCTGCTAACGCCATGGTTTGACTTCACCCCCAGAGGCACACTCCATTATCTCTCAAGACAGATGAATGTCGAGCTGCATGATCTCCTACAACGATTGTGCAAAGTTTTTTTGCAGATAAAGTCACTCAGATTCAGGAAGAGGTAGACTCCACCGTGGGAGCAGGGCCGGGGCAGCCCAGCGGACTTTTCCCCGGGAGGCTGGAGGCTCGGCTTGGGAGTCCACTTGGCACCCCCAGAGTGGAACCCAGGGCAGACCTCCCCCATCGCCCCCCCCCATTGTGACGCCCCTGCTTACAGGTTTGACAGTCTGGCCAAATTACCCAGTGAGCTTCATGGCTGAGTGAGAATTTGAACCCTGGTCTCTCTGCTCCTAGTCCAACACTACACCACACTGCATAATGTTTGGTCCTGGGCAGACTTGAAGCATTGTGGAATTAGCATGTGTGGCACAGGCAGCCCACCTGGGAGAAGGGAACCCCATGGCAGCTCCCTTTCGATTTCAGAAATCACTTTGTGGAGTTTTGTTCTAAAGCAGTGAACCAGATTCGGATGTGTGTGCAAATTCACATGTTGTTGACGGATCCTGGCTCTCCTACTTTCCAATATGGTACGGAGCTTTTTGCCTGTCACACAATTCCCTGACAATTTGGCGTTAGGGGGAACCTCCTTGCACAAAGATGCCAAAGATACATTTTTTAATTGTGCATACTCTTTTGATGATTTTACGCTGTGAAGTGCTCTATAAAAATGTGTTTTCATCACCACCACCACACAAACTCAGAGACCAGAAAGAGCTGAAAACCAAAGACTTTATTGTCCAGGGGGTTATATGTATTGTTTTGGGAGAGTTTTTCTCATAGAGGCTGTAGCATTTGATGGTGCCCCCTTCTGGTTCTACAGAGGAACACTCAGTGATGTTCCCACGTTGCAGTATAAATGAAGCATCCTTTGAGGGTTGGGTGGCTGGTTATGTTTATACAAAGGTAGAAAAAGGGGGAAAGTTGGGGAGTGATGGGTTTAGCAGTCCTGCCTGAAGAGTGCAGCTATTCAACCCCACCTTCAGGAACTCTGTAGAGGAAAGAAGATGGTGTGTCCATTACGGTCCATATCAAAGATTGGCAGTTCTTCAAAACAAGAGCTCTGAAGAGAAGGTGAAAATTCTTGGTTCACCAGTTTGGCTACATCAAGCTCTGCAATGCCAGTCTTTGCAAACATCAGCACTAACAAATTATAGCGAACTGACTTTATATCAACAAGCAACAGCAACAATTAACTTTTCCTGGAGTGTGCACACTTGATAATAGTGGGCCTCCACTCAGGGGCAGACTATGGTAATCTTTCACAATATGTCACTGTATGAAGCTAAAAGTTGGTGACCCCAAATGGATCTTCTCAATTTTGCACCTTCACAGCTGCAAGATCCCGCACACAAACGTAAAACTTTCGAAGAGAGCTCAAGGCTCAATACTGAAAGAGGTTACAGGGAAGGAAATGTTATTTCCGGTGGGGTGGAGGAGCAACACACTCCACTCCACAGAATTAACCACACTTATTTCTGAGGCACATACCCACTCTCTTCCTCTCAGACTGCCATGATGTGTTTGACAAAGGCTGTGGGAGAGAAAGCAGAGAGTTGTTAGGAAATTAAAATTGCCTGCCACCACATTCACATGCACAGTATTTGGTCCAGTGAGCCTTTTACACCTGTTCCCCCCCACCATACATTGGTACCTCGGGTTACAAACACTTCGGGTTACAGACTCTGCTAAGCCGGAAGTAGTACCTCAGGTTAAGAACTTAAGAACAGAAATTGCACCACGGCGGCAGCAGGAGGCCCCATTAGCTAAAGTGGTACCTCAGGTTAAGAATGGTTTCAGGTTAAGAACGGACCTCCGGAATGAATGAAATTAGTAACCAGAGGTACCACTGTATATGTTTTCATCATAATATTTTCTTGGGTAACAAGAGTAAATACAGAGCCCCTGTTTCCAAGTCATAGAATCCTTCAAACAAGTCAATGAGACATTACTGTTGTAGGAAATGTGGAGTTGGTGGGAGGAAAGGGGAAGACAGTAGAATTAGTATATGAGCAAAGCTTTTGTGTCAGTGTCACGCACACAGGTACTTTTATTTTTGTTGGCTGTGCGAGAGACCAGAGGGCCCAGGTTGCAGTCGGTTGGTTGCAGTGTATTTTGTCTGTGTGTGCGGCGGGGAGGGGGGGCGTATTGCTGGATCAGGTTAACCATATGCTGTTGTGGGGGGATACACAATGAAGGAGAGCCAAACTGGGTGAAGGCATCCTCCTGTCTTAACTTTCCTAGGAAGGCTGTTTTCCATACAGTTTGGTATTGGTACCAAGTGGCCCATGTTCACTCCCAATAGATGCCTTCAGTGTCTAGCTTTGGCACTCCAGGCAGCTGAGAGTAAGTGGCTTATGAATTCTTTGTCATGCGTGTTACACCTGATATTTTAAGGTAGCAGTCAACCTTTACTGCCTCTTGTCCCTCCCTGACAGATGTTTCATTAGCAAAACTATTGCCTCAGGTGACAACTGGCCCACTTGCTCACTTGCAATCTGTTTTCCTGCCCTCACTTACTTCCCCTTAAATATTAGGAGTTTCCTTTCGGGCATTAGCAGGTCATGAAGTGCCTAACTGCCCCCTAGTTGTAGCATCGAGGCACTAATTGTGGAATGGGCCAGTTGTGGCTTCTGTTTTACTGTATGTTCCTGCGTATAAGACTACTGTACTTTATAACCCAGGAAAATCTTCTCAAAAGTCAGGGGTTGTCTTATATGCCGGGTCGTATTTCTTATACGGCGAGTATATCCCAAACTCTATATTTTAACTGGAAAAGTTGGGGGTTGTCTTATACGCCCAGTCATCTTATACGCCAGAATATACGGTACCAACAGTACTAGGCACTTACCGTAAGTGCCTCATCCACACAGTGTTGCACATTTGTTTGCATATGAAAACTGCGACAAGCAAAGTCCAGCATCCCATGTAACTTAGGAACAGAGGAAGCTGCCTTATACTTAGACGGACCAAGCTTGATACTGTCCACACTGATTGGCTGTGTCTCTCCAGGTTTTTTTTTGGGGGGGGGGATGCCAGGGATTGACCTGAGACTTTTCACATGCAAAGCAGATGCTTTACCACAACTTGTAGATAATGTGTGCAATGTTCTGTACATTACCTGCTTTTTAATATTCATTTGTAAACAGCTTAGAGGTGAGAAATAAATTTAGTTAGTTAATTGCGATATACAAGCTTGCGGGATCTACACTTTTATCACCACATTTCCCCGTGAAACTGGGAAGTGTTGCTGCTTCTCTTGAATCAAACTAAACTGTACACTCTTCTGTTCTAAGTGATCATCCATATTCAGGCTGTATTTTAGGGGGCAGAACTGAGTTATCTGCAACGCAATTGATCAGTTACTTAAGTATTTCTATTTATTTACTTGATTGGAGATGCCCCCCCCCGCCCCCCTGCCGAAGCCATGGGCTCATCCAGACTTTCTTTTGTGCCACACTTTCTAGGCACAGGTCGACGTTTGAAAGCACTCTGCCCAAGCACTCTTTTTAATTTTCCCGCCACTTTCCCTGTGAGAACCTGCTCTTTAACACTGTGTTACCCACAGATTGCCATTTGCTCTGATTCAGTGATAAAGTTTTCTCTGGGAAAGAAAGAAAAGGGGGGGGGAAGAGTGCTTGGATACAGTACTTCAAAGTGTGGCCCTGTGCCTAGGAAGTCTGGATGAGTCCACTATGAGTGTTCTGACACTGGGCCTACCTGCTCATGCAAAAACAGACCCAGTCTCTCACCTTCATAATTGATGCAGCCATTAACATCTTCATGCCCAGCTAATAGAGTGTCTACTTCCTCTTCAGTCATTTTCTCACCTGGAAACAGAAGGAGGAGGAACAGCACATGGAAGAAGGGGGCAGGTTCTTTACATTACCTTCAGTCCCCATAACCCCAGCCAACATGGGAGCAGTAGCTCAGCCCCACCTGGAGCTCACTGCAATACCAAGTACTGTAGTTCAATCTGCATCTTGCGCTGAAATAACTCCTCAAGAATGTGTATGAAGCTATATTGTTTGTTGCACTGAAGGTGGTTTGATGTAAATGGCATCAACAATCAAATCTGATTTTGAGATATTTGTGATAGACCACATTTACCTAACCTTTGTTAAATTATAATCAATTACAGTTGATCTTCAAAACAAAATGTTGGTATGTGTTGTGTGTGTGTATATATAAACAGGCATTTGATTTTGATTTTTTAGAGGGCCATACTTGGCATGGGGAGACCTGGGTTCAAATCCATGGCGTTTGCGATGCTCACAAGGTGACATTTGGTCACTATTTCTCAGTCTGACCCATTTCACAGGATTGTGGAGCAAATTCTATCATATGCCATTGTGAGCTCATTGGAAGGAGCATGGGACACAGCCGTGTAGCTGAGCTAGGATTTGAACTCAGTTTTTCCCAGTTCAAGCCTGATGCTCTAGAGTCTAGTCTATCAGCATGACGAAACCCCCACTTACCTGGGAGTAAGCCACATTGAACTCAATTGCATTATTATAGGCCTAACCCTCTTGCACTGTACATTGAAGAGTAACAGTGATCATGTATCCCTTTACTAAAATAAAATAAAAAGACAAAGGGCAGCAAAAGTATCTCTCCATTTTATAGACTTTTCACTTTTTAAATAGTTCTTTGCAGGCTGTGCACTGCACCTCCCTGGAACAGAAGCGCAAGTCCTTATTTATTAATGCATGCATTCTGTAGTGGATGAGAGGGCAACAACTCCCTACCACAAGGGCACCCAGGGCCGTCTTAAGCGCCCCTGGCGCCGTGGTGCACCGGATCCCTCTGGCGCCCTCCTGCCCCATTTCCCAGCGCGGTGGGCGGCCACAGGCGCTGCTGCGTGGTGGGCGGGCGGGCAGGCGCAGCGCTGTTGCCGTGGGTGCAGCTGCGCGGCGGACCAGCCGGCCAGCGGGTGGGCGCAGCTCGTGGCGCCCTCCTGGCGGGCCGGCGCCGTGGTGCCCTGCGCCACCCAGCCTGCACGTAGGGCCGGCCCTGAGGGCACCCTCTCTATGTAAAGGCCACTCCCCCAAACCTTAAGGGGGAAGAGGTACAATGAGTCTACAGTGGGGCTAGTGTTAGTACCAAGGTAAGGGGAAATCAGGATGCAAAACAGTAGCTGGAGAGACCAGGGCCGGATTGAGGTTTGATGAGGCCCTAAGCTACTGAAGGTAATGGGGCCCTTTATATGTCCAGCTGTCCTTTGTCATCAACAAATTGTTACTGTTTTTTATGTTGAATATATGCTGTATAGTAATTTATGCACCTAATAGGTATCTAAAGCCATTTGCACATAACAAATAGGAGCCTACACAACACAAAATACTGTTGCTGTATGTAGGTTTTATTTTATTTGTTTTTTTAATATTATATTTTGGAAATGTACATCCAGTTTTTTTCCTTTAATTTTTTTTGGGGCCCCCAAGAGGCTGTAGCTTGTGTAGCTTATACATAAATCCAGCACTGGGGGAGACAGTACTTAAGCAACACTAGCTTGCCTAAGGCCATCCAGTTCATTTATGAATGAACAATCATTTCAAACAAGGATTAATTGCAGTGTTGCCCATTGGCTAGTTTAGCACATCCACCCGCACCCAAAGCTGAAATAAGTGAATGGGATGATGGCTGTGTTGAAAATGGGATCCTTCTGGCTCTGGGCTGTAGCATGGCTTCCTCATGTTTGGTGTGCCCCCAAAGCTGCTTGGGCCTTCTGGCAACAAACTGGCGAGAAAGTTTTGCCTTTTCACTTGGCATCACTTACCAAGCGTGGCAAGGACGTGGCGCAGTTCTGCGCCCATGACGGTGCCGTTTCCCTCTTTGTCAAAGACCCTGAGCCCCTCCACGTAGTCTTCGTAGGTTCCCTGATCTTTGCTCTTGGCAATAGTCTGCAACATGGGCAGGAACTCTTCAAACTCCACCCGCTTAGAATTCAGCTCTAGTGGAGGAGGAGGAAGAGGAAAGACTGTCAACAGCAAACTAGTCTCAAGCACTTTGCGTCACAGATTTCATGTGGCACTTCCCAGCCTATACCCTCAGAAATCTGTGTCCATTGATTGTATGCATTCCATGGGGACTGCACTCTTTCATTTAGAATGTGAATCCAAAACTGTATTTGGCATCCTGAAAATTGCTTAGCATATGGTTTTTGGGGAGGATGGAGCACAGGCTCAGAACTGGAAGGAGTTGGTTATAGGTAAACTTCTTTTGCTTCAGTGTTTATACTGGGTTTCTATGTAATACTGTAAAGTGGTCTCCCAGATGCTCTACGGAGTAGCGATATGGGGCATGGATCCAAATGCTAACAAAGCCTTAGAAATAGTGCAGAACAAATTCCTCAGGAAAGTGCTCTCGCTCCCCAAAGGGACCCCAGCTGCTCTTCTCCACATGGAAGCTGACGTGACAACAAGAAGGGCTAGAACTGACTATCTGTGTCTAAACTACAGTATGTGAAAAGACTTCAATCTCTCTCGGAGGAGAGATTCCTCGCTATGTCCCACACAGAACGAGAACAGACCAAATGTTGGAAGGATGGCATCCAATATCAATTGACCCAATATCAATTCAGGTGATCCTGAAGATGGATAAGAGGCACTTAAGAGACTGTCTCTTCAGGTCCAATGCAGAAAGGGATTTAGCCACGATTGCCTCTACCAAAAGTTCACCATGCTTCCCACTTATCAAAACGGAGCACATCCAAGCTAGTTTCTGACAAAGTTCCCACTTGCCATACTAAGAATCACTTTTACAGAATTACGATTCCAATTGACGCCCTCGGCGGTGGTGGATGGTCAGTACGACAAAGTACAGTACAAGGAGAGACTTTGTCTGTGTGGGCAACCTTGCGTAGAAAACCTGTACCACTATTTATTGCAATGCCTGTTATGTATAGAACCAAGAGACCGATTTATAAAAACCCTAGTATAGAACACACTAGAACAGGGTGGAAAGGGTGAAATTGCTGCTGAGTGATACTGATGACTTCATAACTTATAAAGTAGCACTATATGCGATGGCAGCTAAGAAGATCAGGAGAAAAGAACTAGATAAAATAGCGGTCAATTTGCAAAGGTGATTTGGACATCTAAGCTAGCACATCCTACCTGAGAACCCCTTGCTATTCTATTGTATGCAACAAATAATTTTTAGGAGACGTGATTGTGGTTTATTGCATCTTCAGTGCCTGATGTTTTTATGGTCTTTATGGTTATTGTTGTTTTTCTTTTTGTTTCCTAGTGCAATATGGCTAGTGCAATAAAGTTTATGATGATGATGATGTAATGCATACTTAAATTATATAAAGTATGGAAATTATACAGAAGTAAAGAAAGAAAGCATACTATGTTTATGTTTCTACTATTGTCCTATTTTCTTTCCTTATTTTTCTCCTTTAATTGATACGTTATCTCTGTTTCTGATATTCAAGCATGAGTGCCTAGGCTAATGCAGCTAAAAGGGCACATCCATGCACACGGATCTCCTTCTTGCATGCTGGTGGTACCATTTTGGCTACATAAACATCGGCACTCCAGCCTGAATGGTAGAACTAGTAAGAATGCTGAAGCTCTAAATAGATGTCAGCCCCTTCAGGGCTGGTGTGTCCTGCACAGCTTCCCACCCTTTCCCCCATTCCTAACTAAAAATGGACAGACCTCTCAAATTTGTTTTCTCATTTTCCCAATCTTAAATACAGTTCACCATATTTCCACGTCAACTTGCTATTTTTTCTATTTAAAAAAAGTTCTCAAGAAAATTCAGCCTTTTAGCAGCCCTTTCTCCTGATATACACATTTTTGTATGTAGTTTTTGCCTACCGTACATACTGTACACATGCTTGAATTTGGAATCTATTGCCCTCAAGTGGCCATACTGTATGTTTCCCTTTTTACTTGTGAGACAAGGAGCAAGACTCACCATCCGGCTTGGGGTGTCCCAGGACTTTCATGATCTCGGCATTTGTGGGATTCTGTCCCACGGCCCTCATCACATCGCCGCACTGGCCCAACTGGATTTTGCCATCACCAACCCGATCAAAGAGCCCAAAGGCCTCTTTGTAATCTAGGGAGATTAGACCAAAGTTTTAATGTGGTTATTTTGTGATGAGGTCTCAGAACTGGGCAAGCTGCCAGGGACCGGAGGGTTTTTTGGGGGGATAAAGTGTCAAGCTTGTCATGCCAGCTGTCAACTTGATGGTTCACATAATCCCAAGAAACTAGACACCGCTGTCTGCAAGGTCTGTTTAACCTGCCCAGTTTCTATCATTCATCACAGCCAATATGAAGGGAGGGAGGGAGGGAGGGAGGGAGGGAGGTTGCTTCCTAACAAAGGGCAAGCTCTGCTTGGGATGCGTCTAAGAGAAAATGATAGTGGCAATCTTGAAAGGAAAACTCTGGCTAGTCTTTGCTCTAAACGAAAGAAGGATCTCAGGGACTTTCCTTCCAAAGGGGCATCACCTTGATCTTGGGAGGGTTTTAGTTGCCAAGGAATCATTTTTATATTTAGACAGCACCTCTAATCCCATAGCAACCTTGGACAGCACAAAGGCATTGCTAATCAGGCACACCAAGAGGAACGGCATCTCTTAAATACCCAGGTCCCCAGCGCTTCTACTAACTGAGCTAATGAGACATTCCTTCAAGTTGCTAAAGGAGGTTTCAGTGGTAAGGGCAATTGAAAGTGCAAGATAGTTAAATCAGGTACCTATAGGTGATTACAACGTTCTGTTTGTTGGAAATATGTACACTCTTTCTCTCATAATGCTTACGGCAGCTTTTAAAATAATAGAGGGGTGGTTTTGTGAGCATGGTGAGGCTTCCTAAGGACTTGCCTGAATTACAAATGTAAATGTAAAACCACTTCCTAAGTTTATTAATGGTGAAGTCCTGTATGTGTCTATTCAGAAGTAAGCCCCATTGAGTTAAATGGGACTTGTTTCTAGGAAAGTGTGGCAAGGGTTGCAGACTAAACGGTTGCTGCTCCCAGCTAAAGAGCCCACATATATTGTAATCGGCGTCAGGGCTTTTGGGGCAGAAAATCAGTTTATCGATATAAGATTTAAAAATAAGAATTAATGTTAAGTGGTCCTGGAGAAAACCATACCTCCAGAAAAAATATATAATTTATTTTGTGTCATGAGGGAAATTATGAATGCCTTTGAAATAAAAGTTTGTGTGTGCATTTGTGCATGGAGCTGTCAGATCAGAAAGCTGAAACTAAAGGTGTGACGATATTGGGTGAGTTACAAAGGTGCATTGGGGAAGAAAGGACAATTGTAATTATTGTTTGCACGGTCTGTACCTGGAGGACTGGAGTCTATGTGAGGAGGAAGCTAGGGATGGGGTAAATTGTGTGACTGTCCAAGAGGATGGACTAGGCTTCTGTGTTTCGAGTGACTTGAATCCAGCAACTCCCTTCTCCGCTGCTTATGCCATGAGACCAGCAGTAGCTATAACTCCTCTTCTCTCCCACTCCCGGTTATATCTAGTACCACAAAAATTGTGATGTGATCTCATCACCACTTCAGGTTTCCCAGCAGCCAATTAAATGAAGTGGGGGTGGAGGACCTTGCAGAACGCTGGCATCATGTTGTGCTTTTTTGTGTTCTAAATGTTATGGGGAGAGGAGAAGGTGATATGGGGCCATTGCTTTTGATAATAGCTCCCAGTCCTGTGAAATCTATTTCTGGCCTAAGAAACTAAGAGGTTTTAGAAGTAAAAAGCAAACACCAAGATGCACACAAAGCAGTTATCTTGTTTGAGGTGGGCTGTAGAAGTGAATCAAAAAAGTTTTGCCAGGAGGTGAAAGTTCATGCACTTGTGTGCATCCAGGCACACCAACTTGGCCCAGCAACTGTGGGTGCCAGGGGCATGCATGCACATCAGCATGCTGCGGGCCGCATGCCATGTCAGCGCCTCTGCATCTATCTCAGGAAAGCTTGCTCCTGGTGCCTTTGGAGAATCAAATTGGCTTACCTTCCAACTGCTCCTTAGTGAATTCAATCTAGGAAGAGGAAAGAAAGTGGTTGGAGATCATGACAGTCACAGGAAAGGGGCAAAGGTATCGAAGTGAGAGAGAGAGCCTGGGCAAGGTGATAGGAAGGTGGTCAAGCCCAAGTTGTTGATAGAAATGCCAAGTTATAAAAAGGAAGCATTAGGACTCGCAGAAAACTTCTTCAGCCAGAGATAAATGGCCAGAGCAGATGGTAAAGCTCCCAAAGAAAAACTAAAGATGGAACTGGGCAGATATGCTATGTATTTTGTCCATTTTAACATTTGATCATTCAATTTTCATTGGCGAGTAGATGTGTAAAATTCTCAGGACTCTCCCTAGGCCACCCCCTTTCTGCAGACCACGACTCCTCACCAGTCCTGCTCTGTGCCTTCGTCAAACTCTCTAAATGTGATATTGGCTCTTGCTAGCCTGGATATTGAGATGAGTGTAGAAATCTCTGGCTTTATTGTGGCTTGAATCATGAGCGTAGCCGGGGGGGAGATCCCCCCCCAAATCAAGTAAAACAATAGAAATACAGTGGTACCTCTGGTTAAAAACTTAATTCGTTCCGGAGGTCCGTTCTTAACTGGAAACTGGAAACTGTTATTAACTTTAGCTAATGGGGCCTCCTGCTGCCTCTGCACGATTTCTGTTCTCATCCTGAGGTCAAGTTCTTAACCCGAGGGCGTTTGTAACTCGAAGCATTTGTAACCCAAGGTACCACTGTACTTAACTGACCGATCACGGTGGTTCTGCCCCCCTCCAAAAGTCCTGCCCCCCAACCAAGTCCTGCTCCCCCGAACAAAAATCCTTGCTGCACCCATGGCTGGAATGCAACCTCTTGTACAAAGGAAAGAGCCACACCCATTTCTCTGGCCCTGCCTATCACTAGGTGGCCCTCAGAAGTTACCTCATGAGAGAATGCAGCCCTCACACTAAGAAAGGTTTGCCACCTGTGTGTCTATATATCACAAATGTCTCCTCCATGGTCATCTCTGAATGGTTCGTTTTTACTCCCTTTCTCTGTCTCTCTGTTCTCTTCTCCAATTTTCATTTCTCCTCAGATCTCTCTCTCAATCTTCTCAAACAAAGGGTGTTTCCAAGACAAGGAGCTCCTAGAAAGATACAATCTTGGGGTTTTTTTGTGGTAAACCAGAAGTGGAATTGCAATTGCTCTCCCCCAGGACCAGGGGTTTTCTTTTGTCACTCCACATTCTGCCGTGTTCCATTCATATCAGTGGGTGAGACACAGCTGTGTGCGACAGTTCATTCTCCTTCCCCTCCCTCCATTCTGTCACTCTCACCCCAAGACTTTTAAAGAACTTCCAAAATCCATATGAGGGTATACCATTTTTAGTCCAACTAACCTCTCACAAAAAGCATGCAAGCTTCCAAGTTCTCCAAAATTCTTCACCAGGCCAGGTGGTAAACAGTTCTGTGGAACTTGAAAGCTTGCACACTGTTTTGTGTCATTTTGGTTGGCCTCATGAAGGCATTGCCCTAAAATGGGTTTTGGATTTTTCCTTATGAGGCAACCCAGCTACTTTCTACTGTTGTCTAGGTTCTTGGGAGATGGCTGCCTTTCATAGTTGAGCTTATTAAAGGGCAGGAGTGGGGGGGGGGAGGATGGAGAGGCAGAGAGAGAGTCAACAGAGTGCTACAAAGGCAGTGCATGCCAAGGAGATTTCCACGCCCTCCCCTCCTACCCCAGCTCCAAGGTAGCTGGGGAGTTGCAATGTCATCTCTCTGAAGGGAGGCAATGCACCCTGCCCGGCTCCCTGCCCACTCAGCTCCTCTGAAGCCTTGGGCCAAGAGGTCTGCTGCTGACTGACTGGCTGGACTCCCGATGAGAGATCCAGCAGCCTTTCACTTTCTTTCCTGCCACTGAGAAAGGGCAACTTGCTTCCTCAGCCTTATAAAATAAATAAAATAAATACTCGCTCTCCTGCAGTGTTGCACAAGTACTTTGTCATTAAACAAACAAAGAGGCAAACATGTGCTTTCCATTTCTCTGCCTTCCTTCCCAACTGTGGAGAATCAGTTCCCCAGAACTTCTCCAAATTTTCTGCTAAAACCTGAATCCACTGAAGAGTCCAGAGGAGCCAGTGGTCAGGTGAGGTCACTCTCTCTCAACCGACGGTCTCTGCTGAGTCTTCACGTGCTCATTCAGAGTCTCCCAGCGCCTGCTGGATTTCTTCACTTGCCTCTTCATCTGCTAATTCACTTCCTGAGTTCAGTTGCAATGAACCACTTTGAGATTCATAAATGCATTAATGAAAAGGGTATAAGAGTTTTTAAGATAAAATAAATAAAATGAGACTGGCAGCTTTTCTAAGAGTTGTGCAAGGTAAAGCTGTTTACAATGTTACAAACATTTCACAAATTTAAAAATATACAGTTAAAAACCCACATTTTAAAGCAGCACAGAGCAATTAGATAAGATATAGGGGCTTACTGCATGTTCATTTCTAGCATGTTCATTCAAATAAGAAATCAGTGTTTTAAAATATGTGGAATGGTCTTACCAGATACAGAAGTAAGGTATGGGAAGTGGTGGTGGGGGGGGGGCAGAGTGATAGGGCTCATTTCTTGCCCCTCCCCCAATGCCACTGCACGCATAGAAGCCACACCTCTTGCACAAGTTGGAAGAGCATCTATGCCTCTGGAGACTGTGCCTCTCTTCTGGGTTTAAAATTATAATAATGAATTCTATGAATTAGGGGGAAAGTCATGAGAAAACACAAATGGATGCTGCTGCTTGTGGGCCCCTGTAAAATGTCAGTGAAGAAGGCAGGTCAATTCCAGTTTCAATGCCTCATGAAGAAGATGCAGACCAAGGTGTGGAATTGCCACTCTCCATACACTTATTTTTTACAGGACATGCATATGACACCACTGTCCTTTAATGTCTGTTCTGTCTTCCCTGCATTAGATATGCCCTTCCCCCCAAATCAAATAAAGTCTTTGCTTTTTCAGAAGTACAGAAGAGTAGAGCACTCTCTGTAGCTGCAGATTCCCTTAGCACTATCTGTTAAAGGGCAGAGTTTTCATGTGGGCAGTGACCAACTACTCAGGTGAATCTCTCACAGCTTTGCACTTTTGCACTTTCACTATAAACTTTACAATGGGTGTTATTTTATGACATTTATTCATTTTTAAATTGATCCTTTTAATTGGGCTAATATGTGTTTCTGATTTTTTTTTTAATTCATCAATTTTTTTGCTTAAAAACTGAAGAAAATGTAGCCAGAAAAGTGTCATATGCTAAAAAGATCAGTGGGGAAAAGGAGCAGGGTGATAAAAAAAGTGTTGCCCACCACAAAGGTGTGCTGAGCTTCAAATGGTGAATTGTCACTCACAGGAGCTCAACCCTGGCTTCTGCTCATCTTGCTTCCCACAGGCTTGGGAGTCGATCCTGGAGAAAGGAACTGTTTTCGCCAAGGCTACGCATACGGTAGGTGGCCATGTATGGCTGGAGATGGGACCCACCCTAAGGCTGGCTGTCTCATGGGGAGGCTTCCTTATGGGAGACTTTGGAGCACAGGGCAGGAGTGGAGGGAAACCAGGGTTTTGTGATATGTGACCCTGCAGATATTCATATTGCATTTCCTGTGGATCTGCACATTTTACAGGTACTGTACTCTTTTTTTGGTTGTTCTGTGGCCCATGGACAGTGCAAATGAGCCCTGCATATTACGTAGGACCAAGAACGGTTCTTCGCCACACATGCAGGTGCTGCTGTGGCAAGGCCTGGAACTGCTAGGCCAGACTGCCTCTTCCTGCATCAGAGGCAGGCTTCTCGCTGGCTCTTTCAGCCTTGTGACCAGCAAAGACAGGATGATACAGAGGAGATGCTTAAGGCGCCAGGGAGGCCAGTTCAGCAGGAGGTTTCTAGGACTGGAATCTACAGTGGGTTTAAATAAGGGCTCGCTTTCCCCTCTCTGTGATCACTCTCCTTATTGAAGCCCCTACCTCACTGTTTCAGGAATCCTGCAGCATTACGAGGACATGGCTGTTGACTGAATGCCCCAATCCTCCCGCAACTTGATCCTCCCAGTCTCAGAAGGTGGCATCCCAGCAAAGGGATAGAGGTAGGATTGAAATAACTGTTCCCTGTAAAAAGCGAGGAATATGCTAAGTTCCCTCCCCCTGCTGGGGGCCACCTGTCCCTGGCCGGGCTTTCGGAGAATGCAGGCCAAATACCAGGCTTTTGCGCCTGCTGTTCGGACCTGTCGTTAAAATAACAGGAGCCCTTTCAATTGCTAAATTTATCTTGCCCCTCTAACCCGCTAACCTTAGCTTCCCACTCACCATTGTCTGTTGAGATGGGGGAAATGGCTTTCTTTCCTGGCTGCCTAGAAGCAGCACTGAGACAGGGTTGCCATACTCCAAAAAGTGAAAATCCGGACACAAAGGTTGTTGAGCTGCTTTTTGAAAAATCTTGTTAAGGGAAAAAGAAAATTCGAAAAAACTACACTTCTGGATTTCCCCAGACATTTCAGCACTTTCTGCCTGGACGCTGCTTCCGAAGGCCTAATCCCGGTTATTTCCAGATGTATGGCAGCCCTACACTAAGAACAGAAGAAGCAGCTCCAGCTTTCCATGAACCCTAAAGGCCTTGAGGTCTGGTGTGGTGCAGAGATCAAGGAACTTCCTTTAAATACTGTATGAAAGACCCAGACTCAACTCTATTCTTAGCTACCTAAGTGTAGTGCAGCTTTGCGTAGGCTGATAGTCTTCAGCTTTTCAGATGTTTCACCCACTTTTAGACTAAACATGTATTAAGAGACCCATTTCTTAATTTTGTTACCCTTTATTTGTAGCCTTACCCAGCTGCATGGCAGACCAAAATCCAGCAGGTACAGCTTTCCCCCAGCACAGAGAGATAGTGATGGGGAAGCAGCACCTGTTGATTTTGTGCCTGCAAAAAGCTTGTGTCAGAAAAAAAAGATAAACCTAGATTAAGGATCTTTAAATATGAGGATATAACTATATTTATATCTCGTATGTATCATAAAACTAAATTCAAACTGGGAAAATTCACTGAATGTCAGCACAAAAGTTGGAGAACAAGGGCAATCGAATTCAACATTCTGTTCCCAATAGCAGTCAGCAATAATTCTTTGGAAGCACACAGCAGGATATTGTGCTCAAGATCCTTTCTGGTTGCATGCCCCCAGCATTTGGAACCCCAAAATATGCTGCCTCTTGACATGGGGGCTAATTATTTATCATGACTAAAAGTCCAGAGTGTGGTCAAGTGGCCAACTTAGCTTCACACAAATCCACACCTTGCACAGTCATTGTCCTGCCTTTTCTTTCTTTCTTTTTAAAACGAGAATTCATTATCAGCCTTGAAGGCACACAGTGAACTCAGAATGGACTGAGAAAGAAACATGCCTGATTTTAGACATTCTCATTTCCCATATGGAGCTCCAGTTCCCAACACAGTATCATTTAGTCCAACAGATAGTGTTAGTCTTGAACCAAGGAGACTTGGATTCAAATCCTTGCTGATGTACAATTCACTAGAGCACTTTAACCAAGCATCTGTGCTCCTTAGCTGCCTCTCTGAAAAACATGGAACAATAGCTGTGAGGGCAAATGAAACAAATCATTTTAAAGAGCAGCAAAACTCCAGCTGCCTCATCTGGAGACAACAAAATAAGTTGCAATTAAATCCTACAGTAGTTCATTCCATTTTATTTTTTGTTGCTTCCGACCCAGTGCTGACTACTTCCAATAAGAGAGGCCAGATTTCTCATGTTTTGATTCCAGCCAGAGTTAGCTAGGCAAATTTAAACACACATTTTTGCAAAATGTAAAACTGAATATGGGGACTCAGTAAAAAGGAATGAAAATAAACAGATCAGATAAGAGTTATGCATGCCATTAGCACCTTTCAATTGACACCCAGCTGAAACCTACTTGGTCCCTTGCTGTTCATGAGAGGGGCTGTTGAGCTTGGAGATGGAGATAATGTAGTAGGGTCTTGCCAGCTATTTGGGTATCCCATAGGAATGGGGTTGTCTGGTGGCCAGCTTTATAGGCAATGTGTGTGCATAAGCACACACTGCTCCATCTTTATCGAGCTGCCAATTCAGTTTTACTTTGACTTTAACTCATTCTGATCTTTCTGCCAGGGGGAAACACCTGACTGCTTTGTTGGAAAGTAGTTTACAGAAGTCTGGAAGTCTAGAGCCTGACAAGTTTTTCAGAGAATTGGTGGTCTGAACCAAGAATATCTTTTCATGGTATGTTGTTCATTCATCCCACCATTTGCCTCAAATAAAGTGGCTTTGTATTGTTTCAAAAACCTGTTTGATAAGAAAAACAGACAAATGAAACATGTGTACCATGAGAAGTGAAGCCTCTTTCAAATCTCTTTCAATTCTGCTAAAAACTATTGTCTGTCTCTGCCCAGGCTGAGGATAATATTCAAGCCCAAATGTATCTAATACTCCAAACACCTTCTGTGCAGTCGGGCTGGGTGGGTGTTTGTGAGTGGAACAGGGCTAGGCTAGGCTTCTAAAATGGTGGTGGTAGCTGCCTTAATTTATTTAGCCCCCTCTTTGCACCCACTAATACATATTAAAAAGGTAAAGGGACCCCTGACCGTTAGGTCCAGTCGTGACCGACTCTGGGGTTGCGGCACTCATCTCGCATTATTGGCCGAGGGAGCCAGTGTACAGCTTCCAGGTCATGTGGCCAGCATGACAAAGCCGCTTCTGGCAAACCAGAGCAGCGCACGGAAACGCCGTTTACCTTCCCGCTGGAGCGGTACCTATTTATTTACTTGCACTTTGATGTGCTTTCAAACTGCTAGGTTGGCAGTTCATATTAGGGTGCTCCTAATTAATTATTGTAACCTGTAACCCCCCTTTATCTACTTGTAATGCCCTGCTGCAACACTTCTCAAATTAGTTACCTCTTACAATAATATCATCCCACAAAGCACTCTGTCTATTTAGTAAAAGGATAGAAAACACTTTAGATCCAGATAAAATAGCCTCAGATCCTGGCCACAACCCCTCCTGCTGCTGCTGCTGACTTTAACCGGCTTCCTTCCCAAGGAGAAAAGGGTTCCCGCAGGTGTCCTGTCCCTTTAACCACGTCTTACTCACCACAACTTTGGAGAGGTCAATTGGAGGATCCTTGGGCTTTGCTGGTACTGCTGGTGCTGCAGGAGCTGTTTCTGGTGCTTTGCCTTTAGCTGCCGGGGTTCCTGGCTTTGCTAGAGCTGGCTTAGCTGCTGGCTTGGCAGGCGGGGGTACTGGCCGTTTCACTGGGGCATCCTTCTTTGGGGGCATGTTCACTCTGTGTCTCCTGCTGGGAGTGAAGCAGAGGGGAAGTCAGCAGGTGTAGGCAGGATCCTCAGCTCAGGCTAGCTCTGCCCTGCTGCAGTTTAAATAGCTCTGTGGATACTGTGATGTCAGCCCAAGAGGACTAGCTGGGTATGGAGTGGGAATGCATCTAAAAATGGGAGCATCAGTCACCTTCAGCAATGCTAGTTCCTCCCTCCATTCAAGACAGAGATATCTCAAAGGGCTTTGCTACAGCTAAGCATCCTTTCTGAATAGCCAGGCCTTGGACGTGCCTTTGTGGCACCAAGCCAGCCAGCTCACACAGCAAATCCTCTGGCTCTCTCTCTGCACCAGTCATATGGCCTAGCAGAAGGCAAAGGGGGGTAGGATTCACTTTCTATTAACATTGCGTCCAGCCTGGCTTAACTGCTCTTCTAAGTAAACTGCAGCAGCATAGGACCTAATCTATTGTGGGGAGGGTGCAATTAGGGCACAATTATATAGGAGCTTCTCCAGTGTGGAGTATGTTGATTCTTCTAGTTGCACTGATCTCTTCAACCTTACCCCCACCCCTTTTCTTGGCAACTCAGAATGCAGGGGCTGCACACATCACAATACAGTACAGACCCTGGGAAAAGCAATAACTTGTTTAGCTAGAGGCTGTTTTAGAATCATTGCAGCCTGATTGGCACAATAAACACAATGCTTTTCGCTCTGCAAAATATTCGGTTTGGGTTGGATGGAAATTGGAGATACAGTACTTAGACATGGATGCAGGGCCGGATTGAGGTCTGATGAGGCCCTAAGCTGCTGAAGGTAATGGGGCCCTTTATATGTCCAGCTGTCCTTAGTCAACAACAAATTGTCACTGTTTTTTGTGTTGAATATATGCTATATGGTAATAGATGTCTAAATCCATTTGGACATAACAAAATATCTATTTTATCAAAGTAATTGTTGAACTGAAATACAATTTACAGTATATTAATAGTGAAATGCAATTAATAAGAAGTAAATTAATAGTGAAATAATTATTAAGCTCTAACTGTATGTAGGTTTTATTTTATTTGTTTTCTATCTTATATTTTGGAAATGTACATCCAGTTTTCCCCCCTTTAAATTTTTGTGGGGGGCCCAAGAGAGTGGGGCCCTAAGCTATAGCTTATTTAGCTTATACGTAAAACTGGCACTGCATGGATGTAAAGAATACTTCACATGAATTAGTTGCACAGTCTTGTGATCCTGGCCTCTGTCTGTAAGAAGTGTTTTATTTGGGTGGGTTTCCCTCTGTGTGCAAATATCAACAGAGGTAAAAGCTTGAGACAGACATTCATCATAGTCCTCTGTTTCCCTTAAAGGTTGGACTAAGACCGCTTCCAAGTTTAATGAGCATTTATCCCAATTTGTTTATGGTGAGATTAAACAACACTCTATCAAGTAAGTGTTATCCCAGAGCATTTCCCCTTCACCTTCTTTATTGCAAAATAGCTGATCTTTGGAGTTTGTTTTGCAAGAGTCCTAAATGAGCTTTAATTGTGCTGCCTGAATTTGCCAGGGTGCGACTGAATCCCACCCCAAAATAGTGACAGTCTGAAAGTGCCCCAAATTCCTGGCAGCAAATGTATCTGCCTTTGTGTACATACATCTGTTTCTGGCTCTGACTCTCCCCTTCCTCTGTTTTCTCTCTCTCCCTGTTGCAATTTTAGAGTTTGAGCAGCTTGGGGCAGGCACCGACCAGTTTCACTTCCCCATGAAGGGCATTGTTGGCACACATAATAATTAGAATTAATACCTATGGTCAGGGTAATTAGTAAGAGGGTGGAGTAATGGGGGTTGTCATAGGCTCTTCCTTTCTATAAAATCTAACGCTTTCAGGAAGTGTGTGTTCTGTTGCGCTCATTGTGCCATGACTCAGCAATGGATGAGGATTAAATATTTTGGAATTACAGTACAGTATTTAATAGCTAAAAAATTAAAACTTTTAATATAAAAAAATTAACTTATGGAAGTAGCGAGACCCAGCATCTATTTAAGGTGCATTGTTTCACAATATAGCTAGTTATTTCAATGAGTTTTTTTATTTATCATGATTTAAAGTCACAGTTGCATTAAGACGAAGACAACAAGCAAGTATTATTTTGTGCCTACTTGAAACTGGCAATTCCATAACTTTTTTAAGCACGTGAAATAATTACAATTTCTTAATACATTAATTCAACAGAGTACTGTAGTGATTTCTTGTATTATCTAGTACTGTATTGATTTATTGTATTATCCAGTACTGTATTGATCTTTGTACTGTATTGAAGTACTCTGTCCTCATTATTAAGTGTGGAGTCCTATGCTCAAGATGCAGCAACGGAGGGGCTCTAAAATATTGCAGATGTTGCTCTGATGTAAATGCCTCCCCTCCCATAAATGGACTGTACGATTTTTCATGCGTTGTTTTGAAACGGGCTGGCTGCCCAACTTCCCACTGAGCTATGCAATACTGTATACAGCAGCTGAGAGCAGCCCCCTGTTATCTGTGGACTGTATATTATATTATCCTGCTGTGAATTTATTATTATGCAGATGATGTCATTACAATTTGTGCTTTTGCATCTGTTAAATTGTGATACTGATTTAGTAAAACATTAGACATTGCAATGCCACCTCCCAGTATGTTTCCGAGCACAATTCAAAGTGTTGGTGCTGACCTGTAAAACCCTAAATGGCCTTCAACCCAGTATACCTGAAGGAATGTCTCCACCCCATCGTTCAGCCCGGACACAGAGGTCCAGCTCCAAGGGCCTTCTGGTGGTTCCCTCGCTGCGAGAAGCCAGGTTACAGGGAACCAGGCAGAGGGCCTTCTCGGTAGTGGCACCCGTCCTGTGGAACACCCTCCCACCAGAGTGGCTGGGGGAACCCAGCCAGATGGGCGGGGTATAAATAACAACAACAAATTATAATTATAATAATTATTATAATAATAATTATAATAATTATAATTATTATTTATAGTATTTATGTTTATCTCCACTGCCTTGTGGCTATACTCATTCATGAGAAAGGCTTTGGGAGTAAACTCCAAGGAAAAAACTGTACCCGCTGCCTACCGGCGGAGGAAAAGGGGTGCGGTAGGTGCGGCCCACCCTGAGGGGGGTGACATTGCCGTGGCACCCCCATGGCTGGCTAGCCCCACCCTGGGTGCACAGCATGTGTGCCGCTCCAGGTGTCGGAGCAGCTAGCTCCACCCCTGCCGCTGCCTTGCAGGACATCTTCAAGAGAAGAAAAGGCTAGGGAGTAAACCCTGCACAAATCCAGAGTGGAGCCCCTAAGACAGTTGGATGGCGCCTTGAACGCCTCCTTCCAGCAGCTCCTGCAGCCCAGCTGGTGCCAGACATCTTGCTCTGCTTTCCTTTGGACCACATCAGTGAGTCTTGTCATCTGGGAAGTCACTTCTGTGCTGCTAACGCAGCAAAAACAACATGGCAGGCAGCAGTTATGAGTTACTGGTCTCTGCAGCCACAGCAGGGCTGTGATTCTCCAGCAGTGTGACTTCACCTCCTGACGTGCACTCCATTGTCTCTTCGACAACAAGCTCAATGAGATCTTTCTGGAATGCAGAAGCCACAGCTGTGCAACCCCGATAAGCTACGCTTTGGTGGGGGAGCATGACACAGAGTGCATGCCACTGGGTGACACCTTCATATTTTGCCTCATTCGGTGAAACAGGATGGACAACCACTGTTGATTGTTATTTAAGGTGGTTCTGCACCCATGAGCACTCGTTGTCTTCTCATCTTCTGTCCTGGTAGCTAGGCAGAAGCAATTTGGGTCTAAGCTGAGATTCTTGATTCTGAAGGGCTTGTACTAGAAGGAGTCACGCGAACTTTTTCATAGGCATAGTATGAAGAGACAAAGTCAGAAAAGCTAAAGCACAGAATGAACTCAGGCTTGCTAGAGAGGTTAAAAGCAACAAAAAGGGCTTTTATGGGTATGTCCGTAGCAAAAGGAAGAACAAGGAAACAGTGGGGTCACTTAGAGGAGAAGATGATGAAATGCGAACAGGGGACAGAGAAAGGGCAGAACTCCTCAATGCCTTCTTTGCCTCGGTCTTCTCCGAAAAAGAAAACAATGCCTGACCTGAAGAATATGGAGCCGATCATTCAGCAGGGGAAACACAGCCCAGAATAAGTAAGGAGGTAGTACAAGAATACTTGGCTAGTTTAGATGTATTCAAGTCTCCAGGGCCAGATGAACTACATCTAAGAATATTAAAAGAACTGGCAGAGGTGATTTCAGAACCACTGGCAATAATCTTTGAAAATTCCTGGAGAACAGGCGAAGTTTCAGCAGACTGGAGGAGGGCAAATGTTGTCCCTATTTTCAAAAAGGGGGAAAGAGAGGACCCAAACAATTACTGCCCAGTCAGCCTGACATCAATACCAGGAAAGATTCTAGAGCAGATCATTAAGCAAACAGTCTGTGAGCACCTAGAAAGAAACTCTGTGATCACTAAAAGTCAGCATGGGTTTCTGAAAAATAAGTCATGTCAGACTAATCTGATCTCATTTTTTGACAGAATTACAAGCCTGGTAGATGAAGGGAATGCTGTGGATATAGCCTATCTTGATTTCAGCAAGGCCTTTGACAAGGTGCTCCATGATATTCTTGTAAAGAAGCTGGTAAAATGCGGGCTAGACAATGCTACCATTCAGTGGATTTGTAACTGGCTGACTGACTGAACCCAAAGGGTGCTCATCAATGGCTCCTTCTCATCCTGGAGAGAAGTGACTAGTGGGGTGCTACAGGGTTCTGTCTTGGGCCCAGTCTTATTCAACATCTTTATCAATGACTTGGATGATGGGTTTGAGGGCATCCTGAGCAAGTTTGCAGATGACACCAAATTGGGAGGGGTGGCTAACACCCCAGAGGACAGGATCACACTTCAGAATGACCTTAACAGATTAGACAACTGGGCCAAAGCAAACAAGATGAATTTTAACAAGGAGAAATGTAAAGTACTACACTTGGGCAAAAAACAACAACGAAAGGCACAAATACAGGATGGGTGACACCTGGCTTGAGAGCAGTACATGTGAAAAGGATCTAGGAGTCTTGGTAGACCACAAACTTGACATGAGTCAGCAGTGTGATGCAGCAGCTAAAAAAGCCAATGCAATTCTGTGCTGCATCAATAGGAGTATAACATCTAGATCAAGGGAAGTAATAGTACCACTGTATTCTGCTCTGGTCAGACCTCACCTGGAGTCCTGTGTCCAGTTCTGGGCACCACAGTTCAAGAAGGATACCGACAAGCTGGAATGTGTCCAGAGGAGGGCAACCAAAATGGTCAAAGACCTGGAAACAATGCCTTATGAGGATTCAAACTACAAGAAAGAAGATTCCACCTAAACATTAGGAAGAACTTCCTGACAGTAACAGCTGTTCGACAGTGGAATTTGCTGCCAAGGAGTGTGGTGGAGTCTCCTTATTTGGAGGTCTTTAAGCGGAGGCTTGACAGGCATATGTCAAGAATGCTTTGATGGTGTTTCCTGCTTGGCAGGGGGTTGGACTGGATGGCCCTTGCGGTCTCTTCCAACTCTATGATTCTATGAAAAAGTTCCCGTGACTCCTTCTAGTACAAGCCCTTCAGAATGTCATCCTTCCTTTCTTTTCCCCCATCTGTTGTGGCATCAGTAGATATAGGGGTTGGAATGCTGGTTTCTATTATTGATTGATCCAAAGCAAATTATGTCAAAGAAGAAAAAAAACTTACATCTTTTGCATTCAGGTGGTATGGGCCATGTGAGTGAGCCTCTATACATATCAACAGCATGCATAGAAGATCATTAATGTGGCCTATACAAAGGTCTGACAGAGCTGGCCAGGATTTTGCTGGGGGGGGGGGGATGAGCAGCTATGATGCAGCACAGTGCTCATCTATCAAGCCATCAGGCTCAATATTTATTCTGTGGTTCAGTTCGCTGATGCTAAAGGCCAACTTCAAAGCAGGCTCTCATCTCAGTTTGTTAACTTACTTTTGTTCTCATTTTGTTTTTATCCACTGGACGTAAGCAGGTACCACATCCCTCTCCTGGAGGTGCTTGCAGGAAGTGGCAAAAGCACAGGTGCAAGCGTTTGGGGAGATTGAGGCCAACTAGGCTCCTCCTTAGTTGATTCTAGGATTTTTTTTTTTTAAAAAAATGTTGCCATTAAAATTCCACACAGCAGACACCTACCTTGGCAACTGACTCGTTTTACTCCTAGGACTTTGGTGGGAAGGTTATGAATAGGAGAAACAGGTTGCTGGCAGAACTACATGTAGGCTTGCAGTTCCACATCAGTTTAGGGAAACTGCAGAATATGGTAGGGGCTGCAGAATCCAGATCTCTCTATCCATTTAAATAAATAATGTTTCTAGCCATTATAGTGGTGAAGATACACTTGAAACTGTGCTTGAGCAATGCTTGCTGATGCAGGAGAGGTGTCTTAACAAGAGATCTAGTGAGTGTGGGCGGGGGTAATGCACCCACACAGAATAGCTCCCCCTGCCCCTCAATGACTAGCAAAGCCAGAGCAAATTTAGAGGGGGGGAAAAGGTTTTAAAAATGCAGAATAAATGGAGCCTGTAGAATTGAGTTTTTCTTGGGGCA
This sequence comes from Zootoca vivipara, assembly GCF_965207765.1. Lineage (NCBI taxonomy): Eukaryota > Metazoa > Chordata > Lepidosauria > Squamata > Lacertidae > Zootoca > Zootoca vivipara. The sequence continues at coordinate 3,239,259 of NC_142584.1, forward strand.
GGATTTGCATTTTAGTTGTAACAGGGAGAATCCCCAGCCTTGAGCGTTAGCTGCTCCTACTGTAACTTAAAATGAGACAAGCCCAGGTGCGCGCAGTGCAGGGCAGTGGTGGCTAAGAGGCTGAGCTATTGACCTGGGAGTCCCTGCTTCCAGCTTATTCTCGCCCTTCTTTCACTGGATGGCCTTAGGCAAGCCACTGTTCTGTCAGCCTTAGCTTCAGCCATGCTAACACACACAACACAATCTGTAATCGAGGAATGATTGTAGCGACCTATTACACAGGCCATTTGTAAGGATTGTTGTGATAAGCCAGCTGAAGTGCTCGGAATAGCAGAAACATGCTTAAACAATTGCTATTGTATTAAGAGCAAATGCAGCCCATTGCCAAAAAAAAGCAGGGGGACCTGAGGAGCTGCCAATGGAGAGACCCTCCAGAATGCCACCCTGCAGCTGTGTCTCGTGCATGGATAGCTGGCCCACCCCAGATGTAGCTGCATCTGCTTGGTGCTCAGAAACAACTGGAAGCCAGCACTGGCTAAAAGAAGCCATTAATTCCCCACGAATGTGTTGATTTTCTGTCCAAGAGGCTTGGGGAATGCCCTTTGCAACTCCCAGATGCCCACTCCAGAACGGACACATTATCCTATAACCGCTAACAAAAGAGATGAGGAGTGACAGGGCAGCTGAGAAGCACAAGGCAAGCCTGCTGGCGGAGTGCTAAGGAGGATTGGATTGATGGCTCCAGTTGTCGTGCCAAAACTCCCCCCTCTGCACATTCCAGATACAACTTTATTAAAGGAGGTTTTAGGCTGGTGCAGAACCTCTCAACCGCCTTCCCTTTAATCAGATTTGTGTGTTTGTGTGCAGGCATGCATGCTAATTATCGCCATCCTTTAGGCTGGCTAAGATCCTAGCAGGGTTTTTTGACAGGTGACAAAGCCAATGGCAGTGCAGGCATTTCTCAGCCTGGCTGAAAGACATTACTGTATAGGCACCAAAGGAGGGTGAACTTTGAAAAGCCTCCCCTTTTGTGGCCCTGCTGGTTATCTGCAGTAACATAGCCTGCTGTTTCTTATGTGTGGTTCAGCAACTGGGGAGGCAAGACTCTGCCCCATGGACATTTCCGGCTGATTCCTGGAAATGCTGCTCTGCACAGGCCTGGGAAATCCTCCCTCCCTCCCTCCCTCCCTTAGTGGGTTGCATCTGGCTTCAGGATTGTTGGGCCAAAAATAATGGGGCCCTGCGAACTTGAGGGTTCTGGTGGCTTCGGATCCCATTGCTCATACTGGTTGTTCCACGCAAAATGAGAATACCAATGGTGTTTGGAGCGTGGATCCTTTGTTGAACTTGGACCCCAGGCAACCTGCCCACAACACATTCGAGAGCTGGCCTTGTCTGGTGAGGAAGGGAAAGGAGACATAGGCGACTAGAAAAAATATCCACCTACACTGGTTTAAGGGATGCAGGTGGCGCTGTGGGTTAAACCACAGAGCCTAGGGCTTGCTGATCAGAAGGTTGGCGGTTCGAATCCCTGCGACAGGGTGAGCTCCCGTTGCTCAGTCCCAGCTCCTGCCAACCTAGCAGTTCGAAAGCACATCAAAGTGCAAGTAGATAAATAGGTATCTATTTCCGGCGGGAAGGTAAACGGCATTTCCGTGCACTGCTCTGGTTTGCCAGAAGCGGCTTTGTCATGCTGGCCACATGACGTGGAAGCTATATGCTGGCTCCCTCAGCCAGTAAAGCAAGATGAGCGCCGCAACCCCAGAGTCATCCGTGACTGGACCTAATGGTCAGGGGTCCCTTTACCTTTACCTTGGTTTAGGGAACAGAACGACCACAAATCTCAAAACAGTAGGTGGCTTTTAAAATGCTGGTGAATTTGAGACAAGTCAGCTAAAAACAAGTCATGGGTTGACGTGTGTGTGTGTGTGTGTGTGTGTGTGTGTCACTTTTGCACAACAGATCCACTTTTAATGGTATTTTGTGGTAAGAAAGTGACTGGAAAATGGAAAGTGTGAGATAATTTCTGTTTGACGGTGATGTTGTATAACCTCCACTCAAATCTGTGAAAACAATTTCCTTGCTCAGTAAATGCTTTGTCTGGAAGTGAACCCAGATACAAAGCTGCCTTGCCAGATCTGGGGGTGGGAAGCCTGTTCCTTTTTGCCACTTAATTTTGATGAAGTCACCAATAAGAGGTGACTGCAGGAGCACAGAACACACAAATTATATTGTAGCTCAAGGCTGGAAAGAGAAGTAGATTCCAAGAGATGGAGCTTGGCTACTAGTTAAGTGATGGGATGACATGAGAAATGGTGGTGATTCTTCAGGGGTAAAGTAATTGTCCAGTAGTAGTGGGGTCTGTCTCTCTCTTTGAAGGGCAGTCCTCTTCTTTCCTTCCAGAACAGGAATCAAGTCACCTGCTTTGACTTCATGCCAGCAGAAAAGAATGCATGTGTTATCTGCTATGCCCTACATATGAGAGCTTGTCACACTCCCAGCTTGCTAAAGCACAGACATACTGTTCCCACAGGGAAATCGTTACATACTATTTTGAACTGTATCAAAGATACACTGTATATTTAAAAGTCCAGATTGTTCCCCAAGTGTGGGACAAATGGGCATGTTTAAGAAAGTGCAGCAATTGTAGCTTCAGTGTCTCTGGCCCTATTCCTCCACAATTCAGAACCACCGACTTCACCCATGCAAAATTTATACCAGCTGATTTGATGGTGCCATGCTAGTCTCACTGTCAGAATGGAGAGTCAGATACTGCAAGCTTCGGATGTGAAGACTTCAGCATGCAGGTGAACTGGAGAAGTGAGCTTCATGTGTTATTGGCTATAAAACACGCTGAGAGTGGCACAAGCTCAATATCAAGAAACAAGTTTGAAATTTAGCAAGGGATCATGGTGGTTTTTTCAAGCCATTTGAACTGCAATAACTCTTACTGAACAATGTGCAGCACTTGTGAAGGCCGTAGATTGAATCAGCTCTACTGTGCCAGTTTTGTTATTTTAAAAAGTGAAATTTTAATATCAAGCAGCACGCTTCAGGTGGGGTTGCAGGAGATGCACTGCCCTAATGGTAGTGGCAGGTCAAGCCTCACCCTATTTGCTGCCTAACACGCTTTCAGTGTGCAGTTGGTCCTCTGATTCCAGCTCCACACTGAAAAGCTACCTAGAATGGCATTAGATGCCTATGCAAGCTGTGTGGGATGCACACAGGGTGGGTGGGTGGATGGGGTCTTGTGTAAGAACCAGCCTGAAGAGATTTTAAGACATCAGCACTAGGAGGTAGCGCACCCCCAAAATACACTGGTTAAGCATGTTTCAAAATGTGAATAATGTCAGTTGCTCTTTGGACTTCATTGTCCTAATGTGCGTGCAAACTCTCAAATCTTGTGCGTGCACAAGATTTGCGTGCAAACTCTCAAATCTTGAAGACACATCTTGAAGACATGTGCGTGCAAACTCTCAAATCTTGAAGACACACTTTGAGCACTGAAATTGCAGGACCTCAAACTGATTGCATGCATAAAATCAATTTTCCTACCAAGCTTTTGATTGGTAGTGCTTGGGTAATGGCAGCGGCGGCAGCAGAAGAGTAAATAAAAACTAAAGCAAAGTCACATATTCCTCCTCTCTTTATTTGCTACAACAAATTACAGTGGCGGCTACAAGAGGCACAGGTGCCAGAAAGAAGAAGTGTGCATGCACACGAAAGCTCATACCAAAATAAAAACTTAGTTGGTCTTTAAGGTGCTACTGAAGGAATTTTTTTATTTTACTTCGACCCAGACCAACACGGCTACCTACCTGTAACCAGGTGCCAGATACACACTCGTGCAGTAAAGCCGTGCTTTCGGGAGCTTTGATTTGGCATGGAAGGCAACAAGTGATTGAGCTCTTTACAGGCACACTCAGCCACCCCCACCCCCAACCCCAAATCTTTCAACATGCTCTTGGGGGGAAGCAGGGAAGATTCAACAAGGCGCTTTTGCTGTGTCAAACACATTCACTACGGTCATACGTGTAGAAACAAGCAATTTAAAAAACTCTTCATAAATAGACCACAATTAATGGTTTTGGCTTCTTCAGAGACGAAGAGTGAGTGCACATGCGTGGAAAGGAATTGGGGGCTAGGACTTGAGAGTTCCATGTTGGTAGCTCCCTGTTGTGAAGGGAAGGAACAGTAGGAACAAGGTGAGCAAAGAGGCAAGAGTGCTCAGCAGTGGAGCTTCAGACAGAGCAGCAAATACAGTGCTCCCCCTCCCTCCATATTTTGGAGAGGCTAGAAACACGCCCTGCCGCCTAGCTGCTCTGCCGCTATGATCCTGCCCACCTGGCCCAGATTACAGGGTCTGCGGAGGCGGAATAAATCTAGCCACTTTGAGGCATCTATCAAGATTTAGCTTCCTGTGGATTTAGCTTAAATCGCCAAAGCGGTTTGATTCTTTCTCATAGCAACACTGCAGACAACAAACCTCCACAAAAGCAAACAAGAACAACCCCAAGTGCAGCTGCTGAAGAGCTCCATGAGGGGAAATCCATCCCGCCCTCAAGCCCTCTGGAAGGGGCCTCCGCCAAGCCCAGCTCAAGCGAGAATAGCCTGGGGATACGGGAAAGGCAAAGAATAAATGGAGGCCCAACCATTGGGGTCTATTTTTTTAAAAGAGCAATCAAGCCGTTTCCCCACCACTATAGTAGGACAGCACTGAAATTTACAAGCAGTGATTTATTGCTCTGAAAAAGGAGGGGGTGTCTAAGGGCCCTTTAGTCTTCATGTGTGCAATGGTCCTAAAAGCTCAGCTCTAAAAAATTTCATGCTAGCAGAGGAAACCTTAAAATCATGCATGCGGTGTATGTCAAGAGAGGCACCCTCTGTGTCCTTTTGATTCTTGAAGCAAATCTCCTTTCCAGCGCCAAAGCCTTCATGCCCGTCCTTCCTTGCAAATATATTTTCAAAGTCAGTCAGAAAATGCAAATATTGCAAGTTAATTCTGTGTACAGGTAGATAGATAAATTCTGCATATCTGTATATCTGATTTGGAGCATGGAATATGAATTTCCTGCTACAGAATACACACGGACCTAGAACTTGGTGTGGGAGGCTGGGGTGAAGGAGGTTTGACACTCCACACACCGATTCCAGGACTGGAGTGCAAGAAGGCACCAAACAACATTCGTTTTTTTAAAATAGCAACGTGAGTGGTACAAATAACAATACTTCAGGAAAGCTGTCGGTCCATTTGGACTAGCAGCATAAAGCTGGGTGGGACAAGAAGCCAAAAACAAACTGATTCAGTTCAAAGGAGCCAGAATCAGACAGAGCAGGTGACGTTTGGCAAGGTTAGCATGAACTGCTACCAGGAGGTTGTGGGTCTGCACACCACATCACTTGACAGGCATCAGCTAAATGCATAGAGGTCACGGCCATGGATTCCCCACAATGGGGAAAGAATGATAAAAAGGCAAAAAAGAAAAGAAAAAAGGCTTGGCCACTGCACTCTCCACCCCTCAAATCCTGTCACTCAAAACGACTGAATTCCATTTGAAAAGTGTTTTAGCAGGACAACTGAATTCAAGTTGCTTTTCCCAGCCAAACAAACCCAGGACGAGGGTTGTTGCAGAATGTTCCCTTTCTAGATAAAAGATCTGATGTGGAGCCCTTTGTTCCAAAGGAGGTTATTTGCCCAAGTGTTATTCCGGGGGAATATTTGGTACCTCCATGCGGATCTGCTAGTACCTCTCTAGCTAACCTCCCAGGCTCCATTCGCTCCTGGCCCTTTTAGCTTCTTCTCCAGTGGCTGCTGAAAAAGCATCGGCCTACGGTATCTGTAGAGCCTGTAAGGAACTTCATCCTCACAGAAGGATGAAAAAGGTCCACTTCTTTGGTCAATAAAAAAAAGGCAGCATGCGGTATGCAGTGTTGAGAGAATGCAGGATGCGAATCCCTCACCGCCTCAAAAACCCACCCTGGAGTCACTTCTTGGTGAAAAAGAAGATTCTAAGAACACGACACTATGATTGCTTAAAAACCAGATACAACTGAAGAGTCTGTCCAGCAGGTGGGTGAGCTTTGAATCCTCCAGCGAAAGGTGACGGTGGTAGCAGTCTCAATGGCAGCTCTTTAACTCCCTGGATGGTGAAGTTTCAAGACAGGAGGCACCGTGGAGATTAGGAGCTGGTTTTGTCATCTTTCAAATCATACCTGCAAGATAAGGAGAGCCTTTGCTGTCCTTCTGGCACAAAACCACCTCAAAGGAATGGTTCTCAGGCTATTAAGGCACTCTGAAACCCTCCAAATCACTACAATAAGGGAAACCACATCTCATACCACTTTGGGGGAGGCTGAAGGATGTAAATCCTGGCATTTGTAAGTCACTGAATGCACCCTAAAAAGAACCATGGGAGCTCACATTCCTCCAAGCTCCTTTCCTTGTCATTGGATTTACACATCAATAGACTGGGCAGCATCTGTTGCCCTTGTAATACACAGAGGACTCTCAAGAATGCCTAATTATGGCAGTGGAAGTCTGAGGGAATTTGGTACAACATCTCCTGTTCCAAATCTTCCAGCTACCCTCCTTTTTCCCACCAGAAGAAATGCCCCCATCCTGCTAGAGGGTTGTGTGCAAGGTTGTCCCCTACACAGGCTTGCACGGCAATGTTTGAAGGAGAGGGTGAATCAGGAGGTCCCAGCTTGCCAGCCTGGGTAGGTGCCTGGGTAGTCATGCAATTTGCATCACTCTGTTCCAATCACAGAATTAATGCTCAATGTGATTTTGTGACAACTGTGGCTTTACTCTAGAGATCTCAGCATCTGTGGGCTTTGGGTGTTCACAAATGGATTCTATTTACAAGAAAGGAAATTCTGACATCAGGAAGACCTTTCTGATGGTAAGAGCTGTTTGACAGTGGAACAGACTTCCTTGGGAGATTGTGGACTCCCTTCCTTGGAGGTTTTTAAGCAGAGGTTGGATGGTCATCTGTCATGGATGATTTAAGTGAGGTTCCTGCACTGCAGGGAAGTTGGACTAAATGACTCTCAGTGTCTCTTCCAACTCTACAATTCTATGATTTTTTATGAATGATTGTATATGTACTTGCAGCCTAGGCTCCAAGTTCAAGGAGAGAGTTTTACGAAAGAGCCACATTCCAGGTCGGATGGAGGGGAAAGGGATGGGTGAGTGAGGAAAAAGGAAAATAGTGGACAGTGCCTCCAGGACTAGGGTCCAATCCATATTAGCTCTGCACATTTTTGTTCAGGACTCTGGTTTCTTTTGCTCATGAGACCACCAGTACTTCTCCCCCCCCCAATGAATTCCAGACTCCTTCAGGACCTCTTTTAGCTATTGCATGATTCTTTCACTGAGTACTTTCACATAAAACAGCTGCATGTTGTTTATTATCAACAGGCGTGGCTTCACAGAACTAGTTTGGCACCCACCCCCCAACCTTCCTCCCTTGCTCCATCTTTAATACTTAACCTTGTGGGGGGGGCGTTTTATCCTCCCATTTTTCTCTGACTGGATGGACATCACAGGGTTGTGTTTTGTTTTGTTTTGTATGCTGCTCCTTTTAAAGTGCACTTGTGCAACTGTGGTTACCTTTAAAAGCCCTTTCCCCCCAAATCTTCAGTGTGAGTAGGAATGTAACGGTGGTGGTAGCTGCATTCACTCTGCAGCTGTTTCTGGGGTGCATCCTCTTGCCCCCCCATGCAAGTTCATTGAGAGTGTGACCCCCTCCATTGACATTCACAGTAGGGGAGAAAGAGGCTGGATCTCAAGAAACAGCTGCTGAGGGTGGTGCAAATCCCACCTCCTCAGCAAGGGCCCTGTCATTGCAAAGTCCTTGGTGGCAGTGGACATCTCCTCCCACCAGCCGTTTTTCAGAATTCAGCTTCTTCTTCCTCCCAGTGCAACTTGCATAAGGGAAAGAAATAAGAGGACAGAACCCCAGAAATCTTACCTCTCCTCCAACAGGGATCCTTGCGGTAAACAGGGTCTTTGCTGGGTAAGTGAAGTCCCCCCCCCCCCGATTCTTCTAGGAAGCTAGCCTCTCCTTTCCTCCTATGCAAGTCAATGGAGGGATTGCTCCATTACCTTGCTCTAACGCTCCAAGCAGGTGGGAAGACAAGGGAGGTACAATGTTGTATTCCATAGAATGTGCCCAATGAGCAGCAACTGCATTGGTGAAAACTGCAAGTGCCACAGTGGCTTGCAAGCAAAGGGGCTTCAGTGTGGATTCCACCTGGAATACTTCACTGTCCCTCAGACAGAGAAAGACCTTTATGGGACAAAAGACTAAATTTTAGAATCGAGACTCATGGAATTGTAGAGTTGGGCGGCACCACAAGGGTCTTATAGTTGAACCCCCGGCAACGCAGGAATCTTTTGCTCAACGTGGGACTCGAACCCACAACCCTGAGATAGAGTCTCATGCTCTACCAACGAAGCTATCCCAGGTCCATCCTCAGTGGCATGGCATACGGAACAATCTGTTTTCCTACCCTAGTCCCAAGAATGAGAGGATCCCTCCTTCAAACCACGTTTTGCATCCTCTATGAAAACGACGGCCCAGGTAGCAGGACCTCCTCTGCCTGCCCACTGATACTGGATACGCTAAGGGGCAATTGCCCCTCCTGCTGTACTCACCACTGGGGAGCACCATGCGACAGGTCCTTCTGCGAGAGATCGATGTGCACCTGGGAGGGGAAAGCACAGAGGAAGCAGTCACATGCCGGTTCCTCTCCAATGAGGAGCCTGAAATGACAGCTCCTCCCGAGTTCCATACCTTTCCTATCGGCTCCCCTCGGGACATGAAAGACACGCTGTTTTTGATGTAGGCCTCCAGCTTCCTCCGCTGGGCATCATCCAACGTCAGATCCCATTCAAACCTGTTGAAAGGGCAAGTGAGTATCAAGGCCTATTTAACATAGATTACCCCACAAATTTTAATTGCCCCTTTTGGTCAACAGAAGAGTTACTTAATGGTAAAGCTGTGAATCCCAACCCTCCCACTGACCAAACACACTTGATACAAATGCATACATAGCATTGGAGCAGGGAATCTAATCTGTGTTAGTGACTGCAAGTAGGGAAGCAGGGAGTAATAGTTAGCACTGAGTTAAATAACCCAAAATAAAATTATCTGATGTCACGGATAGACCCTTTCAGACACCCACCCACCCTCACACAATGGCATCCTCCCTTACTTCTCATTGAACTCAGGATTGTGGGTCTTCTTCCGCACAGTTGTCTTTCTCTTGGTGACACGGGATTTGTCAGGCAGTAGGATCAGGGAGACATAGGGGTCGGGTGTATCCTTGGTACCTGACTTAAGGTTTCTGAAATGAAGGCAGAGAGAGGTGGGTGGGTGGGAACATTCAGTGCCCCCAAATGAAATGCAAGGAGGGATTTGAAGAAGCTAATGACACATTGGGCCAGATTCAATGAAGTATGGGAGCTGGTTCAGCAGGACTTTCCCTTCCTCTCAGTCAGTTGGGGGTCAGGGTCCATACCGGTAGAATCCCCAGAACAGTGTGGGGAGAGGAGAAGGGAGATTGTTCCACCTGTCAGGCAGAAATGTTTGTTCTGATGCAACAATCAAACTAGCATGGAATTGAAATCCTCTCTAGGGGTTGTACCCAGTGCTGGTCCTTTCTCAGAGAAGACACACTGAAGTTAGTCATGTCAATTCATTGCAATGGGTCTGTTCTGAGAAGGGCTAGGATTAGATACAACTCTATGCAAACTATATGATTAGCAATCACGTTGGGATGTCTTTTATTAATTAGTATTCCAACCATGTACCAGGAAATTCAGGTTGCACAATTATAGCTGGTCTGGTGCAGCAAGCCAACTTCCCCAAAGATCAGACTTATAGCAATTAGGAAAGTGACGGGAAAATGTTCTGGAAAGTGTGGGATAATGCTTGTTTTGATGCAGCAGCATCTACATAACATCTTTGCAACTAGATCAGAATGCATGCTCATCAAGTAACCGATGTTGTCTGATCCCTCTGCAAATGAATTGGGATGAGTGCTCAATAATCAGGTCACCTGGGAGTGCCCTTACAGTCCTTTTTTTTTTACTGCCACTTGGTGTAGAAACCAAGAGTCAAAGCATACATAAAGTAAAAACCCTCTGGGTGGTAGCATGTACCCATTTTCTATGTGCAGTTAAGAAAATCTCTTTTTGGGGGCTCATGCCAAAGCCACCTCTTTGCACCCTCCAGCCCTCCAGCCCTTACCTGCAGGCGTGTATGATGACAATGAGTTTTCGTGCATCCATGTTGTACCAGACAGTGAGGCTCATCTGACCCAGGGGCGAGTTTGACAGCTCCAGGTTACTGCAGAGCAGAAAGACACAAGCACAGCTGATTATTAGGGGAATCGTGGTAGTACCAGGGGCTGGGATGAGGAAAGGGCAAGACGTTTTGACACTTTTTTGGCAGCACGTGCAGCTGGAGGAAGGAAATGTGATGGTAAAAGCCTCGTCCATGTTGTCCCCACAGATGCTAAGGGAGCAGAATGAGCGATGAGTATGTTTAGGTAGTTGGAGCTACACAATACAGCGGTGAGGGAGGGCTGGAGAAGCAGGGTGGCTAAAGATTTTCCTGCGGCTCTTATTGCTGCAGGGGGGTGGGGTGGGGGGAAGCAGACTTGCTGGTGTTCCCAAAGCCCAAATGAGAACCGTGCTGCAAGACATGGAGCAGAGTAGTGCTCCCATCTTTTAAAGTATTAAATATATTACGTACATAAACAGCAAGCGTTGTTGTTCCCTTTCTGGCAAAAAGCTCCAAGGCCACTCAGCCGATCTGCATCAACAAGATGTTATTCAAAAGCCCACAGTGTACTGGCTTTGATTTCACAAGTTGACCCTGGACCCTCAGAATTCAGACTCTAAAGCAGAAGTGGGGAACCTTCTTCGGGGCAAAGGCTGCGTTACCCTGGTGGGGGGACCCATTCCAGTAGCAAGCAGGGCCAGACCCACACACAGCCACACACAATCACACAACACAAGTTACTTCCAATGGAAACACAGGTCTATGTTTAACTCTTAGTAACTCCATGCAAGTTTCACCTGGTATTTACTCCCATAAACTTTTTTTAAAAAAACAAAGACTGTAATACATATAAACACCCTTGATCTGTCTTAACTGTGAAAGAGGCAAAAGGAACTCAGTATTCCCAGTAGAATGATGCAGATAACACCAATAAATAGATGGAAAACAAGTCCTGCATTAGAGCTATCCAAAGCGTCAAACTTCAATAAATATTTGCATCCCCCAAACTGTATACTGCTTTGGACCTATAGAGCCTTGCCCAGCTTGGTAGTCAAACACCTCAAGTGCCATCTTCCCCCATATAAACTTACTCAAGCTCAGAGATTAACATCTGAGGCTCTCCTCTGCAGTCCATCTCCAAAAGATGTTGGAGGGTGAGAACAAGCCTTTCCTGTGCCTCGCTTGAGGAATGTTCTCCCCAGGGAAGCTTTCCTGGCGCTGACTTTGCCTTCCTTCTGATGCCAGGAAAAGACCTTCCAGGCATTTGGACAGCTGTAATGACCTGGCTTTTGGCTGTTGTGGGTGGGGCACTTATTTTGTGTAGGGTGGCTTTTGTGGATGAGTACTTTTTAGTATAGATTTAGTTTTAATCTATTTTTATTACATATTTGTATCTTATTGTCTCTGCGAACCACTTCTGGTGATGTGAAACAATGCATACAATGAACTGAGACAAATTTTGGAACACAAGTCTACCTCTCTGCCAGGGCCAATGATGTGGGGCAGCCCACTCTGATACTGCTCCCTGTCTCCTTCCTCCCCCTGCTACCTCCATCTCTTCTTCACTATCATTGTTTGGCTGCTGCATTAGCAGCGGTCTAATACCCTCCCTCTGAAGAAGGGGCCCTTATTTAGAGAGAGGCATTCTAGCTGAGGATGCACCCAATACCACCTGCACGGTTGCAAATTCTGCCACAGTACTTTAAACTGTATTTGCTGCCGTCATGGCAATGCCTGGGGTGGAGACCACCTGCGCCGATGCCACGTTGCAGGCAGCTGATCAAGTGGGTGGCTGCAGCAGCTGTGGCAGGAATGAAAGTGTGAGTAAAGTAGCAGCAGCTATCAGTTGTGGCATTGGCCAACCCTGTGGCAGCACAATCCTCTTCCCCTCCCAATGCACTGCCTGGGCCACGTGGCTCAGCATGGCTCACGGTGTCTGGCCAGAGCTGTTCTCCACTTTGATCTTCTTGCTGAGGAAAGAGCTGCAATTGTGAAGTTTGTGTTGGGAATTCAGTTCCACCTTAAGGAAGCTGTGCACTTCCGTTGTATATTGCTTTTGTTCTCTACTGTGCTGATGTAGAAGGAGGGATGCGTTGTTTTTCTCTCTCCTGAGATATGATGAATAAACGCCTGTAAATATGCCAACACGTCTCTCTCTCTCTCTGTGTGTGTGTGGACGCTCAAGCTACGTGGACTCTGCAAAAGTGTATCTAGTCTCTTAGAGTCGATACCAGCTGGCTGCACCGGAGGGTTGAGACACCCAGCAGCCCGGGGGGTGGTGGTGGTGGTGACGGAGCCCTGGCGTGTATGGTGTCTGCCAACAGTTTGCATGACAGGGCTGAATGAAATCTGACAGCCTGCGAGCCAGGGCTCCCCATCCTTGTTCAAAAGTTGCCTCCCTCTAAACAGGCCTCTGGGAGATCAGCGAAGACAGGCCAATAGCAGCCATAATGGCTGTGACCCCCACCAACACCCCTCCTGCCAGTGGGACGGCAGAGCAGATCAGCCAAACATGTCAAGAAAAGTGGGCCCAAGCAAAGAAGACAGAGAGTGAGAGTCAGGTGATCAGAGAGACTGTCAGGAAAGGGATCTAATGACCCTCAGCCTCTCTTACTGATGCATCAGAAAATGCGGTATCCTTGCAGCAGAGGCACTAAGATAAAGGGCAGTGTATTTACCCTCCACAAGGAGCTAAGGCAGGGATAGAGAACGTGTGGCCCTCTTGATGTTGTTAGCCTGGATAGCCAATGATAGGAGTTGTAGTCCAATAACCCCTGGAGGACAATCCCTGGACTGAGGAGCTCAATTTTATTGTGCAAGAACAAGATCAAATTGTTTGCTGGGTTCCATACCCCACAGGGTCACCCTTCTTTACCTGTTGGCCTGTGGCAGGCGCTGGCGCAGCTCTTGAGTAGAACCAGAGTCTCCATCCTCCCGGATGTACAGCTCCGTCTCAGATCCCTTCTGGGAGCCCTCCTCATTCTCTTCTCCTGCCACAGCATGAAGGGCCTCCACACCTGAGTGCTGAGAGATCAGAACCTGTGGGACGAGGCAAACAAACATGGAAGATGATTTCCTAGGACAGTGGTACGGATTCATCCTGTGGTCAAGAACTGGGACCTCAACACCAGCTTCACCAGAACTTTGCTGGAGAGACCCGATAGGTGAAGATAAAACGACACATTCCACCTACATATTATGAAAATAAGAACAATGGCACAAAAGGTAGCATTAAGTACCAGATGAACCAGACCAGACCTGACTTCTCTGTGTTGGAATTTTTTACATATTGTTACGTACGAAAAATGATTAAAAAGAGGAAATAATCCGTAGGAAAACAGGTCAGAGTCTGTTAGACTGTTCAGAGCTGCTGTTCCCCACATGACCACTTACCCCCAGCTGCACTCGCATCAGGACCTGGATGGCAGGACCAGAGTTGCTGAGTTGGAACCAGCGGTCAAGGACAAGCCCCTCTGCTGAGAGCAGCTGCTCAAGTGGGAGTGACAGGGTACCCAGAGTATGCCCATCATCTTTCACCTGTGAGAACGACAGACAGGTGAGGACCAATCAAAATTTCACAGGTGAAGTAGGCAGGAAGGATGAGGGTCACATATGGTGTTCATTGGAATAACCCCTTTCGTACCCTACAATCTTTGATGAAACTATCAAGGGACAGCCTGGTAAAGGGTCCTCTGGTAGGAATTGGGTTCAGAGGACATGCAAAATCTCCAAGGCTTCTTCTCCCTTCCCTGCCCTGCAAGGACGTAGCTCACAGAAGAAGGAAGGGTTGAAAGGAAGCAAGTTGCAAGCCATTGGTCCCTGTCCTGGGTTGCCAGGAGCTCACACATACCCCCTGTGCTCTTGGGTTCCCTGGTAGCAAACCTGCATGGGATCTCCTGCTGAAACTCAAATGAAAAAAACTTTCATTCCTTGCAAGGTATTTGAAGTCCTGACATCAGGACTTCAAAACACCTTGCACATGATAGAATGAAAGCCACACCCACCTCTCAAATTTGGCCTGCAAACATGCTCCTGTTAAGGATCTGGCCCGTGGAGCCAAAAAGGTTCCCTGCTCTGATATACTGCATGTTAATAGTCCATTAGAATGTGTGGGGCACTGCCCCACCAAGCTTAGTCTCTCCCCAGCCAGCCCCCACCTGCCTGCCTTCTTACTTATGACAATTGGGGGCGGCTCTGCCTGTCATCAGCTCCACCTACTGTTGGCCTCCCTTGCCTTCCGCCCTACAAGTCCCAAAGGGCACCAGCTACCACTGGTTCAGAGTTCAGGGCAAGTCACCTATATTATCTCAGCAATCCTTAAAAGTACCCAGTAGGAGGGCTAAGGCTCAGAGTATAGGGACTTGTTTGTGTAACTCCATCCAGTGAGTTTTGGCTGAAGCACAGAAATCCACTCTTGCAGTATGAAGTGGTCAGCTCCCAGAACGGTTTTGACTTTCTCACCTGATGTTGTGTGAATTAGGCCATAAGCATATCTCTTGTGGCTTTTGCTGCTTCCAGATTGCCCCACTGTAGCAGGGGAGACCAGATGTTCTCCCCAACAAGGAGGACAGGCATTTTGGGCCCAGCTGACTTGGTAAACGGCTCGCTTTAGAAGAGATAGTGGCACCCAGGAGAAAGGACAGATTGACTTCAGGGGGGGGAAGAGAGGGGGAGGGAGAATGAGAAAGCGCTACCTGCAACTCCAAAGATTCTGCATGGGGCCTCTTGATAAGGAAGGAGAAAGCTTCATCCCACACTGGCTCTGCAGTCTGAGAGGAGACCTGAGGGTAGAGACACAAGGCCGTGATAAAATCTCTCAGCATTTAGAAAATACAAAAGGGAAGAAAATATCACAATTTGAGGTTAACCAGCTGTTTATAAGACAGTATCAAACAAATCCCACTAAGAATGAAGGGAAAGGAAAACTAGTTCAAACCATATTTAGATGACTGCCTTGAGATTAAGTTACAAGAATAGTTGATTGATGAAGCTATTCTTTCCCCTTGTTACAGCAATTTAACTAAACACTAGTACTTGAATTTATTTATTTTCTCACCCTCCCTTCTGAACTTTTGTGACATGTTGTTCTGGGAGCCTTTTTTGGCTGAAGAGCCAAGTAAAAATGCTTAAGATGCTCTGCTCCACCTGTGGGCTAATCCATTTATATCAACACTTCTCTATAACTGAAGGAGAGCTATCTATAGCTCAGGAAGCGTTTCCAAATACTTATTGACAAATCAAGTGCTCTTTTTTAAATTAATATTTTATTAAGATATTTTCATTTGTAAAAAGATAGAGTGAGGAAAAAGAAAGAAAAAAAAGTGAGTGAGAATAAACACACACACACACACACACACACACACTTACCCCAGCTATGCCACTGCCCTCTAATATCATGGCTTTGTCTTTTCACTCTCAACCCTCCACCTCACCCTCTATGCCCGTTTCCTTAGACTGCTTGTGTGCCACCTACCCACATCCTGCCCCAAAGCAATTCTTTACTATTCACTCCAGCACAACCCTTTCCCTATTAAAACAACCACCACCACATCTTCTCCCATGCCTTTACCTTGGTCTTGTAGGAGACCCCACGGACAGAGAGACTGGCGTAAGGACTTGGGGGTTTTGAACCCTTCCGCAGCTGGGAAAGAGAAAACGGTCGACAGTTTCTAGGATGCACGGTTATAAGTAGACATTGTGTGTATTTTAAGCATGTCTAAGCACATAAAACAGGCCAACAATTTGCTCAAGTGGGAAGCCCTATATTCTGTTTTCGAATGTGCTTCATGTATTCTCTTAATGACTGTAAAGCACCTCTCTACACTATTGATTTCACACAGGTGGAGGAAACAAGTGGCTTTCCCAAGGCCATGCAAGCGGGGGGGGGGGGGGGGGACACAGCAGTGCACAATTTTTTTTAATCCTTGTGCCTTCCCTGTTCATTTGTACAATGGAGATGGAACGAGTCTGTTTTTCGTAGCCCCCCTTCCCCAGCCTTATCTTGCTACGCCCTGTCTGGCTTTAATCAATTTCCTACCCTTCTGGCTGGTTTCCTGTATTGGAGCTAGGATGGGGGTGGGGGGATGGCTTAGGTAAGACAGGAAAAGGACTGCCTTTTGCTCCCTCCTCTAGAACCAGGAGTGGTTTGCTGGGTGGAACAGAGCTGTGGCAATACCCTCCCAGCAGCAGCAGCATCACTGTTGCTGACCAGGAGGGGGAGGAGTGAGGAAGCAGAGAGGTCTGGGCCGTGCAGGTGCTCAGGCCAATCCCATCCAGCATTGCCACTGGTAGGGCCACACAACCCCAACCTTGCTCCTTCTGGGCAGCAGCATCAGTGCCATTGCTGTGACTCTGCCCCACTGAGTGAGCCATTCAGGGCTTGCTTTTAATTTAATATGCAGTGCAGACTGCAGCAGAAGGGAGAGGGAGGCCTAACTGCACAATTGTAGAAATGTTGCTTTAAGTCTGCAATGCTGCATTTTATTTTGCATTATTATACGCTGCTTTCACGGCTTCTGGCTGTGAAGTGGTTTATAAATTTGCAAAAAAACCTGAAAACCCTGCCCTCCCCAGCCACGATCCCAGTGAAAATCACCCCGCCCCCCACCAGCATAGCAATGAGACTTAGGCTAAGAAAACACTTCCAGATTGCACCCAGTGTGTGTGTGTGGGGGGGTGATTTTAAACCATCTCAGTGCACACTGGTGCCCCCTGCTTAGTATTAAAAGAGGAACGGAATCACAAATAAAGCTGTACATTATATGTTTAATTAGGCCTGGAGTGTGCAGCTGAGCTGGGACTTAGTTAAGGTCCAATACAATATTCCACATTGGTCCTCTGCTAGACTTGAAGGAGAGAGAGCTCTTTAGGATGTCCAAGGAGTGATTGGCAGCTTCCCAGCTCTCTTGGCCTGTGAAAGGAGCTCAGAGCCCCAGCAGGGAGAGGGGATCTGTATTGCCACTCACCGGCAGGTCAGTTGCCCTGTCAAGGAAGACAGACAGCAGGGCGGATGACAGCTCCTCGCTCTTTGGTGTCTGGATCAAGCTATTCACCATCAATACCTGTGAAAAATGACACACATTAAGGTATCAATAAGATTAGACACAGCATCCTTCAAAACTATGATTGTCACATGATTGTTTGGTAATCTGCACTCATCATGTGAGCAACTCATCACAAGATGGCCTTCTCGCATCAAAGAGAGGCAATTGTCGGTGGGAAGATCCCTGGCAATGGTCACATGAATTGGCCTTGTTCTTCTAACTCTGACCCAGCCTTCCTCAACCTCATGCCTTCCAGGTGTCATTGGACTCCAGCTGCCATTAGCCTCTGTCAGCATGGCCAAGGATGGGGGGAGTTGTAGCCCAAAAACATATGGAGGCGCACCAGGTCAGGAAAAACAGCTCTGGCCTGACACACAGACACTTTGAAAACCTACCAAGCAAACAAGAGTTTGTTAAAAGGGAGATATTAAAAGCACAACTTCAGGCAATACCAATGAGACGGAAACATGGAAGGTGCCTAAAGAAGCCAGGCTGGCTATCTAAAGAACTTTTGACTGAGTTAAGATTTAAAAGGGATATGTACAAAAAATGGAAAAGGGGGGAAATCTCCAGAGAGGAATTCAAACATATAGCCAGCACGTGTAGAGACAAAGCCAGAAAAGCTAAAGCACAGAATGAACTCAGGCTCGCTAGAGAGGTTAAAAGCAACAAAAAGGGCTTTTATGGGTATGTCCGTAGCAAAAGGAAAAACAAGGAAACAGTGGGGTCACTCAGAGGAGAAGATGGTGAAATGCAAACAGGGGACAGAGAAAGGGCAGAACTCCTCAATGCCTTCTTTGCCTCAGTCTTCTCCAAGAAAGAAAACAACGCCCGACCTGAAGAATATGGAGCAGATGATTCAGCAGGGGAAACACAGCCCAGAATAAGTAAGGAGGTAGTACAAGAATACTTGGCTAGTTTAGATGTATTCAAGTCTCCAGGGCCAGATGAACTACATCCAAGAGTATTAAAAGAACTGGCAGAGGTGATTTCAGAAACACTGGCAATAATCTTTGAAAATTCCTGGAGAACAGGCGAAGTTCCAGCAGACTGGAGGAGGGCAAATGTTGTCCCTATTTTCAAAAAGGGGAAAAGAGAGGACCCAAACAATTACCGCCCAGTCAGCCTGACATCAATACCAGGAAAGATTCTAGAGCAGATCATTAAGCAAACAGTCTGTGAGCACCTAGAAAGAAACTCTGTGATCACTAAAAGTCAGCATGGGTTCCTGAAAAATAAGTCATGTCAGACTAATCTGATCTCATTTTTTGACAGAATTACAAGCCTGGTAGATGAAGGGAACGCTGTGGATGTAGCCTATCTTGATTTCAGCAAGGCCTTTGACAAGGTGCCCCATGATATTCTTGTAAAGAAGCTGGTAAAATGCGGGCTAGACAATGCTACCATTCAGTGGATTTGTAACTGGCTGACTGACCGAACCCAAAGGGTGCTCATCAATGGCTCCTCCTCATCCTGGAGAGTAGTGACTAGTGGGGTGCCACAGGGTTCTGTCTTGGGCCCAGTCTTGTTCAACATCTTTATCAATGACTTGGATGATGGGCTTGAGGGCATCCTGAGCAAGTTTGCAGATGACACCAAATTGGGAGGGGTGGCTAACACCCCAGAGGACAGGATCACACTTCAGAATGACCTTAACAGATTAGACAACTGGGCCAAGCAAACAAGATGAATTTTAACAAGGAGAAATGTAAAGTACTACACTTGGGCAAAAGAAATGAAAGGCACAAATACAGGATGGGAGACACCTGGCTTGAGAGCAGTACATGTGAAAAGGATCTAGGAGTCTTGGTAGACCACAAACTTGACATGAGTCAGCAGTGTGATGCAGCAGCTAAAAAAGCCAATGCAATTCTGGGCTGCATCAATAGGAGTATAGCATCTAGATCAAGGGAAGTAATAGTACCACTGTATTCTGCTCTGGTCAGACCTCACCTGGAGTACTGTGTCCAGTTCTGGGCACCACAGTTCAAGAAGGATACTGATAAGCTGGAACGTGTCCAGAAGAGGGCAACCAAAATGGTCAAAGGCCTGGAAACGATGCCTTATGAGGAACGGCTTAGGGAGCTGGGTATGTTTAGCCTGGAGAAGAGAAGGTTAAGGGGTGATATGATAACCATGTTCAAATATATAAAAGGATGTCATATAGAGGAGGGAGAAAGGTTGTTTTCTGCTGCTCCAGAGAAGCGGACACGGAGCAACGGATTCAAACTACAAGAAAGAAAATTCCACCTAAACATTAGGAAGAACTTCCTGACAGTAAGAGCTGTTCGGCAGTGGAATTTGCTGCCAAGGAGTGTGGTGGAGTCTCCTTCTTTGGAGGTCTTTAAGCAGAGGCTTGACAGCCATCTGTCAGGAATGCTTTGATGGTGTTTCCTGCTTGGCAGGGGGTTGGACTGGATGGCCCTTGTGGTCTCTTCCAACTCTATGATTCTATGATTCTATGATTCTATACCACCTGTGGCTGCCCCATGTTCCCTCTCCCAGCTCTAATATCCTTGGGGCTGGACCGACGCACAGTTTCCAAATGCCTGAGCTAACAGAAAGGGTACTTTCATTTATGCCTCTATGAGGGTATTGGGAGAAAACATGATTTTGCTTAAGCACACCCATCTGTTTTTTGAGGAAGGTTGTTGTGCTTAACATGGGGATGGAACAAGTTGCAGGACTCTTCACTGTTGGGATGGACAGGGCTTCCTGGAGTGACATGTGATCATGCAACTTTACATGGTTACTCCAGGAAGCTCTGTGAGACAGGAATTTTGTGCTCAAATAACCCCGAACTGCAATGAGCAAGAGAGAGGCCTTCCTAAAGCCGAAAACAAACTCTTAAAACATTAGAAAAAGCCCACATTCCCTCACAGTGGCACGGTGCTCCATCCTGGCAAGGCTTTCTGAAGTGACCATGAGACATGGCGTACTCTCACGGTACGTACTCTCAAGGCCCTGAAAGGAGCCCTATGTTCCCAAGGTAAGAGCACACATCCTGCCCTGTCCTTCAGTTGTTATTATTTTGCAAAGTCCTCCTACTTCTTGTGCAAGAAGTGAAAAGAGTACTTCTTTCACTGGAAGTGAAGTATTCTTTGAAAAACCAGCAGGGCTCAGGCCCAGCATTGGTTCCTCTAGAGGGGCAATCTGAGGAGAAGCTCTCCTTTCAGAGTGGAGTAGCCTAGCCTTAGTTTGAAAGCCCGTGGGAGGACTTGTGCTCTGCTTTTAATGCTTGTATAGTTTTTAGTAGTGTTAAGCTGCCATAGAAATTTAACAACCCCAACCTCCATCGCTGTAGGGGCGGTTTTCTCAATGCTCCTCCCTCCTTTCTCCAATTACCTGCTCCAGCTCAGCAGCACTGGGCGTGGGGGGCAAGCACTCCAGCTTCACATGGAGCCGTCCTGACTTCACATCCTCTAGGGGGAGCCACTGAAACCAAGAGCAGGGGGTAAGACCAGCACAGCTGCTGAACATTGGTATCTCCTGCCCGGCCTCTCCAGCGCCATTGGTACCACTGACTTACCTCGTCAACAAACTTTTGGCTTAGCACTCGCCTCAGAGGGATCTTACACCTGAAAGGGGATGGAGGAGGAAGAGGTGAGTGAGAAGAACAAATGGCTTTCTTTCTGTCACAGGTCCTACAAAACTGAATTAACGCCATGATCCATGTGACACGAAGCACAGGGCCTCATCCTAGTTTGCAATCCATGCACAGGTTACCAGGAATTACTAAACGTTGGCAGAAGGTGTAAACTTGCAGTCTGGCAACATGGACCACTGCCTTGTTGTGGTGAAGGGGCTTGAATAACTCAGAGAAGCTATGAGCTATGCCATGCAGGGCCACCCAAGACGGACAGGTCATAGTGGAGAGTTTTGTCTAAATGTGATCCACCTGGAGCAGGAACTGGCAAGACACTCCAGTATCCCTGCCAAGAAAACTCCATGGACAAAAGAAGACAGGAGTGCCTGGCATGCTCTGGACATGGGGTCAAGAAGAGTTGGACACAACTAAACGACTAAACAACTAAACAACAACAACAACATCATCATCATCATAGGAAACTGCCTTAAACTGAGCGAGACAATCGCTCCATATACTGTTTAGCTGCAGCTCTCAAGGATTTCAGGCAGCCTGATTCACAAAGGTGAAAGAGTGGTTTGATGCAGGGATACGAAAGAAGGATGTAAAAAAATGCCAGAGTGTTCAATTCTAGTGCTTTCTTGGAAGCGTAAACTTACAACCCAGTCTGCAAAGCCTCACATTCAGAGCCCTGGGTCCTCCAATTCTAGTATGGTGTGGAGGGCAGAGCTTTTTTCAGTCAAAACACTCTGGAACTTAGTTCCGGAACCTTCCCTGAGCATTCTGGCAGATCCTGGATGGACTGGGATTTGGCGTGGCATGCATTTTCAGCGCTTTTAAGGTTGTCGATACAGCACATGTTTTCAGTGGCTCCCTAAAACATACTCAACAACCTTGGCGCCCCCTAAAAATGAGCCCAGATCCACTGGGAGTGGGGCCTATGGAGATATCTAGGGTCCCACCTTGAATGTTCAGCTTTCTTTAAGAAAGCTAGAAGTCTAGTTGTTAAGCTAATGAAGATACAGTGGTGCCTCGACTTACGAATTTAATCCGTTCCGAAGGCACCTTCACAGGTCGAAAAATTCGTAAGTCAAAAAACGCCATTGGAAACGCAATTTCCCATAGGAATGCATTGGAAATGGAAAAATTCGTAAGTCAAAGCAACCCCATCAAAAAAAATTCTAAAAAGTTGAAAAATTTGGTTGTCAAGTTGTTCGTAAGTCGAGGTACCACTGTACAAGGACAAATGTGGAGGCAGTATTCTACCCCAGGTCTGTGTAAGGAGCAAAATCCACTCCCAATTAATGCCAATGCATAGAGATGATTGAAAAGTAGCTGAATTTTACCTATAAAGCTGTAAATTAATAAATAACTATGGGTGCATCCAGATGGGGTCTTAGTATTGCAAAGGAATGGTTCACATTTTGAAAGCAAGCCATTGGCAACGTTTTTCTTACATTTTCTGAGGAAAGTATAAATCAAGATTGGCATATTGATGCCAATGACATCATGTGGATGCTGCAAAAAACTCTGAATGCATGAAGAGCACCGATCCCACAACAAACACCCACCTGGAAGCACTTGCCTTCTTCACTCTGATTTACTAAAGCTCACCAGAATAAATTCTGTGGCTGTGGGACTGAAGACATCTATAGGAAGGGAGTGGAGTGCTTTTCTCCCTCCTCCCATCTCATGGGGGGTACTCAGGCAACCCACACACCTTCCTCCACTCCCGACTCAAAGGAAGAGAGGTGAGTGTGTTTCTGGCTTGTCCAATTTTTCATTTTGCTCCAGACTTACCTTCCCAGGAAGTCATCCTTGTCAACATCTTTGTCATATAAATCAAACTCCACCTCCTGCCCTGGGACGTTACTCACAACGACCTGGAGGATATAGCAAAGTGGGTCACAATACAGAGCCTCACAAACCACCAGCAGCAGAAATTTAGGGGACTTTAGTAGATTAAGAGTGAAAGCCAAGGTTGGTTCTGATCTTGGCTCTGGAAAGCAAACATACTCATTAGGGCAGCAATGGAAGGGGGGGGGACCTGGTCTCCTGGATTCTGTCCCCCACCACTTCGAAAGGGCCTAGGTAGGGTTCCATGTTTGGCCAAATAATTGGTTAGATTAGCCAACCAAACATTGGACAGCACTATGATGTGAATCAATTAATTAAAAAAGACCGGACAGCAGATTTTTATGAATATTTTTAAACCACAGCTTTTATGTCTTTGATGGGCCAAGTTTGTGAAACTAGGTTCATACACTAAAGAGGCTGGGTGTTAACCAAGAGCGAGAGTGAGCAATGCTTTATTGATCTGTTGCCTATTTTATCTTGCTGATTTTTTTGGAGACAATTCTCTGCTGACATCTACCTTAGACTTTTTGGCAATGGCTGTCTGTGCATGATTCAGTAAATGAATGTGTTGTATTGTGTGTATGTATAAATAACATTTTAACATTCCTGGTGACAGATCTATATCCTTTAGGGAACAAAAGATGAAGGGCATATACTTGGGACTATTGGTTTCTATCTTTGGCTCCAGCAAGAAGTAGGATTTGGCAGGAATTCATACAGAAGCTCAGTGCAAAAATATTTTACTTCAGGCTACCAGTGGCACGATGCAGATGGAAGCTGCATGCATAAGAAAGTTTGAAAATCTCTGAAGACATATCCAAGTTGATCTTTCAGATGATTTTATTATTTTGGAGGAGGGAGTTAAGAGGCAAGACACGTTGCTGTACAATGCATCCTTTAGGTGGTATGACATTTCTGAGTATTTTGGGTCTTTGTGGCATTTATACAGCACTGAGAATCCTCTATGGTAAGCTGAGATTGAAACACTGCATTTAGGCTTTATGGCCTTCCATTCTGGGGCCGTTTGTGTGTGTGTCCCCCAAATGCTCCACCCAGCTGTGAGTGAGCACCACCTGTTGATGTGGAAACCTCTATATGTAAAGAACTTCCATGCACATAATTGCTAGGCAGAAGTAAAAAAATGTTGAAACTGACTGACAGACACTCTAGACAGGGGTTGGGAGTCCAGATGCAGGTGGACTCCACCATCCCTGTCCATACTGAGTGGGGCTGATGTGAGTCCAAAAACCTCTAAACAGCCATCCTTGCTCTGTATAGAACCAAGGTAAAAACCTGAACAGGCTTCATTTGGGTTTTCTTATTCTCAGGTGTGTGTCCAAATCAGAAATATGCAAAGCTCTATTGCGTGCTTTCCTTTCATCCATCTGATTACAAGGAAGACATCTCAGGACACTATGAGTTATCAGGTACTGTATCGGTTCTGTTTCAGTTAAAACAATCTGACTCTGTTGCAGAACAATTCCCCATTAAACCCACCCTCCTCCACCACCAGCCAAGGCTGGAAGGTTTGGCAGATCCAAACTTGACATATGTGCGTGCATTCTCACCTCATAGATCTCGCTCCAACGGGGGTTGAGATCCTCTTTGATGACGCGGCTACGGAACTTCTGGCCCCCCAAGCGCACTTTGACATAAGGGTCTGATTTGCCCTTGATCATCCCACCCATGAAGTTATCCTTGGCAATCAGGTTCTCAGCTTCCAGCAGGTGAATGCGAATCACACTCTGAGGGGAGGATGAGAGAAAAAGAAGAAGAATTTGCCTGAGGGAACCGCAATCATCATCCTGCAAAGCGGCGGGTCTCTTATCTTGCTTTTCTGGGGTCCCCAAACCATCCTAGGTTTTTATGAGAGCAACACAATAATTTTCATCCCAGTAGCTGGAGGGGGCAGAAATCAACTAAGATTAGAGGTTGGAGCACCTAGCTTCTGTAATACAATTATTTTTGCTGTAATCAATTAAAATTTCATCAAAACTCAAAAAAAGCCAAGCTAAATATGAAGAGGAAAATCCATAATTTATGCAATTTATATTTGATATCTTTCATATATTTAAAATATATAAATAAAGAACATAAAACTGGTGATTTAGAAGGGTCCTCCAACTTTGTACTGTTATTTTTACTGAAGAAGCTGAACTGTTAACTGATGAGACTGTCTATAGCATTATTATTCAGCATTATTGTTTGTGACTGGTATCTTTGTTTTAGATATTTCTGTCTGCTCCTGCTGATTTTATGAACTTTTCTGTAGTTTGTTATTCTTCTGTGGTTTTATATATAACCCATCCTGGGATTGTAAAATCAATGAAGGGCAGGATGGACATATGTAAATACAGACATTATATCATGCTCAGGAAACATCAACTCTCTCAAGGAGACAACCTTTACCTCAGTGCCAAACTCAGCATCTGGGCTGGCCTGGGTGGGGCGAGGAGGCCTGTCAACACTGCTTCCAACGTAGGTACCCTCAGTGACATTCAGATTTCCTGGGGGGCATG
This sequence comes from Zootoca vivipara, assembly GCF_965207765.1. Lineage (NCBI taxonomy): Eukaryota > Metazoa > Chordata > Lepidosauria > Squamata > Lacertidae > Zootoca > Zootoca vivipara. Next base: position 3,264,556 of record NC_142584.1, read on the forward strand.
GCCGGGGGTTGAGGCAAACCTCAGGGGCATCCAGATACAAGATCTACAGAAATATTGGCATACAGTGAAACATGAGGTTAGGAAGCAGAGTCAAAATAGTTAGGAAGCATCGGCCTGTTGAAGGAAGAGGACAAAACGTAACTGCAGGACCAGATAACATAAACACTAACACTGGATAATCAGTGAAGAAGGGGAAAGGATAGCTCAGGGGGCAAGGGACCCTCTCTCAAACAGCTGGTTTTCAAAAAAGAAAACGCAGTTGGAGATTCACTCATAGATCTCCAAAGTTTTGCCCTTAGACTCCACTTGTGTTTAATGCTCAATGCTTAGTAGCCCCATACTATATTCTGGGTCCTTTTTCCACTCCTTTGTGGCCCTGTATCACATGTCCATAAGGCAGGGGTGGTGGGCTTCTAGATATTCCTGGGCTACAACTCTCATCATCCTTGCTCTGGCTGATGGGAGTTGAACTACATCTGGAGAGCCACAGATTCCCCATCCATGGTTCCATCTCAGGGAGAAGGGAAGGAGATAAAAAGTCTCACAAGCAAGACCTAACAGTAACAGCCACTCAGAAAGCCACCTGGCCTCTACCTGCAGTCAAAATACATCCTGTGGAGCAGGCTTCCTCAAACTCGGCCCTCCAGATGTTTTTGGCCTACAACTCCCATGATCCCTAGCTAGCAGGACCAGTGGTCAGGGATGATGGGAATTGCAGTCTCAAAACATCTGGAGGGCCAAGTTTGAAGAAGCCTGCTGTAGATTACAATGGTGCCTCGATTTACAAATTTAATCCGTTCCGAAGGCACTTTCGTAGGTCGAAAAATTCGTAAGTTGAAAAGCGCCATTGGAAACACGATTTCCCATAGGAAAGCGCTGGAAATGGAAAAATTTGTAAGTCAAAGCAACCCCATCTAAAAATTTGTAAGTCGAAAAAACTGCCGCGGTTTCTGTTCAGATGTTGAGAAATTTGTAAGCATGCGACCATTTGCCCCATTCGTAAGTCTAAAAATTCGGTTGTTGAGTCATTCGTAAGTCGAGGTACCACTGTATATCGTTCCCTTCCCCACTCTTGAAGAAGAAGTTCAAAATGCTGTTTGTTTGTTGCATTTTTATATAAAGGACATTGAGCAGTAATTGTTGAGCTGGCATGGAAGGATGAATAGGTGAATCATCAGAGCCACAAGAAGACTTTGAAGTCCCCAATTTTCAAGTGTTTTACCCGCATAACGAGTTTCATGTAGATGCGGCTGTTGAGTCCAGAGTTCTCCAGCTGGAACCATTGGTCAAGAACCAGATTGTCGGCACTCAAAAGGCGGGACAGATGGATTGTGAGGGAGCCCAGGGTGGTCTGACGGTTGTCGTCTTTGACCTGCAGGAGGATGAAAACAGAGGTTTTGCATTTCTGTGCAGGCAGAACTATGGGAAGCATTTGGAAAAGGTGGGAGAGCCTACCTGTATATCAATGTCCTGTGTGGTTGGGTCTTGCAAGAAGAAACGGAAAGCATCATCCCAGACAGGAGAAGAAGTGTTATAGACAACCTGGTGGTGTGACGGGGAGAATGACAGTGAAGAGGTAAGAAACAGAAATATCACCAATTTCTGCGGAACATCAGTCCTTCATGCAGCAGTCAAAAGGAGCAGGAGGAGCAGCCAGGAGCCCATGTCCTGACCCAACTCCACCAGAGAACCCCTCCAGTAAGCAATTGTCACTCTGTTTGTGGCAATTAAAGTGCTGGTCTAGGTGCTGGGGAACCAGGGCTCACATCCCCTCTGAGGGATTAAGCTTCCTGGGTAACACTTTCAGCCTATCCCTGATCACAGGGTTGTTGTGGGGATAAAATGCAGAGGGGGCAGGGGAGACACTGTAGGCCAGCTTGATCTCCTTGGAGAAAAGGTGGGAAATAAACACAATAAAGAAATAAGGGTCTTACTTGTTATTTAATGATAATTATTAAGTGGAGGTTATAGCTAGAACTTCCCTGCACCATCCATCCTGGCCTGTGATACAGTGCACCATGCAACAAGACCTGGATTATCATGGGATGTTAACAAACGGAGGGAAGGGGAGCTAAAACCTGCCAGGCACCTTAAGCTTGCCACCTCCGTTGTGACTGTTGCATACACCCCAGCACCAGCACCCCAAGTGGTTACACCTGGAGGTGTCCAGTGAGCAATAACTAAAGACAAGAATGAATGAATTAAACCAAACCCTTACCTTGCTCTCACGGGTGACATCTTGAACGGAGAGCTGTACCATCGGGTTGGGCTCCTTACTGGGTTTTTTCAGCTACGTACAGGATGAGGTGAGAGAAATAATGGACACAGAACTTTTCCATTAACTATACAGCCCTTAACAGGTTTATCCCAACATATCTAAGAGACCCCCCTTCCCCCCCCTTCTTGGCCTAAGATGGGGCTCAATGGAACATCCAGTTCCTTGGTTAAATTGTGCCAGGTGGCAACAGGGGACCCATTGCCCGCTCCCCATATTGCTGGACTACAGGCCCAATAATGGTGGCATGCTGGCTAGGGCTCACAGGAACTGGTGTCCCACAACATTTAAAGGGTTGCAGAGTAAGAGCTGAAGGGCCACCAGCACCAGCTCCACCCTCTTGCATGAGCTGACATACAAGCAAAGGGCTCTTTCACCTTCGCAGCACCAACAAAACAAGTTAGTTTGGCAAAGTCCTTCCCTTCCTTCCTTCACTCTGAGAAAGTGCTCCTTGTTATCTCCCCACATGAACAGAAACACAGGCTCTGTCACGAGTTCTTCCCTTACGAAACTTGGCTGCTGATTTCTGAGCTCAAGTAAATGGAAGTGAACAGCACTGCTGTGTAACAAGGGGCCGGCTCTGCCCAAGCCTCTACAGTGGAACCTCGGTTTATGAACACCTCGGTTTATGAATTTTCGGTTTATGAACGCCGCGGACCTATCTGGAACGGATTAATTCACTTTCCATTACTTTCAATGGGAAAGTTCGCTTCAGTTTATGTTTTTTTTTAAAATATATTTTTATTAATTTTTCCAATTAAAACCAATTACCGTATATTCCGGCGTATAAGACGACTGGGCGTATAAGACGTCCCCCAACTTTTCCAGTAAAAATATAGCGTTTGGGATATACTCGCCGTATAAGAAATACAACCTGGCGTATAAGACGACCCCTGACTTTTGAGAAGATTTTCCTGGGTTAAAAAGTAGTCTTATACGCAGGAATATACAGTATATCACATTCATTATTTCAAATTATACACATATATATCAATCAAACCGAATGTTATGCCAAATCATCTAGAAAAAATTTTTTGGGGTTCCCATGCTTCAAGAAATTGGGGGTTCCTCGCAACCGTCCACTGCCGTCTTTTTTCTAAAGTTCAAATCGTCTCTCCGAGTTCATAATAATCCAGATCTTTCCCTTACAGTCACATAGATGTTTTCCTCTTTCAACCGATTATTTCCCAGCTGCTGAGATAAATGTCAAACAAAGTTTCACAAATGTTCTTTCTCCTGTGTGAGTTAATCAGTCCAGCCTCCCCATAAATCTTCTTGGTCTGGAGCGTCCCTATTGCGTCGACTCTCAACACGAAGCAGCGCCATCTTAAAAAAACTCAAATCACTTTCGTTTTCTCTCATAGATTAACGATCTTTATAAAATTTACAGCTTTTCCAGGCAGAAGAACCAGACCTCACACCATGCATAGACTCTTGGTAAATTAATGGATCTCCTTGCCCTATAGCTGAACTTAGCTTCAGGTCGCTGCTCCAATTCAAAGTGCGTCACAACTCATAAATCCTCCGAACGCGTCCAGGCACTCCTCCCATCCAACTAGAGGGGGGCTTTTCTCGTCAACAACTCCTCATCTTCAAAAAATATGCTCAATAACAACAGTTTATAAAGTTCAACTCACACAGTCTTTTGCTTCTCTTTCACTCCAAACAAGCCAGGACATCACGTCTGGGAAGGTACGAAGTAACTCATATGAAAAAAAATAAAAAAGACTCGCTTCCCTTATCGCTCCGTCCCCATCAATTCTTCTTCCAGATGAAATACAGCCTTTAACTCCTCACCCTCAGCAGCATAGATTTCTCGGCAGTAAACAGCGCTTCTGCCCCTCCTTCTGAAGTATGTCCATAGATTTAAGCCTAATTATCTTCTTTAATCATGGAAATCCCCGCCATGCAGATTAGCGTCCGGGAGTCCTGGCCCTCGTAAGTGCTTCAGCCCAAGCTCCCCCCACTCCATAAACAGTCGGAGTGGGTCTGGGGGCATCGCGGGCCAGCGGCCCCTCTCCGTAACCCCCGAAGAGGGTAGGGGGTTGCCATTTACTCCCCTAGCAACCGCCAAATTCCTTACGAAGGTCAGAGGGATGGAAAACAGGTCCGCCATTCCTGCAGGCGGAAACCGGAACCTCAGTTTATGAACGCTTCAGTTTATGAACAGACTTCCGGAACCAATTACACCCATGTTTCAGTTTATGAACGCTTCAGTTTAAGTACTCCGCGGACCCGTCTGGAACGGTTTAATCCACTTTCCATTACTTTCAATGGGAAAGTTCGCTTCAGTTTATGAACAGTTACTCCGCGGACCGTCTGGAACGGATTAATCCACTTTCCATTACTTTCAATGGGAAAGTTCGCTTCAGTTTATGAACGCTTCAGTTTATGAACAGACTTCCGGAACCAATTGTGTTCATAAACCGAGGTACCACTGTACTGCTACTTACACCGGGGAGGAGGGTTATTTTAAAGAGCCATTTGCCCGTGTCTCAGCTTGCATGGAAATGCCAGTTTGCACATTCCAGGCCACCAGATGCGAAGCCCACCAGTTGTTATTCTGGTGCTGCCTAATAAGAAGCCCCTAAAAACTGCCATCTGTTTATGAAGCTGGACAGCAAGAGCACACAGAAGCACATTTTTGGTGGCCCCCTCACGATGATGCAATGCTGTCTGCCAAACCCCAAATATCTAAAAGCAGGTTAAATAGGGCTGCCAAGGAACTGGAGACTTGGGACTGCTTCTCTTAAGTATAAGATGGATTACAATTTAATAAACAACAAGCTCCCACTTTTGCTGAAGGGAAAGGGCCAACTTTAATATTTTGTTCTTCATCAAATTTGGGAGTACATATGTGGTAGTCTTTTCTTTAGCTGTGCACCAAGTTGGGAGGTGGGAAAAACCTATTAATACAGTAGCATTTTCAACGTATATTATTTGGAACAGGGAATGGGAATCTGTGGTCCTTCAGATGTTGCTGGACTACAGCTCCCATCATTCCTGACTATGGGAGCTGGAGTCCAACAATGAAGCACCAATGGTTCCTCATTCCTAATCAAGAAGAATATTGCAATACTTTTTTTTAACCCCACCTATATCTGTTTTGGGATATGACAAAGTAAGACATTTAAATACACAACCAATCCACTCCAACCAGCCCCAACTAGAAGAGATCAGGAAGCCCATTACCATCGGAGTTTCTGACTACTCACTGGGAGTTCTTGTGCCCTGTCAAGATAGACAACCAAGATTGCTGCTGATGGTGGTTCTGGTTTGGAGGAGATAGTTTTGTTCCACTGGAGAACCTTTAAACGGCACGCAAGAAGCAAAACAAGCATAAAGTCAGCTCCACCATTTCTTCCTAAGATACCTTGCTATCTTTCACCTTGAAGGACATCTCCCCCCACGCCATCCCAAAAAAACAAACAAACTGGGGAGACACAAACAATAGGAGACACAGATTTTGCCAAAGGATATCTTTTTATTTCCATCTCTCTTTTACTGATTTGTTCATCTGAGCCCAGACCACACAAGAGGTCCAACTATTGATTCTGCCCCTAGGTCTTCCAAGCCAGTTTCCCACATAATCTGACCTGCCTCATGGAAACAGAGTCCCGATTTCCCTGCTGTAGTTACTATATATATGACTTGGGAGTCTGAATTTGGAATCCTCCATCCAGGGTCATTGCCCAATCCTCACATATTGCCCATTTCTGAGGAAACTCTTCTTCAAGGAAATACCTCATAGGAAAAAATGGGGGGGGGGCCTCTAGACTTGCTCAACCAACCCAAAGCATCGCCTGTTTTAAAAGGGTTCAGGATTGAAGGGGGTGGGGAGAACTTTGCCTGAGACCTTGGAAAGCTGCTGCCAATCAGAGTAGACAATACTGGGCATCTTCCTGCTTTGTCAGAAAAGAACAGCAACTCAGGCCCAGCCAACTCCAGACACATCCCCTGAGCTGAATTGGCCTCCAGGTCAAATTAGATCAAGGTTACACTCACCTGTTCCAGCTTAGAGACATCTGACATGAGGGTGTGCCACTCCAGGCGCAGGTTCACACGAGCCCGACCACCATCTTGCAGAGGGAACCACTGCCAGGTGGGAGAAAGAGGGAGAGGATTAGGAGCACAGGGACAGAGTCTGAATCTGAGGTACCATCACACTTACAGCCAATGGACTCTCCCCTCTAACTATTTTGCCCAGCTCTACATGATATGGCCCACTCTGTCTCCCCCTTCCCACCATTCTTTTCATGAGAGACTTTAACACCACCTCTTTACCAATCTATGATGAAACACTATTCTTCATTCTTCCCCACAGATCCGGTATCAAACTCAAAGGCTATCCTATCCTGTTGTCTGGCACCATGTATGAAGCAAGCCCTGTCCCCTCTTCTGCTCTCACCTCCTCTAGCACACGAGCCTTGAACACCTCCCCAAAGTCCAGCTTCATCCTGAGGAAGAAAAGAAGGTGGTGACATTTGCATAAACACTGTCTCCTTGCTTTCAAGCCCAAGGTACAGCAGATCAAGTGACCCTCATCCATAGAGATCCCATCTCCCGCCACAAAGAAAACCTAACTTCCAGAGCTGGAGATGAAACCAATGACTCCTGAACTGGCCCTGCCTAACTCTGTAGCCCCCCAAGTCCTCTCAGCATCAGGAAAAAGAGCAGAGTAGCTCCAGTTCCTCCCCTCCCCTCAGCTACTCACCCAACTAGGTCTCACTCCCCTGAAGGAGCTGGGAACAGAGCCCAGCCAGCCTCTCACCTGCCCAAGAAGTCATCCTGATCGGGGTCCTTGTCAAACAGCTCCACCTCCAGTTCCTGCCCCGGGACCTCGTGTACAATGAACTGTGGGGATAGTGAGGTGGGGGGTCAGAGCAGACACACCTATTGTGCAGGCCGGAGGGGCCCTCTTCAGACAGAGAAAGGAAAGGAATGACAGTTGTGTTGCGTGAAGAGGAAAAGCTAAGCCAGGGAGGGAGGGAGGGAGGGAGGGAGGGAGGGAGGGAGGGAGGGAGGGAGGGAGGGAGAAGAAAGAAAGAAAGAAAGAAAGAAAGAAAGAAAGAAAGAAAGAAAGAAAGAAAGAAAGAGAAGGGGCTGAGCACCCCCCTAAAATTTTGCACTCAATTTTGCCACCTCAGTTGGCAGCCAATTACCTCATACATCTCATTCCACTTTGGGTTGAGGTCTTCATCAATGACTTTGCTGGTGAAGACCTGGGTTCCCACACGCACAACGGCGTATGGGTCTGACTTGCCCTCAATCATCCCCTTGATGTACTTATCCTTGGACTGCAGGTCCTTGGCCTCCCTCAGAAAGACACGGACGACACCCTGGAGGGGAGAGGCATGCATCAGGTGCAGGGCTCTGGCCCACCCACAAGGATAAGACCCTCTCCTTCCCCCAGTGTCTGCCTTACCCTGGGAATTGGGGAGCGTAGCTGAGCCGCTTCGTGGAGATCGGGGACCAGCGGGATGAGCAGGCGGTTGGGGAGAACCAAGAAAGAGGCAATGGAGTCCATGATCATTGTGTCAGACATTGAGCTGCAGAGAAAAGCCTTCTGTTTTAACGCAGTATACACCACCCTGCCCTGCCTCTTGCCCATCGCCACTGTGGAGACTCCCCAGCAAATCCTCTGCTGCCACCATGCATCCTCTCCAATCTCCCAGAAGACCTTTCTGTCTCACTGCACCCCAGAAAGCTCTTCTCCTTCAAGACCCAGTTCTCCCACCAACCAATTTCTTCTCAAATGTTCTCACCTGTTTTCCATTGCACTTCTCACCAGTCCTATTGACTTCAGTGCAGCCAACCCCACTGGGTTTAGGATTGAAGTGTCCCCCCTTTAGCCCTCTTGCACACACACTCACTCTGGTTATCTCCAAGAGAAAAAGCACCTTGGACAGCAAACTTGAGAACACAGGAGGCTCATTCTTTTACCAGAGCAGTAAATTTTGATGGAGGAAGCAAACAAGACAACACCTTCTCCGACCTCCTACAAGAGCTGTAGTCCATAGGCCAGAGGTTCCCCATCTCTGGTTTTATAGTCAATCATCAAGCATTTACCTCAGTCCAGGAATGTCCAAGAGGTTGGTCATTCCAGTCCAGTTAATGTCCAGAGTCTGGGAAAGAAGGGAGAGGTGTGATTTAGAACCAGTTACAGAAATACTGGATACGGGGGTGAGATTTGGGTGGGGGGTTGGGAAGAAGCAATCAGGACTGAAGATATTCAGGTTCAAATCTCCATTCAGCCTTGAAGCCCACTGCGTGACCTCAGGCCCCTCGCCATCTCTTTCAGCCTAACCTACCTCACAAGATTATTGTGAGAGAGAGCATTGCTAAGCCACTCAGAGCTCCTTGGACAAATAAATAAATTCAATTAATAACAATTCCTGTGGGGTTTGTCAAAATTACTTGGGAGATCTCACAGCTGCAAAAAAGCATGAATCCTCCCGTACTTCATTTTAATAAGAGACTTTGCCAGTTGCAAACCAAGACTTCTCCTCAAGTGCATCACTTCTGCACTGGAATGACCGGCCCCTTGAATGTAGGAACTGATTCCCCTGCATGTTTTTAGGGAGACAGCATGAAAATTCTCCCTATGGTATTGTTACCTGCGACTGTAAAAGCTTTCATTAAAGTGGGAGTAGGCAAGTTTCTAGCTTTTGTGGTCTCAAGAGAAACGCTGAAAACTTACCGGACGGCGGATGAAGAACATGGTGAGTGCCCCGACAATTGGGACATCCCCAATGAGGGGCTCCAAGATGACCCGCAGCATGCCGTGCAGCTGAGAGAAAAAGAGAAGGTTGAGGTCGGATGCTCAGTCAATGCTGCTTTAGTCGTTTATCATAGTCCTGTGCTCTAATACAAATGATGAACCTACCATGCCAGCCGCTAATGCAGGTTGACAAGCAGCAGGGGCAGCCTGTCACAAATCACAGCCCCACGGCAAGATGCACCCTTAAATTCAGGGGTTGTGGGAGGCAGGGTTGCCTCCACATGTGGCTTCTTGAAGGGAAGGGGCGCCCAAAGATTTCTGCTTTTAATTACCAGGAGCTGCAGTGCTTTTCAAATAGTAGCTCAAAGGAATTAAGGAACTGGGTGGAAGTGATACCGTTTCAAGGAAGCCCATGGATAAGAAGGAAGGCCTGCGGTTGCTGGGAGGTTGGACTGATCCCGTGTCATGGCAAAGTAGAAGTTCCTTGGGTTATAAAAAAAAGAAGAAGCCAAACTGTCCCTAAAAAGACAGGGGTCCCTAATCCATTACTGGGAACCGTATCAGCCTCTGAGATTTCTGACCTACCTTTATGAAGCCAAAAATAGGGCCACCATACCTGCATGCCTTTCATCCCGGCCTTACAGAAAAATTTCTTGACCTCCACATCAATCTGGACGTCACCCACATAGCTGTGTTACAGAGAGGGAGGGAGACCAAGAGAGCAGCATGAGGCTTCCAGAAAACAAATAAAGCCATAAGACACTGCAAGAATGAAACACCAAGGCCCTAAAAGAGAACAGTTCCCTCCTTAATCTCCACCCACCCTCTTGGACCATTTTTTCCAGGGGTTGCTGATTTTGTGTGCTCTCCTGTCCCACCCTGTCCCTCTCCTTTGGCCAGGAGGTGTGTGGGGACGAGGCATGAATGAGTCTCTGGCTCTGCATAGAAAGAAACATTACCTTCACCCAAAGCAGAGCCTCACAGCAGAGCAACTGATTCTCCCATGCCTCTCCCTTGCAAGTCACTTGCCTCTTTAAAGGAAAGTCAGCTGTGACAGGGGCAGTGGGATTGCAACAAAGGAAAGGGGTCTAAGAACATAAGGAGGCCCCTGCTAGAGCAGCTCACAGGACCACCCAGTCATGTTCTGGGTCAACATTGGCCAACCTGGCGCCTCTGGGAAGCCCACAAGCAGGGGATGAGAACAATAGGACCTCACACCTTCCCTCTGCAATGCAGCTCAACCTCCACAGTGCAGGACAAGACTTGCCCTCAGATCGTCCGCTATTCCAGGAAAAGTGTAGCAAATGCTCAAGTACCAAAATGCAGCTTGTCAGAGTGCCAAGTGCTTTGTGGCCCTACAATAAAGAACAATCCACTCTCCCTGCCCCATCCCGCCTTGATTCTGCTCCATTTATGAAGCTAACACAGCAACATAAGGAAACCTTAGAACTTACCTAATGTTTAGGTCCAGCAAGATTTGCTTCTTGTTCAGGCCAGTGTGAACCTTAACTCCAATGACCTTGAGGGGCTAGGAGCAGAAGAAGAGTTGTTGTTTAAGCAAATAAAAATAAAAATAGACTAAAACAAGGGAGGCAATGCCCCACCTCTCACTCCCCAGCAATCTCTGTTAAGGCAAACTAACCCACTAATGGTGTGTGGATGTCAAAGCTTTGCCAAATATATGCCTGCCTCTGGGATAACCCTCTGATCCCTTTTCCTCTTCCAAGACACTGCTGCCACTCAGTGGGTCAACTGAGACCCACTAAGAGGTAAAATGGCTTTAGAAGGACTGAAATTAGGCTCCTGCACAGAGGGCAGCTCTGGTTCAGGCTCAGGTGCTCGGGATCGCTGGCAGGACTATTGGGCTGAACAATTTTATGTCTGGATTTTGACCTCTTGAAATACGGCAACCCCAAGGTTACAGGATCAGGAGCTAGGAAACATTAGCCAAGAGGGAGAAACACGGAATTAGGTTAGATCCCTGTAACGTGAACAATTGACAGTACTGCCCAGCCACCCCCGGGAACCTGAGCTTTCAGCAACATTCATCAAAGTCACAGAGACCAGAAAACTTCATTTAGAAATAAAAAGCCTTAGTGCATTAGCTGAAATGTTGTTGCTACTTAAACACCTTGGATACAGGCCCACGGCGGAAATTTGGATAACACTAATTAGATTATATGCATCCATGTTTCTGGGCAAATGAAACTGTGTGTTTGGGGTCTCCACCAGCCTGGAGCTTTACAGTGCTTCCAGCAAAAGGGTTTAAATAAATAAATGGAAAAGGGGCAGAAGAAGCACAAAGGACCTTGGATTTGAGGAAGGAGGCCCTACCCACCCTAAAAACACCCCTGCAAAAGGCAGTGTAATAAATGCAATGTGTACATTAATAAAACACTGGCTTCTGTTCTAGAAACTAAACCCTCCAACAAACACACACCAACCATAGAACTGCAAAACCTAAGTAGCTCTAACTCAAATGCGGAAGCTGGAAGAACATAAATAAGATAGCGATTATAAGACTAGGATGGAAAGGCAAGATATGAGATTGTGGCCCTTGGTCCATTAATAAGGAATCACCACCACCCCAGGAGCAAGTATAATGATTACACAGCAGAATGATTGGATTCACAAAATCTTATTATTGCATTTACACAGCAATACAAAATGCAAGACCACAAAATGTTCCAGCAGGATTATAATGTAAGGTTTCAAATAAACAAGAAAAAATGTACAGACTACTGCTAGCATCCCAATAGGTGAAAAAATCCATGGCACTAGCAATACATTAAAATAAATAAATCATTCAATGCTTTCAATAAGTACTAGCCCAAAGTGTGTCTGGGGTGGAAAAAAACCCTCTGCACACATATGGGATGCAATCTAATTATTTCTTTCCCCTTATTTATGGACTTGTCCCCGGGGGGATGCTCTCCCTTAATATTTTCACCAACTATTTTTCAGCTGACAATTACCTTCTCTCCCATGTCAACCTTGGTGAATGTAAAGGTCTGCAAATGGGTGTTGGAGGCTCGAATGCTTGGAGCAATGTTTTCCGCCAACAGCTTCTCCATGTACTGGCCAAAGAAGGGCCAAGCCTGGGCTAGGATCTACCATGCCGTGGGGTAAGCAGGGAGGGGGAGGGGGAGGGAGGGAGGGAGGGAGAGAGAGAGAGAGAGAGAGAGAGATGTTAGTAATGTCATGATGCTGCCATGGCTGGGCAGGAACAACTCAGCTGACTGATTCTCACCTTGTTGAGCCATTCAGCTTTTTCAACATCTGGGAAACTGACCTAGATAAAAGAAAATATATAGAGAGATTAGCTCCAGTTGCAAGAGACCCACCTGCTGTGGGTTCCTAGACACACTAGGAAATACCTCCCTCATTCCCGCAGAGAGAAAGATTTTCTCCATCACTCTTAGGCAAGATCACTTTCGCAAGAGGAATTGGTGAGACTTTACTATAGAAGAGTCAATGTGGTGTGGGGCAGGGGGGAGGGAACCTCAGGTCTTGGGGCCCAATGTGGCCTTCAGGTTTATCTGGTCCTTGGGACCCTCCTCCCCAGGACACAGCCCTCCCTGACCCACACCCTGCCTTAGTGCCTCTTCCTGGCAGGAATGGATCCTTGAACTGCAAATGGCTCTTGTTGTCTGGATGTTGTGTGTGTCTATGGGGAACACACTGAGGAGGCTGGGCTTCAGATCCTTGAAGGTCCATGAAGATCATGAGGTGCCCTGGCCTAGCCAGCATCTCTCTTCCTGATCTCTAACACAGGATTAAATGGGATGACATCATTTGTGCTTCTTGAAGGAAGGGCACATTACAACTGTGAACCATGAAAGAGAGCACAATTTGGGTATCTGGTGCTGGAAGGAGCTTTTTTAAAAAAAAGCAAGTTGCAGTATTTAGCAATGCGAGTTCTCAACAGTTGGCTACAGTATTTCAAAGTGTATGCCATAACATTCCGCCAGGAATGACAAGATGAGCCACTCACGATTTCACTTCTTGACCACCAGCTAAGAGAGGTCTCAACCCACTCTTGAAAACTTTTAAGATTATTGCTAAAACAGCAAACCTAAACTTAATTCAGCGTATTCACGCATAGAGCTCTGTAGCTGCTGACTTTGAAACCTTCAACACACCAGACCCCCTTTAGCACACACAATTCGGTTTAGAAGCCTTTCCACGAACAGACTCATGAACAAACAGGAGGGTTATCAGGAAAAATATGTCTCTGAAAATAGGCAGAGCTCCAGATGAGGGATCATGAATCCGGAGTTCAGACCCTTGGACCATATATTATGAAACAGTTCTGCACTTAGTCATTGTCCATCATGTCAGCTGTTCGGTGGAGCAATTTGGGGGGAGGCAGAACTCCAAGAGGACCACAAGGCTGGAGCTCAGACCCTGGTATGATAGGATGAGCCAATGCCACACTTAGTCATCCTCCATCCCCATGTCAGCTGTTTGGTGAAGCAATTCTATCTTTGACTGTGCATTTTCTTAATCCGCTTGCTCAGAATTGAGTGGGGTGGAATTGAAGAGGAGCGGGTGCAAGAGATTCTCTGAAATCCCGCAGGGTGGGTGGGTGATGGGTGACATAAGGAAAGCAGCTGACCTTCAGGCCACGGTTATCAAGCACACACCCTTCCTCTTCCACAGGAATCATGCTACTGGCAGCTTGAGCACAGCCTGCAGTTTCTTAGAGGGTGTGAGCCCTCTGCCCTGCGCAAGTATACATGTGTGAGAGAGAGGCCTCGCACATTACAGATGCCCTATTCAGAGCTCAGTTGTTAGTAGGAAATAGGTGAGGAGCCTGTGATTAGATTGTCACATGAAACTAAGCCGACACATATGAACCGAACCGGAGGAATTTGCCACTCACTAAGGTCATCAGTGGAGGGCTTCTTATGTGCTTCGTCAATCTGTGTGGCTGGAGTCAGGGAGAAAGACAGAGCTTCTGAGCTCCCTCCCCAGAGGGACTCACCTTGCCTCTTTTCTTTCTGCCAGGTGGAAAAGACATTTCCTTTCAAATGATAATGATGTATGCCCAGGGTTCCTGGACCTATCCGGAATACTGCAGTTGGTAGCAGTGTCCAGGCAAAAATTGGCGAAATGTCCTGAAAAATCAGGATTTTTGCTGTTTGAAATATGGTAACCCTATATATGACAAATCTAGACAGCATCTTAAAAAGCAGAGACATCACCTTGCCAACAAAGGTCCGTATAGCTAAAGCTATGGTTTTCCCAGAAGTGATGTATGGAAGTGAGAGCTGGACCATCAAGAAGGCTGATCGCCGAAGAATTGATGCTTTTGAATTATGGTGCTGGAGGAGACTCTTGAGAGTCCCATGGACTGCAAGAAGATCAAACTTATCCATTCTGAAGGAAATCAGCCCCGAGTGCTCACTGGAAGGACAGATCCTGAAGCTGAGGCTCCAATACTTTGGCCACCTCATGAGAAGAGGTGGAAAAGTCCCTGATGTTGGGAAAGATGGAGGGCACTAGGAGAAGGGGACGACAGAGGACAAGATGGTTGGGCAGTGTACTTGAAGCTACAAACATGAGTTTGACCAAACTGCGGGAGGCAGTGGAAGACAGGAGTGCCTGGCTTGCTATGGTCCATGGGGTCACGAAGAGTCGGACACGACTAAACGACTAAACAACAACAACAACCCTATATATAGAGGAACACTGGGGGTGCTGTGATGTAAACCACTGAGCCTTGGGATTACCGACTGGAAGGTCGGCGGTTCGAATCACCGCGACAGGGTGTTCGGTCCTAGCTCCTGCCCACCTAGCAGTTCGAAAGCATGTCAGAGTGCAAGTAGATAAATAGAGGAAAGGTAAATGGCGTTGGCGTTTCCGTGCGCTGCTCTGGTGCCACATGACGCAGAAAAACATGGCAACCCCAGAGCCGTTTGGACTTAACTGTCAGGGGTCCTTTACCTTTACCTTTTTAACCCTATATATGCCGTCCCTGCTCAAACCTTCTCTGATTGTGGCTTGTTAATGCTTCTTAATGCTAATGTCTTCCTGCTTTTGCTTTAATTAATCAGGACGCTAGGATCCTAATGGTCTTTCCCAGCTTCTGTTTTATGATGCCTGAGTCATTGTGAATGATATCTTATTCTACTGCTCTTGTTCTGCATCTTTTGAAAAAAATATCTGGTGTTATTTTTTTTAACTGAATTTAAACACACTAAAGTGAACAAGAAAACAAATGAAAAATTAATTTATTCCCCCAATTTTACCTTCTCCATTCCCAAAATGTGAACTTCAAAGACACAACAACTCCTCGTTCTCAATGGCTCACACCAAACAGAGCGATCTGACACTTTCATATAGCAAGTACAGTACATGTTATTTTGGGATGCAGTATCACAGGAAAAGCATATCATTTCCAACAAACTTGATACCGGTAAGTTTAAATGAGGAATCTTTTTGTTTTTGTTTTAAGCTATGGATGCATTTGAGAAGTTTCATAGAAGAATGATGAAAATACATGGCTGAGATCTGAATCAACATCGGAACTTGATGCACACACACACACACACACACACACAAACATGCATCCTCCTGCCTTTCTTCTTCAACTGTGAAGAAAAGCTTAAGTAAACATGAGTAAGATTGCACCTGATGAAATCCACAGGAATTCCAGTGTTGGAGCACGGATGTAGGAGAAGACACAGCCGCAGACCTCCTTGCCTAACACTAGAAGTCTTCCACACCCTGCCGCTATTCCACAGCGCATTTCTCTTCAAAGTCTGGCCCAAACTCCTTTTTGTCCCCCTCAGGAATTTCTATTTTTGAAAGTGCAGATTAAAATGATGAGGAACTAGTACAGTGGTACCTCAGGTTACAGACGCTTCAGGTTACAGACTCTGCTAACCCAGAAATAGTACCTCGGGTTAAGAACTTTGCTTCAGGATGAGAACAGAAATGGTGCTGCCGCGGCAGCAGGAGGCCCCATTAGCTAAAGTGGTGCTTCAGGTTAAGAACAGTTTCAGGTTAAGAACTAATTAAGTTCTTAACCAGAGGTACCACTGTATGTGGAAGCAAAGCAAATTGTACAGAATGGTAAAGATTGAGTTTTCTTGCCCATGACTACCAAGGAAGTAGAAGCTGAAGTAAAAATAAAAATAAATTGTTCCACAATTGTGACAATTACAATTAGGCAATGAAGGAGTGCAGAATACCTATTCATGCAATGCTGGAAAAATGGATTAAAAAACAACAATGGGTGAATTAAGTCTGCCTCATACTGAGAGAAGAGAACTGATGAGG
The DNA here is from genome assembly GCF_965207765.1 of Zootoca vivipara. Lineage (NCBI taxonomy): Eukaryota > Metazoa > Chordata > Lepidosauria > Squamata > Lacertidae > Zootoca > Zootoca vivipara. The sequence goes on from NC_142584.1 coordinate 3,280,839, forward strand.
TGATACCCGGAATCTGCTTCAGTGACGCGGAACAACTCCTGCCTCTCTGCAGACACCTGCTCTCTCGGACTCCCCCTCCTGTGCAGTACCTGCTGCACTGCAGCCAACTTCAGCTAAATTGCCATGGTAACTAACACAAACAGGAATGGCCTGGCACAACAAGGCCACAGCCACAAGCTCCACCACCCTTAGTCAGAAACCTACACCAAAAGAACACAAGCAAATAAAAGAGAACCTGCACAAGCAACGCTGACATCAAACCCCACATATATTAAGTAAAATAATATATCTTTCTTCCCAGTGTCTCAACAAATGCAGCTGATTTGCAAAAATGATACATGTAAAAATATGAGAGAGAGACACTGCACACACCCTTGTAAATCAATAAATCTTTAATTAAAAATACTTCAAAAAAGGAAAAAAAGAAACCCCCAGCCAGTTAAAATGAAAGCGGCCAGTTTCTCCCACCCACTCTGCTTCCGTGTAATTTCAGATTATTTTTTAGAACTAGGACTCATGAACCCTGTTGTGTCGTGGCTTAAGAAGTCCAGATATGCATCTTCAAGAGAACAGTTCTTTATTCAGGGCAAAACAGGACTAGGGATTGGGGTAAAGGGAAGCTGTATTTATAGGAACAAGGCTTGGGTGAAGGAGGATATACAACAAACCCTATATTTTGGTTTCCAAACAGAATAATGGTCAAAGTATTAGAAGCAAACCACAATGGGGGGGGGGCAGATGTTCTTAATATTCGGTTGGAAGCTGCCCAGAGTGGCTGGGGAAACCCAGCCAGATGGGCAGGATAATAACAACAACAACAACAACAACAATAACAATAATAATAATTATGTTGCCTTACTCATTCGGATTTACCTGGAGCCACCTATTTTGCACACAGACCCCAAACTCTCTCATTCTTGCTCTCTGCTTTTGATACGGCAGATATGAATAACACAAATGGGGGCTGATGGGTGAAAGACCCAGCTCAATTCCCGCCCCTCACCACAAACAAAAAAAGTTCACTGTTGGTCTGGAACACAGCTCACATTTATTCCATATTTACATTCCACTGTAGCCTTGAAGCAGCTCCATTAAGAAAGTCAAGAAAAACAAGGTCAAAAGAAGAGTTTGCCCTAAACCAGGGATGGCGAACCTTTGGGCAGCCAGATGTTGCTGGGCTATAACTCCCCACCATCCCTGGCTGTTGACCAAGCAAGCTGGGACTAATGGGAATTAAGAGTCCAACAACAGTTGAAGGGCCATGCAGCCCCCCCCCATCTCTGCCCTAAACCTTCCACAAATAGCACCCCACACCAGCAGGGCCCTCGCAGAGGGGCAAGGCGTAGAGTTTCCCGTCAGGAAGTGGTCCTCTGGTCAGTGGATGGGAACTCCGGCCTGTCCTTCAGCTCCTTCTGTAGTCAGCTGCAATGGGGGTTCTCCCCAGGAAATAAGAAATAAGAGGGAGCAAGCTCTCTTTACTGGAGAGTCAACTGGTATCTAAGGGAGTGTCGCATTTCCTGCTCAGAGGACTTAATTTATATTAGGACAGATACAGAACAGTGTGGTGATAAAGAATACAGTGCAAAATCTGTATTCCTTTTTATTTATCTTTAAATAGCTCTCATGCCAACACCTGATCTGCCTTTTTGAAAAAGCATATGGAGTGTTACTGGAAGAGGTTGTGTGGTTCTGGGTCTGATTTCCCAAAATTTCCACTATACAGTATAAACCACTGCTGCCTAAAATGTATAGATTTTTGTAAATGATGCTTTGAGGACTCCAGTTTAGGTAAACTGAATTATTGCTTGGAGAGCACGCTGATAAGGGTCAGAATAGTCCCTACTGGGCCAGATCACTGGTCTTTAACTGGTGGGTCAGAACACGCGCCCAGGTCACAGGGTGGTCTAAGCAGCACAACTACCATATGTCAAAGAATTAAGAAGGGTTCCCCCCAAATGCAGGCTTGAGTTCAAAGCAAGCCCCAGTTTGAAGACGTTTAAGACTCCTGGGCTAGACGGATGGTGATTCAGCATCAAGTAACTTCATGACTCAGTATGGGGGGGGGAGGAAGAGAATGTGAAGAGGGCAGCAGAGATTCAGTCCCATTATGTCCGCTGAATGTACAGCAGCTACTCAAGGTCAATTTGTTCTCTATAATATTGTCCAGAGGAGAACTAGGACAGGAGCAAGTCAATAGACTCCTTTATCCTCTGGACAAAAGGGACTTTATGTTCTGCTGCGTGGGTGTGAGGCCTCCAGCAGCACACAATGCAAGCAGCATGGCCAGCCAAACTTTTAAAAAGGAGACTGCATGCATCCACTTCCCTGGCTCTTATCACAGCTGCCAGCTGGGGGAGTACAGTTGTTTTTCGGGCTGCCATCTGCAGTAATTTCTCTCTCTCTCTCAGATCTATAGAGCAATAGAAGAAAACCACACTGTCCTTGGGAGGAGCCAGCAATCCTGGCTCCTTAAGCCAGAAGGGAACATCCTTGGGCAGCTGTTTCCGCTTCCTCTCTGTGCAGAGAAATAGTAAGGTTGCAGGCAGGGGGGCGGAGGGGGGTAGGAAAGAGAGAGAAAAGACCAAGGAGAAGAAAGGCTTTGTACAGCACTGCTGGTTTAAGATAACCTAACACCCTGCTGCAGACATTCAAGGACAGATGATACAACTGCAGCTCAAAGGCAAGCCATCTGCATCACCATACAAGCCCATGATGCTTATTTCTCAATAGCTGGGTGATTTATTTTAACCCAGTGGTTTTGTACCCAGTTCACCCACTTCCTCCTTCCATAGTAATCAGGGCTCTGTTATTTCTGTGCGCTCTCTCTCTCTCTCTCTCTCTCTCTCTGTGTGTGTGTGTGTGTCTGTGTGTGTATGGGCAGGAGCTGACAGGAAAATCACTTGCTGATTTGGTTTTAAGACGCATCATATTTGCATGCATGCATGCATGCCAGGTATGTGCCACTATTGGGCACAGCTAAACACACCAGAGGGTGTGCAACACCCGGAAGGGAGAGAGTGTTGAAAATATGCTTGTGTTGCAGACGGCAAAACAGGTATTAAGTGCACAGAAAAACAGGAGAGGGTCAGAGGTCTTCGTAAAGGATTGTAGAATGTTTGTTTAAAGAAAATACTGTTGAACTACTGATACAGAAGTGGGAAAAGGAGATAGGAGGGTTAGGGATGGAGGGGACTGCCAGACATTTACCCACATGCTTCTTGATAGCAGCAGGATCCTCCTTGGCAGTAAGACTAGCACTTGGGAAATAAAGCACCCAGACTTTTGCCACAGGGATGAACAGGGCCAACCTTAAAATGCCATCTCTTCTCAACAGTGGTACAGTACAAGACGATTTGCATGGGGATCATGTTTGGAGTTTGGAATGCACTGATTTTTATGTTAAATCTCAGATTATGAAACACAGTCAGGGCCGGCCCACCTATGAGACAATTCGTACCCCCTCCTTGCTCCTGATGTAGATCTTCATTCTCCTTTCTTCCCTGGCAGGAATGGAGGGGGGTCGCCATTTTGTGGTTCACTTCAGGTGCCAAAATGTTTCGGGCTCGTCCTGAACACAGGATCCGCAGTTTTTAGGTGCTGTTTGAGATGAACTGGTGGGCTCTCCAAGGGACACCCTGTTCCCCATCCGTGGCACATACAGAGGAAACCACATACAGATAGGAAACCAAGCACATGCCAACGGCTCTCTTCCATTATCTTCGAAAGCTTTCAAAGAGACGGTAACTGTCTTTCAGTGTTGCTGTAGGGGCTAAGAAAGAAACAACCCTGGATATCAAAGCCAAATCCCAACAGAATTAAAGTATCCCCTCTCCCCTTATCTATATTTATTTAGAAGTATTTATATCCTCACCTACTCACCAAAGTTCTCAAGGCAGCTGTAAACCCAATTCAATGCACTCTAAAACAGACAATGGTACAATACAATACAATACAATATGCAGAGGTGTGCATATATAAATCTGACCTCCAGTCCCCCCAGGTGGAAAAGAGTCACCCCACAGCTTAGCAAGATAAGATTTGGAGAGAGAAGGACTGTTTTCTGTCACCTCAGAGCACCTGATTAATGCGTTATTCCGATTAAACATGAGCCAAAGGCAGAAAGCACACAGAGAAGCAGCAAAGAGAAGAAGAAGGGCCATCTGCTTCTGGGAAAGGAAACTAAGCAACCCTCAAGCACAGGGATAGCAAGCAGGATGGGCAAAAGCCAGGCCTGGAGCTCCATAAACCCATTTATACCAAGATAATGCAGAATCAATGCATAATGCTCAATAAGTATAAAAAGCACACAGTTAAAATCAAGCCTCGTTCCCTTTCTCGTAACATACACACACAAAGAGTTCCCACTGTGGCTTTGAGTATCACTTGGAGGACACATTGTTCTCCAAAAGCTCACCACTTGAAAAGAGTAGGTTGATTTGTAGGCACTCCAGCCAAACATTTTAAGCATCAAGCTGCAACACCTGCTCCTAAATGGAAGAAGAAGAGGAGGAGGAGGAGGAGGTGCCACAGGGTTCTGTCTTGGGCCCAGTCTTATTCAACATCTTTATCAATGACTTAGATGATGGGCTTGAGGGCATCCTGAGCAAGTTTGCAGATGACACCAAATTGGGAGGGGTGGCTAATACCCCAGAGGACAGGATCACACTTCAAAATGACCTTAACAGATTAGACAACTGGGCCAAAGCAAACAAGATGAATTTTAACAAGGAGAAATGTAAGGTACTACACTTGGGCAAAAGAAATGAAAGGTACAAATACAGGATGGGTGACACCTGGCTTGAGAGCAGTACATGTGAAAAGGATCTAGGAGTCTTGGTAGACCACAAACTTGACATGAGTCAGCAGTGTGATGCAGCAGCTAAAAAAGCCAATGCAATTCTGGGCTGCATCAATTGGAGTATAGCATCTAGATCAAGTGAAGTAATAGTACCACTGTATTGTGCTCTGGTCAGACCTCACCTGGAGTACTGTGTCCAGTTCTGGGCGCCACAGTTCAAGAAGGATATTGACAAGCTGGAACCTGTCCAGAAGAGGGCAACGAAAATGGTCAAAGGCCTGGAAACGATGCCTTATGAGGAACAGCTTAGGGAGCTGGGTATGTTTAGCCTGGAGAAGAGAAGGTTAAGGGGTGATACGATAGCCATGTTCAAATATATAAAAGGATGTCATATAGAAGAGAGTGAAAGGAGGTTTTCTGCTGCTCCAGAGAAGCGGACACGGAGCAATGGATTCAAGCTACAAGAAAGAAGATTCCACCTAAACATTAGGAAGAACTTCCTGACAGTAAGAGCTGTTTGACAGTGGAACTTGCTGCCAAGGAGTGGTAGAGTCTCCTTCTTTGGAGGTCTTTAAGCGGAGGTCTTTACTGCTCTGTCAGGAATGCTTTGATGGTGTTTCCTACTTGGCAGGGGGTTGGACTGGATGGCCCTTGTGGTCTCTTCCAATTCTATGATCCAAGGAGGAGGAGGAGAATAATTTTGGCCTTTCACTCCCCTTAAGGAGTCTCCCAACAGCTAACATTCTCCTTTCCCTTCCTCCCCCACAACAAACACTCTGTGATGTGAGTGAGGCTGAGAGACTTCAAAGAAGTGTGACTAGCCCAAGTCACCCAGCAGCTGCATGTGGAGGAGCAGGGAAGCGAACCTGGTTCGCCAGATTACGAGTCCACCGCTCTTAACCCCTACACCATGCTGGGTTAACACAGCAGAGGGCCAACTCTCAAGCACTCAGGCAAATACATCCAAAAATGCATGTAGCTTACAAAGTGTTCTGACTTGAGCACACATCTCTGTTTGCCATTTGTCCCTTGAAAGAACAAGAGAGAGAGAGAGAGAGAGAGAGAGAGAGAGAGAGAGAGAGAGAGAGAGAGAGAGCTGGAAGCAATTCTTACTCCCCATAGGCGAGCAGCTACTTAAAGGCTACCCTCATGTTCATTCCTCCTTGCGTGCATGAATGGCGTGTGTGGCAAAAGAGCAACACAGAGGCAGGGAGACACACCCCACTTGAAGAGTCAGGCCACTGGTCTATTTAAAGCGGTACCTGCCTGGCTTTCCAAATTGTCCCAGGCATGTCAGCAATTCAAGCCAGGACCTTCTGCATACAAAGCCGGTGTTCTACCACTGAGCTACCGTATAACACCTCCTCTACATCCTAATGGAATGTGGCTGTGAACTCGGATGGCAGAGGTCTAGTTTATATGTGGAGGAGAATCAAGCAATAGAGCCTTTCCAGATTGTGCCACTTGAAAGCTGCCCCATAAAATAGAAACAATTTGCTCACAGAAAAACAATACAGTAGTCCAGGGACATTTCTCTGGAACACTCGTGTGCTATCCCCGGCTCCCAGACCAGGGGTGTACACTGGCAAGACTTTTAAGACTTTTTCATTGAAAATGAATGTGGGCCCACAATACAACCCCCGGTGGCTGCATATTATAATAGGTAGATCAGGAGTGGAAGACAAGCTGCTTTTCAGTGAAGCTTGTCTGTTAATTATCTTCTCACTGGGAAAATACCAATAAGTTTCCAAAAACCTCAGGGTTTGCCAGAATAAAGTATTAAAAAACTGCTACAGTATTTCATAAGCCGAACCTGGGAATAGACTAACATGCAGCAATTTCTCTCTTCTCTCTTCTCCAACTTAACAGCCTTCAGCCTTATGGTTGCATTCAGGCAGCAGCAACACTTGATTCTGTTTTCCCCACGTCTCCTTACCTGAACATTTTCATGTTGTGTGTGTGATCTTTCACACAACATATAAACCACTTCTGGAAAACTAGCAGAGTCTATCAGGAATTTAGCACCCATTTCAGGATATTTGCTCCTCCCCCCCCCAAAAAAAAACCCCAAACATTTGCAACCCTGTTAACCTGGAAAATCATGAGGAGTTTTTACGTTGTAATTTCAAGCAATGAAATTTTACGCAATGTTCAGCATACAGTTATTTCACACTATTTAAAACTTAAGTGTGACATGGTGGCATACATCAATCAAAGAGCTACAGCTCCATAAAGCAATAGGCTAGAAGGAAGGTTAGAATACGGGATAGAAAGCATTAGTATTATAATCAGGAAAACTAACACAATAATTCCCATGTCTAAATGCACCCACTGATGAGTTATGAGATACAACAGACATTTTGAACCAGTGAAGCCCTCCCTAACAGAAGGGGGAGGGCAATTTTATCTATCTTCCCCCCAACAGTCCCTCCTACTGCCTCATATATTTAAATGTCTATGGTCTCAACTCTTACTTGACCGGTAACTACTACAGATGTTATTCGAATGTTACAACAGAGTTTAGACTGTGACAACTGTTTTTCAAATATATTTTAACTAGTTCCCACTTTGAAATAAATACGTGTTTTGGTTTATTTTTCATTTTTTCGGATAGATTATCCAACTCCGCATATTCAACCAGTTTTTTAATCCATTCTGTCCTTGAAGGAACTTTATCACTTTTCCAATTTGATGCAATAAGCATCCTGGTAGCCACAGTGGCATAAAGGAATATGTTTTTAGGAATATCTGAATCTATGATTCCCAGTAAGAAGGTCTCTGGTTGTGGTTTTTTTGGTTGTGGTTTTTTTAAAGCAGTATTTATCCCTACTGCCTCTCAGCCCTCCAGAGCAGATTGTAATGGTAGTTGGGGGGGGGAATTCCAGGTGGGGATGCCTGTTCTACTAGTTGATTATTTAAGCCTGATGAGAGATTCCCTTGGAAATGTGAAGCATAGAAATGATCTAAATAAATAAACCTGGTATATGTAAATTGCCCACCAAATTTTGGCAACCAGCTTGGTTGCGGGGAGAGGAAAAACCCAACTAAATGTAACAGTGCAATACTGAAGATGGTTCACAAAGACTGCATCCCACCCCCCTCCTTTTAACTCTGCCCCATAGCTATTAAAATATATAGAAAATTTGCTCAGGTCCACTTCCAAACCGGCTGGGCTTGTTCTGGGGCTGAAGAAATTGTCAAGATGTTTGCTTTCCTAAATGAAGAAACTTGAGCTGAACATACAAGTAGCTTTCGAGTATGTACAGTGGTTTTACAGGCTACCACGCTTCAGCTCCTGTATTGTTCTCCTAACATTGTTCTGGGCAAGTTCTTTCTGGCCACCTCCCCATGTTGCCTTGGGACAGCGCACTGTAAGGCGATAGTAGCAAGGAGCTAGAAGCCACGTGCACTTTGGGGTCTGTGGTCATATGCCCATAGCTGCCAAGTTTTCCCTTTTCTCGCGAGGAAGCCTATTCAGCATAATGGAATTTCCCTTTAAAAAGGGGAGAACTTGGCAGCTATGCATATGCCTGCGCTGGTCACCACGGCAAGTACCACAAATGCACCAGAAGCAGATGCTTGACTCAGTCCGCTTTGCTACATGCAGAAGCAAATCAATTTTTGCAGAGACTTCAGCTGCAGTGCCACTTGACAAGATTAGATCACTGGATATGTGGTGTGGGCGGGCGGGCCTGCTGGTGGGCAAACATCTGCCTTCCTCACACAGTCATCTCACAAAGGGGCTTTCTCAAATTCAGAGAGTCAAATGACCTGAGCAGCCCATGACTAAGAACAAACAACAGACTTAAGCATATTTGCTAAAAACAGCCCATGATACTGTTGGCCGTCACAAAAATATAGACATAATGAAGAGATGTCTGATCCATGGGCTGCTAGAGGAAAACATAGAAGCCTAACAGGGCTGGCCCAAGACATTGTGGCACCCAAGGCAGACCCCGAAACAACACCGCCCTCCCTCCGTCCAGGGAAGGAAGAGTGATGGAAGGTTTACATCTGGAACAAGGAGGGAAGGAAAATTGACTTCAGGATCTGCTGCCCCTGTGGATCCTACCATCTGAGGCAGTCACTTCACTTTGCATCATAGGTGGGCCGGCCCTGAAACCCAATACAGTATAATTTATCCCCATCAACCCATAAATAACAAGCTTTCTCCCTACCATGCCATCATAAAATGAAAGTGTCTGAAAAGCCTCTTTCAAAAACCTATCCCTAGGGGAATTATACAGGGAACAATGCAGTACATAGCAAACAATATCTTCCACCCCTCCTTGGCTGCAATGCATAAACACTTTTTAGGTATTCAAACACATCTCCTCTCTGAACATGTTGTAGTGGGCATACTGTGGAACCTCAAAGAGTAAATGTTTTCTTTACTCCACTGACAGATCATTCTAAAAACATAACAATGGAACGTTGCATCGTTTGAAGATAATGTCTACTTAACAGTCCCATTACACCAACAGCCCCAGTCTAGTTTTCTTCCTTTTTTATTGCAACAGATTTGCTGCCAGAGGAGTTAACAGCCTTAATGAGGATATTGGGAATCAGTCCCTACTTAATTGTAAGGGCTTTGCATTTGTTGGTTAAATTTTGTACAGATTTATTGGAAATTTGCTCCACCCAACTATTCTCCCACCCCCACTGCATATGCTCTCATTTCAGCCAGAACAAAACGCAACACAAGATGATCTCTGGACAATACGGAAGAAAACCCACCCTCAAATCTTATTGTGGCAACAGGAGTGCCAGGTGGTTGGCTCACAAGCTGTGACAACCATTGCCCAGCTGGGACAATTATCCCCAAAAAAGATATTGAGCAGGATACGACTAACTCATTTGGTTTGCACAGGGATTTTTGCTTGTGTAATGGAACTCCCCCACCTCTCCCTCCAGATCTGTTCTGGGGTTCCCCCAACCTTATGGAGCAGATTTGTAGAGGACACAGGGCACACGTGGAGAGAAAGGGGGTAAAGATCCTTTGTGCAAGCAGAAATCTTTGCACTGATGGAATGAATTAGGTGGACACTGCCCTTTAAATGAAGGAGGCACTAAAATTACCTACTCACAAGGAAGGAAGGAAGGAAGGAAGCAACCAACTGAAATTCCCCTTGCCATGCACTCCTGGCCCCTCTACAAGATGTTTTCACCCCAAGGAGGGCCAAGGTAAAAGCAGCAAGGGAAAGGGTAGGGAAGAGTTCAACTGGAAGTGTTCAGTTCTGCCCTCCTACGAATGAATGCGCTCTGAACAGCCCCCTCCCCAGAGCACTGCAAGGCAGAAGGGGGCTTGGGGGCTCCCTACACACAAGTGGCAGTGAAATGAATAGCTTACCTCAAAGTCACTTCTGTTATACTGAGGAGGAAAAGTAAATGTGTACTCATATTCACTAAGCAAGTGTATTCTTCCTGGTCCAAACAATACACGCAAGCAACACCACCCCCACCCCCCACTGAGGGACCTGCCTCAGTCCAAGCTTGCAATTATTTAGAAAGCCATGCAAGGTCTCCTTTATTTTTTTAAAGACATTCAGTGTGTCTTAATGAAGTTACAGGAGTGTTTCAGCAGAGTGTTTCTGCTATCTGATCTTTTATTTTATATATTTATTTTTACAGTCTATCTTTACTGCCAGAGCACAAGGTGGTAGATGGGTCCCCCCCCCACCTTGTCATTTTATCCTCACAACAACCTTGTGAGGTAGGTTAGGCTGAGAGACCGTGTGACTGGCCTTAAGGTCACCTAGTAAGCAGCATGGCTGAGTGGGGATTTGAACCCTGGTCTCCCAGGTCCTAGTCCAACACTCCAACCACTCCAGCAGACAGGCTCCCTTTTCACCCTGCTTACAATTTACAAGACTAGTGCCACATTTGTAATGTTTTACATTGCAGTTTATATCAGCCACCTTGAACTTCTTTTCATCAAGCCAGGGTATAAATAGGCAAAAAGCAAAGCCTACTTGGGTCCTTCAGGCCCTGAGTCACTCTGCACTGAACTATGTTTCAAGTGGAAGTCTTTTAGGGAGGAGGGACAGGCTCGCGCGCAAAGCACAGGTCACAGTGAGACCCTTGAAGATGGTCGGCATAGTCCTAAGCCAAATGTCTCCAGTATCTGACTCCATACAGAAAGATGTGGGCACATGGTTTCGATGGGGTTCATCTAACGGCTCGTTAGTTCCCATAAACACAGCTTGCAGTGTTATTCATTTCTTCTGAAAGCTCAGCTGCAAATGGCAGGTGGTCTTCAAAAAAGTGGGAGGAAGATGCCAGACCAGCTTATATTTAGAAGCTCCCTTCGACAGCCTGCCCCAAATGCTACACCCACTATTCTTAATCATGTGGCCCCAAAATGAGCAGCAGCAGCAGCAGCAGCATATCCTGTATAGGAGAAACAGAGTGAGTAGTAAGTGGTGAGTCAGACAGAAGCATTCCCCAAATGCCGCTGCTGCTAAGGCCTGCCAAGACAGATTCCATGGCACAGAGAAGGGGATCTTTTTCCGATACTGAGAGATTTTTGATCTGCTTAGACAGGCACCTAACAAGATCTAAACTACCAGCCTTGCCAGATAATACACTCGGTAACAGCCACCTGCCTGGTTGCATGTGACCAAAATAGCCTCCAGGTAATCTGGCAGGGAGGTTCTCTCATAGAAGAGTTAAATAATAATAATAATAATAATAATAATAATAATAATAAAAACAACCTTTATTGTCACTACACTACCTGTGTGCAGTGAAATTAAATGAGCCCCCCCTTCCCCACCCCATACACTCAGTCTTGTTCGCACTCTGTGTGCTTGTTGGAAGTCAATTGAACCACTATTTTTTCCCCATGGCATTAAGTACATAGCAGACCTGGAAGTGTTTACTTCCGGGTTCCGTCGTGCGCACATGCGCAGAAGCGCTCTATCAGCGCTTCGTGCACGCGCGCTATCAACGCCTAGGTTAAGTACTTTTTGGATTATGAATGGCACCCCAGAACCAATTAAGTACTTAACCCAAAGTACCACTGTAGTTGTGCTTTTAAAACCACAATTCCTACTCATGCCATGCAACTCAGAAGGCTATAATATCAATTTTAAAAACCTTCTAACTTCCCCTAAAGTATCCAAAGGCTATTTGGAGACAGATGAGATTTTCTAAACTTCAGATAGTTGAGATTGTTTTTCTGAATTAAAATTGGAGGCACTACTCCAGGCTTACTGCTGAAAAGATTTACTTTCACAGTGCAAAAAGGTATCTGAAAAAGTGTGCATGCACACGAAAGCTCATACCAAAATATAAACTTAGTTGGTCTTTAAGGTGCTACTGAAGGAATTTTTTTTATTTTGCTTCGACTCAGACCAACACGGCTACCTACCTGTAAGTGCAAAAAGTAAGAGACCATCTGGTCCAAAGAGTCACATCTACTAAATATGCTCCCTGACTGGAAGCAAGAAAGCCCACAGAAGTGACTCATGGAAATAAGCAATATATTCTCTGCAAGGTGGGCGGGCAGAGAAAGCACAGGTAACTCAACGGACAGAGAATTGCTCTCTTCAGAAAGGGAGCCCAATTGGTGGAGGCGTGTCCAGAGCAGTGAGTTATGCAAATATACAGCAGGCAGGTGAAGCTTTTAGGAGCCTTAAGTATTAAATCAAATGCTACTGTATTGCCCCAAATAGAAGCTGCACCTGAATATAAGCCGCACTTTTAAAATTGGAAGGGCGTGGGGAGGGGAAAAAGAAAAAATACCCAAATATACGCCACTCCATTCCTTCCTGAATACCCTTCCTGGCCTTGGGGGAGAGGATGGGGGACCACTTTGCCGTGCTCCTGCCACTCTTTGCCCCGCGCTCCCGGCTGCATACTATAAAGCTGTCAATATAAGCCACACTTTAACTTTTCAGGTGAAGGGCAATATACATATTTAATAAATAATAAAACCAGGCAAGTGGGTCATTTTGGACAGACCCATGCTAATCCCAGATTAGAGGAAAAATTCATCAGAGAAAGGATGCTGTTATATCTGCAAAGGGACTTCCTGCCTAGATGAACTATTAATGCAGAAAATTCTTTGTGCAGCTCCCAGTCTCAGCACAGTTTCTTACTAGCCTTATTTTTTCAAAACATGCAAGAATGGTTTCCCTCTCCCCCTCCCACCCCACAGTAAGATAATATCTTGCCTTCTGGTGTAAACACTCTGAACCCGATCTAGCTGCTTCCTATTTGCTGCAAAGGTTCTCTTTCCTCTCTCAACAAAAAAAAAAATCACCGAGAGAAAGATAATGCATCTCCACTTAAAAACACACAAGACATTTTGCAGGTTTTAAAGCTTCAGGGTTTCTCACAAAAGTGGATCCACGAGGAAAACTGACCAAAGAGAAAGGGGGGCATTGCTATCCTAACTATTGCTGGGCCACAGGAAGTAGTACAATGAGAGAGGGGGTGTAAGAGCTGGGGAAACACAGCAGTGTGGTGTGTGGGTTCGCAGGAGACAGGCACACAGTGGGTTGATCAGCACAGTAGGAGCTATGGCGTTGAGAGCCAATAGGGGGGAAACAGAAGAGATGTAGGAAGCAGAGCCATTGAGGCTTGAGGAGGGAAATGTAGTAGCAAAACATGCTTTCATCACATTTAAGAAATGGTGTCAAGCTTCAAGTGTATGCACACTTAGCTGGAAGTGAAATTAGTGGGATTTTGCTTCCAAGCAAATCTGAAGAGGTTTGGGCTGCACAACACCATAGTCCTAAACCCTGCCCAATGACAGAGCACATGTTTTTCATGAAGAAGGTGCCGGGTTCAATCCCTGACATTTCCAGTTAAAAATACCAGATAAACACAGGAGTTTATCTCCTCATGTGGGCCAAATATGACTCTCCCCAGGTCACACCCCCTCTCTATGGCTGGAAGGCTTCAATAATGCTTCTTAGCTGCTTGGAAGGAGGGTGTGTGCAGAACTTACTGACTAGTGTGGATGAAATGTAGCCTACTGTAAAAAAAGGTAAGTGTCACCTTCACTTTTCTGTCCACTTTTCCTTCATGCCTCACCCACCATTGGAATGTGGTCCCAAGATGTCCCTGAGGGAATGAGGAGCTTGGGCTGAAAGAGGTTCTCCACTCCTGAGGTAACAGGACCCTTCTCTATCCGAGACCCTGGAGAGCCCAGGCCTTGCCGCCCAAAACTGTTTTTGTGAATTACCACTGTTTATTTAATAATTTCCACTGTCTCCATTTTCTGCATTACATTTCCTTCGACCTCACTGTTTACAATTCCTCACATCCCCTAAATACAACCTCAGGGTACCACTTCATGCAACAGACTTCATGCTGTCATAAAGGTGCCACATGACTCTATTGATTTTCCTGGAGAGTCAACTGTACTAGATAATAGTGAGTTACGTGGACCAACAATCTGAGCCAATATAAAGCAGCCTTCTCCTTTGGTGCTAAATGGTTCTTGTGCAATTGCAACATGGAGTTGGGATACCTTAAGGGCCCTTTCACAGCTTGTTCACAGAGATCATCCAGAGACATGATGTTAGCTTTTCCCCAGTTCCAAAGGCACAGCTGGCCACAACTAGAGCAGACTCCATGCTGTGGGAACATGCTTCCAGGAGAGATTTAGCACACAGACAACCTTGCTTTTGACTTTCAGACATCTCTGATAAAAGGCAAGTAAGCCAAAAGTCAATTCAAGCCACTTACTGCCAGGAATGAAACTTGGTTATTTTTAATGCAAGAGGTTTGAGCATTCCAGATGTTAGAACTGCAACCCAAAGGCCTCAGCAAATGAAGCTGGCCAAGTGCAGCAGTTCAAGTTCTGGGCATCTGTGAGCAAACTTAGGAGCCTGATGTCATCAGTGCAGCGACGAGCAAAAGCAGAAAACTCTCCATTTATGGCATGCAATGAATTGTTTTTTTCCCCCACCACTAAGTGCACACGCACACTGTAGCCACTCTTTCCTCAACACAGAAACAGCCAACCTTCTAAAGTATGGTTGGAAAAAGCTGCTTTTGACTTCTTTCTTAATCCAGAAACAAAAATAAGTTGGCTGTTTTGCACATTCATTGTGCAGCACTAATTTATTTAAAGAAGATTCTTTCAGGCCCTTTGTCTCATCTTTCCTCATCTTAAGTTAGGTAGGATTGCAGACATTCAATTTAAAGACAACTGACAGTTGTTTTAAGCACAGGATCACACTCTCAGCTAGAATGACACCATCCTTAAGTTTTGCTCCCCTTGATTATTGATTACAACAGGAAAAAGAATGAATTTTAGACCCTCTTTTTAATGTGTTGCCCATGTTTACTGCTGTCTTAGGTCAAGAGCTATTGTTATTATCCTAACAAACTGAAGTCAGCAAGTTTCATACTATATGAGTGCTTTGACAGTTTCACTACAAAATCAATTTCAAGGGACAATACGCTTTCAAACTACCTGGAACATGACCTTCCTTCTTGCTGAAAGCCACATCCAAATGGACAAACCTATTCCATCTTTAACAGTTCTGCACTCTCAGCAAGATACTAAAATATATCCACCAAGGCATTGTGGCTTCAAGAGTTTTGGTCAGCAGTTCCACCTTCCTGGCCCTGGAGTTTGTTGTGCCCCAGTAGATCATGCTCTTAGTTTCCATTTCAAGGATTCTCTGCATTCCACAGCTCCATGCAACAATTTGATTTTTTTTAAAAAGAGGGGGCAACACTGCTACCTGCACTGCATTTGACAACTTGGAAATCTCATTTTGTTTTTATAGGCTTCTAGACCTCGATCCTACAAAGACAGAGTTCAAAGTATGCAAGTTGGCAACATATGGTAACATCTTTGCATCATCAAAACTGAGCAACAGAGCAGGGCCAGGGCGGGAGAGTGCTAGAGTCCTGTCTAGTCCAGTTGCGTGGGATCAATTCCAATCTGTTACCTCCGAGGATGTGGACAGGCTGCTTGGACGAGTGAAACCAACCACCTGTCTGCTTGACCCTTGCCCACCCGGGCTTATAAAAGCTAGCCGGGAAGGGCTGGGCGATGGGCCTCGCGCATTGGTGAATGCTTCTCTCTGTGAGGGAGCCTTCCCAGACCTGCTGAAAGAGGCGGTTATTAAACCGCTTCTTAAAAAAATGATCTTTATATGCGGCCAATATGGCCAACTATCGCCCAGTCTCAAATTTTCCATTCCTGGGCAAGGTGATTGAGCGAGTGGTTGCTGAACAACTCCAGACACGCCTGGAGGAAGCGGACCATTTGGATCCCTTCCAGTCGGCATTCAGGCCTCATCATGGGACTGAAACTGCCTTGGTTGCACTGGTTGATGATCTCCGGCGGGCTAGGGAGAAAGGTGAGAGCTGTTTCCTAGTTCTGCTGGATCTCTCAGCGGCATTTGACACCATCAACCATAACATCCTTCTGGACCGTCTAGAGGTGTTGGGAGCTGGAGGCACTATCATACAGTGGTTCCGCTCCTTCCTCCTGGGCCGTGTTCAGAAAGTGGTGGTGGGGGATGAGTGTTCAGGCCCCTGGGCTCTCACTTGTGGGGTGCCTCAGGGTTCTGTCCTCTCCCCCATGCTTTTCAACATCTACATGCAGCCGCTGGGAGAGATCATCAGGGGGGTTGGGCTGGGTGTTCATCAGTTTGCAGATGATACCCAGCTCTACCTCTCTTTCAAATCAGAACCAATGCCACTGCGGGAGCAGCAACTGGCAGGGTGTTCCTTGGAGGATGGATCCGCTGCCCTGTGGATCCTGCCACTTGAGGTGGGCATGCAAGTAACACTATACATGTTACATTATTTGTACAGGTTGCACATTTTAGCATCTTTTTGCCATAGAATCTTGGCACAGAATTTTTATTCAAATGCTCCTATTCCTGCCCATAACCATACTAGTCAATAAATCTGAGGTACCCACTCACCAGGTCTTGGCTCCCCGGAGTGCAAGGAGCCTAGTACCCTCCTGCAAGTTCATTTGTTGCATCTAGACTTCAGACCAGAGAGTCCTTGCTTACCGTATAGCCCTTTAGAATCAGGTCCTCTGTTGCCACTATGCAACAAAGCCATACTCGTTGCATCAGGCTATAAAGAGAACTATTTCACTTTTCACTTTTCAGCAGCCACTGCAAAACTGGATAGCTATCTTACCCAGGGCTGAGGAAGTTTCTGTATCTCCTGTGAGATTTTCTTTTCTCCTTATCAGTAAGACACTGGGTTGAAGGGGGAGCCTCAGATCACTTCCTGCCACAACAGATTTTAACATGCTGCATCTTCAGTCCTAACCACCTTATCTTATTTTACTCCACCCATCAAA
This sequence comes from Zootoca vivipara, assembly GCF_965207765.1. Classification (NCBI taxonomy): domain Eukaryota; kingdom Metazoa; phylum Chordata; class Lepidosauria; order Squamata; family Lacertidae; genus Zootoca; species Zootoca vivipara. The sequence continues at coordinate 3,297,932 of NC_142584.1, forward strand.
TAGAAGGAGAATTGAGGCTGATGATCAGGCGCTAGAGAATTACCGTGTTTCCCTGAAAAGAAGACACTGTCTTATATTTATTTTTCCTCAAGAAGACACACTATGGCTTATTTTCAGGGGATGTCTTATTTTTTATTACGTGTCCAGCCTCGCCTCTTCCTTGGCCCCCTCCAGAACTGCGCCTATCACTAAGTCTTATTTTCGGGGTATGGCTTATATTGTGCAAATGCGTAGAAATCCTGTTATGGCTTATTTTATGTTGTTGTTTAGTCGTGTCTGACTCTTCATGACCCCATGGACCAGAGCACGCCAGGCACTCCTGTCTTCCAATGCCTCCCACAGTTTGGTCAGACTCATGTTATTTTATGGGCATGTCTTATTTTCAGGGAAACAGGGGATGTTAAGATCGGAAGGATGGAAGCTGATCAAGCAAAACATAATGGACAGGAGTTTTTTGTTTTTTAGCTTAAGTTCCAGCAGAGGAGAGTTAGAGGAGACAAGGGACAAGCCAGGTGAAAGCAAGTAAAGCCAATAATAGGAGGCAAGGTGGTTTGGGAGTTATATTTGTTAATATAACTGAACCCTGTTAGGCATCTTTTGGCCACACCTACACTTTGCAACAGCAACAGCACATTTAATTCTACCTTCCCACATTTCGGGCAATTTATCAGGGCATTCCACATTTCATTTTCTGCTGATGGAATGGCGTAGCTAGAAGTCTGAAATAAACACAGGAAAACTTGGGGTGGAATTAACCACTTCTCTTCATTTTCATAGGGCCCCCCCATTTTTTTCATACCTTGACATCTCAGGGATGTCCACAAATGCCATTCAGTTTGCACACTGGGTGTTAGAGCCGCAGGAGCTTGGCACTGAACAGTTGTTTTCAGTGTGTGATGTGCAATCCCAGTTTCAGTTACAAAAGGTCCAATTAAGATGGAATTAAGGCAAGCCAGCATGCACTTCGGCCAATGTTAGTGCCCAGCTGGAGAACTAGTTTAACCGTGTGACCCTTGGGACCAGCAAGGGGTGCAGCCCCTGAAGCAATGGGGATCTTTCAGCTTGCGCACACGGAGGTTTCAGGCTACAGTTAACCAAGGGCAAGTTCACATGTTCCATTTGACAGCAAGAGCAGAGCTAAGGTATCACATTCCAAAACCGTCTCCCAATGTTAGCTGGTTTCCTGAAGAGACAACATTCTATTCCATCATGCTGGGACCAGCTATGCACATCCATATTATCTCAGAAGAGCAGCAATTGCCACATGGAAAATGATAACCTATGAACTCACTTTAGATTAGGGTGCTAAAAGCCACATTACAGAACTGAGAGCTGAAAGATACTATCATCAATTTCCAAATACTCAGTTTCTTTGAACATCCCCTGAAACTACAACAGCACTCAAATCTGCAAATGGTTACAATCAGGGACACAGTAAAAAACAGAGGGGCGGACTTTCCCACCCAGTCGCCTGTTTTCATCCCTTTGGGCAGTCTTCTGTTCCCCTGTGCTTTTTGGAAAACAGATATGGTCCAAAAAGCACATGTGCTTCCCCCCCCTTTTTTTTTTACTTTTGGACCACAGATATGGGACTAGAAACATTCCACCATCACACCCAGATAGAGTGAGTGGGCTTAGGGGGGCAGTTGCCCCCCATCAAGTAAAACAATAAAAATACTTAATTGACCAATCATGCCATTTCTGCCCCCCCCCAACATAAGTCCTTCCCCCCCCCAACAAAAAAACCTGGCTACACCCATGTAAGGTGCCATGTAAGACACCAACGTAAGATAGAAGAATATTGTGACACACAGAGAGAGATTCCAGAAAGAAACAGAGAGAGAGAAACTAAAGTACCGCTGTTTTACTCCTTTTATTGGCTAGATATTCTACAGGGTTGCTCATTCAACTCTTCCTCAGTATTTATGTAAAGAGAGGACAGAAAAAGCCAAGAAAGAAGCAAGATAGGCATGGCAGAAGACATGAGGTCTTTAAGCAGAGGCTTGACAGCCATCTGTCAGGAATGCTTTGATGGTGTTTCCTGCTTGGCAGGGGGTTGGACTGGATGGCCCTTGTGGTCTCTTCCAACTCTATGATTCTATGATTCTATGATTCTAATGGGAGGGTGGGAAAAGGTACCCGTCTCCAGGAAGGGCATCCACACAGCTAGAGAAGCACTGTAGAGGCCAGAAAGCAGGAAAATCAAATAGGATTCCCTCAAGGGGGAGGGTTCTGGAAAGAAGTTGTAAGGGGAGCTAAATAGGGAAGCAGATGATAAAATAATGGATCAAAAGAGTTAAAGATGCAGAAAGGAGAGCCTTAGAAAGCAGGAAACCTATCAAGAGAGCAGGAGGAGTTGCAAATTGCAGGAGGGTGCTAAATGCAGCAGCTATTTTGCAAGAGGGTGTGAACATGTGCTTCTCCTCAAGCCACAACATCTAGCCAGAGGATACTGCCTTTTCCCTTCCCCTCCTAGATGCAGTTTCATTTCTTCCCTCATGCAGAGCAGTGAAACATGGAAAGTTACAGGTTGATGGCTACAAGCACCCTTCTAAGACAAAGCAGCTGCTGGAAGGTGGGCAGAGGGAGATAATAATACCACTGCTTAATAATACATAGCATTTCTATTGCTCAGAACGCTTTCCATGTCCACTGCTATACTTCCAATAGCCCTGTGACATAGGCCAGTATTATCCCCATTTTGCAGATGAAGACCGAGGCTAACTGCTTCCCTGTTTCCTTTGCCAAGGAGAAGAGGAAGGAAAAACCTGGGATGCCAGCAGAAGCAATGAGATTCACCCACAGATACCGTATTTTGCTTTCCACAGGCTTGGTAAAGGCACCCACAAGGAAACTAAGGATGGAGCAGGGCATGGAGTTAGGCGTCAAAAATGCAGGGGTGCAACAATGTATACTCAGCATCACTTTATGCAGGTTAAAAGACGCCTGATTGATTTTTGCAAGAAAGTAAGTTTTGAGGACAGTCTGGGGCCACAGCCGGTTTGGACAGAACAGTATGTATGAGATCCACCATGGAAGGAGGGTGGTGATATAAATGCGCCAGATAATAAACAGCCTCCAAGTGACCAGGCAGGGAAGATTTACAAAATCAAATATTTAGAGGATTCAGAGGCAGCTGGTGCAGGCATGTGTGGCAAGGCAGACAAACTGAGAAACCATTTGAGTGGCCAAGTAACTTTCACGTGCTTCCTTCTTGGACACTGGATCACCGCCCTGCAACTGTATTTTTACCAACAGGTCCAATATTTGCCCACTCACCCACCCCCACCCCCTTCCAAAATAAGGCTTGCAGGAGCAGGAAACCGACACCCACGCAAGCAGCCACGCATGTGAAAGCGAGAATGCGCAAATATTCCGTATGAGCGCATCCAAGGCAAGAGGATTGGGGCATGGTTGAGGTCCTGCGATCCAAAAGCTCGCCCCTTGTTTTGCCGCTCCTTTTCTTCCCCGGGGAGCTTCCCTGGGGAGGAATCCCGGAGCCCCCACTGACACCCCATGTAAAACGGCATAGCCTAGCTCTTACCCAGGCGGGCAGCTCGCTCTGCCCCAGGCTTCGGCCCAGCCCCGTGGCGCTCACCGCAGCCTCCTCGTCTCCCAGGAACAATCCGGCCGCTCGCAGCGATCGCTCCTTGCTCATCCGCCGGCCCCGCCACCCCATGTACAGGGCCACGCCGGCCACCACGAAGCCCAGGCTGAGCCCCGCCCGGCCCGCCAGGTACACGGGCAGCAGCCACAGCAGCCGCCGCCCGATCGCGCCCAGCGCCGCCAGGGCTTCCGCGGAGCCGATGCCCCCAGGCAAGCGCGAGCCGCTGCCGCTGGAGCCGGAGGAGACCCCCGTGGCCGGATCCGGCGCCGCTGCCGCCGCCGCTTCCTGCTCCGGGGCCAGCTCCATGGTGCTCCCGCCTTGGACACAGCAACCCGCGAGTCTCGCACTGCGGATAAGCGAGCAACTCGCCAGCTCCCGCGGCTGCTGCAGTCCGGGAACGAGTCTCGCTCCCTCCGCCCGCGGATTGGAAGGCGAGGTTCCGAGGGTGGAGCCGAGCTCGAGGCTGGGCGGGACGCCGCGCCCCGTGATTGGGCACAGGAGGAGGTGGAGCCAGGCGGCGGAGCGAAGCCGCGCCCCTCCATTCCGATTGGGCAGCTGCCGTTCCAAGAGAAAGAAAGTAACGAAAGCCTGGCACCTCCCCCTTCCCTCTCTCACTCTGCAGTTCCTTCGGGGCTGAGTGCTGTCCGCACGCCCGGCAGACAAAAGAATCGACCCCTTCTTTCTTTGAAGGGCTCCGATGGGTCTTGGGCCGGGAGAGAGGGAGACGTGGTAGCCCTTCTGTGGTTCCTTAGCCTCAGGGCGCAGTTCGAGGAGCTGTTGCTGTTGCTTCTTTTAATTACAAGAGGTTCCAAAGCAAAGTTTCCCAGCGCATTAGCAGCGCGCAAGGCTTCCTCCTCCCCCTATTCCAGCCCATTCAGAGAATCGTAGAGTTGGAAGGTGCCCCTAAGGGTCATCTAGTTCAACCCCCTGCAATGCAGGAATCTCAACTAGATCATACATGACAGATGGCCATCTGACCTCTGCTTAAAAACCGCCAATGAAGGAGAATTCACCACCTCTTGCGGGAGTCTGTTTTACTGTCGATCAGCTCTTACAGTCAGAAAGTCAGTTGGTTAATTTCTGTCCCGCCCCTCACCCGAGGAGCACAGGGCAGTTGACAATAAAAAAGCACAAAAATACGTAACAAACAAAAATAATACCCCCCCCCCGAATCTTCACAAACTCTACATATCAAAGCAATGCACACCTGTGTTACGGCAACAGCAAAGGTGAGGCGCCGCATGTGAATGGCTTTTGGATGTTGCTGGACTCCAACTCCCATCAGTGCCAGCCAGCAAGACAAGCGGGAGGAATGATGAGACTCATAGTCCAGCAACATCTGTCCCTGCACTGTCCCTGTGCAGTGTACAGTCATACCTCGGTTTAAATACGCTTCAGGTTAAGTATGGACTTCCAGAACCAATTACACTCATACTTTGGGTTAAGTACTCTTCAGGTTGAGTAGTACCCATCTGGAACGGATTAATCCAGTTTCCATTACTTTCAATGGGAAAGTTCGCTTCAGGTTAAGTACAGACTTCCGGAACCAATTGTGTACTTAAACCGAGGTACCACTGTAATAGTGACTACTGTGTGCAGAGTTAATTTCCCCCACTGTGATTCAATAAACCACATTCATCTTTTTTACACTTCTCTTTTCCAGTGTAGCAAGACTTCTTGCTTGCTTGCTCTTTATAGCCATTTACCAGAGCTATCCTTCTGTTTCTGGAATTACAGTATATGAAAATATAAGTGTAGTTTGGAATGTTATTCAAATTAGCTACTCAACAGTTTTAGAGAAAGGAAATGACTGAATAGGCCATTGGTATTGTACTCTTCTCAGCACCATGTGCTTATATTAATACAAATGTTTTAATTTTACACTCATTTTTTTTTAAATGAAGTCTAAATATATAGGGACTATCCATACAGCATGCTACAATTTTAAGGGCCTTTGTCACTATTTGCCTCATTTTAACCACTAGCTGTCAGCCCAAACTTTGCTATCCCCTCTTGATTTGTGAAGATGATCCTGTATCTGTAGGTATTTTAGAAATGTGTCCTCAGCACGTCCGTTGCCTTTGCATAATTCTGATGTAAATCTCATTTAGTTTTGAACCAAAACATGAAGTGTGACATGAGAAGCCTCTAATACCCTCTCTGTAAAGTTGGAGAACCTCTCCCTTTAAACAACACTTGTTTAGACTTATGAGAATTCAGTGAGATCAATATTTCTAGTTGGAGTCTGAGGCTTCATTTAAAGTCCAATTCTGTAAACTGTTCAGGAACCTTCATTACTGGGTAGCATATTTCACCGATTTTCATTAAAAAAATCAATGAAATTAATACATTCCTCTTTAAACCTCAGTAACCATATTTTTAGGCATTCAAAACTATCCATGGCAAGGTATATATTCCAATTACCTATTTGTTATTTCATTGAGAAATGAAATAGAAAATATATGATTATGTTAAATAACCACAACTTTTGTAGTAAAATTCTAATGTCATGTTGACGGGTATCTTTAATGCTGGTGAATTCTCTAGATGGGTTCCATAGACCAGCTGCAAGTTCAAGGGCTGGATGTGCAATTACAAAAAACATAGTAACATTTTATCTTTTATCAGGCAAACTGTACTGGCTTTATCTTATTTGCATGTTGCAGCTCTGCATACATTTCCTCCTCTTTCCCACTACCCCCACACCAACAACTGTGCCATTTACCACTTCCCTGCTACTTAAAGGTAAAGGGACCCCTGACCATTAGGTCCAGTTGCGGATGACTCTGGAGTTGTGGCGCTCATCTCGCTTTACTGGCCGAGGGAGCTGGCGTACAGCTTCTGGGTCATGTGGCCAACATGACTAAGCCGCTTCTGGCAAACCAGAGCAGCACACGGAAACACCGTTTACCTTTCTGCCGAAGCGGTTCCTATTTACTTGCACTTTGACGTGCCTTTGAACTGCTAGGTTGGCAGGAGCAGGGAACGAACAATGGGAGCTCACCCCATCACAGGGATTCAAACCACCAACCTTCTGATTGGCAAACCTAGGCTCAGTGGTTTAACCCACAGCACCACCCGCGTCCCTTCCCTGCTACTTACTGAAACACAAACAAACAAACACACTGTCCCTACATCTGAATTCCCAAGACTGATGCATTTGCCTGCTTGTAACACTGTATTATAAGGGACCCAGGTGGTGCTGTGGGTTAAACAGAGAGTCTAGGGCTTGCTGATCAGAAGGTCGGCGGTTTGAATCCCTGTGACGGGGTGAGCTCCCATTGCTCAGCCCCAGCTCCTGCCAACCTAGCAGTTTGAAAGCACATCAAAGTGCAAGTAGATAAATAGGGACCGCTCCGGTGGGAAGGTAAACGGGGTTTCCGTGTGCTGCTCTGGTTCGCCAGAAGCAGCTTTGTCATGCTGGCCACATGACCCGGAAGCTGTCTGCGGACAAACGCTGGCTCCCTCGGCCTATAGAGCGAGATGAGCGCTGCAACCCCAGAGTCGGACACGACTGGACCTGATGGTCAGGGGCCCCTTTACCTTTACCTAACACTGTATTATGAAGACAAACACTGTCCATGAGGATTTGTGCGACTTCTTCATGCTCTGTCAAACAAGGTTTAATTTAAGCAGTACACTGAGGCTCAAACACATTGACAATAAAGCAAAAAATCATATAAAAAGTTGTTTTTCTTACTACGAGGCACAAATGGGCAGGTCACAAGTGCTGGAGAAGAGGGCACCAAAAACAAAGGCAAGACCTTCTGAAACAGGCTTGAAGATCTGCATCTTTCTTTTCAGAAATAATCTCTCTTGCCATTCTTTAAACAGATGTGGTCCAACAGCATCCTCTTTCCATGTTTATTGCGCTCATCACCTAGGAAGCTGCCTGACACCATGCGTGTTAAACAGCTGTATGCATTCCTCTAATGCAGTGGTCCTCAAGCTTTTTTCTCTGGGCAACAATTTCAGAATAAAAATTTGCTTGCACCACACCAAATTATTTATTGATAAGAAATACATTGGAAAACAAAAAGAAACAGCTCCTAGCAGTGCTTGATTTATAACACAGAACACAACTACCTTATACTATGATCATGGGGACCTCAGAAAGTTTAAAACAATGCAGCTACATAAGAACACGAATTATTCCTAAAATACAATATTGATTGTCCTTAAATCCCCATGGCACACCAGTGTGATGCATAACATCCCTTCAGAACCACTTTTCTAGTGAATCCTCCCCTACCCCTGCAAAAAAGAAAGAAAGAAAGAAGAAGCTATATAAATGGGCAGAATTAAGTCCTACAAATTTCATAGGAGCTACACTGACCTGCTACTTGGGAGTGTTATCTTACCATTCTGCCAAGGAATGCTACAGTAATACATTTGATATTTGGGTGTCACATTACTGGGTGGGGATTTGAACCTAGGTCTAAATTGACTCCTTGACAACGATAATATACGTATTTGGTATATTATATTGCAGTTGTTTATCTGGCATGGTCCTGCCAGAGAGCTAGCCAATTTTACACGTGCAAAAGTAGTAAACAGAGCAGTTCGGAGATAAACAGACTGATCCATCAAAAACACACATTCCTGCAGGAATTGATTTTGTGGAATTCCAACTGAAAAGTGTGTGTGTGTGTGTGTGTGTGTGTGTGTGTGTGTGTGTGTGTAGCATTCGGATCTTCCATCTTAGGCAATACAGTAATGTATCTTGCTTTGGCTCTGCTGACCAGCTGCCACGGCAGCTTCTGGAATGGATTCTTTGGGCTCCTTCCTTACCTACACTAGACTTGAAGCAGGCATAGACAAACTCGGCCCTCCAGCTGTTTTGGGACTACTGACCATCCCTGACCACTGGTCCTATTAGCTAGGGATGATGGGAGTTGTAGTCCCAAAACATCTGGAGGGCCGAGTTTGCCTATGCCTGACTTGAAGTAAGGGGTGGGGGGAATGAAGGCTTTTCTCTCCATGGCTAACCTATTTGGGTTTACAAGCTGGTGCAGATCCCAGGGAAGTTCACATTTTTTACTTCGATGACCTGGAAATTGTGCTACAGAATACACAGACATTACAGAGCTAAAGAGGGCTGTGGTTTGCTCAGCCACCAAGGCTCTGCATTGTTATTGCTGTCAGAAGCAAAAGGAAAGCCCAGGAAAGGGATAGGATTCCTCCCAAGGTCACCCTGCGCATCAATAACCCTATTCTTATGCAGAGTGAGGTGTGCAGCTCGAAGGCACTGAAATCCTCATGCTGCACAGGATCAGGCTCCCTTCCCTTTTCACATTTATAGACTATTCATGTGGCGCTTGGCAGGAATAAATACTTCCTGCATTAGGTGATTACATTTCTCATAAGCTTATCTTGCTAGAAGCATTTTTTGTGCAACAGAGTAGCTGTTACTTGCCGAGCAGATATCACAGGATGTGCAAATAAGCTTTTTAATACACAGCTGACATCTGAGGCCATCTTGGCTTACCCGTTTTACTGTTTAACCTAAATTACAGACAGTCCCAGAACCCTGTTACAACACAAGAAAAAGCACCATTAATGATGCCACTTATTGAGGTCTTCATCAAATATTATTGGCACTGAAATTCAGAGTTCTGTATTAAAATGCCATACAATTAGTGTCATGGACTGGCTGGACACAGAGGAATAGTGAGAGTCACCAGCTGGGGAACCCCCAAGGGAAGAAGGCTCAAAGCCCGGGGAGTGGTGGTGGTGGGGCAACAATGAGTGGTCAGAGGAAGAAGAGGGAACAGACGGGGAGGAGGTGGTGTTGGAAGCTGAAGAGGTAACAGGATTTAGTGAGCAGGGAGAGTCTGTGGCAGAGAGAAGTCCAGAAGCAGAAGCAGAAGCAGGAAAGTGGAAGGACGGAGGCCAAGAGGCAGAGATGAGTCAGGCTGGTGAAGAAGCCAGGGTGTCTTCCCCTCCTGCTGTGACAGCCTCCTCTTCCCCCAGGACCCAGAGAGGTATGAAGTGAGAGGAGCAAAGGTGGGCATAGCAGTGGAGTCTCCAATTGGTTGGGAAGGACCTTGGGGAGCAGGAGTCAGGAGCAGGTCAACAATAAAAACACCAGTGTCAGGGATGTTAATTCTTTGTTCAAAGAAACCAAAACAATTCAGGCCTAAACATTAGGAAGAACTTCCTGACATTACATTAGGAAGAACTTCCTGACAGTAAGAGCTGTTCGGCAGTGGAATTTGCTACCAAGGAGTGTGGTGGAGTCTCCTTCTTTGGAGGTCTTTAAGCAGAGGCTTGACAGGCATATGTCAAGAATGCTTTGATGGTGTTTCCTGCTTGGCAGGGGGTTGGACTGGATGACCCTTGTGGTATCTTCCAACTCTATGATTCTATGATTCTAATGATCTCAACAACTCTCCCCAGTAGGTTGCAAGGACTGAAAGTCCCCATCTTTCCACAGGTGTCTAGGTCCCCTCTTCTCCAAAGTATTTCCAAGCAACCAAAAAATAAAAGCTAGAAGACAACTTTTTACCTGCGATCCTTTAGGAGATGCTTGCTCATGTTGCCACTTTCAATTACAACTGGGTAGAAATTATGGGAGGAACAAGAACATATTGTTATAGGGAAAGGGAAGAGCACAGACACCCACATGCCGCCCCCCAAAAGCTGGCTATGGGAGGGTCAGGAGAATCTCCAGAAAAGCATGCTGTGGAGGGGAGTTTCCCGTCTCCCACTCAATGAAGAATTCAAACTCAGGTTGCAGTGTCTACCAAAATCTTTAATGCTCAGATCAGTGTGATAAATGGGCAAAATGCTGTTCAAAGGCACAGCAGGTGCTACACATAGCCAAGCAACCAAAGACATTGATACACGAACAACACATACCCCAACTTAGGAGCTAACCCCTCTTAAGCTACTGCAATGCGCTCTACGTGGGGCTACCTTTGAAGGTGACCCGGAAACTGCAATTAATCCAGAATACAGCAGCTAGACTGGTGACTGGGAGCGGCCGCCAGGACCACATAACACCAGTCCTGAGAGATCTACATTGGCTCCCAGTACGTTTCCGAGCACAATTCAAAGTGTTGGTGTTGACCTTTAAAGCCCTAAACGGCCTCGGTTCTGTATACCTGAAGGAGCGTCTCCACACCCATTGTTCAGCCCGGACACTGAGGTCCAGCACCAAGGGCCTTCTGGCGGTTCCCTCACTGCGAGAAGGAAAGCTACAGGGAACCAGGCAGAGGACCTTTTCGGTAGTGGCGCCCGCCCTGTGGAACGCCCTCCCATCAGAGGTCAGAGAGATAAACAACTACCTGACATTTAGAAAATACCTAAAGGCAACCCTGTTAAGGGAAGTTTTTAGTCTGTGATATTTTAATGTATTTTGCTATTTGTTGGAAGCCGCCCAGAGTGGTGGGGGAAACCCAGCCAGATGGGCGGGGTATAAATAAAATAATAATAATAATAATAATAATAATAAATTAAGCCCCCTCCCCAATAAAATATTTGAAGGGGCTGGCACTGGTAGAGGAACAGGGGTGTGGGGGGAGCACACTGCCCCCGGTGGCACAATCCCAGTGGGGTGCCATTGTGGCTGCCCCCGCACTGGGCACCACACCCCTGCAGGCGGTGCACCATGCCCCCTTGACGCATGCCACGCCCCTGTGGGCAGCACGCCACGTCCTATCGTTGTCGATTTTCAGAGCTATCAGAAGCTTAGGATGAGGACAGGTGACAGTTCTCTGTACGAAGGTGTCCTCTATTTGAATGGCCCTGCATTCCAGGTCTGGTTTAAAGATACAGAAGGAAGAGCAGGGGCCCTGAAGTTGCCCATCAACAGATATCACCTTGGCAGCAGACTAAGTACAAACACAGAGGCAGAGTCTTCCCCACTAGAGTGAGATGTATAGTATTCCCTTGTAGAATTATAGGGTGACATAACACATCCGTCATAATATCATATACCCAACTAAGTTGTACTTGGAATCACTGAAATCAATGGGTCTAGTGACTATGACTTAGTAGGATATAACCTACTAATATTTTTAATTGCGCCTCTACACACAGCATATGCAAATTGGTGTCCATTCATTTGGCCAAGTGTCAATGGCCACTCTAAGAAGACATGTCCAATTTCTGCAACTGGGAGTATCTAGGGATGCAATATTGCATGTTCAGTCAGGCCCTTTTGTTTTCTCCTGATCCTGAGGATGTTCCGTCTAACTTGGGGATTTTACTCAATCCCCTTGTGGGTTTTTGAGATTTCCTACAACACCTGGCCTATCTTGTCAGCCATAAGGAGGTGGGGCCTTTCAGATATTATTGGATGGCAACTCCCTACATGCCTGATCATTGTCCATGCTGGCTGAGCTGATGGGAGTTGTAGTCCAAAGCAGCCAGAAAAGGCTCCTGTTCTTCACCACTGAGGAATCTGAAGCCAACTTACTTGGGAGTAAGCCCCAATGAATTCAATAGGACATACTTCTCTGGACACAGTTGGGATTGTGCTGCATTTTGCTTATTCAAAGCAGCTTTTTTAAAGGAGGAGGAGGAGGAAACGGGAGCAGCAGCAGCTGGAATTCTCAGGCTGCACAATATTAGAAGCCTGAATTTGCACAGAATAATTAGGGGTCAATATAAATCATCAGCTGAACAGTAAAAACAAATGTGGCTCCACTTTACATGGCGCATAAGTGTTTTTATGTACCAGGTCTGTGCTCTTTCCTTTAAAAGAAGACCGTAGCAGATCTGATTACATCTGCCTTTCCGTTAGAGTTTAAACAGAATATGCAACAAGCAAATATGGAATTGAGCCAGGTTTGTGTTATAAAATACACTGTCGTAGGCGAAAGCTCAGCTCCAGGCTCTCAATCCAACTCTTGGTAAATAAATATCACCCAGGGGCTATCGTGCCATCTAGTGGCACAAGAGTATTGCAAGACTGCCGGCTTGTTTTAATGCGAAGGAGCAGCACAGACACCTGTGGTCCCAAGGCTGCTTTAAGTCATTCATTAAGATTTCTAAACCATTATATTTCTTGTGCCCAGAGAGGATGGCAATATATCACAACATCCTCAGCATTCTTAGTTATTCCAATTAAATGTTGTTAAAAATCAATCACACCAGAGAGGCAGTTTCCCGTAGCTTAGCCTTCCCCAACCTGGTACCTTGGCTGGGGCAGATGGAGCTGGAGCTGCAGTCCATTTTCTGTGGCAGCCCCTGGGCTGTGGGACTCCCTTCCCACAGAGGCGCATCTCGCCCCTTCACCAGGAACCTTTTGCTAAATGCTGAAGACGCACCTCTTCCCCCTGGCCTTTGACACCTGACATATGCATTTTCAGGACTCACCCTATTCCTGTGACTGTAATTGGTTTCAGCATTTTTTAATACTAATTTTTAAATTGTTGTCACCAGCCATGGGATCTGCTAGTGAAGGACAGGTAAAACAACAAACAAACAATCAATCATCGCAGCACTGCAATTTGTGCTCCTCTCATGTAGCACACAGTGAGACTGAAGCATCGGATTGCACTCTAGAAAACAAAACACAATTTGCCCTCAAAATTCTCAGAGATACAATTTGTGTTTTTAAAGTGAGAGTGTATTTTGGCCAATTATACTATTGCTGCTCGGACATATTCCTTGTTTTACTTTAAGTTTTGATCTCATATTATTTAAAATACTTATTTTATATCTGATCTTTGTTGCTGGTAAAATTATGTTGAGCATTTCATGAAAAGGAGGCAAATCTATTTACTGCAGGTTAGATTCCTTGGTAGAAGAAAAACTGGTACTTGTGTTCCCCAAGCACACACTTTAGCAGTTATCAGAATATTCAGCTGTGTTTAATATTTCAGATTCACCTACTTAAAAAAATATCTGAGAATATTCTGTGCAATTCCAATCTTAGATACAGTTTATTAGTATTTAAATACTGGGTAACTGCTATAACAAGTAAAAAGAAATGTTTTAAAATTCAAATTCTGCTCAAAGAACACTCACATGATATGTTCAAAGTAAATTACAGAAACCATATATAAGTTTGTGTGTTCATCTGTATACAGTTGGTCAACCTTAATTTTCTTATTCTGATTGCAAATACTTTTTAAAAGCTGAGCAATTTATGGTTGGTTTCTAAAGCAATGTGTTAGAAACATCTGAAATATGGGTGGCTCCAGGACAAGGACAATGAATGGGTGAATTGCAGCCAGGCCTTCTTCCCTCTCCCTCCCCAGAATTGTGTTCCTGACATGGCTTGCCTGTGGCCTTCAGATCTTGCTGGGCTCTCAACTTCCTCCAGGTCTAGCCAGCAACATCCAAAGGGCCATGTTCCCCATCCTTGTCAAAGGGGCTGGAGACATGATTTTGGGACTCCCAGGAAACGGTCAGTTATTCTGCATGAAACTGAGCTCATATAGAACTGTAAAGGTGAATCCATCTGGATAAGCTGCAATTTGATACAATGGCAAATTTGGGAGGATATTCCCAGAATCACAGCACATGCTTTGATTGATTGTTTCAGCTGCCATTGCTCCTTACAAATGATCCTGAGGAACTCTTTGTTACAGATCTGCAGCCTAGCCTCCCGCAACCAAACACTGTCCCATTGGAGTTTGTGTTACAGAAGACTGGTGCAGACACTCCTCACAGAGCTGAAGGCCACCTAGACTGTCTTCATAGCAGGGAAGCAGGACCAACCAACCAACCGACTGTTAGCTGCTCATGGATCAAGCTGTAGATGATCCAGATCACATGTCACAAGCAGGGAAAGCAGGGGACGCACCTTAGAAAACAGGCCTGTGCAATGGACAGCTAAAAGCAGTGCTGGTCACAGGGCCCTATGCAAGATGCTAGAAGCAGAGAATGCTGATTGAAAGCTATAGAACGGTCCCCAATGCATGTCTACTGCATTACTCATAACTGTTGAATGGCTTAAGTTTTGAGGTTCATTACTGTTTCACAAGAATGTGTATCTCTTTAAAAGCCAGAAGTAAATGCCATGACCTAGTTTTGCAGCTGTGGGGCAGTACAGCAGGTGAGGATATGTTTGTGTTTAATTAAGCTGTGTCAGCAATCGGATATAGTATATAAGGAGGTCTGTGTACTTCTCAGTATCCTGGTGGGTGGGTCATGTTTTTGTAACGTTTTGCAGAGTTAATGTAACTTCTGTTATTTTCTTTAATTAAAACAATTCTCTTAATTATGCTCAGAACATGTAGTCTCCTCAGCATGCTTTCCGCAGCGCAGTTACTAAGTTTAAATTTGATAACAATAATACATATTACTCATGTAAAAGGAGCAATGCACCAAGGATTGGGGGGGGGGGCACAATTTAAGGTCACCACAGCCACCTCTGCATGCATGGAGGTTACATTTCCTGGCTACAGTTAAGATAAAAACCATGGTTTGCGGTACATGAGGGATTTGTGATCACTTTGCTCCTCCCCACTGGCACGTGGCGGAAACAGGGCACAGAAATGCCAGAGGTGAAAGGTACAACCTCAGTTGATCCAGGTGTGTTGCCTTTGTCAGTAACGTTCTGGTCCCTTGGAAGGTGAGGAAGCCGGGGTCCTTTGCCCAGAGATTGGCTCCCCGTCCCCCTGGAGGGAGGAAGAGGAGGAGCTTTAGAAGGTGTCTGCTGCTGCTGCCAGAGTGGCCATCACAGCCTCCAAATGCTCCCGGTGGATGTAGGCCACAAGCCCTCCTTGGTTGGCCCAGCGCTCGGCACCCAGAGCGCCCTCCACAGGCTTGTTGTAGGTCAGTTCCGGTAGCGGCTTGCGTTGCCCAGCCTGCCAGGACTTCAAGGCCTCCGAAAGGTCAACCATGCCTCCACCAAGGGCTAGCAGGATGGCGTGGGGGCCGCAGGAGTCCCACTTAAAGGTGCTGCCCTCCGAGAGGACGTAGGCGTCGGCCAGCCCCAGCGCCACACACAGCATCTTGTACCCAGCACCGGAGGCAAAGCACAACTGCTGCCCATAGAGGGGGGCCAGGGCTTCCTGCAGCCCCACTTTCTCATTGCTGCTCAGGACCACACGAGGGGAAGTCCGCAGCTGGGGCCGGCTTAGCGAGCTCAGGCGGGTGCCCCCATAGGAGATGCCCCAGTGATATTTGCTCTGCCACCTGCAAAAAAAGGGATGTGTCGGAGAAGGCTAGCCAGGAAAAGCACCAGAGAGTCACACTATACTAGGACCTGGTGGAGACAGCAACTGGTTGATGATGCTTTTCCCACCCCCAACAAGAACCTTGATGCAAGGAAGACGGATGGGGTGGTCATCAGTGCTGTGTGAGGGGAAAGCCAAAGGACGAGGCTGTAGCACACTGATTGCTAGAATAGAAAAACACAACTGGGATAAGAGGACAACCAAGGAATGTCCTTTGGACCCTGCCTTGAGTTGGGCTAGATGAACTGCAAGTACATTCCAACTCTACAATTCAACGATTCTATTATTAAGGGATGGGACAAATTGCCCTGGAATCAGCTCAGCAGGGTATTTTTTATAGCCAGACGGTGTGAGAGCTGGAGCTTTTGTGAGTGACGAGGCACTACACTCCTTGCATGTAGAATCATAGAGTTGGAAGAGACCACAAGGGCCATCCAGACGGGTCTGCACGGGTGCGGCCAGCATGCATTAAGAACACAGGAAGCAATTTTATACCAAGCCAGACACTTGGTCCATCTAGATTAGGACTGCCCCCACTGATAGGCAGGGGTTCTCCAGAGTTTCAGGCAGGTGATGCTGGGGATGGCATCTGGACCTGCTGCTGCATAAGATGCGCTCTACCACCAAGACACACACCTGGCTTGAGAGGGGTCCATATGCAGACATGGGCTAGATCAGGTGATAATGCCGAACAGGGCTGTCTTTAGCATATGTGACGCCGGGGTGCAAAGATCCACCCAGCGCCCCCAAATTTAGTGCTGCCCACGTCTACACCCAAGATATACTTCTCCGTGGTTGCAGGTGAGGCCACAGCAGCAGCAGCGGTGCCGTGCTCTTCTGATTCACGCTGCCATCGCCCTTCATGAACCGGGCACCCGAGCTCCGCAAAGGCGCGCAGCTTCACACCCAGGCACTTGTAAAAGCTCCCCAGGAGGAGGAGGAGGAAGGAGAAGAAGAGTGACGCAGCAGCCGTACCAACAGCAGGCGAGAGAGGAATGCCTCTCCATGCAGGGCGGGCTCTGGGGTGGAGAAAGTGGCCAGGGTGGAGGAGGAGGAGGCAGCCGGCTTTGAATGTCAGCTTGATCAAAATTATTTATTATTTCATAACAGGTAGTTAAGAGCTTAGGCGGCTTCAGCGGCAGGTGCCTGGCGCCCCCCAGAATTCAGCACCCAGGTGCCCCGCACCCCTTGTACCCCCAGGTAAAGACAGCCCTGATGCCAAGCCTCCCCACTTGAGCCAGTGGAATTGAAAAGCAACAACTTCTCTAGATGAAACATGGATTAAAGCAAAGCTTCACAGTAGCAAGTCTGGGTCAAGCCTATTCCCTCAGCATGCACCAATGGGTACCCAACGGGCACCTGTGCAAGAGTGCCCTGTGGTGGTGCTGTTACCTGCGTGCTGGTAGCTTTTCCTGGAAGAAGGGCTCGTTGATGATGCCTAGGACAGGCTCGCCTGAGTGACGGTTGTAGACGCCTATCAGCACCAGCGCCGAGCGCAGCCCTGAGGGGTGGATGCCATCCACAGGCAGCACATCGCCACGCCCACGGATGTACTGATTGGTGGAATCTGAGGAGAGAGAACCTGTGAGATCGCCAGTTCCAAGCCTGGTGAAGGAAGTTGAGAGTAAGGCTCAAAGAGCTCCTCCTTACAGCAGAATTCCCATTTTCTAAATGGGCAGCAGAAGGGCCCCTTCATGGTGGAAGGTCCGTAGCTCAGTGGTAGAGCACCTGCTCTGCATGCAGAAGGTCCCGGGTGTCGGTTCCCAAGCATCTAAAAGTAGGCCTGGAGAAACCCCATGCTGGAAATCAGGAGAAGCACTGCCGGCCAATGCAGACAACACTGGCTGAGATGGACTAAGGATCTCGCCCAAGTGCTGGGCAGCTTTCTCTGTGTCTGGAGCCCAGACTTTGCAGGCATAAGGTCCCAGGTTCATTCCTTAGCATTTCCAGCTAGGGAAGTAAATGAGGAGGTAGCAGGTGATAGGAAAAACTTTTTTATAGCTTTTTAAAGCTTTTTCCTATCTCTCTCTCTCTCTCTTTTCTTTTCTGTCCTTTTCCACTATGTTTTTATCTTGTTTAGACTAATGTTGGGTTAAAAAGATATTTGATATTAAGTTTTGTATTTTTCTCTATAAACTAACAAAATTGATTGGTTGATTTTTTTTTAAGGAAATCTCTCTGCCCGAGACCCTGGAGAGCCACTTTTAGTCAGAGCAGAGCAGCCATTGCCGACCTGGTGCATCACCCAGGGGCTTCGGAGGAAAACTCCCATCCATTTCAATCAGAACAGCCATGCTGGTTGAGGATGATGGGAGTGGTAGTTCAAAACACCCCCACGTAGATACATTAAAGCAAGCAAGCAAAAATCCCCATGGAGGAAGATCCTCTTGCCCAACTGAGCCCAAACTCTTATTTCCCGACCCCATGGAGTGCTCAATCCAACACCTGCCCTTGACGCATGGCTTACCTATGGGATCGATCCACACAGCCATGCTCTCTGTGGAGATAGTCACAGCTACATCATTCAGCGCTGGGTCTGAAAGCACCACTTCCTGATGAATAGCTGCAGCCAGCAGCTCGGCTGCTGCTTGGTTCCGGTCAAGGACTTTTTCCAAGAGGGCAGCAGTTTCTTGTTGTGTGGCGCAAACCTGCACCACCACCGTCTCCCCTAGAAGTCCAAAAAATAAAGTTTAGTGTGCTGGAGGGCTTTTCCTTGGACTCCTGGCTAAGAAAGAATGCTGCGCTCTCTCTCTTCTAGGACACCACTTGGGAAAGAAATATAGCTCAGTGGAAGAGGATCTGCTTTGCATGCAGAAGGTCACAAGTTCAATCCCTGGCATCTCCGGACAGGACTGGGAAAGTGCCCCCACCCAAAAAACCCAAGAGAGCTGCTAGTCAGCATAGACAATGTTGAGCTAGATCAATCACTAACCTGAGTCAGCTCCCATGGCGTACATTCTGGAACAGCAAGGACACACTGCAAATCTGCCTCTTGAGGGATCTCTCAGGGAGCAGGTTTATTTCACTCCACCCTCAGTGAATGACCTCAGTCCATGCAAGCGCAGGTCCTCTATACCACAGAAACCCCTTAATTAGGCCAAGGTTAGGGAAGCTATGACCCTCCAGGTGTTGTTGCTGGACTACAGCTCCCATTATCGCTGGCCATTGGCTGTATTGGCTGGGCTTGACAGAATCTGGAGTCCTAGAGTATCTGGAGGGCCAGATTGTTAGGCTGTGCCAACCTTAGAATAAGGCCTGCCCATCTGTGAGAGGATGGGGCAGAATAAGCCTGCCCCCCAGATTTGTAGCCCTATCTCTACCTCAAGCTCCTCACTGGTGGGAAAGACCTCCACAACCTCGTGTGACAGGGCTTGACAGAAACTCCCTACGCTCCACGCTTGTCCATGAGCTGAAGTGCACCATAGCAGCATTCAGGCTGGCTCAGTATAGCATTTTTGCAGATTTGCAGTATAGCAGATTTGCATTTAAGGACATGCTCCTGCTGTGAGAGGCTCTTCTGGTGTAGGAAGGAAGAGACTGCGAGACTAGAGTTATATTTATTGGCTTCAAACCATCTATTCTGTTCTTAGAAGCACTGGAAATATGCAGCTCTTAGGAGGCAAAGCCCCCAATTCGAGTGAAAGTCATCTGTCCTTATGTCCCATTGCTATCAATGGCATGTTAGGAACAACCCACTTTGAGTTATTTTAATTTCAGTGGGACATGAAGTGTTATGAGTATTAAAAACAAATAAGTGAATAGCCAAATAGCCATCAGTACAATCAATTAAAGGCAGTATCTAAACAAATTTCAGAGAAACTACAAGGGGTAATGCATAGGGGTTCCTCAGATGACTAGTTGTTGTGAAAAGGGTAGATTTGAAAAATATAAGGCCAATAAGAAAGGTCAAGTGCAGTTCATAAAAGTTTTTTGAGGGCACCAAAAGGGACCTGGAGGTGGAAGAACTGTCTTTAGGAATAGAAAACAGAGTCTAATTTCAATAATAAAGTATCTGAAGAAGTGTGCATGCACATGAAAGCTCATACCAATGACAAACTTAGTTGATCTCTAAGGTGCTACTGGAAGGAAATTTGTAATTTTGTTTCAAGCATAAAGTACATCAGAGTCTGCAGCAACAGAAGATGATGGATCAGCCAATGATTCTAATTAAGATAAAGTTGAGAAAGAGGACCAGAAGTTTGATAGAGCAATTACTAAAAATTTGCCCTCTCCCTGCCACTTAAGGACGCCATCACTCACCAAGGCCATTTTCAAATTTGTTGGACTCCTCACCACGGATATGATCTTGTAATTCTGGAAACTGGTAGTGCCAACAATGGAGAAGGGGAAAGGAAGAAGAGAGAGTGGCTTAGTCACACTATTGAGTCAGTTCTAAGAGAATGTTATTTTGGTCTTTCTGCCCCATCACCCCAAGAAAGAGACAACTGTGCATCAGAGCAAATCAGTGCTTGGAATCAATTAGTTCGGTTTAATGATGTTCATGGAATTAGGACAAATATCTCTAAACTGCATGTGAGAGTAGCTTCCATAATTGTCAGGTGAACTGTTCATTTTAGGACAGAATTCTGAACAATTTCTAATTCATTTTCAAGTTCATTCTCTCATATGTGTTTTTAGCTCTTTAACCCCTTAGGGCTTTTATGTTTTAAGTTCATAATTGGTGTGTGTCTGTGTTGATGGACTGGAGTATTTAAAATAACCCAGACTTTTCTCCTTAATGCACTAGCACTATTTGAATGGCTGGTCCTGCTTTGACATGTCTGCGTTCTGTAATGTTCTTAGTAGGTTGGGCAGCCTTACACACACACACACACACACAGGCTTGTGACTAGATCTAATTCTTCTCTCAATCCCAGGGAAAGAATCCTCTCTACAGGCACTCCCATGTGTCTAATAAACTGAGTTATGGCCCCAAAAATTTCCTCCCCCATTTCAAATTGTTCATCCATGATTAGATGACATAATCTTATTATTATCTTGAGCTCCAAAGAGCTCAAGCAGGCATACTTGGTTCTCTCTCCCCCCATTTTATCCTCACAGTGACTCTGTGAAGTAGGATAGGCTGACATAGGAAAACTGGTGCAAGGTCACCCAGGGAGCTTCATGGATTTGAGCCCTGGTCTCCTAGTCTAACACTCTATACCACACAACTCTTGGGCAAGCCACTGTTCTCTTGATCTAATTTGTGGATAGTAATAATGGCCTACCTTCGTAAGGTAGCCTTACAGAGTAATTTTGAGGATTACTGGGTAAATTATGCAAACACCATGCAATATATGACAAACACTTTATAGATGTGAGCTGTTATTATTCCAACAGGTGAAGAATGAAGGCACCTGGATGTTCCCACTATCACAACCATTGGGAGCAGTGTGGCTTAGCGACTGCGCATCTCCTTTACATGCAGAAGGTCCCAGGTTCAATCTCTGGCTTTTCCTGGCAGGGCTGGGACAGGAGCCTGTCTGAAGCTCATGAGAACCAAGGCCAGCCAGTGTGGGTAATGCAGAGTTAGATGGTGCGATGGTCTTCTGATAGTCTTATGGCTCCAGCTCAATCCCAGGTCCTGCTGGGTTGCAATTTAGGAGAAGTGCAGCAGCCACTATGAGCTTTTCCCCTTCTCCATTTCCCCTAGCTCTGGCCTGCGATTGCTATATAAGCCCTTCTTTATGTATCCTACAGTGATGGGGCCCCTTCCCCACAGCAGATACCTTTTGCCCCACATCATGCTTGATAACCTCTTGGATCAGCACGTCGGCCAACGTCTTGAAGTCCTGCAAGAACTTCTTGTTCTTGTCTGCTCCTCTCTTCTCCTCAATGAGCAAGCTGAAGAGCGCCTCCTCTTGACGGCAAAGCTGGGCAATGCAGGCTGCTTTCTCCGATGCCGCAAGCAGACTCTTCAGAAGAGCCACCATGGTCTGGGGCAGGGGAAGGAAGAAGGCAAAAGCAACCGTGATTGCAAATTCAAGAGTCACGTTCCTTCATCCTAAACCCCATCCTCTCGGATTTGCTACAGTGCATGGAGAAGCCCAGAGGGAAAGGTGCAGTGATGCAGGAGACAAGATTCCTAGGTTACTGTTCCATCGCTTGGGGTGTAGTGGAAGCCAGCATAGTACTGTGCTTAGAGTATTGGACCATGGAGGTCCAGGTTCAAATCCTCAGTCAGGCACCAAGCTGCCCACACCTAATAATGAGATGGCAAGATTGTTGTGAAGGATAAGGAGGGATGGGGAGAAGAACCTTGTATGTAGCCCTGAGTTCCTTGAAGGAAGGAAAGGGTTAAAATATGAACAAGTACAGCTGCAATCCTATACTCCTGGGAAGTAAGCCCTATGGAACAAGGGTGACTTTGTTCCAAGTAAAAAGGCATAGGATTGCAAAGTCACCTATGTGCAGACCAGTACGGAGCCTTTTTTGGGGGGTGGGATTCTGTGTTGCTGTTTAATTGCTCCAGTGTCACTCAGTTAGCTAGCCACCCTGAAGAGAATAAACCCAGAAAGATACAGTGCTACCTATTGAAAGTGGAGGGGCAGAGAGAAAGATTAACAGTGCGACCCTATGCATGTTTACTCATCTCCTGAGAAAGTATGCACTGATGCACTCCACAGCACTAAAGGAAGGAACATGTACTTCCTACCAAGGAGAATCTCACCTAAGAGATCTACAGCAAACTTTTTTAGAACTAAAATAACCACCTGATGAAGTTAAACAACAGATCAACAGAGCCAGACTGATACCCAGAGAGAACCTGCTGCAAGACAGACCCAAAAAAGAAAATAACAGAACACCACTAGTTATCACACACAGCTCCCAAGTTAAAACAGTACAACGCATCATCAGAGATCTACAGCCTCTCCTGGACAATGACAGCTCCCTTTCTCAAGCTCTGGGAGGAAGACCTTTCATTGCCTACAGACAGCCACCCAATCTTAAACAACTCCTCACCCACAATAATACAACCACCAGACTTAACATGGACACTGGTACCAGAGCCTGCAATAAACCCAGATGCCAACTTTGCTGCCACATACACCCGGACAACACCATTACTGGCCCCAACAACATCCAACATACCATCTCAGGACTATTTAATTGCTCATCTTCTAACATTGTGTATGCCATCAAATGCCAACAGTACCCTTCAGCTCTCTATATTGGACAAACAGGCCAAACCCTACGCCAAAGGATAAATGGACATAAATCTGACATCAGGAATCACAAGACAGAGAAACCAGTAGGAGAACACTTCAATCTCCCAGGACATTCTATACAAGATCTCAAAGCAGCTGTTTTATTACAGAAAAATTTCAGAAACAGACTGGAAAGAGAAGCTGCTAAATTGCAACTCATTACCAAGCTTAAGACCATGGAGACACCTGGTATGAACAGAGACATAGGATTCTTATCTCATTATACATGATCAAGCTTTCTTTAGCACCTCAGTCCTTGCTCCCCCCCCCAAGACCAATTGCAGTCATTAACAGTCGTTAACAGTCATCAACAGGTTTACCACTCCTATCAGCCCATCACCCATTCCCATCACCCCCCACCCTCTGAATATACATAAGGGTCTGGTTACTTCTGTTTCAGTGTATCTGAAGAAGTGTGCATGCACACAAAAGCTCATACCAAAATAAAAACTTAGTTGGTCTTTAAGGTGCTACTGAAGGAATTTTTTAATTTTGTTTCGACTCAGACCAACACGGCTACCTACCTGTAACTACCAAGGAGAGTTAGAGATGTATACAGCAGGAAGACATAGTGTTCATTCCCACCTCTGAGAACAGTGCTGGAGTGAATGACCAACAAAAGCTCTGGGATTTTGCCCAGGCTTCTATCATCTGATAAGAATAATGGATGGAAGCATAGCACTTTGCATTTTTATGAGCTCTTAAAATTCATTTCACTGGTGTTTCTTGCAATTAGCACCTCTATGCTACAGATGCCTTTTGCCAACAGCATCCAGTATCCTGACACACCTCTCTTGCTATGAAAAGCTCTCAGTTGCAACCCCAACATAAAAAGATAAAACGCCAAATATTAGGTAGTTAGGGGAAGGACACTAGGGACATTCCAGAGTAAACCCTTGGCAATATTCTTCTTGGTCCACAGCCACAGGCGACAGACACACACACAGGAGGAGGAAAAGGAGGTTAAAAGGGAGGGGGAAATGGAGCAGGGAACAGTGGATTTGAATGTCCTTTCCTATTAATTGCTAGAATCCCTCTTTATGCTTATGCATACTGTATTCAATAAAGGGGCAAGAACCTCTCTCCTAGCACAATAGTGAGAAACCTCTGGCCCTCCAGAGGTTGTCAAGCTACAATCCCCATCAGCCCTTGCAAGAATAGTCAATGACAAGGGGTGATGGGAACTGTAGTTCAGCAACATTTTGCGGACCAAAGGTTCCCCATCTCCACTTTAGAACTTTTTAAGCAGCTTTGACTACATATTTCATAGCCCATGTAAACCATGGCTCTGTGTCCTAAATTTCGACCTTCCTATTCAGCACCATCCCACTCCGATTATTATTACTGGGATCCACACACCCGCGGGACCCCAAATAAGCCCCCCCCCGACCCCAATACACCCCGGCGTCGGCCGGCGTGCCACGTCACGGAAATTAACGCCTTCGCTGCCGGATGAGAAGCCGCTCGACGTTCCGCCTGCTGCCGCGCCCCGCGCCAGTTTCCGTTCCCCGGCCGGCCGGGCAGGGCAGGGCAGGGCAAGACACCCGCAGACCTGGAGGAACCGGGGCAGCCCCGCCCTTCGATCCGCCGGCGCTGGGCCAAATCGAGGGGGAAGCCCCGCGGCGCATCTTCCCCGCTCCCGCGGCGCCCGTTTCTCACCTGTCTCCCGGCCAGGGCTCCGCGCAGCTCTAGCGCCTAAGTTCTCCAGGAGAGGAACTGCCGCCGGCTGGATCGCAGCTCGCACTTCATTGAGTCCACGCCTGCCGGGCCAGGAGGCGGATGCCCAACTCTGCCCCGACGGACCTGAAACATGTGATTCTGTGTTCGGCCCCTCGCAGGGGCGGGGAAACATCAGGCGACGCAGCGCTCCGCTCAGGATCTCCCCGAAGGCACCCTTCCTTCACCCTGACACCGAAAAGGGGGCTGTTGTGGTTTGCGTGGCTGATGGGGAAGAGCGAGGCAAGGCAAGAGCAGTAAATCATACCGAGACACGGTGCAATCAACGGGGATCAAGGCTCAAGGGAGTCTTTGATAATTGAATTCATTCATTCAGCATACCGTTTGCAAATTACTGGCACGTAGCACATTCGTCTAGAGAAGAAAGCCCCACTGTGTGAAATAGAATACAACCCCTGGGTTGTATGCAAAGAGCTGCAGGCAGCATTGACTATAGTACAATCCTATCACACTGAATTCAGTGGGACTTTGTCGCAGGTAAGCATTAATTTCTAACAGAAGTAGTGCCAAGGCTCATGCCTGCCTAGAAGTCACTGCATGCCAAGCAAAAGTTCTTGGTATATTATTCCTAAAATTTCCAGGTGCTGTAGAAAAAGTGACAGTGCAACCCTACACATGGGTTACCCAGAATTAAGTCCCACCCAGTAGCGTTTACTTCCTACTCCCAGTGATTATGTTTATGATTTTTTCCTAAAAACAACATCAGCTTTGGTCTGCACTTTAGCTAGAATATCCTAATCCCAGGTTGTAGTTTTATTTACTGCTGTAGAAAAAAGTATTCTGTAGGCACACAGACAAAGTGGTGAGTTGTTTCCTAGTTCCTTTAAAAAAATTATTAAAGATTTTCTTGGTTTACAAAAGTACATGCCTTGTCTCTTTTTCCAGGTTGTACATACAGTCTTTCTTACAAATCAGTTACATTTGTTGTGAGACATTAGTGTTGAGTACAGTATAAGGTTGGGGAAGAAGGGGGGGGAGAGGAGGGGTAGGGTGTTGAGGCTTATATTCTTTTGTATAGTGTACATGTGGGGTTTTGTGTCAGTGTCAACTGGGTAAGTTCTCTTTCTATTTGTATACATTTCCTTGGTGGTGAGAGGTATTAGTGGGGTTTGTTTGCAGTGGGGTTTGTTTGCATGGGGGGGGGGAGGGCTTGTTGGGTCAGGTAAGCCAGATTGATTCATATGCTGTCTTCTTGTTGGGCTGTGTATGTGATATCCTAGTTCCTTATCTGGCAGTTCACAGATCCTTTATCAGTTTAGAGCTGCCAATACAGTCTGAATGAAGAATTAAGGTTTATTTATTAATTAAGGAGCTCAAGGTAGCATATGTGGTTCTCTAATTTTTTTCTGAAAGATAGTGAACCATGCCTGCTCAGAAGTAAGCACTATTGAATTAAACTGAGTTTAAAAGGTAAAGGGACCCCTGACCATTAGGTCCAGTTGTGACCGACTCTGGGATTGCAGTGCTCATCTCGTGTTATTGGCTGAGGGAGCTGGCGTACAGCTTCCAGGTCATGTGGCCAGCATGACAAAGCCGCTTCTGGTGAACCAGAGCAGCACACGGAAACGCCATTTACCTTCCTGCTGTAGCGGTACCTATTTACTGTATCTACTTGCATTTTGACGTGCTTTCGAACTCCTAGGTTGGCAGAAGCTGGGACCGAGCATCGGCAAGCCCTAGGCTCTGTGGTTTAACCCACAGCGCCACCCGCGTCCCAGTTTACTCCCAGGTAAATTAGATTATGATTGCAGCCCTTGAGTGGATGTTTTCATAAAGACTGGATGCTGTGCAACTGTAAGGCAGCCTTCTCTAAAAGTGGTGCTCTCCAGCTGTTTTGGGCTACAAGGACAAAATTAGGGGATACAATTGGGCTAGAACATGGAATGTCCAAGTGCTCATCGGTCCCAGGGAGCTGGTAGTCCAACAACATCTGGATGGCCACAGCTGCCTCCTGATCCCTTGGGTGGTTGCCACAGTGAAAGTCACAACTCATATCTTAGGAAATTGAGGTAATTTTAATCCGTTTTAGATTAATTTAATGGTTTTAATTAGATTAAAATCAGGAAGTGGGGGCTTCCTGGTTACTTTTGGCACCATTCCCCTCTGGAGGCAGCTGCCCACAGGAAATAGTGGAAACATCAAGGGAGAATTTAGAAGCCAGGAGTTTATTCTCTTTCTAACTTGGGTCTTATTTTGTGTGGTAAGGATAAATGTTGTTGTTGATTAATTATTACCTTCAAAGAAGCCGGAAGCTTGTGTGGCACAGCAATTAAAGAACCGCTAGCATTGCAGGGGGTTGGACTAGCTCACCGTGAGGATCCCTTCCAACGCTACGATTCTATATTCGTAGACTTCTGAGCCTCGAGTAAGATTTGTGCACAGGTTTGTTAGGTGGAGCCATAGAAGTAGGAGGTAGGAGGCGGGCGGGCGCGGAAACCGCCTTATTTTTACGTCCGGACGTGGAGCAGCGCCCTTTTCTTTTTTTATCCTTCCGCTTCCGTTCACGTGACGCCGCGTTCTGGCGGAAGTGAGGGCAGTGATGCGTCAAGGCGGACGTCCAGGTTTATGCTTGGGCGGCAACTGTAGCGGGAGCTGCCAGCCCTTCTCCGGGGGCAGCGGCGGGGATAATGGAGGCGGTAAGTGGCAGCGGGGCTCGGATGTTTCCGTCTCGTGCTCCCTCCCTCCTTCCGCTCGGCTAGTAGGAGGGAGGGAGGTTTCCTGCTGCTGCTCCCTTTCCCCACCCTTAATAGAGAGCTCTGGGGGCCGCCCGGCATGGACTTCATTAGGTGGATGGGGGTCTTTTAAGCGAGTGGGTGAGGCTACAGAATCATGGCTGAGTTGGAAGGGACTCCGAGGGTCGTCTAGTAGTGCAACCCCTTTTGCCCAACGAGGAACTCGAACCCAGGACCCTGAGATTAATAGTCTCGCGCTCTTCCGACTGAGCTATCACATCAGGGCTAGATTGTGTGTGTTGTGTCAATATGTGTAGCTATATGTCTCCGTCTACTTTGTTTCATAAAATTTATGCGCTGCTTGATTGTAAAAAACCAGACCAAGCCTCAAAGCACTTAACAAAAAGATAAAACAGTGAAATCGAGAAAGGTTCGTGACCCTCCTAAAACATGCAGAAGTTAAGAGACTAGAACAGATTAGAATCACTTCAACTTCCTAAGCATCTGGGTAGGCTTGTCTAAACAGCAGAAGTTTCAGCAGGTGCTGGATCTTTCCAGGGCACAGTGGAGGCGCCTGCTTGAGCTCTCAATAGCCTGGGAGTTCCATAGCTGCCATATTACAAAATGGTTGAGTTCTTACAAGTGCAGAATGGGTATTACGTGGCATCTGTAGTAGTACCATATAGGCTGATCAAAATGGTCGAGTGAGCACATGTATATATTATATACTGCATGTGTATATGTGTGTGTGTATAGATATATAGGGACACAGGTGGCGCTGTGGGTTTAACCACAGAAACTAGGGCTTGCCGATCAGAAGGTTGACGGTTCAAATCCCTGTGACGAGGTGAGCTCCCGTTGCTCGGTCCCAGCTTCTGTATGTGGCAGCAAAGTTGGCATCTGGGTTTATTGCAGGCTCTGGTACCAGTGTCCATGTTAAGTCTGGTGGTTGTATTATTGTGGGTGAGGAGTTGTTTAAGATTGGGTGGCTGTCTGTAGGCAATGAAAGGTCTTCCTCCCAGAGCTTGAGAAAGGGAGCTGTCATTGTCCAGGAGAGGCTGTAGATCTCTGATGATGCGTTGTACTGTTTTAACTTGTTCCTGGTTGTCAATGCAAATGTTACTGCAGCCTGATTGTAACTATTCATGCTTAAGACAGAGCTATAGGGGTGTAAAAGAATGTCTGGGGTGTTGGCGGGGGCACATAAAAATGCTAGCAGCTATTTCTGTGACTGATTTGAAAAGCTTTAAGATGCAGTTATCTCCTCAAGTACATTTGCTGATCTGGATCACTGCTGCCTATCTTCTCTTTAAGGATACCTTGGACCACAATGAAAAAAAAACCCACTTATTTTAACTGGGTATAGGATTGCAAGTTAACTTAGCCACCTCCTTCCCTCTTTGGGAATGAAAAGGAGGCGGAACCAGTGCTGCTAACCATCCACTGTGACTATCTCAGCAAAGAAGCCATTTGCCTTGGCAGTAACTGCTGTCAGTAAAAGTAACTTCTTTGCAAAGACAGCCTTAACCTCTGAGAACTGTGTGCACTGATGGGATGCACAGCAGCAGTGTCTTCTGATTCCTCCTGGAGGGAACGTGGAGCAGGCAAAGATCACAGTCCTTTGCACAGTTAGATTAACTCCATTAGATTTACTTCTGAGTAACCATGAGTATAGGGTGCGATGTGGCCTAGCATGTTGTGGCGTTGTGAAATATCTGCACTGTCTCTGTGCTTATCCTCCTTTCAAGATACAGTAATGTGTGTTCTATTCATGGCGATGCTTCAATGCAACAAGCATAATGCAATATGCTATTAACATTCTTTTATAAAAATAGTTATGAGGCATTATTATCCCAGAAGCATCTTTTAAATCCACCTCAATTTTTCTTTTTAATATTTCTTTTCATTAAATCAAAAACATGGAATTCTATATCACGTAAGAACTAAGGAAATGGAGAGAGAAAATACAACATACC
This sequence comes from Zootoca vivipara, assembly GCF_965207765.1. Taxonomy (NCBI): domain Eukaryota; kingdom Metazoa; phylum Chordata; class Lepidosauria; order Squamata; family Lacertidae; genus Zootoca; species Zootoca vivipara. The sequence continues at coordinate 3,327,269 of NC_142584.1, forward strand.
ATAGTTAAAAGAAAAAATTAAACATAAAAAGGAGAGTGGCTCAAGTTTGAGTTGCTGCATTCAGAATCCTGGGAAGAAGAATACTTATTAGTATTGGAGTATAATAACATGCCCCTTTTTGTTTTGTTTTGTAAGTATCGGTCTGTTCTCCTTGGAGGTCTTGTGATATTCTCACTTTGAAGAGTTACTAATAATTCTAAGTCGTGGTGTATTTCACTGGAGGCATTTGATCTAACCTAATAATTTGCCAAAGCTTTGTGCCCCTGGAATGAATTTGAAATGTTGCCTCTGCCCTGCCAGCTTGCTTATTTTTTTTAAAAAAAAACCCTGGCTGCTGGGTGCCTCTTTCCTGTGTTGTGGAGGCTGTGGGAGAAACAATGGCATGGCAGAATTATTGGTGTGCTCAGGCGTGGTCAGGAATAGGAAGCCATAAAGCCTGCTCAGCTTGTTTTCTGGTGAGTATTAGATACCAACGGGTGAAATCATGGCCAGAAGCCTTACTGTAACAGCAAATCTTCAAGTTCTCTGAAAAAGGAGGAGGGCAATTTCTCCAGCTGCCTTTAAATCCAATTATCTATGCTCATGAGAGCCTGTCTCCTCTCTGTTTCTGTTGCTGTTTGCTACATGTGAGCCGAGGCCTGTTGCCACTGAGCCCGTGACCTTCCCTAGTCTAATCCTAATTCTTATTTATATCCCCCAATGGTGCCTCCTGCATGACGCACAAACTGGTGTGGGACTACAGCAGGAGTGACAGCCCACCAGTCCTGGACACTGGCAAGCAGAGAGAGCTGGCACACATACATGGGTGATGGGGGTTCAATAGGTTTGCAGGCTACATATGTGGGGAAGGGCTGGGCTGCAGTGAAACAGGCTTCTTTTAAATGCAGATATTTATCTGTATTGCTCACACTATGTGAGATTGCCTGCCGGAGTGTGTGTTGAAGCTAAATGTTGGGTTTATGTACAGATGGACTGTAGTTAAAGAATCCCTGCACATATGGAGGCTTCTGTAGTGGGAATTGTCTTTTTAAATGAGATACAAAACAAAAAAAGTAATACCGGTAATTCTTTTTAAAATTATAAAGGTGATTGCAATTCACATTCAAGGATTTATAGTTACAAGGCGCATGAACTTGGTGGTGGTGGTAATAATAATAATAATAATAATAATAATAATAATAATAAATTGTGCCCTGCCCATTTGACTGGGTTGCCCCAGCCACTCTTATCAGCTTACAACAAAATATAAAAACACAGTGTGAAACATTCAAATATGAAAAACTTCACTAACAGTAAAGGGCTGCTTTCACATATCTATGAAAAATGATATAGTTGTCCAGCTCTTTGACCTCTGCTGGGAGGGCATTCTTCAGGGTAGCCCCTCTGCCTGGTTCCCTGTGGCTTCAGGTCTCGCAGTGAGGAAACCCCCCCCCCCGAGGCCCACGGAGCAAGGCCCACCTCAGGGTCTGGGCTGGACAATGGGAGTGAAGAGGCTCCTTCAGGCCTACAGGGCGAAGGCTTTAAAGGTCAGCACCAGCAATTTGAATTCATAGAATCGTGAGAGTTGAAAGAGACCCAAGGGTCATGTCCAACCATGATTACTATATCTCTCATTTTTGAATGTTTGGTAATCTGCTCTAGTAAGGCATTATAAGTATTCAGTCTGGCTTGGTGGTCTATAGCAGACACCCACAGTTATGTAACTGTTGTTTCTTTCTCCTACAATTTTTACTCATATACTCTCAATCTGCTTTTCATGCTCCACATCATGGATTTCTTCACAAGTCTACACAATGTGACGCAATGTGGCGCTTCTGTGCATGCGCGCAGGTCACGGATGCGCTGAACCCAGAAGTAACCCGTTCTAGGACTTCCGGGTTCGGTGCGTCCGTAACCTGAAAAGACACAACATGAAGTGGTCATATCCTGAGGTATGACTGTATATCCCTCAATTCCTACATTTCATTCTCATCCCACCAGGTTTCAGTAATGTCTACCAGGACATATTTGCCATCCTGTATTAAAAGCTCAATTTGTTTCCCATACTGTGTGCATTTGTGTAGAGACAGACAACTGAAACCATAAGCCGTTCCTCCAGCTGCTTCCTTCCTGTAGTATCTTGCCCTTTAGCCGGTTTCTGGAGCAGCTTCAATTATGCAAAATCAAAAGAGAAACTTACCCTGTGGAAACCTTCTCTTTCTTAAAAATATTTTTCCCCACATCCTTACATGAGAGGCTATGCACAGATGATTTATTGAATTTATATTCTGCCCTATACAGTGGTATCTCTACTTACGAATTTAATGCATTCCGAACGCACATTCGTAAGTCAAAAAAAATTGTAAGTCGCATCCCATAGGAATGCATTGGAAGAAAAAAATTCGTAAGTCGAAACAACCTTATCTAAGAATTCGTAAGTAGAAAAAATCCTATCTAAACCGCATCCAAGATGGCAGATGGAGCTCCATTCGTAAGTAGAAACATTTGTAAGTAGAGTTATTCGTAAGTAGAGGTGCCACTGTACCTGGAGGTTTCTTGATTCACGTTTAATCTGGTGCCAGAGGCCATGTAGAATTGTTCTGGAGTGCCCACGTCTGTACTGAAGGCTACAAACTTCCTGCAGAATGTATGTTAAGAAAACTGTGTCATGACGCTGGAATACTGCCGTGTAAGTTACGCTTCTTGAGAACTTTTGTGTGTGTGTGTGTGTGTGTGTGTCTCCAACAATCTGGATTTTGTTTGATTTACTTACAGTCCTTGAGACTGAGAACATGGAAAAATTTTGCACACCACATTTCTGAAATAATTTTGTTCAGCACAAATTCATCTCAGAACACCTTCTTGTCACCTGCAGCAAGATGTTTGCTAGTTTTGGTTTCAACCAGTGCAATCTGCTTGGGAAGCCTGCTTTTTGGGTTATCTTTGGCTTACATTTTCTCCTGTAAACACCGTTTTGTGTGTGTGTGTGTGAGGTAGACAAACGTCTTTCTGTAGGCAGACTCCTGGTTAGACTGCAGTAAGAATCTTGGCCCAGAGTTCAGTTTAAATTGTACTGTACAGGTTTTGTTGCTCAGGTGAGGCTTGGCCACACTTCCCTTTGCTGTGGAGGCCTTTCCTATTTTAACATGGCCAGGCTCTCCGGGCAGGTTTTGAATGGTGGCGGCTTCCTTCCCAGCTTGGAAGTGGACAGCTGGGGTTTGTCATGCCCTGGAAACTCTGCTGACCATTGTGGGAGCGCAATGAAGTTTTCGTGGGAGAGGGGACAGGAGTCACCGAGGGCACAGTTTCACCCTCCCAGCTGCCGGGAAGGAGCCTGCAGAAGTGCTATTGTCAGCATTTCCCCGTGCTGTGCTCACATTCCCTGGCTTTAAGGAGGTGGGTCTCCTGAGCTGGAGGTCTTAGTTGCATCCTGGACATGAAAAATGAGTGTGTCCTCCCCCTTCACGCACAGAAGCAATCTCTGAGGCATGTCTTCCTGCTGTGCCACCATGTGCTTTGTGCACCTGTGTTTGTGCATGGGTTGTATCTGTGTGTACATAGGTTTTCTTCCTTGCACCATCCTAACCATCCTGTGAAGGAACTAGGCTGAGTAATAGCGACAAGGTGAGCTTCGATGAACCCGTTCAAATCCTGATAGCCTGGATGTCCAAGACCCTTGTTTCTTTCCTTTCTGAACTGTTCATACGATAGTTGCAGTCAAGCATCTCTCTTGCATATGTCTGTCTTTGTGTGTACGAGTCAGTCAATCTTCCCTTAGCTCAGATTTGGGGAAGCTGTGACTTTCAAGGTGGCATTCAGCTACACCTCCCATAATCCCAGACCATTGTCTGTGCTGGCAGCTGCAGGATGCTGGAGGAGTTGTAGCTAATCACCCCATATCTCCTATTTCTCTGTGTTTTATTCTTTGCAGGCCACTGTTCCTGAGAGTGGACTGGAGAAAAGCCTGCCCTCGTCAGAAGGTGAGTGTCACACCTCGGGAGGATGCTCTGGGTTGCTGAGCAGAGGATGGTCTATGTGTGTGATGACATTATGAAGATATGGCGCTTGTAATGTGCCTTTGGAGAGCACTCTTCACCTTTCAGTCAGCAAGACCCTTCTGGATGACAGGATACTCACAGGCCCTATTGCAGTGCTCCCCAACCTTTTTATCGCCGCGGACCAGTCAACGTTTGATAATTTTACTGCGGCCCGCTGAGGGGGGGCCGTTGATTTTTTCGTTGATTATTTATATTTTATTTAGATTGTTTTGATTTAATAATTTTAATTTAATTGTATTTAATGTTCCTTGGGTGGCCCGGTACCAATTGATCCATGGACCGGTACCGGTCCGTGGCCCGGGGGTTGAGGACCACTGCCCTATTGGATCGCTAAAGTTTTCCTAAGGGATTCTGACTCACTTTGAGCATGGGTTCACCAATATTTGCTTGGCTTACAAACCAGCCTCCATTTTTCCTTGCCATCACCTCCCCATCCACAAGTCTTCTGGCATCCTTAAAAGGTTTTGGGGGGAAAGTTGGGGATTTCCCTCATTCATGTTTAGGTGAGGTGGGGGAAGAAAATAAGAAACAGCGGGAGACTTTACTCCCAAGTCTTAGGTGCTCCTTTGTGCCTTCAGGGATAGCTCAGTTGGTACTAGAGCATGAGACTCTTAATCTCAGGGTTGGGAGTTAGGCAAAAGATTCCTGCATTGCAGGGGGTTCGACTTGATTACCTTGTGTGCCTTCCAACTCTATGATTGCAAGGCCTGGAGATGTGGAGTTGTATCTCACTTGCACAGAGGCTTGACTACGAAAAGGAATGAAGGGAAAGACTCACTGCAAATTTTTCTTTCTCAAACCACCGTGCACATGAGTCCCAGGCCCAGTGAAAGGGTGGATAAGGCTGTTGGGCATTCCTTTGGCTTGGGATCACTTGTCCCTGGTAAGATAGTGATTTGTGGACACTTGGCCATGGCCATAGGCTGACTCAGTCTCATGTGTTTTTGCACTTACTGAAGTTTGACATTTTTAATATATGCCTTCCTACACCCCTCAAGCTTACTCCTCAATCCCCAGAGTGGGTCACTCCAGGCAGGGGGAACCTGTGGCCCTGGGACTCCAGCTCTCATCAGCCTTTGCTAGCATGGCTAATGGTCAGAAATGATGGGAGCTGTGGACCAGCCATTGAGCCTTGCATTGCCACCTCACCAAATGTCGAGGATTTCTTCATCACAGTCTTTCTCTCCAGAACAAGCCAAAATAGCATTTTCCCACCCAAAGTGGCTGTCTGGGCAATTCAGAGCAGAGGTAAATGATGCAATTCCCGTCTTTCCAGGAATGGCCACTACCCCTTCCTGGGCTCATAGCTTCTAGTCTCTTTAATACTCTTTCTTTACCAAGGTAGGCCTTCACTTCAGGTAGTCTCCCAGCCTCTTGCTCGGTGGTATTGTGGCCTCAGCATCCTGAGAATCTCTGCTTCCAGTTTTTGAAAGCAAATGATATTTTATGGCTGTGAAGATAAGCTGGGAAGCTCAGGAGAAAGGCCTGAACCAGGGCAGGGGGGTTGGAAGGAGGCATGGGTGCTCTGACTAATTCCTTGGTGGGTAGAAAAAGCAGAATGGAAGGTGTAAAAGGCTGTACAAAGAAATACAGATTTGCTTGATTTCCACGAGTGTTATAATGCATGGCTGATTTAGTCCTGAGAATAATATAATTGCTATTCTATTGTAAGCTCCTTGAGGCAGGGCTCTCTCCCCCTCCCCACACCCTGTTTATATTATTCTGTAAAGCAATGAAGCTATAAAAAGAATAAATAATAATGAGACATAAAAGAGCTTGAAGTTCCCCATTCTAACCATTGGATGAATGGGAACTCCTGCTCTGCAGACTTCCACTCTGCACCATAGAAAACTCCAAATCTCATGCTCCTCCTTTGCCTTCTGTTCACTTTTGAGAGGGGAGGAGTGTTTTGGCAGTCTGCACTCATAGGCCCCTTGTGCTTCTTTCCACAACAGATGAGGATTCTGGCAGTGGCATCTACACTTGCTTCATGAAATCGCATCGCTGCTACGACCTCATTCCAACAAGCTCCAAGCTTGTGGTCTTTGACACTTCTCTGCAGGTGGGTAGCAGCATGTTCTTCCAGAGGGCAGAGGAGGAGGAGGAGCCTCTGGCAGGCTTCCAAGATTCCTTCTTAACATTCGGCTGGAAAGTGGGGACACCCAGGGGTGCAGAGAGAGATCAGTTTGGAAGACTGAGCAGGTGTCTGTGTGTGCGCGCATGCATGTATGTGCATATAAGTACGGCATTTATGTGCCGTAGAACCCCGGCAGCATGAGGGCAGTCATAGGCATAAACCATCCGTGTGTTACAAAAGCAGGTGGCCTGCTGCTTACTTATCTAATTTATGGGGCCTGATGGACACTAGAGAGCATATTTTTAGGGATCACTCTATTCTGCTATTGTAATTTGTTTTTTTAATGTTTTAATGTTGTATTTTGAATTGTTATGAACTTCCCTGGGGCCTTGGAGTGAAGGGTAGGTAATAAATCAAATTCTACTACTACTATTGATATTCTAGGCTGTATCCACAGAAGCTACCTAGGCTGCATCTACAGAAGTATAGTGTCCAGATCAAGGGAAGTAATAGTACCACCACTCTATTCTGCCTTGGCCAGACCACACCTGGAGTACTGTGTCCAGTTCTGGGTGCCACAATTTAAAAAGGATGTTGACAAGCTGGAAGGTATGCAGAGGAGGGCAACCAGGTGATCAAGGGTCTGGAAACCAGGCCTTACAAGGAGCACTTGAGGGAGCTGGGATGTTTAGGCTGGAAAATGATGAGCCTGAGAAATATGACAGCCATCTTCAAGTATCTCAAGTGGTGTCACATGGAAGAAGGAGCAAGCTTGCTTTCTTCTGCTCTGGAGGGTAGGACTCGAACCAAAGGCTTCAAGATACAAAAAGGAGATACTGACTAAACATCAGGAAAAACTTTCTGACAGTGAGAGCTGTTTGACAGTGGAATGATCTCCCTCGGGAGGTTGTGGACTCTCCTTCCTCGGAGGCTTTTAAGCAGAAGTTGGATGACCATCTGTCATGGATGCTTTAGTTGAGATTCCTGCATTGCAGGGGGTTGGACTAGATGACCCTTGGGGTCACTTTCAACTCTACAATTCTATTATTCTAACGGGGAGAACTGGAATTGGATGTGTGCCACTGGCAGGCTTCTGCTACAATAAATGTGTTAGCCTTGAAGTTGCCACAGGACGCCAGGCATCATTTGCTGATCAGCCGCTCCTCTGGGAATCTCCATGGACAGATTGATACTCCTGCTTCTTCACACTCCTTTCTCAGTAGCACACTGAGTTGAAAGTGCATGAAGGGGCACATTAAGCTGAAGGAGCTGCCTTTGGGTGAAGTTGAGCGGGACACAGTGGAGGTGGAAACAAAATTTTAAAAAATTCCTTCCAGTAGCACCTTAGAGACCAACTAAGTTTGTCATTGGTATGAGCTTTCGTGTGCATGCACACTTTTTCACATACACTGAAACAGAAGTCACCAGAATGGCTGGGGCAGGTTCCACAGAGGGGGGGGGTGTACTGGGACACCCGATCTCAGGAGGAGGAGTTACGCTAAGACCAGACCATGTCATTACCGAGGAGGCAGGCTTAGTCGTCTGAGGACTATACCTGCCTCCAGGTCCTGGCCGGAAAGATACTGGAATCAGCAAGGGATACCCACATGACCTGAAAGTGTTGCTGTGTAATGCCAGGTCAATGATGAACAAAACCACTGTCATCCATGATCTGATTGTGGATGGAGGATTTTGACCTGGTGTTTACCTCTATGGATGTTGGTGATCTGACATTAAGTAAAAGTGAAACAAAAGAAGTGTCATGGTCAGATCACTTCCTGGTGCAACTGGACTTCTCCGCAACCCTTCCCCTCTGCAGAGAGGTGGGACCGATTCAAATGGTCGGCCCCCGCCACTTAATGGATCCAATTGGCTTCCAGAGAGTAGTAGGGGATGTTTTATCCCATGTTGATGGCCTTTCAGCTGATTCCCTGGTGGCCCACTGGAATGTGGAGTTAACCAGGGCTATTAACTGTCTGGCTCTGAAGCGCCCTCTCCGATTGCATGGAGCCCGGACAGCCCCGTGGTTTCCCCCGGAGCTGAGGGTGATGAAACAATCGCTGAGACGGCTAGAGCGCCAGTGGCGGAAAACTCATTCTGAATCAGACCGGACACTGGTTAGAGCTCAACATCGAGCCTACCAAGTGGCAATGGTGACGGCGAAGAGGACCTTCTATTGCATCTGCAGAAAACAGCGGCAGGAGACTTTTTCAGGTGGTTCGCAGTCTTTCGGAACCACCTTCATCATCGGGGTCTGGTAGGGACCCCAAGATCTCCTGCAATGCTTTTGCAAAGTTTTTTGCAGATAAAGTTGCTCAGATTCAGAAGGAGGTAGACTCCACCATGGGAGCAGGGCCAGGGCGGGAGAGTGCTAGAGCCCTGTCTAGTCATGTTATATGGGATCAATTCCAATCTGTTACCTCCGAGGATGTGGACAGGCTGCTTGGACGAGTGAAACCAACCACCTGTCTCCTTGATCCTTGCCCTGCCCATCCTGGCTAATAAAAGCTAGCCGGGAAGGGCTGGGTGATGGGCTTCACGGGTTGGTGAATGCTTCCCTCTATGAGGGAGTATTCCCAGCCCCGCTGAAAGAGGCGGTCATTAAACAGCTTCTTAAAAAACCATCTTTAGATGCGGCTAATATGGCCAACTATTGCCCAGTCTCAAATCTACTATTCTTGGGCAAGGTGATTGAGTGGGTGGTTGCTGAACAACTCTAAGCACGCCTGGAAGAAGCGGACCATTTGGATCCCATTTGGATCCCTCATCATGGGACTGAAACTGCCTTGGTCGCACTGGTTGATGATCTCCGGCAGGCTAGGGACAAAGGTGAGAGCTGTTTCCTAGTTCTGCTGGATCTCTCAGCGGCTTTTGACACCATCGACCATAACATCCTTCTGGACCGTCAAGAGGGGCTGGGAGCTGGGGGCACTGTCCTACAGTGGTTCCGCTCCTTCCTCCTGGGCCGTGTTCAGAAAGTGGGGGGGGGATGAGTGTTCAGGCCCCTGGGCACTCACTTGTGGGGTGCCTCAGGGTTCCGTTCTCTCCCCCAATCAGAACCAGTGAAGGCGGTGAAGGTCCTGTGTGAGTGCCTGGAGGTGGTTGGAGGATGGATGGCAGCTAACGGATTGAGGTTGAATCCTGACAAGACAGAAGTACTGTTTTTGGGGGACAGGAGGCGGGCAGGTGGTCCTGAATGGGGCAACTGTGCCCCTGAAGGACCAGGTGCACAGCCTGGGAGTCATTCTGGACTCACAGCTGTCCATGGAGGCGCAGGTTAATTCTGTGTCCAGGGCGGCTGTCTACCAGCTCCATCTGGTACGCAGGCTGAGACCCTACCTGCCCGCAGACTGTCTCGCCAGAGTGGTGCATGCTCTGGTTATCTCCCGCTTGGACTACTGCAATGTGCTCTATGTGGGGCTACCTTTGAAGGTGACCCGGAAACTGCAATTAATCCAGAATGCGGCAGCTAGACTAGTGACTGGGAGCAGCCGCCGAGACCACATAACACTGGTCCTGAGAGATCAACAGTACGTTTCCGAGCACAAGTCAAAGTGTTGGTACTGACCTTTAAAGCCCTAAACGGCCTCAGTCCTGTATACCTGAAGGAGCGTCTCCACCCGCACCAGGAGATGTCAAGGCAATAAGTAACTATTTTACCTTTAGAAGACAACTGAAGGCGGAACTGTTTAGGGAAGTTTTTAATGTTTGGTGCTGTACTGTTTTTAATATTCAGTTGGAAGCCGCCCAGAGTGGCTGGGGAAACCCAGCCAGATGGGCGGGGTATAAATAATAAATTATTATTATTATTATTATTACCAGACCCTTGGGTGGCTGTCTGTAGGCAATGAATGTTTGGGGTGGTAGCTATAAGCATGTAGATATGTTTGTCAGTCAGTTGGTTTATGGTATAAGGTGGTGTCTCTACGCCCATCCTGTATTTTTATCGTAGTGTCCAAAAAATGTATTTCTTGCATAGATTGGTTCGTTGTTAGGCTGATGGTGGGGTGAAAGTCACTGAATGTCTGGTGGAAGGTGTCCAGGGTCTGTTGTCCATGTGTCCAGATAATAAAAATATCAATGTATCACAGGTACAAGAGAGGTTTGGGTGGGTAGGAGTTTAGGAAACAATGTTCTAAATCTGACATGAAGATGTTGGCATACTGTGGGGCCATGCGGGTGCCCATTTTTGTGCCGCTGATCTGGAGGAACAGGTCATCACCAAATTTGAAGTGGTTGTTGGTAAGGACAAAATGGCAGAGTTTGGTAGCAAAGTCCGCTGTGATTTTATCTGAAATGGTGTTCCTTATGGCTTGTAAACCATCGTTGTGTGGGATGTTGGTATACAGAGATTCCACATCTGCTCTGAGATGAAGACCTTTCATTGCCTACAGACAGCCACCCAATCTGAAACAACTCCTCACCCCCAATAATACAACACTGGTACCAGAGCCTGCAGTAAACCCAGATGCCAACTTTGCTGCCACATACACCCGGATAACACCATTACTGGCCCCAACAACATCAAACATACCATCTCAGGACTATTTAATTGTTCATCTTATACATGGTAAAACTATTTTTAGCCATCTCACCCCTTGCTTTTTCCTGTAAGACAATTGCAGCCGTTAACAGTCGTCAACAGGTTTACCACAGCTATCAGCCAATCACCCATTCCCACCACCCTTCTGAGTAATACCCCTCCCCACCCTCTCACTATATATGAGGGTCTGGTGACTTCTGTTTCAGTGTATCTGAAGAAGTGTGCATGCACACGAAAGCTCATACCCGTGACAAACTTAGTTGGTCTCTAAGGTGCTACTGGAAGAATTTTTTTAATTTTGTTTCGACTATGGCAGACCAACATGGTTACCTACCTGTAACTAGAGCTCTGGAGGTTGTTCCCTCAGGGCAAGCCTTTCTGCTTGCCCAACTAAGCCAGCTTCTCTTTCCTCCTGTCGCATGCTGTTCTGGGGGTTCTCCCACCCCGCAAGAGCAGATTTGGGAAAGGAGGGGAGGAAGCCCTGTTGTGCTAGCAGGAGTCCTTGAGCTTCCAGTAACAGAATCGAGTAGCTGAATCGGCCCTACTGTGTGACTGTACTTTTCGTTTGACTTTCAGGTCAAGAAAGCCTTCTTTGCGCTGGTGACTAATGGTGTGAGAGCCGCCCCACTCTGGGACAGCAAAACACAAAGCTTTGTAGGTAAGTGTTTCTCCTCTGAAGCACACAAGGCTTCAATCTTGCAAGAAGCCAAGTTGCAGGGAACCAGGCAGAGGGCCTTCTCGGTAGTGGCGCCTGCCCTGTGGAATGCCCTCCCATCAGATGTCAAAGAGAAAAACAGCTACCAGATTTTTAGAAGACATCTGAAGGCAGCCCTGTTTAGGGAGGCTTTTAATGTTTAATCGATTATTTTATTTTTCTGTTGGAAGCCGCCCAGAGTGGCTGGGGAAACCCAGCCAGATGGGCGGGGTATAAATTATTCTTATTCTTATTCTTATTCTTATCTTTTGTCTTCCTGCCCACCCCCAGTTGTCTGCTAAAGCTGAACTCTTTCCTCCCTTTTCTTTGCCATATAGGAATGCTCACAATCACAGATTTCATCAACATCCTGCATCGCTATTACAAATCAGCCATGGTAAGTACATTTGGGGCAATAAAAAGCCCCAATAAAAAGCCAATATATTGTGATGATTTTGTATGGAAAGTGGTCTTTAATACAGAATTGTCAGCTGCCATTGAATCTTGACTATTTTGAGTTTCCCAAGAGCAAGTTTCTAGCCCCCTAGGACTTCTGAAATTTTCCTTTGCAATGAGTGAGTGGAAACATACAGATTAGAGAGGGTGAGTCTTGGGCTCGACTTCAGGTTTGGTCTCAGGAGTGTTTTTCTATTCCGTTCAATCATTGTGGACACTGGTGTCACTCTCTGGAGTCCAGAGCTGTAGCCAACTGGGTCCTGCCTCTGATATTGGTGGGGGAACGACTTCTTCCATAGCTGGGATATTAAATTCCACCCTGAGTTCCCAAAGCAAGCTGGAGCTCCCAACATTTGCAGAGGTGGGCACAAAGGCCTGTGGCTTCTGTTCCGCTGATGATCTGCTCTGTTTCTGGTGTATGCAGGTGCAGATCTATGAGCTGGAGGAGCACAAGATCGAAACATGGCGAGGTGAGGAGGAGGAGGGTGATGATGTGTGGCAAATACAATATGGAGCACTTCTGGAGGGGAAGAAATAGATCCAGAAGAAAGTGTGTTGAGTGTTTCCAGCCATGGTGGAGAAGGGGTTGCTATGCATTTGGCAAAGCGCTTTTCTTTCTCCATGGTTTCCAATTCATGCCCTCCTTCCCCTGGCCAGCAGGAGGAGCTGCAGGTTTCTCTTGCTCCCCATGCATAGAATCATAGAATTGTAGAGTTGGAAGGGACCCTGAGGATAACACAGGACCTGTGTTTCCTCTGCTACCTCCCAACACTTTGGTTCCATTGCATAACTGAGACTTTCTCTCCCACATGCAGAAGTCTACCTGCAGGACTCCTTCAAGCCCCTGGTCTGCATTTCACCTAGTGCCAGGTAAGAAGCTCTGCCAATATGTGATTATTCCGTTCAATAATTTCTATGCTCCAGTCAGTTCCAGGATGGTTAGCAGTAGAAAACAGAGCATAACAAATCTAAAAATAATACATTCAGTAAAAAGAAAAGAAAAAAACACAGCAGCAATAAGCTCTTCAATCATGTCTGTTAGTCACTCATAAACAAACTTAGCAAGACTTAGCAAGATAAATAGTAGCTGCACCTCCCACTTGTGGCAGCCTTCCTTTCCAACTCTCACCTGTGCCTTCATTCTCCCTCTGTCCTCTCCTTGGGATAGGTTGAACCATCCATTATAAATAGAGCAAAACCCAGAAGTCATTCCCTCTCCTCCAAGAATCCCAGCTGCACCTCCTCTTTCTCTCTCCCTGAGCTTTTGACACGTCCCTTGTGGAGTCAGGCCCCTGAGTGTCCTTGGTGCTTCTCATCTGTGATATGCTTCCCCCAAACTTGTGACTTCCAGCCTGTATGATGCAGTCACCTCCTTGATCCGGAACAAGATCCATCGCCTGCCTGTCATCGACCCTGACTCTGGGAACACGCTGTACATCCTGACCCACAAGCGCATCCTCAAGTTCCTCAAGCTGTTTGTGAGTGACCCCTGGTGCAGGCCACTTCAAACTGGCGTTGCTGCATTCCTCCCCCCACCTCTCTGCTGTTTGGCATAGCTGTGAGGTGCCATCTTGTTCCTTTTTGTCCACAGAGTTCCAGGTTGCTATAAAAAACTGTATCTTCTTATCCTGCAGATTGCAGAGTTTCCCAAGCCAGAATTCATGTCCAAAAGCATCGAGGAGCTGAAGATTGGCACCTATGAAAATATTGCCATGGTCCATACCAACACCCCTGTTTATGTGGCGCTGGGCATCTTTGTACAACAGCGGGTTTCTGCGTTGCCTGTGGTGGATGAGTCAGGTGAGGTAGATCTCTGCAGAGAGTGGAGCTCAGCCAATGTAGACAGTTAGGGTTCAAGCACTTCTTGTCTATCAGTGGCTTATACTTTAAATCAGTCTCTTGGAAACAGCAGTATGAGCGAGAAGCTGCACTGTGTTAAAAAGAACTGGATAAGTTCAAACCTTTAACTTGAACAACTTTTCCAACGATAGAATTACAAAGTGATCTAAAATACCTTGGAAAGATTCCCCAGTCAAATGTCTGGGTAGATAGATATCTCAAGATCTAAATAACCCATCCAAATCCATTAAAAGTTGGTACCTGAAGTTAAAAGTGAATTAAACTGCTGGTCACAGTGGAATACACCTTGGCTAAAGAAAACCATGGTTCTAAATATGATAATCCTAACAAAAGTTATATTCATACTATTGAATTTACCAATAAGAGTTCTTCCTGAAATTCTTGATAACTAGCAAAAGAACTTTAAGGATTTTATTTGGCAAATGAAAAGAGTAGCCATAAAAACAGAGGAATAAAAATAGAGAGATAGCCGTTCCACCTATTACAATATATTATGAAGAGGCTATATTTGCTCACCCAAGAATGTGGTTCTATTCTGACAAGTTATTGGTCTTAGAACAGATTAATATTTTAGCAAGTTTAAAGAATAACATGGTATGGTACACAATTTAATAAAGAAAGGATTAGCTTAAACCCATGTATATCAGTGATGCAGAATAACTGGTGTAATTATAAGCAGAGTGAAGATACATTTTATAATTATTAAATAAATATCTTTTTATAACATAATTATAATTATTGTAAAGTTATAGTAAAAAGGTAAAGGTACCCCTGACCGTTAGGTCCAGTTGCGGACGACTCTGGGGTTGCGCGCTCATCTCGTTCTATAGGTCAAGGGAGCTGGCAGACAGCTTTGTCCACAGACAGCTTCTGGGTCATGTGGCCAGCATGACTAAGCCACTTCTGGCGAACCAGAGCAGTGCACGGAAATGCCATTTACCTTCCTGCTGTAGCGGTACCTATTTATCTACTTGCACTTTAACGTGCTTTCGAACTGCTAGGTGGGCAGGAGCTGGGACCGAGCAACGGGAGCTCACCCTGTCGTGGGGATTCGAACCGCTGACCTTCCGATTGGCAAGCCCTAGGCTCTGTGGTTTAGACCACAGCACTACCCACATCCCTTTTAATATCATATAGTATATTTATTATTATAATTAAATACCTTTTATAATAAATAAAGGAAGAAAAATTGCTTGGAAACCTGTATTTTTGGAAATTATGGATTTATGGAGCTTAGGAAATTATTTAAGGAAGATGATGTACTGGTGTTTTATAAAACTACTAGCTGACCTGGCCACGCGTTGCTGTGGGTTTTTTTTGTGGGTTTTTTAAGATGTGGGTGTGGTGTGTTTGTGTGTTGTGGTGTATTTGTAGTGTGGGTAGTTGGTGTGGTGTGTGGTTTTAGAGATTTTGGTATGTGTTGTTGAGTATTTTGTATGTTTTTGTTTGTGGATTGTTTTTTTTATTGTTTTGTCCCTCTCCCCACACAACCACCTTCTCCCCCCCCCCCCGGGCCTAGTGGTGGCCTGGCAGCCTAGGGGCCTACATAAAACAAAGGCCGTGCTGCGACCTGCGATCCGAGCGCTCCCCCCTTCCCCCTGGACCTAGTGGGGGCCTAGCAGCCTGGCAGGGGCCTAGGGGTCTGGTAATGGCCGCCTTGGTGG
Source organism: Zootoca vivipara (assembly GCF_965207765.1). Classification (NCBI taxonomy): domain Eukaryota; kingdom Metazoa; phylum Chordata; class Lepidosauria; order Squamata; family Lacertidae; genus Zootoca; species Zootoca vivipara. Next base: position 3,342,600 of record NC_142584.1, read on the forward strand.
TTTCAGTTGATGATGTCATTATTTGCCTGTGGCAGAATAGTGCCTGATGATGATTCTGGTTCATCATGGGTTAGCCTATCACTCCCATAATAGGCAGGTGTTCCCTGGGAGGCAGAGCTAGACGGCGTTCTAAATGGAGGGGGAACAACCCTTGAAAGGCCGTTGGGGGTTGGCAGTTGGGGAGTGGAGGGTTAGAGAGGGAACAGGAGGTTAGGTTTGGGTGGATGGGAAGAAAGGTTATACAGTGGTACCTCTACTTACGAATTTAATGCGTTCCAAACACACATTTGTAAGTCGAAAAAAATTGTAAGTTGAATCCCATAGGAATGCATTGGGAGGAAAAATTCGTAAGTAGAAGCAACCCTATCTAAAAATTCGTAAGTAGAAAAAATCCTATCTAAACCACATCCAAGATGGCGGACGGAGCTCCATTCGTAAGTAGAAACATTCGTAAGTAGAGTTATTCGTAAGTAGAGGTACCACTGTAACTGTTATTATCAAGATGCAGGAGATGTATTAACAAGTCTGTGTTATATGAAAAGAAGATATGCACTTTTAAGAACCAGAGAAATCCACGTTTTCAAGTTAAATAATAAAAGTTAAATGTGCTTAAACGTTCACTGACTCGGCAGTGTCTCAGTACCTTCAGAGGTGTGACTAAGAGGCGAGAACAAAGCTTTCCTGTGGAAGAGGAAACTGTTTGCTTTTTCTCCTGTCATACAAAGGGCTGGTTAGTGAAGCCAAGGGAGCCACATAGTTGCAAATTGTAGCAGTAGGGGTCCATGGGAGGGAGACCCCACTGGTGGCAATAGGTTTCGAACGCAGAGCCCTGAGGTACCCTGGGGACAGGTCCAATTTGGACACTGGAGGTTCACCCCCGTTTGTATAGAAGCACAGTACAGAAGCACTCTGTTGTTAAAGCAGTGAGGGAAACTGGGAATCCCTCTCACGGCCCTTCAGAGCTTTTGCTGTTAACAGCGTGCAATCTGCCTTCCTATTGGATGCTGCTGGAGTCTTCAGAGCTTTTGGTGGTGATGTCTAATTTGGGCACCACTTTTTTGCGTTTATTCACTATTTTAGGTGTGAAAGCTGTGCTTTTTTGGAAAAAAATTTATGCCAGATCCCTCACTGATGGGCATGGAACGTTGTGGCCAAATTTGTTACATTAGAGTTCAGCGGTTACAGAGAAAGGCTGTGACCTCTGCGCACACAAAGCCTACATTTTTATATATATAGATATGTGTGGTTTCTCTTGGCTGTTTATTTTATTTTATTTTTTAAAAAATGTAGAATGCTTTACGTGCTCATTTTTGTTGTTGTTGTTGTTTTGCTGTTGAAAAGTAAGGGTTTGTACCCATGAAATAATAACTGTTCATGTTCAGGATCTGGCTACTATGTGTGGGGTCAGAAAAGAATTTCTTCCTCTGCCCAGTTCTAATTGGCTAGTGACCTAAGAGTGTTTTTCCCCTGTGTGGGTTGCTATTCTTCTCAGAACCACCTCCAGCCGTTGATCCTATAAGCAGCATTTCCTAACCCACCTGCTTTTTGCTTATAATGCACTGCAGCCAATACAGTCATTGCAGCAGAGATATGAACAACGTATGCTATCAGGGGAGGGAACTGAGTAAAATATTGAGATCACCTCACAAAACTCCTATCTCTGTCTTTCAGGCCGGGTTGTAGACATTTACTCCAAGTTTGATGTCATTGTAAGTATCTCCCCTGTCTTTGATTAATGCAGCTACGATAGCTCAATTGGTAGAGCATGAGACTCTTGATCTCAGGGTCGTGGGTTTGAGCCCCACGGTGGGCAAAAAGATTTCTGCATTGTAGGGGGTTGGACTAGATGACCATTGGGTCCCTTTCAACTGCAGTTCTATGTTTCTTTGTATGGGAGTGCATTTTGCTTTGTTTGTAGGCCCTTTGGCTCAGTCCCAGCTCCTGCTAACCTAGCAGTTTAAAAGCACGTCAGAGTGCAAGTAGATAAACAGGTACCACTCCGGCTGGAAGGTAAATGGCGTTTCCGTGCACTGCTCTGGTTCACCAGAAGCGGCTTAGTCATGCTGGCCACATGACCCGGAAGCTGTACGCCGGCTCCCTCGGCCAATAGAGTGAGATGAGCGCCACAACCCCAGAGTCGTCCGCGACTGGACCTAATGGTCAGTGGTCCCTTTACCTTTCATGACCAGTTAAAGTGGCACTGCAGTGCTTTAAATGTAGGTTGTGAATGTGGCCTTTGTGACCTAGGACTCCTATCTCTTTCCGCCATGGAACATGACTCGGCTCACTCCCTTAAATCGCCTGTGGGAATTTACTTTTGTTGACATTCTGCAATGCAGCTGTTGACTGCAGATATAACTGGGTCTAACTTGTGTTGGCATAATAGAGCACTGATGAAAGGATGATCCTGTATTGTTGCAAGGAATGTGTCTCTGGTCTTTCTGTCTTGTCTTCTGTAAATGTGCTGCAAGCAGCCTTAGCATGGAAACACATCATGCAGATTCAAATTTCACAGAGTGGGGAAAAACATTCTCCCACATTCTTGCAGTTCACACAGATGTGGGGAGAACAGACTTTGGGAGTCACCTGAAGGTCAAGTCTGCCGCCAGATCTCCTCACCTTTTCTGTCTTCTCTGTGACTAGAACCTGGCAGCAGAGAAAACGTACAACAACCTGGATGTGACGGTGACCAAGGCATTGCAGCATCGCTCACAGTACTTTGAGGGTGTGCTAAAGTGTTACAAGCATGAGACTCTGGAGACAATAATCAACCGGTTGGTGGAGGCCGAGGTAATCCCTGTTGGTAACTCCCTATCTGGAGTTAAAATGCTCAGCAAAGTTGAACTTAATACAGTAGAGGCAACTCCCCATTTTATACTGGGATTAGGTTCTGAGGCACCATGTGTTTATGTGAAATCACATATATTGAGAACACAGTTTAAAAAACCTGCAAACACTACTTGAGCCTCCTTGCTCAGACTCCAACTCTCCACAGGCCTCCTGGGATTGCACTTGCAAACGCTCACGGGCACTGTTTTCTGCCATTTTCACACGCTTTTGCCCCTTTTCATGTAACTTCCGAGTTTGCAGTGATACGTGTTTGCATGTGTATTGAATGTGCATAAATGGGGAGTTGCCTGTATTGAATCCCGATTGGAGGAGCACACTTTACCTTGGGTATGATCACACCAAGGCAATCTTGAGTTCAGGAAAATAAGAACGCGACATTACAGGGAATATATGTTTGATAGGAAAGATCCTAGTTCTTTCTAGCTGTGGTGGAGATTCCTTGAGCCATGCTTGCTCTTACATCTTCACAGCAGAGATACAAACAGTGTCTCCTCTCCCAAGTTGAGGACAAAGGAGGAGGGGGAGGAATGGAGTATCAAGCCTAGCACCTGATGGAAGGTCAGCACAGGTTAGGTCAGCAAGGACAACAGTCTAGGAAACTTGGAGGTTCCTCTCTCTGCTGCCTCCTTCCCATGCAAGCTGAGTTGTAGCACAATCCCTTCCTCTCCAACTGCTCCTTGGCAACTCTGTTTCAATAAGGCAGCTGTGGGGAACTTCTGGCCCTCCATATGTTGCTAAAGATTCCCCACTCCTGCAGTCGGGGAGCTTCAACTCCGGGTACCCATAAGTGCCAGATTTTGTATGGGTTGATTTCCCCACCTCCTGGAAAAGGTAATGATGAAATTGAAATAGTTATTTTGGTTTCTTTGTGGAAGTAGTTAAATGAAGGTGCTTCTACAACAGCTGAAATTTGGTGCACACATAATCTGACAACTGAATACGAGGGAAAGTTGGTGAGTGGGGCTCTTTTGGGGGAGAGTCTTGCCTGAAACCTGAGATGTGAGGACGACTTCAGAACAGCATTTGTCAGTTAGTGAAGTCCACACGTTATACAACCTTATGCAGATTGACAAGGAACCCAAGGTGCCCCTGACTTGCTGCTTAACCACGAAGCTGTTATGTAAAAGGTTGCTTATCACTGAAGGATGGGATTCTCATTTCCATGGAGAAACTTGGAAGGCTTTGAATAGCATGAGAGAGTATTTGCAAGTACCAAAACACCAAATTTCTTTTTCATATAGACTTGGGGACAAATAGATACAAATTTTGTACTTATGTCTTAATTTACCACATTTTCACCTCACTTTTTCCTACAAGGAGCTCAGGTCAGTATACAGTTTCTCCCCTCTGCATTTTGCCCCCACAACAGCCTGTGAGGTAGGTTAGATGACTGGCCCAGTCCAACGCTCTCTGGTCACTAAACTAGTCTGGCTCTCTAAATCACTACCACCCCATAATCTTGGCTGTGTCAAGCAAGTCCTCACAGGCCTTTTCTGCTAACCCACAGGTTCATCGGCTGGTTGTGGTGGATGAAAGCAATGTGGTGAAAGGCATCGTGTCCCTCTCGGATATCTTGCAGGCCCTGGTCCTGCCTGGCGGTCAGAAGCCCTGACTTGCAGGAGGGCTGAGCCCCCCACTGTGAACCTGAAGCGTGGAGCAGCTATCCCTTCTGCATCGCCCTTTTGGCCAACCAGCTGAAGCCCAGAGCAGGCTGTGCAGCCAGCCCAGTCATCAACCAACCCTTTGTGGGGCTACTTCCCTTGGTATTTCCCACCTCACCAGGTTGTGTGTCTCCTCCTTCTCTGTTTTGGTTGCAAAGGAGCCTTGAGGCTTGCTTGTTCCCTTGAGCTAGGTGTATTGAGGGGGCCCCTCCGGCTGCAGGCTCAGGGGAGCTATACTTGCCACACTTGGAGGGGAAGAAAAGGGAAACATGCTTCCTAGGACGAGTGCAAAGGAGATACAGTGGTACCTCTACTTACGAATTTAATGCGTTCTGCGCGCACATTTGTAAGTCGGAAAAATTTGTAAGTCGAATCCCATAGGAATGCATTGGGAGAAAAAATCCGTAAGTAGAGGCAATCCTATCAAAAAATTCGTAAGTAGAAAAAATCCTATCTAAACCGCATCCAAGATGGTGGACGGAGCTCCATTTGTAAGTAGAAACATTCGTAAGTAGAGGTACCACTGTACATGGGGAAGGGGCCACCTCAAAAGCCCAAACACACACAGACACTCAGGAGGTGAACCTCTGCAGGTGCCTTGTGGGCAGCATCAGTCATGGCAACTCTTGAGTGGGCAAACTGTGTGTTTGCATAACCCCTGTATCTCTGCTTGCCATATGTGCACAGACAGGAATTGTAGGTGAGAAGTTTCCATCCTAGTGCCACTTTGTCACTTCCACCAAGCAATACTCTTTCCCTCTTAGTCTCTGCACAGGTTGGGGGAGGGTTCTGTTTCAGAGTTGCCACCCCCTGCGCTGTCCTCCCAGCAGCAGAACCAAGCCCCATTCCATAAGCTCCTGAATGGCGCAAACGAGACCTTCGCAGGAGCTGAAAACCACTTTCCAGATCCTTGTGATGAGCCTGCGGTGGTCATTGGCTGTCCAGAGTCCCTGAATTCCTGCTGATCTGTTTGGGGACAGCCTCAGTAGCTCCTGCTCACCTTGGTCTTGAATATATTGCCTATCAGTCCTGCCTATCAACTTAGCAATGATAGGACTCTGTATCCGTGCTCAGGCAGAGAGAAATGTGGTTGTCCATAGGCATATTCAAGTTCTCCTTTTGAGGCAGAAACATGAGTGCTTTTGAGAATCAGCACCTAATTCTTCCTTACCAAATCAGAGGCAGTTGCGTAGTCTCTCCACTGCACAAGAGTATTTTTCTTGCCATAAAACTCACCTCTTTGCACATTCCTACAACTGCTCCCCTTGTAAATTGTACAACATGTATTTTTGTAAAGCCACGTTTCTGACGCTCTGTCCACACTCTTCCTGTTTTCTTTTGCTGGGAGGGTGGCAGCACTCGTTCTCCATGCTCTGCCTCAACTTGGAACTTTTAAAAATGATTTCAGGTCCATGCAGGGGATCCTTCTGGGGCCCTTCCCTTTGTGCGATGTCAATTACTATTTGTTTTATTGAGATTCTGTACTTAATAAAAAATTGAGGTATCCTATTTCAGTTTGTGTTGTCTTAAGAACAAATGAATCATCGCAAGCAACAGAAAGATTTCCCCCCAAGGGATGAAAACACTTTCCTGATTCAGGTGACTCCAATTCTAGGGCTGAGTTAAGCAGGAAATATTCAGGGCTAGACCAAGGCAGTATGTTGCCTGAGGCGACCCCCTTCCCAAATACCCAAGGTCAGTTAGGTTACTTTGGCACTGGAGACAGAAAATCCTGCAAGTGCCTCTCCCTCTCGGGCAGTAAGAATACAATTAAGAATAAATAACCATTTGTGGCCCTTTCAGCTGCCTCACTCTAAAAATATCAACCTTCCTTCCTTCTCTCACGCAAAGCAGCAGAGGCAACGGGGGTTTGTGGATTTCTTGATAGTTTGAGATCCAGCGGCCTGGCCTATACTCTCTCTTTCCCCATCCTAGCCTCTTTGTGCCATGCCCAGGACATTTTATTAATTTGCCTCTTTAAAATGTACACTGTTATGCAAAGTGCATTGTAGTTGATGGGGTCCTCATAGGGGAAGCGTTGGTCATAAATGTAGGTTTCCAGAGCTGGTATCCGTATCATAGGTGCAATACACCTTGACCTCTGGGGTGGGCAGCCCCTTCAGGAGGTCCTTTGTAGTTTTCCACATGTACCAGCCATCCTCCAAGTCAAACAGACTTGAAAGAGAGGCTGAAACGCTTGGAAACCCTTGAGAGGGACAGTAACTGCACCAGGGCTGAGCGGTTACTTAGGGCACAGGGTGCCTGGGGTGGTGCATGCCCCCTCTGTGCATCTGCCACCACTGATGTGCTCCTCTACTTGCCACTGGGCTGCCATCTTCCTCCTCCTTGCTCTCTTCGGGTTGGCCCTGGGTTGACCATGCGGCCACTGTTACCAGGGTTGAGGAGCAGGAGGCAACTGCTATGGTGCTGGCAGTGCCTGTGAGCTGGAGGTAGGCATGATGGCATAGGGAGGGGGGGTGCTGATGAGATGGGCAATGGTTAGGTAGCATGAAAGATGTGGTGTGTGTGTGTGTTTGTGTGTGTGTGTGAGAGAGAGAGAGAGCACACTATGCCTTTAGAACACATTCAAATCATGTTTCCTGCCTCAAAGAATTCTGCATACTATACTTTGTTAAAGTTGCTGGGAACTGTAACTCAGGGGTGAACTACAGTGGACGCTCGGGGTGCGAATGTTCGCAACCTGCAGCGTTTGCAACTCTGTGCACACGAGGGTCGCGATTCGGTGCTTCTGCGCATAGCACGATTTAGTGTTTCTGTGCATGCGCAAGCGCCGAAACCCAGAAGTGACCTATTCCGGGACTTCTTGGTTCGGCGCAGTACGCAACCTGAAAACACGCAACCTGAAGTGGCTGTAACCCGAGGTATGACTGTACAGTGCCCAGGATTCTTTGAGGGAAAGAAGGTGCTTAAAATGGGCATTAAAGGTATTGTGTGTACATAGTTGTAGTCTGTTTATGTTTCATACCACACAATAAACAAAGCTTATTGAACAGCAGGAAAAACTAAGGCTGTACACATTCTACATCTTTAAAGCAAATCTAAGTTTTATGAGAAATCCCCACACAATCTCTATTTTTAGCAACAATAAAAAGAGAGGGAGCTGCATGTCCCACACTCCTCATCCTCACACTCGTGTGGCCAGGATCATATCTAGATTAGTTTAGCAGAAGGCAAGAAAAGAACGTACGGTAATTCTATGCTGGAGGCCTGAGAACTCTTGTTTCTTAAAAGTGCTTTTAGGGGTGCATAACAGGCGTTTTGGGGTCTGGAGAGGCCCGATATTCTGGCCCATCTCACCCAGATACTCCAAGTGTTCCTAATGTCCAGGGACTTACTGATTTAGAGAAGCCATCCCTGTTTCTGATTTGATCCCAGAATGTCCTTAGGATGCACCTATTTTCATTGGAGAAATGTTGGAGGGTATGCTCACTTGCTGGCAAGCAACTCACCTGAGGCCAGGACCCTCATGGGCTTCACTGCTCCCCCCCAGGAGCCCCCAGGGAGATGAGGCCCTAGACGTTTCTGCTTTTCCAAGCCTGGGACTGCTGGCTGGAGGGGAAGTAAGAGGATGCAGAGGTTCCCCAGGCTATGTCCAATGAGGAAGGTCTACAACTGACCATGCTGGCTGCTGGGATGGAAGTGTTGGAGCCCAACAACATCCGGGGGGAGGGGGCACACAGGGTCCCTATCTCCTTCCTGAGATACTTGGTATGCCTACAAACCTCTGGCTTCCACTGTAGATAAAGCCTCTCTCACCCTGTTTTGGCTCAGTTTCTGCTGACCCCCTTCACCTGAGGGAGTCATTTAACAGGCTTTAAAGTGTTTTCAGCTGGTGACATACCTGGTATTGTCAATCCAACCGTCAGCCCCAAGAGGCACATCCAGTTCACCATATGGGGCTTGTCCACATCGGCCTCTGGCTGGTTTCCCAGGCAACCAGGCACTGCAAGGGGGGGCAGCCCACACAGCGATATAACAAGGAATACAAAGAACAAATTGGACAAGTACACATGGTATAATGGGGGGGGGAGCAAAATGTCAGCAGCAGCATCCTGTGGCAGATCTGGGTTGGGGGCTCCTCCTTCCTCACAGACCTGATATTTGTATGAGAGTCTCCCCACCATCTCGTGCAAGCAAGCAGTTACTTTGGCTTCCACTAGACAGGATGAACCACCTGCCCCCCCCCCTCAGCTGTGATGCAAGGACTAAAGGACGTCATCTTCAGAGGCAATCCTTTTTCTCAGAAACCCACCAGCTAACCTAAAAGGAAGCAGTAAAAGTGCCTGCTTTGTTTTGCAAAAGTGTTTTGATTATAACCCACCAAAATGTCACAAAATACTGAGCAAGCTTTTGAGTCCATTGGGTTGCATGTTTGGGGGTGAGGGGCGGGAGGAAAATGACTTGGTATCCCCCCCATAAAATTTTATTAAGGTTATTTCATAATATAATTAAAAACGAACTAATCTAAATAAAGGCACGCGGGTGGTGCTGTGGGTTAAACCACTGAGCCTAGGGCTTGCCGATCAGAAGGTTGGCGGTTCAAATCCCCGTGGCAACGGGGTGAGCTCCCGTTGCTCAGTCCCAGCTCCTGCCAACCTAGCAGTTCGAAAGCACATCAATGTGCAAGTAGATAAATAGGTACCACTCCAGAGGAAAGGTAAATTGCGTTTCCGTGTGCTGCTCTGGTTTGCCAGAAGCGGCTTTGTCATGCTGGCCACATGACCTGGAAGCTGTACGCCGGCTCCCTCGGCCAATAATGCGAGATGAGCGCGCAACCCCAGAGTCGGTCACGACTGGACCTAATGGTCAGGGGTCCCTTTACCTTTACCTAATCCAAAAAAAAGCAGAAAAATGAAATGAAATGCAGAATCCTCTCTCAAAGGTAGCTCTTAATCCTTGTCTCACACAGAAAGAGATGGACCACCCGTTCCATTTATGCTTCTTCCACTCTTTTTCCAAGAAAAGCACCAGAGGCTTGGTAGCTTTTTCCTCTGAATTCACTCATTGTACAGAGAGTCCTTGGGAAACTGGTTTAATATGTTGAAGTGATGATGTTTGCACTGGCCAGTTCATTTTTGTTGTATGGTGTGTGTGTGTGTGTGTGTGTGTTTGGGGGGTGGGTTGTCATGAAGAATTTCCCACCACATCACTGGTGTTCAGCTTACTTGGGAAGCTTCTGGGCCCTGCTGCAATACAAGGGTGTGTCACACACCTCTCTTACATGCGCTGTGTTCGAAAGCATGGCATTGAAGAGGAACTATTCAACAGCCATGTAAGGCTGCTCATGCATAGGATTTGCTCCCTCTGTGGGGCTGGAGTGACAACCGCCCCCCCCCCGGCAACTCTTGCCTTGGTGGGGTCCAAAGATCTTCCAACCTGAAGCAGTTCCACCCTCTCTTTCAAAGGTGGCCACTCTTGTTCTCACCCTGCCCTGTATCTAGGTACCAGGCCAGTATAGCTGTCTGCCTGGCCCCCGTCATTCCTCCTCTCCCTCCCTCCTCCACTGCTGCTGGGGGGGGGGCCTTAGGACTAGGAATGTGCTGAGCCAGCATCACCGCTCAGACACCAAATCCCTGTTTGTTCTGCCCGTGGCTTTTAAAAGGGCGGAAATCCTCCCAGGCACCCAGCTGGAGCCATGGGTGGTGATGGCACCGCCTAGCAGAAGGGCCAGCGAGGAAAGATGGAATCGGATGAGCTTGTGGTGAATGTGGTTGCAGCTCCCGAATGGTTTCCCCAAGTATTGAAAACGGCTGGGGACACACAGTGGGTGAATGGGGAATGGGCTGCAAAGGTTGCTATGGGAATATGCCATGAGGCCAATTGTCACAGGGAGCCTGGATTCTCAGCTCTGCCCACACAGAGCACTGGAGACAGGAATCTCTTTTCCTCCCCTGATGAGCTTCTCTTCCCCCACTAGTTTGTGTGCCCAGGGAACCCTCCACTCAAGGCCTATGGAAAGATCTTAAGGCCTGAAGACCCCAGCAGAGCTAGAAGCAGTTGCTCTAGATCAGGCATGGTCAAACTTGGCCCTCCAGATGTTTTGGGACTACAACTCCCATCATCCCTAGTTAACAGGACCAGTGGTCAGGGATGATGGGAATAGTAGTCCCAAAACAGCTGGAGGCCCAAGTTTGGCCATGCCCGGTCTAGATCTTTATGCAAGGCACCATTTACACTTGTTTCACATTGGGCAAGGGGGTGCTGCGCCCAAGCGATCTGTGGAGACCAATAATGGATTGTGTACACTAAATGGAGTGAGAAGCAGTTGAGTCGATGGCCGTGGGCCTGGCTTCTCAGAGTTAGTGTTGTGGGCTACTGTTGACCCACAATCCTTCTTTGATGGGCCAGGTATAAAAAGCGCAGAGTGAAAGGGACTCGCCTAAAAGCATTTTTGCTACCACAGAGCAAATGACATGAGAGCAGCCCTACACCATAGCTTGGCGTTGGTATCCATTCAATTCTATTGTGAGCTTACACAGCTACTTTTGAGTCCTGGCGTCCCCTCCACTCACTCCCCCCTCCATTGTTGACACAGCACATTCCCCATAGGGTGGGAGCTGGACAAGCAGAGGGTGGCTAAGGCTGCACTCGCTGGTTGGAGCTCCTTTGGCTTTAAGCGTGCTGCGCCTGAAACCGACAGAGCACAGAACTGGGATGACGTGGAGCAGGTTGGGTTCCTGAAATCTTGGGCTTGCTGGTATTGCTCTGTCTTGGATAACACAAGGGAGCTGGGAATTCGGTGACTATGGACGAAAGGAGTGGATCTAGAAGCAGATTTAGGGCTGGCTGAAGAGAATGTAAAAGATCAGGATATTGTGCACGAGATAGCTGCCCTTCAACCTCACCGACGCAAACTCATGTTGCTGTTCAATAGGTACAGTACATGATTGCTTTGATTCAGCAAGAGTGATCCGACTGTAGAAACTGGTTGTCACACCAGTTCACCTTCCTGGATACAGTCCGTGCGTGGAAAAGCATGCCGCTGGGCGGAGGGTGTCTGTGCTTCACACACCTTCCTGGATTTAGATCTCTAGGAATTGTCCCCTCCACCCATGGCTTGCTCTTGGCACAGACCATTGGATAAACACCTGGGTATGGGGAAGGTGGGGTGATGGTTGATGGAGTAGGGCTGCAATACTTCTGGATTTTTTCTGGATGTTACCAGGATTTTAAGTTCAGAATTGACGTCCGGGGGGAATTCCCAAAAGGTGGTGCTTTGTCCTGGATCTTAGGCAAGTCAACCAAAAATTGCAGGGTTATTTTTGTGTTTTTGTAAAAAGAAAAAGAAAAAAGTGAACAACTTTTGGGGTTCCTGGTTTTTACTTTTTGAAATACGGCAGCCCTAGGATAGAGTAAACTAGATCTAGACACTCTTCTCTTTCCCCCACTGTAACAGGTTATCCATGCAGTCAGGTTGTTGTTGAATACAAAATTTGTACCAAATGGCTTGTGTCTGTTTCAGAACTAGCTCTCATGTGTGAAGATTAGGTTTTTTGGGGGGGGGGGGCTATTATATGACAATGTAAACACGTGCATGTGTGTGAAAATACGGTTGTGAAAAGGCAGGGAAATGAGATAGTTTGGAGTTGCAGAACCTCATGCAACCAGCCATAGCAGCTCATTCACTTGGTTTCCTTGTTTCCATATTAGCAAACTCGTATGCTCTTCTCTCCCCCTCCCCCCACCTGCCCCCATCCATGCAAAAACTAGGGTAACTAGTTTCCTCTGTTAACTTTTGGAACGTATACAAACCTAGTGCAGAAGCACGCTCTAGATATGGGAATCATATATTTGAACACTTGCATGGGCACAAAGGCTTGGCAGAGATGTAAGCTGGCGACATACCTCCTCCGTTTGCACACTGAAGTCTTCTTTTGGTATCAGATGGAGTTGTGTTCAACATGAATACATGAGACACAGTATATTTAAACCTTGGGTAGGCTAAGCTTTTCCTGTGTGGCCTTGGGGCTCAGGGTTTGGTTAATTGATTCTGGAAGTTCACCTCACATCATAGAGTTGGATGGGACTGCAAGGATCCAGGGGTCAGCAACCTTTTTCAGCTGTGGGCCGGTCCACCATCCCTCAGACCATGTGGTGGGCCGGGCTATATTTTTTGGGGGAGGGGGGAATGAAAAGAATTCCTATGCCCCATAAATAACCCAGAGATGCATTTTATATAAAAGGACACATTCTCCTCATGTAAAAACATGCTGATTCCCGGGCCATCTGCGGGCTGGATTGAGAAGGCAATTGGGCCGCATCCAGCCCATGGGCCTTAGATTGTCTACCCTGTTCTAGTCCAATGCTCTGCAATGCAAGAATCTTTTGCCAAACATGGGTCTTGAACCCACAACCCTGAGATTATGAGTCTCATGCTCTACCAAGCTCAGCTATCCCTGTCCTTTGACACACTCCTTTTTCTTACTGGCCCCATTGTTGTGCCTTCAACACAGCCCAACCCCCAGAAATATAACAGGTGAACTCCCTCCAAGCCAGGGAAAGCTTCTGGCTAAATGTTATTGTGTGAAAAATTTTTGAATTTAATATTTGTAGTCCACTTCTCAAACAACAATGTTGAGCTCCAAGTGACTCATAATAATAATAGTGCTAAAAACAAACATTACAGTCTCTATAATCACTTCAAAAAGATGTCTCTTAAGGCCCAGGAGCAGGGCCAGTTGAAAAGAAAAGAAAGGTAAATTAATGTGTACATAGTTAGTATAACAGTACATTCAAAGCATATTTTCATCCTCAAAGACTTCTAGGCACCGTAGTTTACCCCTCAAAGAGTTACAGTTCCCAGCAATCCTTAACAAACCACAGTGCCCATAATTCTTTGAGACAGGAAATATGCCTTGAATGTGCTGTCCTTGTTGAGACAGCTCCCCATCAGTCAGACGGGAATAACAGTCACCTATCTTGGAGGATTATTGTGGGCCTGAATTCAATGAGATTTATTAAGTGCTCTGCACAGGGACGTGATATAGATCAGGGATGAGGAGCCATGGGCCCAATGTGGCCCTCCAGGTTTCTTTACCTGGCTCTCAAGAGTCTCCCCCAAACATGCACCCTCCCAAACCTGCTTTGCTTTGCCCCACCCCTGAGTGTTTTTGCCTGGCTGGAATATCTCAATGGAATCCAACGGTGCTTCTGTCTTGCCTGCATGGAGGACAGAGAGAGGTGTGGGAGCATGTGTAGAAAGAAAAGGTAAAACTTCTTATTTATCATTCTGCTCCCTTTTGCCTTTGGCTCCACCCCTCCATGGGCAGGTGGCACCTGGAAGGCTGCTTAGATTGGAATGTGGCCGTTGAACTAAAAAAGTGCTTCCAAGCCACCCCTACTATTAGATTGGATATCAACAACCCGGATTCCTTTCCCCGAGTCCATCCCTGGCCCTTTGGAACCTAGATTATGGCTGCTTCCAGGGCAGGGGGGGACAAAAGGATGCAAGGTCTAATCTCTCTCTCCCCGTTCCCCCACCCCCAATAATAAATGGGGCTGTGTCACTGGCAGCTCTGCTAACCACCCCCATTGTTGCCATCCGTTGCCAATGCAGTTGCCATGCTGGTGCTCAGTTGCTAGGTTTCACTCGGAGCTGGCGTGGGAGTTTGTACTGAACTCTCTCATTTACTGGGAAACTTGGCGGGGGGAGGCGAGGGAGAGGCTGCATTTAGCTGGGGTGAGGGGTGAATCCATTTTCCAGAGAGTAAGCTATAACGCACTGAAGGTGGGGGCTGAAGAAGAGAGAAAGGTGCCTCCCTCTGCAGCGGGGAGAGGACCAGGCACCACTTCAGCGAATAGCATCTCTGAGCTATGGGTGCAGCCATAGTTCTGGGTCAACTCCCAGCCCCTCTCTAGTCTAGGAGGCTCCGTTGGGATGGGGAGCCTGGGTCGCTGTCTTAAGCGCTGATGGACTGCAGTTGCCCTGCCACCACACCTGACCACTGGGCATGCTGGCTGGGGCTGATGGGAGTCCCAAGCACATCTGGAGGTACCACAGCAAAAGGGGGGGTCCTCTTTCTCAGGGGCTGAGCCAGCGAGGAACGTGGTGCATGTTAAGTCATGTGCTGCACCCCCTAGTCTCCCTCAAGAATGGGGAACCTGTTCCCCCTCCAATGCTGCGGGACTCCAGCTCCCATCATCCCTGGTCATTGGCCATGTGGGTTGGGGCTGCTCGGAATTGGAGTCCAACCGGTGGGCCACAGTTTTCCCATTCCTATTCCATCAGCTATTGCAGTTCCTTAACAGTTCCTCCTTGGTGTGCTGCAGTGATGGGAGACGAAGCACATGGGGAACAGCTCAGTGGCAGAGCATCTGCCTGGGGAAGGTCCTGGGTCCAATCCTGGCCATCTCCAGGTAGGACTGGAAGAGGCTCCCATCTGAAAAGCTGGAAAGCCTCCATCAGCACAGACAACATTGGGACAGGCAGACAAACAGTGTGACTTGGTCTACGGCACCTGCCTATCTGCCAACACTCCCCTGCGGCACCACTACTAATCGTGCAGGAAGCCAGTTCTAAGATTTGAGGACTCTTGGACAAGGTCCTCTCAGCGGGTCCCCCTCGTTTATTGGCTTCTCCCTTGAAGCCCAACCATCTCCCAGAGAACGGATAGCTTAGCTATGCAGAGGTTACTTTTCCTTCTCCTTGCTCTCCAAGACAGGGCAGATCAGGGCCCAACACTTTGGCCCCTTTGTGAGGGAACAAGAAAGAATAGCGTTGGGATCTGCTACCCTAGTGGATCCTGCCACCTGAGGCAGTCGCTTCATCTTGTCACATGGGGGGGGGAGACCTGGGGCAGGCAGAAATAGCAAGGAGGTGGCAAAGCAGAAATAGGCATGACCTGAAATTGGCGTGTGGGGCTCTGCAGGTGACCTTCAGTGCTGCCCTATGGTGCCTTCCCCTCCTTAGACATTGTGAGGCCTGATTCCCAAGGCATCTTTTATCGTGCAAAGTGCTTGCAGTTTGGGACCCACAAAGCGGAGACAGCCCAAAATGTTTTGGCACCTCAAGGCAGAAGATCCAAATGGTGAGACTCAATAGTTAAAACATTCACCATATGCTGCCTTTTAATGGTAACCCCAAGATTTCACCTCTGGTGTCGGGGGGGGGGGGAAGCAGCAAATGGAGCCACCCTCCCAAGTCTAGGTGATCAAGTTATTTTGGCACCTGTGGTAGAAAAATCTTACAAGCACCTCCCTCCCTGGCAGTAAAGATGCAAAAGAACAATGAAAACTTAAAAGAGCCAGCAACCTGCTGCCCAGTTATGACTCTCAGAATTAGGTGCCTGAGCAAGCTGCTTCACACTGTTTTGTGGTCAGAGGTGAGCTGCTTTATCCTGCCTAACAATCGGGCCGGCCCTACCACTGACCTGAGCAGCGACAGAGTCAAAGCCATTGGTCCACCTACCTCAGTACTGTCTATACAGACTGACAGTGATGCTCTAGGGTTTCAGACAGGACTCTTGGCCAGCCCTGCTTGGAAATGCCAGGATTGAACCTGGGACCTCCTGCACACGAAATGGATATTCCCTGTCAGCGAGCTGCAGCCTTTCCAAATGGGAGGGTTTGACACGCACAAGGTGAGTGATGGCTGAATATTTCAAAAGGGCATTCTATAGAATGTCAATGGAAACAGAGTCTAGTGACACAGACAAGGCCGTCAATTCCTGTCAGGAATCAGAGTGTGGCAAATGACCCCTTTTCACATCCCCTGGGCATCACCATGGCCTTTGGCCAGGCAGCCACAGGGGAGGGGGGAAAAGAAATGCAGTCAAGCTGCGGCAAGAAAGCTTGCAATGGATGAAAGCTGCGTCCCACATGATTCTAACGCAAGTTCAGTTCTTTATTTAAGGCACTTCTACACCCTCCTTTATAAGGGTCTAAACCACTAAACCACTGGGCCTCCTGAGTTTGCCAATCGAAGCTCAGCGGTTTGAATCCCCGCAATGGAGGGAGCTCCCGTTGCTCTGTCCCAGTTCCTGCCAACCTAGCACTTCGAAAGCATACCAGCATGAGGAGATAAATAGGTGCCCCTGCGGCGGGAAGGTAAACGGCGTTTATGTGTGCTCTGGCCTTCATCAGATTGTTCTGTGTGCCAGAAGCAGTTTAGTTATGCTGGCCACATGATGACCCAGAAAGCTGTCTGTGGACAAACTCCAGCTCCCTCAGCCTGAAAAGCGAGATGAGCACCTTTGACTGGACTTAACCATCCAGGGGTACTTTACCTTTACCTCACCTTACACCCTCCTTCATAAGGTTTACAATGAAAATTAAACTAAAAAGCAACAATGAAAGATACAGCTGAACAATTCAGATCAGTAAAGCAAATGGCACTATCAAATCATGAATAAAACAGCAAAGCAAAAAAAAATTCAGAGACAAGAAAATGTATTGCTAGCCTTCGACTTAAGAGATAACTAAATGGGAGCAGGAAGCATTTAAGAGCTCAACACTTGGCATTTTCTTTAACTCATTTTCACGTGAACAGTGGGAAGGAAGGCAGGGAGATCTACTGGTGGCTTGGGCGTGAGGCGATGCACAGATACCATGCACATCGTGTGTGTGGAACATTGTGAGAGACAGCACAGCATTTGTCTGTGTGCAATCTGGGTGTCCTTGTGTGCTGTCGTGTCTTGCGTTTCTGTTGCCGTGTAACTATTCTTGCAGCAGCTTGTTAGTTGCAGAGGTCCTCTGTGTGTGTGTGTGTGTGCTTTTCCCTCACGCACAGAAACAGTGTGTAGCAATGTGAGAAATCCTCACTGGGCAGAGCTGCTTGCCTGATATGCCTTTGCAGTGTGCACGTTTGTGTACGTCCACATTCCTCTGTCTTTCCACTGGCTTCACCTGCGACCACCTGTCCCTGAGAACCCTACTTCCTGAGTGACCCTCGCCCTGTGCTGCCGACAGCTGCCCTTCTTCTCTGCCTCTGCCAGGGAACTTGCCTGCCATGTGCTGTGGGGGTGTGTTGCCCGTGCTGCTATGGACTCCAGCGGCTGCTAGATGTCCCAGCAAGCAGGACGATGTTTGAATGCCCGGGTCCCGGAGATGCTAGACGGCTCCATGTCTGCGAGAGAACAAACCTGCTTCTTGTTGAATTTAACACAGTTTCTTGTTCCAGCCGGGATGCCATGGAAGCTGAGCTGTGGACAGGACAAGGCTGCATTGCCCCCTGGATGCACCACAGTGCGGCTGGGCAGTACACGTGAGTCCAGGACTCTTTTGTTTTTGTTTTTTAAGGGGTTCAAAAATAGGGGGCTATTTGTGGAGAAAGCTCCTGTCCTAGCTCCAATGAGCCAGCAGAGGGGGCTTAGGGGTTGGGGTCAAGGTGCTTCAGTGCTGCACCTAGTGGTTAGCACAGGGAACGGGGCATCATTTGTTTGTGTTGTAAATAATGGATGAGAGCATGATCCAAAACAATGAACATACTAGGGGTTGCATCCAGTGTTACTCAGAGCAGACCCACTGAAATGAAAGGACTTTGCTAACTTGGGTCAAAACATTTTCATGAACTTCGCAAACCCGGAAGTATTTTCGCCGCGCGTGCGTGCGCAGAAGCGCTGCACGCCTTTGCGCATGCGCAAAGCGCGAAAATAGCGCTTTGCGCATGCGCAAAACGGCGGTTCGGGCCCTTTTCAGGTTACGAACTTTTCGGGTTACGAACTGCGACCCGGAACGGATCGCGTTCGTAACCCGAGGTACCACTGTACTCTGAATAAAACATGGTTGGCAGCAGGCCTAGGAGTTTACCAACATTTATTAGAACCCTAAATAGTGCTTTTTCTAATTGCTTAAAAGGCTTAGCATTTGTTACCCGTACAACATTCATTGAAGGTAAATTAGTGTAGTATTATACCCATAGCACAGACTGGAAGGCTAAGGCTGATAGCTGAGCTGGGGTTTGAACTAAGGGCTCAAAAGCTTTTGCTGCTCTGTAGCAGAAATGCTCCTAGTACGTGTGTCAGGCTGGATTCCCTACTCCCTTAAAAGCTTGAGAGGGTGGGAGTGGGGCCACAGACTTAAACAATGAAGACAGACACTCTCTCTGCACATGCTCAGATACCAGTTTGTATGACCAAGGAAGGGGTAATTATTAATGAGAACCAAAGGCTGGGTTAGGAATAGGATATTGCTGGTCAGGATACCTTCTGGTGCTGAGGAATGTCTGTGTGTCTCAAAGTGTGAGCCTGGAGGCAGCATCATAGCTACAGGTGGGCAGGGGGGTGGGACTAGACAAGGAATTTGTTGCCCTGGCTGAAGCCCCCAGAGGCCCCCATCCTGTATGTGTGTGTTCGCAAATGTGTGTGGGATGGGTGCCAAACTGGGTCTTTAACCCGGCTGAAATAAATCCTAGTTTCCCCCCTGCCTGGAGGCCACTAGTACAAATTAGGCTCATCAAATAGTGCAAGACATTATATCCTCAGGCCTCCCTTCAACTAGTGAATAATATTAACCTGCTCTACATGAGTGTTGTACGAATTGCAGAGATAATGAATATGAAGTGCTCTGAAGACTAACAACTGCTATAGAAATGCTTCATGTTTTGTTGTTGTTTAGTCGTTTAGTCGTGTCCGACTCTTCGTGACCCCATGGACCATAGCACGCCAGGCACTCCTGTCTTGCACTGCCTCCCGCAGTTTCCTTCTCCTTCCTGGAGAAGGAACTGGCAAGCCACTCCAGTATCCCTGCCAAGAAAACTCCATGGACAAAGACAACAGGCTTCATGTTTTATTGTGTTTTAAATATTTTGTTGGGAGCCGCCCAGAATGGCTGTGGCAAACCAGTCAGATGGGAGTCATATAAACCTTTTACCTTTCAAATAAACAATAAAATTATTATTATTATTCGTTCCCACTATGCTGCTGTCTCAGTAGGGTGTCACCAAAGCATCACTTAGGGGGGGTCAGTTCACCCTTGGTGCAGCAAATATGTGCTCATAGTGTGATATCAATGTTGTAAAATGTGACACCAGAGGCCACATTTGTTGGCACTTAAGCTCCTGATCTGAAGTTTAAAACTCATCTCTATAGACCATGCCAAATGCCACCTCAGCCCCACAACTGTTAAAGCAATAAGCCATCAGCTTGCAAGTGTAATAAACTTGCAAGGGAGGAATAATGGGTTGCTTAACTCCTTCCACATTCATCAGTTCTCTCCAGCAGAAAAAAAAGGGAGTCAGGAGCTCGTTTTTTCTTCATTACATCTAGGATGGTTCTTGCCCTGTTCTCAGACCTTAAATTACCAATACTGCTAGTCAGTCAGAATGGAAATGCTAGAAAAGCCTAAATTATATTACCTACCATTTTATCCTCCAGCCTTTAACAGGAGCTTACCTGAAATGAAAGCAATAGCAATACTGGTTAGCAACTAGCTACTAGAGAAGCAACTTCAACTCACTTCATGTCACTTGAGTGCTGTTCAGATAATTCCAGTGCACTTTGAACAAAGGCAAGGTGGAGTGTCAATGACTCTGGATGTCTTCAAGAAAGCCTGGATCACTTGGCTCTTAAGGTTTCCTGGCTGCCAGGCAGGATCTGCAATGTAAAAGAAATGCTGAAGGAACCCAAACAAAGTTTGTTTTGACTGGAATGAGGTGTTGCAAAGAGGTTTGTGTGAGAGGGAAAGGGACAGGAGAGAGAACTTGCTCAGTGGTGGGGCTTGTGCTCTGCAGGCAGGTTCAATCCTGCCAGTGCCAGATGAAGCCACTGCCTCTCAGTAATACACTAGATGGACCCAATGGTCTGACTTGGTAGAAAGCTGCTTCCTGCATCCCTACCTCAGAGTCCCAGCTAAAATTAAATGCACCAATGATGTGAAAGGGTCATAGCTCAGTGGTAGAGCAACCTCTGGTTGTGCCAGAAAGACTGAAACTCTGGAGAGCCACTGCTGGTCATTGCAGGCAATACTGAAGTATTGGCATCTGACAATGGCGTTTTCCTTCTGCCTCCTTCTGGCTTCCTGGTGGACTCACTTCCGACCTCTCTCCCTCTCTCTGTGTGTCCTTGCAGGCTCTTGGAGAAGCAACTAGTCTCTGGTTTTTCTCCCGCTCGCCATGGCCTGGGCGCCCGCGTCCTGCAGGATTCAACCAACTGGCACGATACTCAACTCTTCCCGCCTCGCTGGGGCCCGCGGAGGCCGGAGGGCCACTGGTTCTCGGGGAAGGATCCGAGCAAGGCGGCCTCTTCCCCCAAGGCGCAAAGGCAGCCTCCCCTTTCTTACGACGGGCTGTCCCCGATGTGCAGGAGAGACGTGAGCAGCAAGGCGGCAAAGGGCCCCGCCGAAGGCTGCAGATGGAGCCGAGGAGCCCCCAAGAGCAAAGGCGAGCTGCTCCCTGCCCGGGCCCCTCCCAGCTACGAAGCCCACATGCTGCTGCGTTTCCGGGCCGGGCCGGGCCCCCGTAAGGAGAACTGGCCTCGCCCGCCGCCCTATATTGCTCCGCCATCCTACGAGGCGCCCCACCGCACCGTGCAGCCCAAGCAGCGCGCCAGCAAGGAAGCCTCGACGGCGAAGCAGAGCCAGGCGGAAGCCCCCAAGAAAGGCCGCCAGGGAACCAGGAGAGCCTGCGAGTCCGGACCGGCGGGGCGGAAGGCAGGGCGAAGCCCGTCGAAGCTGCCTGGTAGTTGGAGCTACCTCTCCGGAGCCACGACGTGCGGAGGAGGAGGCTTCGGGGCGCAGCCGGAGCGAGCAAGGTCCCGCTACCCTTTGGGGTCCTGCTGGGACGCGAGTCCCCAGCACCGGGGCCACACCCTGCCCAGGGCAACGAAGAGAGGCGAGCCTGGCCGACGCCACCCTGGCAGTCCCCTCCAGCACACGCTCCCTGCTGGCTGGGGCTTCAGCCACGCAGCTGGCTGGCCTGAAGCCGCCGTCGGAGGGGAGAGCAGAGCAGCGGGCGAGCAGCGCAGGTGCAGCTTCCCCAAGTGGAAGGAGCCGGGAGGCAGATCGACGCCTCGAAGGCGCGGAGGTCTGTTTGTCATCGACGCCACGTGCGTGGTGATCCAAGCCCACTACATCCCGCCCCCTCGGACGGAGCGGGTCCGCTACTTGGGCCGCGAAGAGACCGCCGCCCCATCGCCCGGCTCCCCGGCCCCGGCGTCGATGGAGGAGCGAGCTGCTCGCATCCTGGGTCTCTCCGTCAGCGAGCTGGGCTTCGCCGGGGCGGGAGGAGGAGGAGAGGCCTCGGGGCCAGGGAGCTCCGCGAGCCACGCGGCTCCTTTCGGGGATGCCCGGGCAGTGGGGCAGCCTGCCGGGCCTCCTTCCGCCCCGACCAGCCCCGCGAAGCCCTTAGCAGCCCCCGCCACCGACGGCTCCCAGGCAGGGCTGGCGTGCCCCAGCCAGAGACGGGCAGCCGCTCCTGGCCAGGAAGGCGGCTGCCCGCCCCGAGGCGAGAAAGAAGCCGAAGCAAAGCCCGCGCTGCCCTCGCCGAGCAGATCCTACATCTGGGATCTGAAGGAAGCCATGTCGAGGATCCGCCGGCACACCGCGCCGGATTCGGACACGGACGAGGAGCTGGAGCAGGAGCAGGAGGGGCAGCCGGCCTGGAAGCGGCGGCTGGGCGAAGGGGCCCCCTCCGGCAGCAGCAGCAGCAGCAGCCTCGACAGCACCAGCAGTTCCAATGCCACCGTGGTGCCCGGGAGTGCCCCCCCCCCTTGAGCCTGGCCGAAGCAGGGCCACAGCCATGAATTGAAACCCACATTTCAGAGCCCCAGCACCCCCACCCCGTCTCCCAAGTGCCTGGTATCCCTATGCCTCTGCCCAGCCGCCTCTCCTTGCCACAGGCTCAGGGACACACGTGTTCAGGGCTGTGGGGTGTGGAGGGGAAGGACATAGCCGTAGTAACACTTCCCATATCAGGTTCTGTACTCCAGTGTGGAGCCTACACATCCACTAATTACTAGATGCTAGGGAGAACCTAGAGGATAACCCTCCCTGGAAGGCCCTACAATGCACACTTCTTGGGTGCTTTTGCCAGCCTAGAGTGTGTTGCTGAATACTAGCAATGCCGCTTGCTTGCCTGGACAGAGGGTAGAGAGGGCTGCTGCCCCAGTGCACATATAAACTGGGCTCCTGCACAAAGATAAACATTTGTTGCTCCACCTACTTTTGCTGCTGACCCCGCCTTCATGCGGCCCCTGTAAGACTGCGTAGAAGGGAATGTGGCCCTTGAGCTAATAAAGGTTCCCTATCCCTGCCTTAGCTGAAGACAGACAAGAGGGGGAGAACAGGTCCCTTTGGTTTGACCAGGCAAGGCTATCCTTACATAGCAGGTATATTTACAATAAAGCTACCAAGACATTTCCCCCCTGCTTTTCTATGTCCATATGATTATTGCGGTCCATGTGTGCCAGGTATTCAGGAACTAATAAAAATAATAAAAATAGTAAACCAAACATGTCTTTCAAACACAAGCTGGATGATGCATTCTCAGTTTGATTAAGCCAAGAAATACATCAGTGCCTCCTAACACCCCAAAGAAATACAAGTTAAGATCCATACGTCAACATTAGCATGAAAATTGTTTCTCATTGTTCAGTGAGCTGCTGAGACAGTGCTTAAACAACTGGGGGGGGGGACTGTCATACAGTGGTCCCGCTCCTTCCTCCTGGGCCGTGGTCAGAAAGTGGTGTGGGGGGATGAGTGTTCAGACCCCTGGGCTCTCACTTGTGGGGTGCCTCAGGGTTCCGTCCTCTCCCCCATGCGTTTTAACATCTATATGAAGCCGCTGGGAGAGATCATCAGGGGGTGTGGGCTGGGTGTTCATCAGTATGCGGATGATACCCAGCTCTATCTCTCTTTCAAATCTGAACCAGTGAAGGTGGTGAAGGTCCTGTGTGAGTGCCTGGAGGCGATTGGAGGATGGATGGCGGCCAACAGATTGAGGTTGAATCCTGACAAGACAGAAGTACTGTTTTGGGGGGGACAGGAGGCGGGCAGGTGTGGAGGATTCCCTGGTGCTGAATGGGATAACTGTGCCCTTGAAGGACCAGGTGCGCAGCCTGGGAGTCATTTTGGACTCACAGCTGTCCATGGAGGCACAGGTTAATTCTTTCTACCAGCTCCATCTGGTACGCAGGCTGAGACCCTACCTGCCCGCGGACTGTCTCGCCAGAGTGGTGCATGCTCTGGTTATCTCCCGCTTGGACTACTGCAATGCGCTCTATGTGGGGCTACCTTTGAAGGTGACCCGGAAACTGCAATTAATCCAGAATGCGGCAGCTAGACTAGTGACTGGGAGCGGCTGCCGAGACCACATAACACCAGTCCTAAGAGACCTACATTGGCTCCCAGTATGTTTCCGAGCACAATTCAAAGTGTTGGTGTTGACCTTTAAAGCCCTAAATGGCCTCAGTCCAGTATACCTGAACGAGCGTCTCCACCCCCATTGTTCAGCCTGGACACTGAGATCCAGCGCTGAGGGCCTTCTGCGAGAAGCAAAGCTACAGGGAACCAGTATTTTGGTATTTGTTGGAAGCCGCCCAGAGTGGCGGGGGAAACCCAGCCAGATGGGCGGGATATAAATAAATAAATAACAACAACAACAACAACTTTGCCCTCCTTTGCATGTCTACTTAGAAGTAAGCTGCACTGAGTTCCATGGGAATTCATCCCAGGAAAGCAGGTGTAGAACTGCAGCCTAAGAACATCAGCTTCTTTTTGAAATGCTCCATTTAATTAAAACAACAACAGCCCAATAGTTGAAGTTGAACAATGCTTTATTAGAACTAACTCAAATGTCTCAAAGGAACGAGCAAGCGTTTGAGTTGGCAGAGTTCACCAAAGCCTGCTGGGAACAAGAAGCATGTAAGTGGCTGGTTTCTCTGTGTCTGAAAAGACAAGAACGGACAGTCCCCAAGTCTCCATTCTTAGGCAGAACACACCTGGGGTGATAGACCTGCAAAACAGTTCTTGTGTTTTAAGACACGGGGAATCGGCCAACCAGGAGCAGGGTCTATTACAGTGCTGGTGGCAAGCAAACACAAGTTTGCAAATCCCCAGCTGCCGAATTACCACTGACTTGCAGGTGAAATTTGAAGGGCAGAAGCAGTGAGCAGGGGCATGAACTGAACCTTTTCACAGCCACTTCTTCTCGACCCAACCCACAGACTTCAGATTGCCATGTCAGTGAGAAAGGCTGGTCATGGTGGTTAAAGAGGGAAAGTAGCAAGCAGGTGAAAGGCTCGGAGGGTGGGGGTGGGGGGGAAGCAACAGGAGTCTATCCAGACCAATTCCTACAATCTTAAGTAACGAAAGGGCTGGGTTGTGTGTAACAAGCCAAACAAGTTGAAAATGACAATTTTGACAGAAAGTAATTGTGCCAGAACATAATTCTGTCCATCTCTCCTCTTCCACAATCACCCTCCTGGTTTTTTTTAAAATAAGGCATTAAGTTTTCTTTATCCTTTTAGAATGCCCTTGCCTCCTCCTTTAGCTCATAAATGGAAGCCCACAAGTCCACCTGACATTCTTCCCCAAGCTGCAGTACACAGTGTTAAAGAATGCAACCCCTCCCCACCCACACATCCTGTATAAGTAGCTCTCAAGTAATATAGGCATACGTCCTATAAGAATACTTGTGTACTGAGGGGAGGCTGCGCATGGGATGAGAGGTGAGACCCAGCTGTGGTGGGGATGCAGATGGCATTGTGGAGTTTTGTGCTTCTCCACACAGTGGGGTACCTAGGTCATTTTAGACCCTGGAGTCAATGGTATTACAGTGTGTGTGTGTTTACTACAGATGTCCTCAGGAGTTGGTACCACATGGGTTCTTCAGTGTTGATGCACACAATTAACTTTTTTTTCTTTCCCCATCCACTCTGACATCCCATGCTTAGCAACTCCTTCTACATTCCGTATATATTAGAGGGGGGCCAGTTTGCCAATCCTCATAAGTAGAAAATTCTGAATGCATGCACTTTCTTATTTTAAACTCTGTTAAATCATAGCACCATCATGACTAGTATGTGAATAAAATGTGGTTTGCTTCTGCTGCCTTGATGCTAAGCACATTGATTTGGGAATAAACACTGCTTTATTGAAGATATATATATATATATATATATATATATATATATATATATATATATATATGAAACATAAAATGAGGATCTGTCACCACGCACATAATGCAGCAAAAATGGAAATCCCAAGAACAAACTAGAAGAAAGGATCAAAAGCAATGGGGTAGACAGAAAATGAGTGGTATCAGTCTTAACACATTTCAGGCCATGCTGATCTTTCTTCAGGGAAATTAAGAGAAATAAAAGGGTCAGCATTTTGATGTGCTGTCTCAGACCCCAGGCCCCACTCTAGCTGTACCACTGCCTGCAGCTGTGGGATGTATTGCTGGAGCAGTCCAGTACAAGATTTTCCTGTTGCCTAGAATGGACACACAGGGGAATGTGGCTCCAGACAGGGAGGCTTCTCCACTTGGGGGTGACCCTAGCTGACCGTGTAAAAGGGCTGGCCATGCAGCCATCTTCCCTTTCCCCCCACAGCAGTCCTGCCCCAGCCCCCTTTGGTGCTTTGCTGTGAAGTCGTGGCAACTGAAGTTTCCAGACCCATGTTTGCTGCTGAAAGCAAAGGTTGTATCCCCCACTCCGCACACAAATACCCCCAAACTTTTGGCAGTGGTTTGAGTGTTGCCTGCATAGGAGCACATTCAGAAGACATGATTTGTATTCCCCTCAAGACAAGGGTTCTAACTGCTCAGAAAAAGGATAATTGGTACAGAGCTAGTTACTGAAAAGATTGCATCCGTTCATGACTTCTAATGTGACACTGGCTCTTCCCACAAAGAACATTTGCTGCAATTGGCCTACAGTGGTGCTTTTTACAGCCTTATATTGATTATTATATTTCAGATATCTCTTCATAAAATAATCTGGAAAGTATTTTTTGTGTACAGTTTGTGTAACCAGAACTCAGAACTTTGTTTTGTTTGTCATTTTACCACTGGATGGCGCTCTGTGTCCACTATTATATTTTATTTGTTTCACCTGCAGGGCAATACTAGATCCAGAGTATTGATCATAGTATTGAACAACACGGTTCCAGCTTCATTTCCCCAAACCCCAACGTCTCTGTTCAAACATATCAGACTCTTTCCAAAGCCTGGGAGCTGTGGTTCCCAGTTGAGCTGTTAGATCCTGATCTTCAACGGGGAAGATATGGAATCCCTAAACCAGCCTTTTAGCAATCTTCCCCTTTAGGGAATGGATGGATGTGTGGATGAATCATGTTACTGATTAACGTAAGTAACTAGAATGTAATTATTTCACATGGATTCAAGGAGAGAATCCCAAATCTATAGTGAATCTGAAGAAATAAAAGAACACAAACGTAGCAATCCGTAACAAAGGGCCAGTAGAGCTGCCAACTGATCAGAAGGTGCACCTGGACCTGCTCCCATGCAGCTTGATCTCCATTATCTACTGCTAACATCCGTTAAAGGCAGAGGGCCTGAGGGAACAGGTAGAAACTCCAAGACAGGAATGTCATAACAGGTATATCTATAAGCACTTTAAAAAGAGAAAGTGTATACAAATAGAAATCGGGATGTTTTTCTCCAACAGAGAAATACCACATTCTTTCACTTCAGCAGATCAGACTGGGCAAAGATGAAGACCAAAAGCAAAATAATACAATTTTTACCTAAAAGCAACTGGTGGTAGTTGCACATTAGCATCACACTTCCACTGAGGGGTCAAGAGCAGCTGTGTGTGTTTGTGTTTGTGTGTGTCCAATTAAGATCAGGGAAATGGACCAGGGGGAGAATTAACCACTCCTCTGATCTCATTTGGAGGCCCCTGCTTTTCAATGGAAAATGGTACCTGTGAGGAAATCTGATAATGGATCTCTTACTCCTCAGCTATTTTAGCCCTTGGATTCTTATCCTTTTTGTACCGACTGGAGCACCAGGGTTTCTTGAACTTGGGTCCCCAAATGTTTTTAGACTACAATTCCTATCACCCCTGACAATTGTCTCTATTAACTGGGGCTGATGGGAGCTGGAGGGCCAGAGCTTTCCCCCCACAGGCTCGACAAGTGCAGGAGAGCGAGAGCCAACAGACCCTCTTCTAGCAAAGGTCTGACTGCCTCTTACAGCCAAACCATGCATAGCTTCCTGGGATCCTTCCTAGGAAGCAATAAATAAATGGTACATTTGGAGAAAACTGCAAGAGATCTTCAGAGAACAAAGTTCATTGCATTTGGCTGAGATTTGACCACAGCCACAAGTGAATGAAAAAGTGTTTGTCTTGAAAAGTACATACTATTTTACAACAATAGCGTACCTTGCTTCAGTCAGCGTGCTGCCCCTGACCTGTCCCAAATCCCCCCCAGTTTTATTTTTTATTTTATCCATATACTGTAATGTACAGTCTTTACAACAAAAGACTTCACATCCACAATAAAATAAAATCATATACTGTATGGCAAAACCTTTAGTCTCATGTTTTCATTTATACTAATCTCTTCTCAGGACCTGTCCCAAATCCAAAGCACTTCTTTGTGCTGTACAACCATTCATTTTGTACAAGTTAAAACTCCCAGGGTGGGTTAACAACCTGCCTTTCTTCCCAGGGAACTATGGGAATTGTAGCTCTGTGATGGGAAAAGGGGTCTCCTCACAATTCCCAGCAGCCTTAACAAACCGTACTTCCCTGACTATTAAAGTGGTATAATAGTGCTTTTAATGGTATGGATGTGACCTGTCCTGTTAAATGGGACCTTGGAGACAACAGCACAGCCCATCTCGGCCACATCATGGTACAGTAATGGGTGACATGGCCAAGGCCTGTTCATAGACTTTCATGGGGTTTTTTCTTTTTCTTTTTTAAAATATATTTATTAAAGTTTTATAACAAACAACAAAAACATTCAAACTACAAAAGACAAACTACACAATACAAAAAACTACAAAAATACAAAATACAAAAAATACATACAAAACAAAAAATTCTCTTTTTGAATCTTACTTCTATTCTATTCTGTTGACTCCCTCATTCCTCCTCTCACTGCGTTACATTATAAATCATCTTTAGTAATTTCTAAAACCTATATAACATCTATTTCTTACTTAAAATTAATTTTAATCTATACCTTTTATAACTTTAAATTTTGCCTTCCCAACTATTTCACTTCTTTTTACACAATTTCATAGTTTTTTTCTTCTAGTTTTCATGAAACCTACTTGCCCGGACAATGGGGCAAAAGAAATGTGGCCGCTGTTGTTCTAATCATTCTGATGGATACACCCAGGCCTTTTCTTTTTTCAGCTGGGACTCACTGGAACTCGGTTTGGCACCTCTCAAGAGGAGGGAGACATTGATGATGAGTTCCAGCACTTCTTTTTCTAGAAAAATAACACTGGATGCACCACAAGAAACCATGCCTCCAAAACCTATGCTCCAGTCACACAGAGATCCTTGTGAAGCCATTGCTTATAATGGCTTTATTATTGCTTTGTGGAACACATTCCAGGAGAGGGAGCCGTTCTCCTGCCTCCCATCCTCCAGGTCATTAAAAGTACTTGCAGTCTAGAGCAGGGGTGGCCCCCCTTTTTTTGCTTCAGGTGTGAAAATGCCTAAAGGCCAGGCATGGGGGTGGCAGTGGCAGTTCTGGGACTCTGCTGGCTGACTCATCCAGCGAGGGGACGTGAGCCACTTCCCATCTGGGACAGCCCCCACGGCTGAATCATCTTGCTTGTCTGGGGGTCCCAGCAGGAAGGATCCCCCCATGGAAAGACAACAAACCACACGGAGAGCATGGCCAATTTGCACATTATTTAAAACCAGCTCAGCCTCCCCCTCCCAGCGACCCTGTCATTATCCCAGTGACACGAGGTCTGGAGAGTTCACGGAAAGCCAGAAGCCCAGGCTCCTTCGTCATAAACCCTGGGCACCCTTTGGCCACCGGAGAGAGGAGAATAGAGCTGAGGAATGCCTTGGCAGACATTCTTCTCCCTCTCCAAACATTTTTTTAAAAAACAGCAACCCAGGATCGTTTGGCTCTCTGCCCCATCCTGACCCACTTTTAGTCATGCCCAAACGGCTTGCTGGGTAGGGGTGGATTAATCTGTCAATTTTGGCTTCTCTTGAGTTTCTCATTTGCCCTATCTTCACCACATTGCTGTATTAGTTTGCCGTTTGTTGTTGGAAGAAAAAGTCCTTACAAAATTTAATCAGCCTTTTAGACCTAATAGACTTTTTGTGAGCGATTTGCCATACTAGATTGCATTTTTGTATGCTGCTTCCACCAATGCGTGTGCTTTTATGCACACCTTTTCCCAATTTATGCTTCTTTTTCTGGTACACTGTTTTGTTTTGTTTTAGTTGGTATGGTTTGCAAAACTCAGAGAAGTATGAATTTTGAAGGACGGATTCACTTCACTTTGCATATGTATTTATTTATTTAAACCATAGATCACTTACTATCAAAATATTGCAATGTGGTTTACAATTGAATATGTGTGTGTGTGATGCTTTTGGAAATGCAAATTGCATAGGTTCAAACTACATTGAAATGTGAACCAAATAGAATTTATCTTCCACCCCTAATGCTGGGCAACACAAGTTGTGTGTGTGCCATAAAAGAAACTGTTGTCTGTCATGGGGTGTATTAGTAAAGAAACTATTGTTTGTTGTGCAGTAGGGGTGCCAACTTGAATAAAAAGGGGGGCAGGTAAGTCCCCCCCAATCAATCACATGATTTGAATGCAAATGTCCATTAACTTTGTGGGGGCCCAGCCCCCTAAAACATTTTATTGGGGGACCAAAGGGACCTTGGCCTCTAGGAGTTGACTCAGAATGTTGTCCAGAATGAATGTTATTGAATATTTTTGATGATACCTGTGTAAATATATTGTCAAAAGAATTGGTCTTATATATTATTTTGGCAGCACAAATTGTAATTGCCACTCAATGGGAAACAGCCCACATCTTGTACTCAATGGTTGGTATCGAATACTCTGGAATCGAGCATAATGGAGAAAATCGCACATAATATGAGACTGGCGGCGTGCTCGCGACAGAGCCTCAAGAACATCTTATAGGACGCTTATGAAAGCCTATGAGATGGCGATGAAAGCTGCAAAGAAGTCTCACTTCTCAGCTTCCATTGCATCCGCTAGCTCTCGCCTGGCACAACTTTTCAGAATAATTAGGTCTCTAACCCTAGAGGAACAGCCAAATTTAAATATGAATTTGACCCGTAGCTGTGAGGCATTTAAGAGCTTTTTTGCAGAGAAAGTCTTGATACTCCGCCGTGACCTCCCTGCCAATTTGGATACAATAACAGAACTGGAGGCCCCTTGACTGTCTTTGAGTCCAGTATTGGACCACTTCGATCGGATACTCCCTGCCGATGTAGACAGATTCCTCCGAGCTGGAAGGCCCACCACTTGCTCCCTTGACCCGTGCCCGTCCTGGCTGATTAGAGCGTGTCCAGATGAGGTACGGGCCCCCCTGGGTGAGATCATCAACTTGTCCCTTGGCACAGGGACTTTCCCAGAGGAGTTGAAGGAAGCTGTGGTGCGTCTGCTCTTAAACAAAACATCTCTAGATCCTTTAGATCTATCCAATTATCGCCCGGTTTCTAATCTACCATACCTGGGTAAGATAATTGAGAGAGCGGTTGATGAACAGCTTGGTAGGTTTCTGGATAAAACATCAGCTCTAGATCCATTTCAGTCCAGCTTTCACCCTGGTCATGGAACTGAGACGGCTCTGGTCGTCTTAACAGATGATCTCCCGTAGACAGCTGGATCGAGGTGGGTCGGGACTGCTGATTCTTTTAGATTTTTCAGCAGCCTTCGATATGGTCGATCACGAACTTTTAGACTACCGCCTTGCTGACGTGGGGATTCAGGGCACAGTCCAACAATGGCTGCGTTCCTTCATCTCAGGTCGGGGACAGAGGGTGGCGCTAGGGAGGGAGTTGTCGCCGCGGCACCCCTTGGTGTGTGGAGTCCCGCAAGGCGCAATCCTTTCCCCAATGCTTTTTAATATCTTTATGCGCCCCCTTGCCCAGATTGTCCGGAGTTTTGGGCTGGGTTGTCATCAATATGCTGATGACACCCAGATCTATCTGTTGATGGACGGCTGCCCTGCCTCAGCCCCGGACACACTCACCAGGTGCTTGGAAGCTGTGGCTGGATGGCTACGTGGGAGCCGACTAAAGCTAAATCCTTCGAAGACAGAGGTCCTCTGGCTAGGTCGGGGCGACATGGGGTTGGGGGGCCAACTCCCATCTTTTGCAGGGGCTCAATTGGTACCAGCACCTTCTGTCAAGAGTTTGGGTGTAACCTTCGACGCCTCCCTTTCCATGGAGGCGCAGGTTGCAGCCACAGCTAAGGTGGCATTTTTCCATCTCCGCGGTATCAAGCAGTTGGTCCCTTACCTCTCTCATCCTGATCTGGCCAGTGATCCATGCGACGGTCACCTCCAGGCTTGACTATTGTAACTCGCTCTACACGGGGCTGCCCTTGAAGCTGACCCAGAAACTCCAGCGGGTGCAGAATGCCGCGGCGAGGCTCCTTACGGGGTCCCGCCCACGGGATCATATTCATCCAGTGCTTTACCAGCTGCACTGGCTCCTGGTGGAGTACAGGATCAGGTTTAAGGTGCTGGTTTTGACCTTTAAAGCCCTATGCGGCTTGGGACTCTCGTACCTATGGGACCACATCTCTTGGTATGCCCCGTGGAGGACCTTAAGGCCCACAAATAACAATATTCTGGAGATCCCGAGCCATAAGGTGGCTAGATTGGCCTCAACTAGGGCCAGGGCCTTTTCAGTATTGGCCCCAACTTGGTGGAACGCTCTCTCACAAGAGACCATGGCCCTGCAGGATTTGTCATCTTTCCGCAGGGCCTGCAAGACAGAGCTGTTCCGCCTGGCCTTTGGGTTGGATTCAGTCTGACCCCTGTGTTTTCCTCCCTCATGGTTTGGATTTATGGACTACTTAAAATGAGGCTGCATTTGAAATTTGAAATTTTAATATTGTATTTTAATCTGTATTTTAATTAATTGTTTTCTTTTCTTTTATGTCTTTTTGTAATTTTATTGGTGTTAGCTGCCCTGAGCCTGGTTTTGACTGGGAAGGGCAGGGTATAGATAAAATTATTATTATTATTATTATTATTATTATTATTATTATTATTATTATTTATTATAATTTGAGACTGTAAGAAAACTAGAATCTCCAGTCACATTTTGTATGGTTTGGCATTCCTTTTCTACATAAACACTGGAACCATTATTTCCAAGACAACCCTCCCTTGTCACAAGCCTGTCAAATCTGGAATTAGACGTGATGCTCTGATAAAGTTGATGGTCTTTACATGGGCTTTGTTATTTTAACTCATGTGCAACTACCGTACTATTTTATAGTTTTGTTTTTCATCTTTTAATTGTTGTCTGTTGTTATAATGTTTCTCTCTGTTTTATATGCATTATAAAATGAAATGAAATGAAAAGAATATGAAAAAACTTTACCAAAAAAAGCCAGTCATGGGTTTGTTGGGGGAATTAAATAATTAAGTTCTCCCATGAGACCGAACTACCAGGTAGATAGAGTCTGTTGGTGGTGTCTCTGCATGATCTACTGGTCTTTGGACTTTTGCCTCTTTCTACCAGTCAGCTTATGCCAGGAGCTGGTACTTTGGGTATATCTTTGCATCGAATCACCCAACACTTCTCATGCAGAGGTGCAGCAGAATTATCTAGCATCAGATGAGTTGTCTATTCCTTCCTCAGTTGCTTCCTGGCCCCCAACTTGGACCTGTATATGCCCATCTTGACAGTATGTTCTAGATTACACAGCACAGCTAGAACATCCACATTCCCTGATTACACATCAAAACTAATCATCCTACAGATGAACATAGGAAGCTACTAATACAAAGTCAGACCACTGGTCTACCCAGTCCAGTCTATTCTATCTGTTCTGACTCCCTAGGAATCTTGTAGAGATCTTTCCTAATCAAATAGATGGATGGATGGATAGATAGATAGATAGATAGATAGATAGATAGATAGATAGATAGATAGATAGATAGATAGATAGACAGACTGACAGGGGGTATCCTTATCCAGGGTTTGTGTTTCCTTCACAATGAGGTAGGACCGGAACCAATGGATCCAAGTTACAAGAATGAACTTTCTGATGCTAAGAGCTGTTTGGCAGTGGTCTCCCTCGGGAGATGGAGGAGTTTTTAAAGCAGAGGTTGGATAGTCATTTGTATGGATGCTTTAGTTGAATTCCTGTATTGCAGGGAGTGGACTTGATGACCCTTCCAACTCTACAATTCTATTATTCTCGCAAAGGGTGGGCAAAGGGTAACAAATGTTCAAGTGAGTGGTAGCCCTTTCTGTAAGGCAGATCCTCTTCCTAAACAGCTTAGAAATAAATCCACCTTGCTAACTGCAAGAAAAATCTGTTTTCCCTTTAATATATCTCACTCTTCCACTTCTGATTCTAAACATTTTAAAGTTATGTTTTATTATGACTTTTTGTACTGGATTAATCATTATCAGGGGTGGTTCTTTGTTGTATATTTTGTTGTTGTAAGCCGCCTTGTGTACAGTAATAGAGGAAGGCAGTACACAAATAAAAATTGAAATGAAAAATGAAATGCGTTAATTGGAAGCAACAGCACTGCTATGGATGGATTAATAATCTGACCAGGTAGAAAGCATATAAAGATACACACAATCACACAAACTGATGTAGTATTAACCACACTACTATTACAGGTAGGTAGCCATGTTGGTCTGACGCAGTTGAAATATACAGCGGTACCTCTGGATGCCCCGTTCACATCCAGCGCAGTATGGAACTAAAGCGGCGAGTCTGTGCATGCTCGCCGCGCAATTCAGTGCTTCTGCTCATGCGCGTGACGTCATTCGGTGCGTCTGCGCATGCGCGAATCACCGAAACCGGAAATAACCTGTTCCGGCACTTCTGGGTTCGTAACCCATGATGTACGCAACCCACACCGAATGTAACTAGAGGTATGACTGTATTAAAAAAATGTCCAGTAGCATCTTAGAGACCAACTAAGTTTGTTCTTAGGGACATGGGGTGGCGCTGTGGTCTAAACCACAGGGCTTGCCGATCGGAAGGTCGGTGGTTCGAATCCCCGCGACGGGGTGAGCTCCCGTTGCTGGGTCCCAGCTCCTGCCCACCTAGCAGTTCGAAAGCACGTCAAAGTGCAAGTACATAAATAGGTACCACTACGGTGGGAAGGTAAATGGTGTTTCTGTGCACTGCTCTGGTTCACCAGAAGTGGCTTAGTCATGCTGGCCACATGACCCGGAAGCTGTCTGCGGACAAACGCCGGCTCCCTCAGCATATGGAGCAGATGAGTGCCGCAACCCCAGAGTCGTCCGCAACTGTACCTAATGGTCTGGGGTACCTTTACCTTTAAGTTTGTTCTTGGTATAAGCTTTTGTGTGCATGCAAACTTCTTCAGATACTATTACCGTTAGGATCAATAGCACCGCCACTGAATTATCATCAGTATTACTCAAGGCTTGTTTAAGTGACGGAATATTTTGCCTCTTTCTCTTGATCTCTCCTGGTCTTTCTTCTTCTTCTTCCACCGCCAATGAAGGAAGAGCTTCCCGCTTTCCCCTTGACATTCTGGTTGCCTTCTCCTTGCCCTAAACAACATCCATGCCATGGCTGGATGTCCTGTTCCCCCAACCCATGCAGTGTCACAAATTCCGGGCAAGAGTGAGTTCTGAGTCATGTTAGTAAATATAGCCTGTGATGCTGCTCACACTTTCTTTCTTCTTCTTTTAAAAGGAGGGTCTGGCCATTGGATGATGCACCTTACACACACACACACACACACACACACACACACACACACACACACACAACCAAACCAGTCCAGGGGAATGACAAAGCCTGAGCACCCTGCCCTGAAATTACAGTCATTATAGTCTGGACTCACCAGCTGGCTATTTCAGGACCACAGATCAGACTCTCCTTGTTACTTCTTAAAGAGACCACATCCAATTAACCGAACACATGGATCTTTCAACTTAAAATAGGAAAATCAAGAAGCTGTTGCAATTCTTCTCCCTCCTGCCCTAGTCTCCTGTCCTAGTCCTGAATCTCTGATGGTCACAAGCTCCAAGATCTCTTCTAGCTTATGCTGACATTTTTTTTCCCTGGCACCATTCTGCCCTTTTAATAGCTTGAGTCACGAGCCAGCGATCATCGTTTACCTTCATGCAATTACCTTCTGATTTCTGCAGGTTGATGTGCTCTTAAAAGATACACAGGCGCAAGCCAGAGTGATTTCATTGTCAGTTGCCCACTCCACTTTGCACACACAGTTGCTGCCAAAAGGCTGAGAGGGACCGTTTCATGGCAAAATGAAAAGGTACCATAGCAAGAGGCAGAATGTGCAATGCCTAATGGCCTTTTCATATGATTGGCATCAATTTTGCAGGACACGTGTATCCACATTTGTCCATGTGAGTGGTAGCAAGAGAAGGAGAGTGTAGCTCATGGATCAGAAGAATGTGTTGGGCTGTGCCTCAAGGACAAGTACAAACCAGTTTTATCATAGCTTTCCAATAGGCATTTGATTTGTGACAGTGATGTATCTGTCACTTGACTGTACAGCTTCAGACTGCAAATGAGGGGCTGGTTCTCCGAACACTTCCCCGTGTGCAGAGGCACTGTCTTGTGCCCAAGATTGAAGGGGCCTGGTACTCAGTGCTCACGGGTGACAGCATGCACCTGGCGTGCGTCACATGTGTGCAATGTCATGTGCACAATATCACATCGCCAGGAAGAGACCAAGAGTGGAGCCTGGCGCAGCTTCAATGGCTGGCAGCTCCTCCTTTCTTGTGCTCAGGAGAGTCCACGCCCTGCTCTGCTCCACGCTCAGCCTCTTCTGCCCCCTCCATATTGAGACAGCCTGGCCCCCTGATGACAGATATTGAGCAGCCTGAAGACACCTCAGCCTTATAGGCACAACTATTCCTTGCTAATTTGCAGAAGCCAAAATCAATGCATGTTTTGAGGTTTCTCTTAAAAGTCTTTGCAGCTTCTTTTGTTAGTAACTTCTTCATGGCCATGGCTAGTGATTTGGATTTTGGGACAGGGGGAATGTTGTCAAGGGTCTTTTGTCCCAAGAGTGTCAATAAAGACTTGCAATCCATTTCAATAGTACAATTTAGACAGTTAGGTCTAAGCTGTTCACATGACCTGGCTATAACCGCACAAGCTCTCCTGATCTAATGGAGCTTTTTGCTGCTCTGTTTCTGTTAGACTTCTTGATATAAATGCAGCTGATCCATGGATATATCCTGACTGCTTTTTGCATGGGTATTGTCCCAGCCCCTAGGCCTAGGCTGATGCATCAGCTGCCACTGTGGTTGGGAAATCTAGTGGGCTAGAATAAGCTACCATAAAAATTAAGGGGATTTTGGTGCGGGCTCTTCCATAGAAGCATATTAAGCAGATCACATCATTTAATCGGATGAGCGAAATTTGGTATGAATTTATCAAAGTTAAGTTGTGAGACTGAAGAACTTACTTGAAGTAGGACTATCTCTAGCTTCTGCAAGTCAGCAATGCTACCAGTTTGTCTGGAATAGAGCAGACTGAATTCCTTGTTTGCAGATTATGTGTCCTATAAATGTTACATGTTCTTTTCCAAATTTACATTTTTAAAAATCATTTTTATTTTTAGGTAACAAATACTATATTAAATAGTGGGTAGACAACACAGCGGTTCTTCAAGAAGCTCTTTATTCGGAAGCCAGAACAGAACAGAACTGCATTGCCGAGCCGGCCTGCTTTTATAGAGGCTGGCTCAAACAATGTATCAAACATAATTCAAAGTTCCCTCCTAAAGTTCCCTCCTAAAACAACTGTCAAGGACCTGAGGGGAAACTATATACACTAATACATAACATACTACATGAAAATGAACATCAAAAACATAGAGCGAGAGGTAGAAAGGCTCAGAGATTTTCACAGCATTGCCTAGCAATCATGTTTGTTTTTCTTCTAGATCTCAAGTTTGCCCGGAATGTTTCATTCACGACTGTGGAGCACTGAGAATTCACACTTCTCATTCAAGTTTAGGCCAGGCTGCTGGAAACATTTCAAAACTGCATGCAGCCAACCATGGTGTTCGTCATTACTGGCAGCTCCCCAGACGCAATCTCAGAGATAGGAAAAGGTACGAGAAAGGCGGGTGTTTTGGTTGCTTCCTACTTCCCCACTGTAGCCCCATAGTCTAACCCCCCACTCCCACCCCTGGTCTGGCTTGTTCGATTCCTGGAACTGTTTGAAAACCAAGGCACAGCTTCCAATTGGCTGCTGGAGCTTCCTGCACTCAATCGGAAGCCGCGGAAGCCCTGTTGGCCGTTCGGCTTCCAAAAAAATGTTCACAAACCAGAACACTTACTTCCAGGTTTGCAGCATTCGGGAGCCAATTTGTTCGGGGCCAAGCCGTTCGACAACCAAGATACCACTGTATGTGTGTGGGGCCTATTCCATTTCTGCATGATTGACATAATGTTAAAAATGTGCTTCTCTTAAGGCTTCACAATCGCATAGTTAATTGCCTTTGATGACTGGTGACGACTGTCTATTGAACAGAGACCATCTACAGGAGTACAAATCATAGCCAGTGAAAGAGAGAGAAGTCTGAGATTTATAGCTGGGTGGCAAAGAAGAGCAACAGGGGCTTTGAGGGCATTCTTCTGCTTTTAGGGATTCAGTGCCTAATTTATAGACTAGCACTGTCGTCTCAACACTGAGTTTGTAGACAAGCATGCGTCTTTAAAACAGCAACAATTCATGGACCCCAGAAATTTCTCCCCACAAGGACTCTGACCCTGCAAAAGATTACCATTCAGAATAGTGGGGGGGCATGATTTATATGACTCTTCATTCAAGAATGGACAGAGCTACTTCCTCACACCCATGGAGCTTTCTCAAATTGACATAGTCATGTTGGGTGGTGTGAACAGCCTTTAATGACCATGTGCAAAGAATTAAACAGTCACAGATTAGTAGTCTGGGCACAATTCAAATTTGGGGCTTATCTGATGTATGCCGCAAAGTAGACCCTGGCTACATTTTTTTCTTTTGATTTCCCCTCAGACGCTTGTGCAGATGCCTGGGATTGATCCTGGTATGTTCTGCATGCAGCACATGTGCTCTGCCACTGAGCTATGGCCTCTCACACAGGACCACAGAATGGCAGGGGCATTCTTGGGGGTGGGGAAAGAGAGATTGGATGCTTTGCCTAGTTATGTAAATGTGAGGCATACTGAAAAGGTAATGTGTAGTTCTGTCACACCTGTGGTCTAATGCCTGGAGTTTAGAGGAGGATGTGGATGACAGTAATATAGTTTTTCTAGAACTTCCAATACATTATTTTTTTAAAAAAATTCTTATCTCATTTAGTTTACTATGGATTCAAATTATGATTCTTTATGCATGGTGTAGGAGAGTCAGATTTTTAAACCCAATTCTACTTCTGTAAATATTGACCTGAAATGGATTCTTTCCCCTTATCTTGAGCCATGGAGGGGTGTGTGTGTGTGTGCACTTGTTATTATCTATTTCATTTATGAATCACTTCCCATTAGCCATCCCGAAGTGATTTATACTTCTCATTGCAGTCCCTTTGCAAAGGGTGACCTTCCCCTTGGTGTGTGTTCAGCGCTGCCCCCACTTTATGCCTCTTTCCTTTCCCTCCTGCTAGTGCAGTAATGCTGCTCAGTGATATTTTCTGGGGGTGGGAAGCATGACCACAGGTAGGCCTGGCCCATTGCCCAGGCCTCGGACGCTTGGTGACACCAGAGCCTCCTGCTAGCTGTTCCAACCCTGCAATTAGGACAGATCCTAGCTCAACCACAGCCCAAAATTACCACGGGGGCCTCTCGTCTGGGGAGCCCACAGCAGATACGTCACCCAGGGGCCTCAGCAGCTTCCTACAGCTGTGGGGAACAGCATGATTGCTGCAGAAGCCCTGTACCCCACTCCTCCTCACAGCCAGACTCCCCCACCTTCACCTTTGCTTCCTAGAAGTGGCGCTGCCAGGTTAAATTTAAATAACAACCACCACCAAGAGCATCCCTCCTGCTGTGCCCCAAAGTGTGCTGTTTGTGTTCCAGGTTGTCCCTGGCTTCCACAGACTCTCATGTTTTAAGCTTGGCTGCTGTCTCTTGGCTGCTACAGATCTGGGCCCCACTGGGGGAGCGTTAGGATGAGGTGTCATTTCTGTGGCGAGACAGTTGGGGGCATCCAGATGTGAAACCGCTGTTGGTCTGCATTTTGGGGACAAGTGTCCATGCGAGCAGCTGAGTCAAGGCAAAGGACTCGCCAACCCCCTTCCCCCCCTACACACAACTTGCAAAAATCTGCTTCCAATTTGTGATGGTGGCCAGCTGGCTTCTGAGCTCCCACCCATCATCCTCTTTCTCTCTGAATGGCTGAGGGTTCAAGTCATATGGTGGAGGGAGCCCAAGGCTGGGGGTGGGATGGGAGAAGAAAACAAAACAAGCAGGAGGCAAAATACTACCTCAACTTTTTACCTTGTGTGTGCCAAGGACTCGGATTGGAAAGAACGAATCTTACCTGGGGGGGGGGGGGGACTTGGGAGAGCGGACAGGATGTGGAAGCAGCCCTGCCCAGCTGCGCTCTTGCTGCCCCAGCAACTATGACACGTCCCGCCTGCTACCCTCTGCTCTTAGCTGCAACAACTGCATCATCAATATTATTATTTATTAAATTTCTATACTGCCTCTCATCTAAAGATCACAGAACAGTTTACAATAAAAAACCACAAAAACACATGCCATAACAACAAATAAAATCCACACACCCACCCCAGTTTAAAAGGCCTGGTTCCTAAAGATATGCAATGAAGGTGCCAGGCGATCCTCCCTGGTTAGAGCATTCCAGAAGCGGGGAAGTCACTGCAGAAAAGGCCCGTTCTCATGTTACCACCTCTGAATCTCTCCTAGAGAAAGCACACAAAGAAGGGCCCTAGAGGGTGATCACAGGGTCTGGGTTGGTCCATATGGGGAGAAGTGGTGCTTGAGGTATTGTGGTCATTATAGGCTTTATAGGTCAAAACCAGCACTTTGAATTGGGCCCAGAAGCCAATTGGCAGCCAGTGCAGTCTGGCTGTGATTGGTGTCTTGTCTAGATGAGCATCCTGGCCACTGACCTTTTGCATCAGCTGAAG
The DNA here is from genome assembly GCF_965207765.1 of Zootoca vivipara. Lineage (NCBI taxonomy): Eukaryota > Metazoa > Chordata > Lepidosauria > Squamata > Lacertidae > Zootoca > Zootoca vivipara. The sequence continues at coordinate 3,383,356 of NC_142584.1, forward strand.
TTACTGAACTGTCTTCAGAGGCAGCCCCGTGTATAATTGTGTTGCAATAATTCAACCTAGAGGTTACCGGAGCATAGATGACAGACGTTAGGCTATCCCCGTCCAGATAGGGGTGCAGCCACCACGCCATCAAGGGCACCTGAGCCTCAAGTGACAGCAAAGGATCCAGGCATCCCCCCAAAGCTACATGCTTGCTACTTCAGAGGAAGTGTAACCCCCTCAAGAACAGGCAACCTCCCATCCATCCAGTCTAGGGAACCATCCCATAACAGTGCCTCAGACTTATCCGGACTGAGCTTCAGTTTGTTGGCTCTCATCCTGTCCATTACTGAGGCAAGAAGATGGTCCAGCGCATCTATTGCCTCACCTGCAGATGTAAAGGAGAAGTAGAGTTGTGTGTCGTCAGCATATTACTGGCAGTGTACTCCAAAACTCCAGATAACCCCACTCAGTGGTTTCATGTAGATGTTAAGCAGCATAGGGGATAAAATCGGGCCCTGAGGAACTCCACATGGAAGACTCTATGGGGCCAAAGATGCTTGGTTCCTCAAGCATCACGCTCTGGAACCAACCATCCAAGTGGGACCAAAAGCCACAGCTCACTCATTCTGAAAATAGTGCCTTTTGTGCATATTCTATTATGTGCATATTCTATTATGCACAAACGCAATCTTGAAATTCCTTCCAAATTGCAGTGCTTTGTCTTCTGTTTATTATCATGAGTCGGCTGAACATTCAGTTCAATCTGCTTTAAGGACTTTGCTCCATCCCACAAGCGGGTACAACCTCTCTTGGTTTCCTGCTGTCACACTACAAAAATGGTTCTGCTGGACCCAGCAGGGAGTGACTCTGAAGAATCACCACCACTCAGGTCTCAGCATAGATGCAGGGTCTTGGAAATGGCTTCCAGCTCTTTTTCCTGTACTACAAGCAAGGCATGGAAAAGAGCAGGCAGGTCCTGAAATAAGACTGCATTGCTAAAAGAAGTGTATGGATGTTCTATGCATGACCTCTGCATCTTTATATAGTTGTGGCAGCAGTGTGCGCATGCACACATGCTTGCACACCTGTGAATATACTGTATAGACAAAGCTTGAATGCAAATTCAGGAGTGGGGGGTGGCCAACCGATTAAAGAATTTTTGCAGCCCAGTCCTATTGATTGCTTACTCTCGCAAAGTTAAATACAACTGTCTCAAGTAGCTGCGCATAATGCTGAACCTGAGCACGATCCTTGCACCTGTTTTTGAATGGGGACAAGGCAGATGTAAAACACAAATGCAATGGGACATCTGCCTTGAGGACTGAGATACTGTACTGTGGCATGCATGCTCAGAAAATGACATGTTTTATGATTGAACCCAAGTTCTAAGTTTCCAACAGGACTAGGAGCTTGGAAGGCTCCACACTGCGCTTCTCTTCTTAATCAACTACTTAAACCTATTAAAGCAAACTATAAAGGGTTGTGTGCGTGTGCATATATGTGGGTCAGCAGGCGGTGGGAAATGATAAAAATGGCTCCGTGCGTGATGTCAGGCTCTGCATGGTGAAGATGCATGCTTGTGGATGGATGTGTGTTTCAAGCATGCATGCTGCTAACACAGAACTTCATGTCATTCCCCTTAGACTGAACATTGTGGCCTTCCCTCACACTCCTTGCCCACAGGCCGCAAACGCCACAGGTCCTGGCACAGCACAGACCACCCAGTAATTGGAAGAGAGGTGGGTGGGCAGGTTGCCCGAAGCCTCCCCCACCTCGGAAGCTTTGCCGTCATCCTCGTGGCTTTGGCACTGGGCTGAGCAGCCTCGACCTCCCTGCTCACTTGTAGGGCTGCTTGGGGAGGGAATCTAATGGAAGAAGAAGAAGAAGAAGAAGAAGAAGAAGAAGAAGAAGAAGAAGAAGAAGAAGAAGAAGAAGAAGAAGAAGAAGAAGAAGAAGAAGAAGAAGAAGAAGAAGAAGAAGAAGAAGAAGAAGAAGAGAAGAGTTTGGCTTTGTTATCCCGCTTTATCACTACCCGAAGGAGTCTCAAAGCAGCTAACAATCTCCTTTTCCCTTCCTCCCCCACAACAAACATTCTGTGAGGTGAGTGGGGCTGAGAGACTTCAGAGAAGTGTGACTAGCCCAAGGTCACCCAGCAGCTGCATGTGGAGGAGCGGAGACACGAACCCGGTTCCCCAGATTACAAGTCTACCGCTCTTAACCACCACACCACACAGGGGTGTGTGTAGCCAGTTGGGATGGCTGAGTCTAGCCAAGGCCTCCACCTCAGTCCTTCTTGGGTTGGCAGCCCTGCTCTCTGTGGCTGGGTCACGGGGGGAACAGGAAGTCTCTCCACCCGGCCTTCTAGGTCACCATAGCAACTCAAGACATGTGTTACCTGACAATGCCTGTTCCCTGGCTGAAAATGTCTTGGTGGGAATAGTTGTGCTTTCAGCCAAGCAGCAGGCCCCTTACACCCATTCGAGAGTCTCCCTCGGATAGCTTTCCTGACCTCCTTCTTTCCTGGCAGGGAAGGGGGCACCATTTTGGGATTCATCTCTGGTGATGAAATGTCTGGGGCTGGCAATGGTTTTAACTTATTTTTATTTTGGAGGCCCTCCGGACGTGCTTTTTATTGTGCATTCATTATGCCTTGTGCTATCAGGCCAGTCACACACAATCCTGCTTTCAATACTGTTTGTGCCTGAAAATGTTTTGGCTCCTGTGCCATTCAGTGCATATCCCGCCATTTCCTGTGGAAATCATGTCACTTTTTATGCTACCATGTTCTAGTGTAGTTTTGTCCTGTTTCTGTTGTTTTGTCACCCCTCCAGACAGGCAACAATGCAGTAGCAAGTAGCGCAGAACCAGCAGAAGCAGAAAAATGCCACATGATTGTGTCAAGATGATATGCCCCCAATAAACTATTAGTCAGGTGGGGCCCTTATTGCATTGCATTCCTTGCACACTGCTTAGGAACAATTGTAGTTACGTGGTAAATAAATTGTCAAAACAAACAAACAAGCATCACCACACTTCAAGGAGCCAAGTGGACCACAGATGGACTTGCAAATGGTGGGAACGAAAGCTGCAATTACAGCTCAAATAGGATTCCATTGTTGGGTTAGCACCTTCTTGGTCGTAGGCATAAGGCTGGATTAACCATCATGGTGCATATTCTACAGAACAGGGCCCTGCTGTGTGGAATTTAATTTCTTTCTTTATTTTATTTTATTAGTGATAATTGTATACTCTGCTTCATTCAGAAGTACATTCAATGTACTGGTAGTTTACAGAGGCCTTGAACATTAGCCTCTAAATTAAAACAGCATCAAACTAGAAAGCGGTGGCAGCATGAAATCAGCATAAAACCACTAAATTGTTTTCCAGCAATTAAGTAGCCAACTGTCTAACAATGCCAAATAAACTATGTACTACTTTCCTGAATGAATGCATATAGGAGCCAGTTTGTTCTCTTTTTGTAGACGATTTTCCTAAACAGTGTGTACTTGCGCATGTACGCATGGCCCAAGAGGAAACTCTTTTCTCAGCTACATTTGGTCCAGACCATTTTAGAGCTTTATAAGTTACAAGCTGGCCCTGCCACGCGTTGCGGTGGCTCAGTTTGTTAAATGGAGCCTCAGAGTCCCACTTCAGACTCCCCTCACCTTCAGAGTCCCCCTGTGTTTCGCATCCCTGTGTCTCCCCCCACCCTGATGTTTGATGGAGAAGCTTAATCTCTGGATGGGGGGTGGGGGTCCCCAACCATTCCTGTTGCGTCACCCCTTCCCTCCCCTCCCCTCCCTCCCAAACCCAGTCTCAATTATTTGTTTCTTAAATGAATACATGTTGTCACAATTTATTCTGATTCTATCATTTCCACTTCTTCTAGGATTTGGAACTCTTTTCTTCTTCTTTGCTGTAGGGAACATAACACCCCACAATAAATGTTCAACCTAATTATGAATAGTAGCCTCGCATCAGCTCTCCATAGCATGCTTGAAACTTTGAAGGGACAGGATGCCCTTTGAGCTGATATGGAGCACAGGTTACCTGCTGAAAAGGTTCCCGTTCGGATGTTCCTTCCATGGATGCTCCGACATCACTTGACTGTTATGGTGCCTTCTACTCAGACTCAAGAATCTGTGGACAGAACACATCCGATAGCAGCAGGCAAATACCAAGATTCTTTGAAGGAATCTTTAATGCCAGCACTTACTCGGACATTAATCCATTCCACCATCACAGTTGAAAATGTCTACATCTATGGCAGTTAAAAAAGAAAATTGGCATCCTATCTATCAATCTATCCATGCATTCATCCAATTCTGAATACCATTGCACATTGGTTTCCTTTTTGGACGAACACACAGGTTTGTGGGAAGCAGACCGCTCTCCCATGATGCCATGGGATCTGTCTCCTCTTGCGGGGTTGAGGAAGCTGAGCTCTCCCGGCATGGCAGCTTTGGTAGAGTGAATGCCGCATTGTCACACCGGGCTGGAGTCACAGATAATTACCTCAATTAGTTACAATGGAAGAGTAATAAATACAGGCTTAGTGTCTTCTACCCCACTGGGTCTTCTCAGATTAATCCAGCCCGGCCGAGCAGCACTGAAAGACATGATGGACAATTCATTAAACTCCCCAAATGCCACACAACCTACCCATGAAGGTTTGTGTTAGACCCCTGGGGCTCAGCGCTTTGTCCCTAATTGTCTCTCCCAGGCATGGGCCACCTAACAGCCAGTAGGTGACGGGCTGAAGCGCCCGGGGATTAGAGGGGATGCCTGCCACGTTGCCTTGGTGAGCTGGCCAGTGGGGAGAGGAATGCCCCCGAGGAGGGTGGGGGGAAGCAGAGGGGCGTTCCGACAAGGTGGGGTACTTGCCAAACACAAAACCAGAGGCGCAAGGAGTTAATTAGAAGCCAGGCAAGGGGCCGCAGGCGGCGGCGGCAAAATCACTTCCGAGGATTAATACGGGACAGGCTCAGCTAAAGCTGACGGTGAATAATCTAGGAAGAGGAGCCCAACTCTTTCCCACACATGCCCCCCTCATCAGCTTGTTCTCGGGAGCCTGATCCTAAACACTTTTCTCCCACTAGTCCAAAAAAGATAAACAATCACTTAAGCAACCGGTGCCAGTAAGGATGGCCCTGTTCCTTTGGCCTCCATACCAAATTGACACTTATTAAAGTGTACATTCTACCTGAGGAACAGTTCTGTGAGGCTTGAAAGCTTGCATGCTCCCCAAGCAAACAAGTTGGCCCAGTTATACATATTGCTTCATCTGCTTTGCATCTCATACACTCTGGGACCAGCATGGCAGCCACCACCTTTCAAACTGCTGGGCAGCTGGGCATATGCAGCACAGATCCACAGCATCCTTCCCAGGCCAAGGCATTGGGTTCATTCGCTCCCCGATCTCCACCCTAGGGGGAGCCCAACTCAGTTTCATGGCACCAAAGTGTCCTCCGCCGCAGAGTGCCTGGAAACACCTATAGCTTGGCCAAACCACAGCAGAAGCACCTCAAAAGCTGGATTCCCATTACTACCATCTCCATATTTGATATGATTCCTTCATTTAATTCAGTAACTGTTTCTTTTCGCAGGCGTTTGTGGTAGGTTCATCTTGAAAACGGCTTGAATACAGAAATCATATTGAATACAGAAATCTTGTCTATATTCAAAAATACACTGTGGTGCACTATTTGTGTCTGCGAAGAAGCTGTTCTGAGGCGGCTCTGCTGCTTATCAGGCTCACAGCATGACAAAAGGTGAAATTCTCCAGAGGCAATAGGTAGCCTAAGGTCTACTGGCTATTAAAAGCAGATCAAGTGCCAATGATACATTTCATCGGGAATAATGGGCACCAGGCTTTGGTTGTGAACACCACAACCACAAGACTGGGATTAATCCTTTGGCTGTCTTCCACTCAATTGTACCTTCCCTCCCAGTGGAGTACAATGACTTTACCATAGTCCGTTCAGACTCCCCGAACCAAGGAGATAAGTAACTATACAACCTTTAGAAGACATCTGAAGGCAGCCCTGTATAGGGAAGCTTTTAATGTTTAATGTTTTATTAAGTTTTTATATATGTTGGAAGGAGCCCAAAGTGACTGGGGCAACCCAGTCACATGGGTGGGGTATAAATAATAGAATAAATAATGAAGATGATGACGGAAGAGGACATCCCTATTTTCACTGGGGAAATGTGGGAGGATATGCTTTATGTAATAAATATTTACTGTATTTACAAACTCAGCCTGGGAGAGCAGACTAGCATCCATACTATGGAAGTCTTTAGGGCAACACCTAAACAAACAGCGTTGCATTAAGAGCCTCCCATACTTGCCAGCTCTGCTCCTATGACGGCCTCTAAGGTGCTACTGGAAGGAATTTTTTTTTTGTCAAGACTTCTGTGTGAGGTTTTTCTCAATTTATTCAAACTGATGGTCTCTCTTTCTCATGGCTTCATCCTTAGCACGAGGTGCTCTAATTACTAGCTGGCAGCTATCAAAACCAATGAGGCCCATCTATGCAAAGGTCTCATGGAGGAGATGAGAGTGCAGTTGTTAGTATAGATCATTTGGAGCTGCCTTGAGAGGTGCCATCCTCAAAAGCAGCCTAAAGAAGAGAAAATAAGCAGTTACCTAATAGCTAAACAAGCCTTGAGAAAAGAACATGCCAGACACAAAACAACAGCATCCTCGTTATACTACCATATACCATGTAACAAAGACTCCAAAGTGCAAAGCACAAGTTCATCATATTTGCCAGAACCTGAAAATAAACTATTCCATATAAAAACACTTCATATAAGTCACATATTACAGTTCATCATGTAAGATACACCAGTCCATAAAGGAAGGAAGATATATGGGTGAAATCATCATCATCATCATCATCTATCTGTGTTGTGTCATCAAATTCATTATATTCTATCCAGTCATTCACAATGAATTCTTTCAGACAGGGGCTTAATTTGCAGATAGGTCATATGGCCAGTGGGATGTTGGCACCAGGTTTTGGGAGATTTTTTTTGTACAGAATTCTCCCTGGGTGGGGAAAACCAGGTTAAATGGGGGAGAAGCACAGGCTGGCATTTTGATGCCAATGACATTAGGAACATGGGAACCTGCCTTCTACTGACCCTAGGTCCGCCTAGCTCCATAATGTCTGTGCTCACTGGCAGAGGCATCCAAGGTTTCAGGAATCCAGGGTTTCTCCTAGCCCAGAGGCTGCAAAAACGTGGCATGCTAGAGGAGTGCCCATTCCACAATAAGTACCCATCTGGAAGATCTCATATTCCAGTAGTGTTCATGCTGGGTTCAAGCTTGGACAACCCCCTGTGTGCCATCACTCTCCATTCCCACATTAAGAAAATTCTGCCAGCTTCTCTGACACTAAGTCCTTGGTTTAAATCATTGGTTTTTATTGTTATTTATTTTATTTTAAAAATATTTATAGGCCAACTTTCTGAGTTACACTTTCTTGGGGCAGCAGCATACATAATAAAAGCTAAAACTACAGCTTCAACCCCCCCCTGCAGTTTCTACAAGACATGCACATTATTTTATATGACCTTCCCTTCTAAGGTTTAAGGGCAGATTAGGTTTCTTCAAAGTTGGCTTGTTTTACTTCTAAAGGAAATTATGAAATTCTAGTCTAATTGTTATAAAGATTGAAAAGTTGTGAGATCTGCTGAAGCACTGAGACTAGAGCAGGACTCTTAGTAGGTCAGGCTTTCTCTGCCATGACCTAATCCATATTTATGTCAGAATCCTGGGAAATATTACAGGGTTATGAAAATTAGTTAAAGTGTGTGCATGCTGTTTAATGTTTTCTAAGGATATTATCTGGGTTCCAAAATGTTATGTGGTCTGAAGTACACCATGCCTGGTCTTTAGCTTCCAGTTGCTGCTTCACTGAAATAGCAATGAAGAGTTAAATTCATGAACACAGACTGAATAAACTGAAAATGGGGAACTTTCTTCTTCTTCTTCTTCTTCTTCTTCTTCTTCTTCTTCTTCTTCTTCTTCTTCTTCTTCTTCTTCTTCTTCTTCTTCTTCTTCTTCTTCTTCTTCTTCCGGAATCATCTTTCTTTCTCCCCCCCTCCCCTCCTCCCCTTAACCAATCTCCTCAACCAGAAAAGTGCAGTTTGTGGCTAAAGAATCCAGATGTTGCTCAGCTTCCCAGATGTGATGGGTCTTTCCATTCCAGGCGGGGCCAACTGTGCCTCTTATAATGAGGCAAAGGGGGTGGGGAACGAGCAGGACTATTTTAAAAAGCCCTCTTGGCTTATTTATAATTTGCACCCACCGTGTCTGAGTCTCCCAGCGGGGTGACTGTGAAGAAGGAGGAAGAAGGAACCATTTGCCAAAGATCTGAGATTATTTCAACCACCCCACTGGAAAAGCTGCGTAGCAGAGTGACTTAGGAGAAAGTCATTATCTATATTCTTAACTCCCCACCACCACAGGGGAAAAAAGCTATTTATTTTCCCGTCCGGGATTTCGTGATAGCTCCTGGCAGACAAAGGTGATACACTGGTTATTTTCGAGCATTTGCGATGCTTCTCTATTTCCAGGTTCTATTTTTCTTTGGCTTTTCTGGTTCTTATTTTACCTCACGATGATTCGTTTGCACCTTGGCATGGAGGGGCCATGGAGGCTCAGTTTTTCCACGGTGATATTTCTGGAAGCACGTAGCAAGTGTTTGATACTCAAATACCACAAACACCCTAGATAAGCTCCATTGGCTTTTTCAACCTCTGAGTCACCAGAAAAGCAGAAACCTTTTGCATTTCCCACTTTCCATATCCCAGCATCACTATTATTATCTAGATTCCAGTTACCTGGTGGTTCTCTCTCAGCTCACCGTCTTTACTATTTTTATCCTCCACAACTGAGTGTCTGGACAGGTTTATTGAGCCTCCTGGACACAGACAGATACATGTCAAAGGTGAGAAGTTAGCTTCCCAGTTGACCAGAAAGGAAAGTGAGATGGCGAAAGAACTGCATGAGCTGTGCCTGTGGCTTTAATGGATGTTCAGAAATCAGCAGGTGAAGCTTTTCCTGGTGTGGAGATAAGCATTACTATCACCTGCTAATGGAAAGGTAGGGAACCGGTGGCCCTCCAGAGGTTGTAGGACTCCAGCCAGCATGGTCCAATGATCAGGGATGAGAGGAGCCATAGTCCAACAACATCTGGAAGGCCAAAGGTTCCCCAGCTCTGGGCGCATGTCTGGAAAATGAGCAGTTGTTAAAAGCATGGAAACATCGTCTGGCCAAAAAGAAAGAAAGAAAGAAAGAAAGAAAGAAAGAAAGAAAGAAAGAAAGAAAGAAAGAAAGGTTAGCATGGGAAATATAACATGAACTGGAGTCCAGACAGTAGCTTAAAAATAGATGCATGTTATTAATATAATTTGCTTTGTGATTATTGCAAATATGGCAGGAGAAGAGCATAACTGATGGTCATGTTTTTCCTGTCATTTTCTTATTCAGAAAGAGCATGCTCCCAAGCAGGTCATAAATGAAATTAGGGGCATTCTTGTGTACCTGTAACAGTCCCATTCCTACACCAAAGGCAATTGCCTTCCACCACCACCACCCCTCCATTATTACACTTTGCTGAAACGTCTCCTTTGCCTGCTACATTCTGTATTATGCAATTGCCCTCCTTCATTGATTCACTTTTTACAGAGAATCCAGAGAAATATCATTGCTGATCCATTGCACTCTAGTGTTTTCAATTTTCCTATCTTTTTCCACACCGGATGGTTACTTCCACAGTGTGATGGTTTGACTTTTAATTAGTCACTTCCTGTTTCAGGGGGAAAGGAGTGTTAGTTACTAGTTCCATCTCATTTCTCCTTGTTATTGCAAAATAGTGCTATTTCACTTTTTTAAAATGCAAAAAAGGTGAGTGGATGCCAGCAAGTAGGCTCTCTCCATCTCATATTATTATTATTATTATTATTATTATTATTATTATTATTATTATTATTCCCCGCCTATCTGGCTGGGTTTCCCCAGCCACTCATGGGGAACAAGAACTGACTAATTAAGGAGCAATTTGGTTCTAATGCATCATTACAGTGGTACCTCTTGTTATGAACTTAATTCGTTCCGGAGGTCCGTTCTTAACCTGAGACTGTTCTTAACTAGAGGCATGCTTTCGCTAATGGGGCCTCTTGCTGCCACTGCGCCACCGATTTCCGTTCTCATCCTGGGACAAAGTTCTCAACTCGAGGTAACTCTTCCAGGTTAGCGGAGTTTGTAACCTGAAGCGTTTGTAACTCGAGGTACCTCTGTATATGGAATATGAAGCAATTAGACGCTACAAAGAGGAAGCTTCTAGTGAAAGAGACAGTAGCCCTGAAAGGCATCAGCTAGTGCTTTGCCTGTCCACTCTGGACAATTGCACTGTATTATAAGTGAAGATGGGACGCAGGTGGCGCTGTGGTCTAAACCACAGAGCCTAGGGCTTGCCGATCGGAAGGTCGGCGGTTTGAATCCCTGTGACGGGGTGAGCTCCCGTTGCTCAATCCCAGCTCCTGCCCACCTAGCAGTTCAAAAGCACATCAAAGTGCAAGTAGATAAATAGGTACTGCTACGTCGGGAAGGTAAACGGCGTTTCCATGTGCTGCTCTGGTTCGCCAGAAGTGGCTTAGTCATGCTGGCCACATGACCCGGAAGCTGTCTGCGGACAAATGCCGGCTCCCTCGGCCAGTAAAGTGAAATGAGCGCCTAACTATCAGATGTACCTTTACCTTTATAAGTGAAGACAATGGTCACAAATCAGTTTTTTGGAGGGAAATACCCCCACAAAAACCACAGAAAACACTGAATGCAACAGGGTGGCAATGACATTGTCTGGGCTCTCTGCTAAAAATGAACCACCACCCCTGCTATTGCAGACTAAATAACCAATATAGATGAAACTGAGTTGAGATGCTATTTTTGCACGCAAAATCCAGTTTTTAGGGGGGGAAACTGCATTGCACCATGATATCATGGTTGAAGAAAGTTCCCCCTTAGGCCTGAAGACTTAATTGAAAGCACTATGTGTGGATTTAGATCCTACCCTGTTTCTCCTAAAATAAGACATACCCATAAAATAAGCCATAGCAGGATTTCTAAGCATTTGCGCAATATAAGCCATACCCCGAAAATAAGACATAGTGATAGGCGCAGTTCTGGAGGGCCCCAAGGAAGAGGCAAGGCTGGACACGTAATAAAAAATAAGACATCTCCTGAAAATAAGCCACTGTGGGGGGGGGTAGGAAAAATAAATATAATACGGTGTCTTATTTTCGGAGAAACATGGTATTATTGAGAATCAGGGCTCAAAAGTTGGCAACTCTGACTAGAAAGTATAACATGAGTGAGAGCTGGAGGCACAGCTAATTTTGCATGTCTTGATGCTTATCTGCACATCCTCTGGCAACTCCCACTTTCAAATCTTTCCCTCTCTTAACATGGCAGTGACACATCACACTATTGGGGCTGAATCAGGGCTAGCTTAATTCTAGCCACAAAGCTTGGGGTGGGTCTCCCCTAGGGATAGGAGATTCAGTAGATTCAGTTCACAATGAAAGGTGAGCCCACCTAGTCTGCACTTTCTGAAATAATACACAAACAAAATTTTGCAATGCAGCTCTCCAGCCAATTCATGTAAACAATAAATACATCAAGTGGGGTTATGTGTCCAGAGAAATGCACATATTAGTAAAAATAACAAAAAATGAATTATATGACTGAAGCTGTTTTGCAAAAATGTGTATATTAAGCAAATCAGATAAAATTATGTGTATATTTTGAAAAATTTGCATTAAAATGCTGATGAATTTTCATGAGGGATTTTTAAAGGGGGGAAAACACAAACGGATATAGAAATCTGTAGAACTGAACTTGAAAATGGAAGAATGAGAAGCTAGGGAAAAACAAAAGTGACAGACTTGCCTGTCCCTGGTCCCTCCCCCAACTTTACTTTGTCTAGAAAGGTCCCCCGATTGAATAGGACCTCATGTTTGAATCTTTGATCTGGCAACTTTATCTCTCATTGAGCTTGAATGTGGACAAAATGCTGGAAATCTGTGGCCAGCTCTCTTGTCTATTTCAATTTGTTTTAAAGCTGGGATCGCCCACGGGTCATATTCGGTTGAACTGGTGAGCAGGGGGAGGGGGTGATGTTCCTCTTCATCATGGTTGCACAGAGAGATTTCCATCCCTCCATCTGATGACACCTGCTTTGCACTATACCCAGTGTCTGAAGGGAGGAAGAATCTTTATCCTCTGCACATGTTGGGGAGGCGTTGCTGTGTCCCTTCAGGTGTTGCTGGACTACAACTCCCATCATTCCTGATCATTGGCCATGCTGGCTAGGGTTGAGGGTAGTCCAACAACATCTGGAGGGCCATATGTTCCTCACCCCAATGTATATCACTTGCTTTTGCAGCACATGATGATGCATGGTAGCTGACTGAATGAACCAAGTCCATGGAAAAGGCACCTTTTGTTCAAGGTCATTTGAAGTGACGTGAAAGTTCTGCCTGTGGTGCTAGGTCTTTGAAGGCCCATTCACACATGTGAGCCTCCGCTTAATGTTGCAGTTACTGAATGAAGATGAGGCATGTGTGAACCAGTCAGTATGAAATGCCAGATGTGACTGGGGAGACTCTCCAGTCCTTCTCTGAATAACTCTGCTTTGATACTTCCAAAAAATACTAGCTTTGTGAGGAAAGCAGAGGTCAAGTTGCCTGGGTCGAGGGTCAGCTCAAAACCACCTGCATGGGTCCACCCACTTGAATTCAAAGCCGCCTCTCCCATCCCATAATGAAACACTTGGAGATTTTTTAGTTCCCTGCTGTTATGGGGTTTGAGCTCTTGATGCACCTCAAAAACCACAGCTCATTTGGCTCAAGAGGGAACCAGCCCTGCAGGCATCCCTCCATGCTTTGCTTAGGCTGTGTGGGGATTAGCAAGGTAAATATCCTGATTGAAAGCAGGCAGGAAACAGCCGAACCAGAGAGCTTTGATTTTTGGGCGCAGCACCCTGGCTCTTGAGCGCCTGCTGCTGAGGTTTATATAACAAGGCTGTGGCGCATGCAAAGCTCTTGAGCTCCTGCCCACAAAGGCAGTGGCAGTTGACAGCTGTGATGACCCAACTGCAGCAGAGACCACAAGGCCATGGGGCATGGTGGAAAGAGAAGATGGGAGGTGGAGTGAGGCCTGGTGAGTCCTCCCATCCAGTCTATCCATGTTACACTCCATCCACGTGCCAACTCTACCACTGGGTAGCATGATCAGCTGATTTTTGAGTGTCATAGAAGGGCAGCAAACTGCCTCGTATCAATCCTGGCTCCATGCTTCTGCTTGCCTAAAGAATGTGACTCTTTAATGAGCCAGCCTCCTGGGCTAAGGCAAACCACTTCTCTTTCTGTAGTCTTCTAGCTCCCTGCAATGGTGGGGCAGGCAGGTGAGCTGAGCTCAGGGACTTGGGTTTTGCAGGCTCCTGACCCAACCACCATTCCCAATCCCAGCATCAGGAACCTGGTCCAGCCCCTCAGCTGGAGGTACAGCAGAGCCAGACTCAGGTTGACTTCAGGTGAAGTTTTTAAGTTCATCTGCACAAAGTTAGCATGGAACTTATATGAAACCCACTCTTTATTGAGCATTCATTCCAATTCGTTTGGAGGGAGGTTATGCAATACCGCATCAAGCAACAGTCACCCCACACTTTCCAGGACTTTCCTTACTACAAAGAGTCCGTTTGTGTGTACGGAAATGGGTCTGCTGTACAAGAGTAATAATAATAATAATAATAATTTTTTTATTTGTACCCCGCCCATCTGGCTGAGTCTCCCCAGCCACTCTGGGCGGCTCCCAATCGAATATCAGAACAATACAGCAATAGTACAATTACAAAAGTCACAAACAATACATAACCACATCAAAAAATACACAACCAAATGGAAAACAATTTCGACATGAATCAAAATCTAAGACAAAGAATACATGCTTAATACAGTTTAAAATAACATAGGTAAAAACAACAGGAATTTAAACCAAAACCAAAACCAAAACAAAATGGAGCCCTGGTGGAGGTGGTGAGTGGCAGGACTGGGGCCTTCATCCACTTTAATTGTGCAATCTGGATTTGCCAGCTTGTGATGGAATCCAATCCACAGAATAGCAAGTCTGGAAGCGGCTTGAACTCCATGCCTGGACCATGACAACAGTCTCCTACAATTACAGGGGATGCCTTGAGGTTGGAGAACAATCCAGGTTCCATCTGAAAACAACGGACACCTGCCTCCTTGTTTTTACAAATGATTTGGCTACTCCAGATGCTATAGGGGATGCTTTATCCCATGTTGATGGCCTCTCAGCCGATACCCTGGTGGCCCGCTGGAACATGGAGTTAACCAGGGCTATTGACTGTTTGGCTCCAAAGCGCCCTCTCCGTGGTTTTCCCCAGAGCTGAGGGTGATGAAACAGTCGTTGAGACGGCTAGAGCGCCGGTGGCGGAAAACTCATTCTGAATCCGACCGAATATGGGCTAGAGCTCAACTTCGAGCCTGCCAAGTGGCAATGGCGATGGCGAAGAGGACCTTCTTCACCATTTCTATCGCATCTGCAGAAAACAGTAGCAGGAGACTTTTTCAGGTGGTTCGCAATCTATCCGAACCACCTTCGTCATCAGGGCCTGGTAGGGACCCCAATATCCCCTGCAATGCTTTTGCAAAGTTTTTTGCAGATAAAGTCACTCAGATTCGGAAGGAGGTAGACTCCACCCTGGGAGCAGGGCCGGGGCGGGAGAGTGCTGGAGCCCTGTCTAGTCATGTTTCATGGGATCAGTTTCAATCTGTTACCTCCGAGGATGTGGACAGGCTGCTTGAACGAGTGAAACCAACCACCTGTCTCCTTGATCCTTGCCCATGCTGGCTAATAAAAGCGAGCCGGGAAGGGCTGGGCGATGGGCTCTGCAGGGTGGTGAATGCTTCCCTCTATGAGGGAGTATTCCCAGACCCGCTGAAAGAGGCGGTCATAAAACCACTTCTTTAAAAACGATCTTTAGATGTGGCTAATATGGCCAACTATCGCCCAGTTTCATATCTTCCATTCTTGGGCAAGGTGATTGAGCGAGTGGTTGCTGAAGAACTCCAGGCACACCTGGAAGAAGCGGACCATTTGGATCCCTTCCAGTCAGGATTCAGGCCTCATCATGGGACTGAAACTGCCCTGGTCGCATTGGTTGATGATCTCCGGCAGGCTAGGGACAAAGGTGAGAGCTGTTTCCTACTCCTGCTGGATCTCTCAGTGACTTTTGACACCATCGACCATAACATCCTTCTGGACCGTCTAGAGGGCTTGGGAGCTGGGGGCACTGTCATACAGTGGTTCCGCTCCTTTCTCCTGGGCCGTGTTCAGAAAGTGGTGGGGGGGGGATGAGTGTTCAGACCCCTGGGCTCTCACTTGTGGGGTGCCTCAGGGTTCTGTCCTCTCCCCCATACTTTTTAACATCTACATGCAGCCGCTGGGAGAGATCATCAGGGGGTTTGGACTGGGTGTTCATCAGTATGCGGATGATACCCAGCTCTACCTCTCTTTCAAATCAGAACCAGTGAAGGCGGTGAAGGTCCTGTGTGAGTGCCTGGAGGCGGTTGGAGGATGGATGGCGGCTAACAGATTGAGATTTAATCCTGACAAGACAGAAGTACTGTACGTGGGGGACAGGAGGCGGGCAGGTGTGGAGGATTCCCTGGTTCTGAATGGGGTAACTGTGCCCCTGAAGGACCAGGTGCGCAGCCTGGGAGTCATTTTGGATTCACAGCTGTCCATGGAGGCGCAGGTCAATTCTGTGTTCAGGGCAGCTGTCTATCAGCTCCATCTGGTACGCAGGCTGAGACCCTACCTGCCTGCAGACTGTCTAGCCAGAGTGGTGCATGCTCTAGTTATCTCCCGCTTGGACTACTGCAATGCGCTCTACGTGGGGCTACCTTTGAAGGTGACTTGGAAACTACAACTAATCCAGAATGCAGCAGCTAGACTGGTGACTGGGAGCGGCCGCCGAGACCATATAACACCGGTCTTGAAAGATCTACATTGGCTCCCAGTACATTTCCGAACACAATTCAAAGTGTTGGTGTTGACCTTTAAAGCCCTAAACGGCCTCGGTCCAGTATACCTGAAGGAGCGTCTCCACCTCCATCATTCTGCCCGGACACTGAAGTCCAGCACCAAGGGTCTTCTGGCGGTTCCCTCGTTGGGAGAAGCCAAGTTGCAGGGAACTAGGCAGAGGGCCTTCTCGGTGGTGGCACCCGCCCTGTGGAACGCCCTCCCAACAGATGTCAAAGAGGAAAACAACTACCAGACCTTTAGAAGACATCTGAAGGCAGCCCTGTTCAGGGAGGCTTTTAATGTTTAATAGATTATTTTATTTTTCTGTTGGAAGCCGCCCAGAGTGGCTGGGGAAACCCAGCCAGATGGGCGGGGTATGAATAATAAATTTATTATTATTATTATTGGAGTAGATGAAAGTGTCCCAGTAACCCCCCCTAGCTATTCTGTGCCCAAAGCATTTTGCTTTCAGCACCATTGACAAGTGGACAGGTCCCTGACTCAAGACTCCACCTGCTAAGGTGCATAAGTCCATAGTGTCTGGGTTGGTTCATATGGGGAGAAGCAGGTATTTGCAGTTATGAGCCATTTAAAGCTTTATAGGTCAAAACCAGCACTTTGAATTTGGCTCAGAAACTAATTGGCAGCCAGTGCAGTCAAGCCAGGATTGGCGTTATATGATCACACCATCTTGCCTGGTGACCTGGCCACCGAATTCTGCACCAGCTGAAGTTTCCAAATCATCTTCAGAAGTAGTCCCATGTATACCCCTTTAATTCAATATAAGTTGTGTGGAAGCTTTATCATAGATTATGCTCCCCATAGTAACATGTCTTCATTTCCTGCTTTCATATAACCCTGCAATGAGGTGGCTTTTTAACCTAGCAGACCAAAGCCTAACAAATTCCAGCGTCTGGAAGCTTGCAGTTGGATGAATTCAATCTGGAAGTGAGATGTGGCTTCTTAATAGGGCGGGTAACATTGGAACAGATTAGCAAAGGATGTGGTAAATTATCCAACACTTGGAGACATTAAGTGAGGATTGGCTGAGTTCCCAAAAGATACGTTGTCACTCAGCTGCAAATAATTCGGTTTAGTGTGAGGATTGCCAGGCCAGATGCCATGTCCTGTGTGGAGAGGAGGTCAAATTAGAAGCGAAGGTGATCTGCATCCATCTCAACAAGGATGCCAAGGAAGCTTGCACAACTGATGCAGAGCGTAGCTCAGATTCAGGCACTTCCATTCGTGGCCTTTTAGCTTAATGTAGCAAACCCATTAAACTCAGTTGAATTGATAAAAATATATACTTTATTCTTTTCTAGAGTGCCAGAAACAGGATTCAGGACACATAAATCTAGGAGCAGGAACCTTGGTCCAGGCCTACAAGAATATGAAACAGGCAACAATAAATATTTTATTTACACACATATGTAAAATTGTCGGCAATCCCAACCACTTCTTCAGTGCATATTACTTACAGGTTTATCTGGTGAGTGGGTGAGAGCAGAGTGAAATGAAGGGGAGAAAAAACACAACTTTTTCTTTAAAAGCCAGTACTTTCTCCAAACACATTTTCTTGGCAAAGTAATCAAAGGCCAGAAGGCACATGAGTGTGTGTGTGTGTGTGTGTGCGTGCATGCAGGCGTGTGTGTGTGTGCGTGCATGCGCGCGCACACACACACACAAACACACACTGCATCTGGGAATAGTTGTAAACACATGTAACAACCTGTAATTTGGGGAAACTGCCTGCCTGCCTGCCTGCCTTTGAACTTGACAAGCACTTGGCAAGTCAACACCAGGGACCTTTGACAGATCAAGCCACTGTATCACCACTTTGTTGTGCACAGATGTGACACTCGGGGAGAGAACCAAGGGATTGGTGTGCTAAGCCCGTGATGTTCTCTTTTGCATCTCCCATCTAAAGAAATGAAAACTGCCCGGAGTGCAGTAGGACTCTTGCTCAGTTCCAATTCATTTTGATGGGGCTATGTAGGCACACCAGATCTATTTGCCCCCATAGGTTATAAAATTGTGGCTCCACAGATTGCTTAGAACAGACATGCCCCAGTAGTGGAGCATATGCCCATGCTGCCCAGGGTGGGGTGCGGAGGGTCCCCTCCTCCCACACACCACAGTTCAGGGTAGGGGAGGGGTGGGGAAGCTGTTGCTCACTCTCATCCTGCTCTCCGCAGCCGGGTCAGACATGACCTGGCAACGGAGCTGCTGCGGCTGGGTGTGCCTCGCCATGACTGAGGAGAGCTGCTCTCTGCCACTGGGTTAGAAGAGCTGCCGCTGCTGGGCGTTAGGTATGCCGCCCACTCGTCTGCCATTTTGTCACACACACACCCAGTCATGACACCGGGGCGGCCCACACCTACTGCTGCCCCCTTCCTACACCTCTGACTTCCCGAACCTGGTGCCCTCCAGAGGATGGGGGGACTACAACTCCCAGCATGCCTTCCCACTGACCATGCTGGGAGGAGCTGTAATCCAAAACATCTGTAAAGCACCCAGCTGGGGAAGGCTGGCCTGGGATTGGTGCCCCAGTGATGCTTCATGGAACTGGCACATTGGGTTGCATCCCTCATGGGATGGGGGATACGAAAATGCAAAGTATTAAATAAAAGACATTCACTCCAACACCCAGTAATCTTATACAGTGTCTCATCAATGAGAAAGAAAGTCCACTGAGGTCATGTTTAATTTGTGAAATGAAAGGTGCCTGGAAGATGCTCCCTGTAATCTGGACACTCCTAAACCTTTCTTCACAAGCTCAGAGGTATTTTCTCCCTATTCTGACCACTCTGCAAGAATAGGAACAACAGCAATGACAGCAACGGCAACGGCAACGGCGGCAGCAGCAGCAACAACATCAACAACAGTTCCAGCTAGTGGGAATATAGCTAATACACTGGGAGATACAAGGCCAAGTGTTGAAGTCTTCTGGGGTTCTTCCCTGATGAAGAAATCTGGTTCAAATTAAAGCCTGTATTGAGAATCTTGACAAGCAGGCAGGACCTGAGGGGCTGCCTAACAAGCAGAGAGTGGGGACTTGGGTCTGGCAAGCATATTTACACACAAATGTCTCATTTCCTCCCAGGCTTCTTTCAGCCATCCAGATTGTGCTGAGTCTGTGGACAGCAGAACCTTGCTTGGGGCAGGGGTGGCTGGGTGGAGGTAACTCAGCTTCCTGTTTGCTGGACCCCAAAGGGTGCGGAGACAGATGAAGAGGTGAGGTGGCAGTGGCGGCAGGCAGGGTTGTTTTTCTTGGTGGAGTGTGCATTTTTTGGATCCCCTCTATTAAGAAGTGTTTTGTTTTCGCTTTCCTTTCTTTGCTCACAAGCACTCGTGCAACACTTGCATGTTGGTGCAGTTCAAGCAGCTGACATGGCAACACCAGTGGAAGGTGCAGTTGCAGCGCTCTGTCACCCGCTGCGTCCGGGTCCGGTACCCTCTCCCACAGCACAGCAGCTCGCAGCCATCCAGGGCAGGAGAGGAGCTGTTGCAGGAACGGCCCGCGGTCCCCGCTGTCCCTGTCTTGCCATTGTAGGTGCAGAAGTTGGGCGACTTCTCAAAGTAGACCAGGTCATGCGGGGAAGGGGGCTTGTGGGCAGGATTCTCGGGCTCCAAGTGGTGCAGCTCCACCCGGGAGGCCCGGTTGCTGCCTTTGTTGCCGTAGATGACCCGTGAGGCACCATCAAAACGGTCCTTGAGAAAGTCCCCCACGGTCCGGAAAGTGGGCAGCCGCATCCAGCAGGTCTTGATCGTGCAGGAACCAGACATGCCATGGCACTTGCACTCCTGGCGCATCTCGGTGAAGACCGTCTGAAGGGGAACAAAGGACAGACATGCCTGTTAGAAGACACCAGAGCAGCAGGGTTCTGAGCCAGCCACACCATAGAACAGGCATAGGCAAACTCCGGCCCTCCAGATGTTGGTCCTGTTAGCTAGGGATGATGGGAATTGTAGTCCCAAAACATCTGGAGGGCCTATGCCTGCCATAGAATCATAGAATTTTGTGGCTTCGAAGGAACTCCAAGGGCCATCTAGTCCAATGCCGTGCAATGTAGGAATCTCAACTAAAACCTCCCTGACAGATGCCCCCCAACCTCTGCTTTACAACCTCCAGTGAAGGAGAGTCCACCTCCTTTCCAGGGAGTCCATTCCACTGTTGAACAGCTCTTAATTGCCAGAGTTCTTTCTGTTTAGTCAGAATCTCCTTTCTTGTAACTTGAAGCCATTGGCTCAAGTCATAGCCTGCAGAACAGGAGAAAACAAGCTTATTCTCTCTTCCATGTGACAGCCCTTGATATATTTGAAGGTGGCTCTCATATCCCCTTTCCATCTCCTCCCTTCCAGGCTAAACATACCCAGCTCCCTCAACTGTTACTCATAAGGCTTGGTTTGCAGACCCTTGGTCATCTTGGTTGCCCTCCTCTGCACACGTGCCAACTTGTCCAGATCTAAATTCATGCCTAAATGCTTGACTCCTAGAGCTGTATACTTTTCATAGCATAGTGGAGCAGCTAAGTCATATGGTTCAAATATTGCCCTGGCCACAAACTCACTTTGTGACATTAGGCGAGCAAATATCTCTTACCCTCAGTCTTCCCCCTGCCTCATCTGCAATAGGGGGATAACAGTTTTGAGTAGCAATGGCCACCACCTTAAGTGACTTTAAAAGAGGATTAGACAAATCCATGGAGGATAAACTATCAACAGCTTCTAGCTACGAGGGCTACCATCCGCCATCAGAGTATGCCTCTGAAAGCCAACTGCTGGGAATCACAAGGGATGGAGAGCACTGATGTTCTCAGGACCTGCTTTTGAGCTTCCCATAAGGAAGCTCATCAAGCAGGACTTGTCTTATAACCTACCTTACAGGCAATTGTGGGGATTACGTGGACCATGTACTGTACATAAAGTGCTCTGAAGTGCCTTATTATCATCATCATCATCATCATCACCATCATCATCATCAAGATCATCACTGTTGTTATTAATTCCAACAGAGGAGCAGAGGCTGCTAGAGTATGTGCTTCTCACTCGCTCTGCTTTGCTGGGAACCCCTCCTCCTACCAGACCCATCTCCCCCACCCCTTTGCTTGCAAGAGGGAGCTGTTCCCTTGGCGCACTGTGGGCCCCCCTCCCACCCACGGAATGTGGATGCGTCTTTCCAAGCCCAGAGCTTTCCCTTCCAAACGGGTTTTACTGCAATTAGAAGAATTGGAACCATTTCCTTCCAGATGTGTAGGAGCCCACATGGCAGCCGGGCTTGTGGTTCTGGGCTTGACTAGCATGCCTGCTTAAGGGCTGCTTTCTCCCCCTTCTCCCCCCCTTTTTTTGGCCATCGCACCACCACTGCCCACCCCTCCCATGCTGCCTACTGCCACCCTCATCGCCCATCCTATAACCTACTTCTGAGAAGTCAGCACACATCCCGATGCACAAGTTCACACACATACGTGGATGCACAGAGATTGTACACAAATAGCTCCTGCACAATTCCATTCATGAGTGTAGAGGCCTTGCCATGAGGTCAGGGATCAGATTTTATGATACCAAAAAAAACCTTGTTTTGATGAATTGGAAGAGCTGCAAAAAGATTCCATTGAGCACATGGATTGATAATCTGGACAGATTCATACGAATGAATTGCATGTCGATGCAAAATAAGAATGGATAAATATGAAGAAATCTGGAGCGAATATTTAAGCGATGAGGCAGAAAGTGGTGGGAAGTAGGAAGGAGAGAGAGGTGGGAAAATATTGTTAAAGGGGTGGGGTCATAGGTATATATCAGCATGCTCAAATCTGAAATGTCGAAGTGTGTTGTGGTGGTGGTTTCTGTTGTATGTGTTTTTTGCAATTGTTTGTGTTGAAGAAATAATTAAATAAATAGAATTTTTTAAAAAAAAGATTTTATGATACCATGAGTGGCAGAGAGGCAGATTTGATGCACTGGGTACATAATGCACCAGGAAGTTCTCCTGTGCAAGCCCTACTGTGCAGAGTTGCTACTGCAGAAGAGCAATTTGATGGCTGTGTACACACCATACCTTAAGAGCACATTGCTTCCCTAAATAATACTGGGAAGAGTCATTTATGGCTTACAAAACTGCAGTTCTCAGCACCTTTAACAAGCTACAGTTCCCAAGGTCCTTTCAGGGAAGCAATGGGCACATTGTATGGCGTGCACATACAGGCTAAGACCTTGCACACCTAGTGTTCATCCCAATTAGGGTCATGCAGGGGGAATTGTGCCTCGTGATAAATTGTGGAAGGCAAAGTGAGGTCCATTTAGGTTTCCTGCCAAGCACAACTTTAAAAAGTTAACAGAGCAGCTTTTATTCTGATTTCTGGGGCTTTTTAGGATGATCAATTTCTTAGAGATGATGGTGTAAATATTTTAGGTCCTCAAACTGGGGATTGGATAGAACTTGACAATGAGCACCCAGACGGCCGTTTGAAAGAGAGAGAAATTTTTATGAGAATAAAAACTGCAAACAAAACAAAGGCCCTTTGGAGAAGGAGCAATGCCTAGATGTGTACAGGCTGATAACGGAAGCCTCAAAGCCAAGATGGCAGAGCTGGAATGCCATATATAGTGGCCATTTCAGAAACCTGGTGGAACAGTGGAAGCCAGTAGAATATGGTTATATTTGGATATAAAATCTCTAGAGAGGGCAGGGAAGGCTGTGCTGGAGAGCCAGAATAGTGGGGGCAGGACCAGGACTTGCATGTATAAGGCCCACTGCCCATCTCAGCCAGTGGACTGAGGGGCTTGGCCCTTCAGAGAAGGGAGGGGGCAGGAAACATGGGAAGCTGCCACCCCTGAGTCACACTCACTGAGTCACACTCATTGCTCCGTCTTGCTCAGGATTTTCTACACTGACTCAGAAAGACTCTCCTGGGATCCCTACCTGGAGATGCTGGGAATTGCATGAAAAGCAGGTGCTCTGCCCCTGAGCTATGGCCCTGCCAATGACCTTAGAGGTGGAGGAGGGTTCATTTACTTAATAAATAAACAAAATTAAGAAGGGGCTGGTGTCACTTGCAGCGCTCCATCCCCCTAGACTTCCTAGAAGGGCTTCAGAGTGTTGCAACGCAATAGGGTGCCATGTTACTCTGGAGCCACTCCAAGTCCTGTGTGGCAAGAGGGAAACAGCCAGCCCACGCTTCCTGGAGTGGCTCCAAAGTGGTGAGACATATAGGTGGCGGGATCTGGCAAAGAGGGGGCTGTGCTACTGGGAGTAGCAGGAGCCCTATCTTTTAAGAGTTTTTTTAAAAAATAAAAAGGAAGAAAGAATACTTGAGACCAATAATGCTAGCAAACAGCATCTCCTGGTGATATTCCAGAATACCCATGAGATTGACACTAGATGGTGACATACCATTACTCCCAGGGGCGTGGGAAACATGGCTGGGAGGCTGCCAAATGCTGTGCTGCTGCTCAGAGTGGCTGGGGGGCCTTTTCTCCTTCCAATTGCAGAAAAAGAGAAATGCAGCTGCCAGTACCATATTGCTTTTATTAAAGTCCGGGGGGGGGGCTGGATTAAGAATACTAGATATGGTTCTTGGTGGGATATGGTCCCTTGGCAGGAACACGGGAAAGGGCCTTTTTGGTGGCTGCTCCCAGACTCCAGAATGCCCTCTTTGGAGAAGCCAGATTGGCTCCCTCCTCGTTTTTTGGCCGGCAGGTGAAGACCTTCTTCTTTCAACAGGCTTTTGGGAACTGACTGCTTTTAATGAAAGGGCAGGTGCCCTGCTGTTTTCAGTGTAATTATTTGTATGTTTTAAACAAATCTTATGTAAGTATATAGTTTTAATTCTATTATTATTTATTATTATTATTTTTTCTATATTTTAGCTGCCTTGAGTTCCATTGAGGAAAATAAGATGAAGAAGAATGCAAGGAGGATCCTGCTGGATGAGGCCAAAGGCACATCTAGTTCCAGCCAACCAGATTCTGCCTCTGGGAAGCCCACAAACAAGTCAAGAGTGCAATAGTGCTCTGCCCACTTGTGATTCCACATTCAGAGCACATACCCCACCCCAAAGAATCATGGGAATTGTAGTTTTAAGTGTGCTAGGAAGTGCAGCTTTGTGGTGGACAAAGCTGCACTTCCCAGCACACTGAAAACTACAGTTCCCAGGATTCTTTGGAGTAAAAAAAAAAATCTGTTTTAAATGTATGATGTGTATGCAGCCAGAGTTAACTGTTTTGGTGGAGTTTAGTATAGTGAGCCAATCTTGTGAGTACTTGGACACTATTCAAATCATTACACATCCGCTCTTGATTGAAAGCCATTTTTCCAAGTTTTTTGGTGGGGTCAGGACAGAGTGAATTATGGTCTAGAGTCTAGACACATGTTGAAACACTCACAAAAACAGTTTGATAGTTCAGATCACAGCAAAAGTCGGCTGTTGTTGACTTCACCATGTGAAAAATGGGTAGGTGAATGGCATCCTCTAGTCTACACACAATAGGTTGTCATTCTTTCTGTGGTATTACTTGGATTTTTGTTTGCTTTTCAACATGTTTAAAAAAATCCTGCCAATACCACTGTGATCCATTATCCCCATCGTGGGGGGGAATGGCTTACAATGGCCCAGCCCAGTGTTAATATTGCAGCTGAGATGTGGGTTTCTGCACGTGCTGTAGTGCAGGTGAGGCTCATCAACCTGGGAAGGTAGCCTGTCTAGAAGAAGGAAAGCTCTGATCCTAAACTTCTGCTGCCTTGCAGGATATCTTTGGGAGAAGAAAAGGCTAAGGAGTAAACCTTACACAAATCTGAAGTGGAGTCCCTAAGACAGGTGGATGGCATCTTGTACACCTCCTTCCGGCAACCCAGGACCTCCATATACCCCCCCCCCCCGGCTTGCACCCCGGGGAAGTTGGTTTGGTGCTGCAAATACAGCAATCTACACCCACCCACACCCACGACTGCAAGCACATATAAAGCTTTGTCTCCACTTCCTCGCCCACATGCTCTCTCACTTCCTACCAGACGTCCTGCTTCATTGTTGTGCAAATTCATCAGGAAACGCAGGTCCCGCCCCTTCTCATTGGAGTCCACGAACTCTCGTCCAAAGACCCTTCCGAAGTCCACATTGTCACTACAGCCACCCCAGTGCCAGTCAGGACCTCCTGGGCCCCGCCGGCGGTAGTCACAGGTGCAGGATTCGATGGAGCCCTCGGAGCAAGAGCGGGCCACAGAGTGAGTGACGCCAGCGCTAGTGATGGCGAAGATGAAAGCTGTTTCTCGGCAACCTGGAGGTGGGAGATGGGAGGGGGTGATATGGCATGTCAGCAAGCAGCGTCAGAGTCCACAGTTCATTTCTCCCCATTCAGAACAAGGGCCACCCCAGCACATGTCTGCCGAGATCAACATCACTGCTGGCACAAATAACAGCTGCTGCTTCATTCATCAAGTATCCCCTGGGATAGCTCAATTGGTAGAGCATGAGACTGTTCATCTCAAGGTTGTGGGTTCAAGCCCCAGGTTGGGCAAAATATTCCTGCATTGCAGGGGGTTGGACTAGATGACCCTTGTGGTCCCTTCCAACTCTACAATTCTTTGGTTCTAAGTATCTTCTCTCCCTCTTCACATTTGGGAAGATGGAAGCAACTTGCGAAGTGAACTTTAATTTAAGCAGCCGGAACAATACCCATAAAAATCAGAACTCCAAAAAGAAACTGTTCATAGAATCATAGAATCACAACATCCTGCCTTCCATCCCTGCCCCACAAACTGGAAGGATCCCAAGACCCTGCTTTTGCCCTGCCCTGTTCACAAGAGACAATTACCAGCAGGGAAAAAACAGCCATGAGAGTCTCCTTGCCATCACCATGCTTGTGAGGTGGTAGTTACATCCAACTGCCAAACTCCATCCACAGTTCACCTTGCGTATCCAACCAAAACTGTCATAAACTGATAGTAGGTAGCCTGCAGAACTACAGAGAGAGAGAAAAATTCATTCAGTAGCACCTTAAAGACCAACTAAGTTTTAATTTTGGTATGAGCCTTCGACTCAGACCAACACGGCTACCTACCTGTAACTAGAACTATGGAAGGCACCACATTGAGCCGCATGAAATGGAAGTCCAGGTATCTGATGAAGTGTGCATGCACACGAAAGCTCATACCAAAATAAAAACTTAGTTGGTCTTTAAGGTGCTACTGAAGGAATTTTTTTATTTTGTTTCGACTCAGACCAACACGGCTACCTACCTGTACATTGAGAGAGGTTATTCATAAAGGCAAATTAAGCCAGATGTTGCAAGGAACATGGGGGAATGCTTGGGGTTACAATCCAGTGTGCCTACAGTAGGGGTGCGGTATTGTGTGGCATTCCAGATGTTGTTGGACTCCAGCACCTGTCAGTCCAGCCAGCATGGCCCAGTGGTCAGGGATGATGGGAGTTGTAGTTTAGCAACATCTGGAGTGCCTCAGGTTCCCCAATCCTTGCTGTACAATCTTGATTTTGTGGTTACAAGGTGTGTGTGATGGTACAATCTTAGAAAAGTCCCCCCTTTTTCTTATACAAGAGGACAGCCACTTGTAAAAATCTGCTTCCTGATTAATTGGGAGCATCTTTTCGAATTAAAGAATTGAAAAGATTGATTGGCTAAATGCTGCAACCCATTAAAAAATTCTTTAGCTGGGAAAGGAGAGCAAGAGGAGGCATGCTAAAGAGTCTGAGAGTTTGTGGGAAAGGAATGTCTTTCCTCTTCGTGTGGAGAGGAAAATAATAACATTTACTGACTATTAAAAACCAAAATAATACATGTTGCCTGGTGTACAAATCCCAGCTGTGTGCTGTGTTTATGCGCTGATAATAGAAGTAAACTTTTTGCACACAGGAGCTGTGCAGTTAGGCTGCCTCCTCTGGGCAACACAAGCACATTTTGCCTTTTCCAAGCGTCTCTCTGTCTCTGTCTCTGTCTCTGTCTCTCTCTCTCTCTCTGTCTCTCTCTGTCTCTCTCTCTCTCTCTCTGTCTCTCTCTCTCTCTCACCAGCATAGAGCACCACTGTGGCACCACAAGCCATCCTAACCAGGATGAGGCAGAGATGATAGCCAAGGTGACATGGTTAGTGTGTCAGATTAGGATGGGGGAAACTCAGGTTAAAATCGCCAGCTGGGAAGGAAGTTCACAAGGGCCAGCTGCCCTCTGTTAGAGCAACCTACCTCAAAGGGTTGTTGCAAAGACAAAATAAGGGGTCTTGCATGCTACCCTACGCTCCTTGAAGAAATGGTGGGGCAATAATGTAATCTGCTATACATTTTGGAAAATAGTTTCTCTGTTCGCTATGCATTTGGACTCCTCTTAAGAGACTGAACCTTTCAAAACTGTACTGATTTTAATCACTGATTCCAAAACTGAATTTTGGTTTCTTAGAATTCCTGAGCAACTGTGAGTACAAGGTTGTTGGTTAACAATAATGAGAGGCAACCACAAGACACTTTCAAGAGAAGAATTGGGAGCCCATGGTAGGTTTCCAGTGCTTCATGGCACTTCCCAACTCCACACACTGAATAAATTCAAGGCGACTGTGGTGCCTCCTGACATCTTGTAGTGCTTCATTTGTGTGCAAATTCTCCCAGTTTCCCAAGGACCAGAAAGTTCTGGGGCAGTTGTACGAGTGCCTTCTTATGAGGGGAGAGAACGAGAGACTACTGAGATATTTTTCATTTTAAAATATCTATTTAAAACATGGTAGCTAATCTGACTTTGAGGTCTTTAAGCAGAGGCTTGACAGCCATCTGTCAGCAATGCTTTGATGGTGTTTCCTGCTTGGCAGGGGGTTGGACTGGATGGCCCTTGTGGTCTCTTCCAACTCTATGATTCTATGATTCTATGAATGCAAATATTTGTGCTGCTGTGTGGATTTATAATGTTTTTAAGCAAAAAATGAAAAGAAGCTCTGATTGTGAAAGTGGAGGGAAGAACAGTCAATAGGGCAGCAGTGGTGCAAAAGTTTATCCTTGGTTAATGAGTCGCACAAGCTTGCATCACACATACAAAACACTGGGAAGTAGAACACAAATAATGACATATCATGAAATGCAAAGTAGTCTGTACACTTCCTTGCATTACTTCCTGTAGCAGATTGCATAAGATATCCGCTCATTTGGTTGTAACAGACTTTCATTTCTACCAGGGGTGGGAATCCATGGCCCTCCAGGTCTCCTTAATCCCAGCCACTATGGCCAAAGGTCAGAGATTATGGGAGTTGAGAGTCCAGCATCTGGACAGCCCTGGTCTAGACTGTGGGAGACAGATGTCAAAGAGCACAAGCAGAAGAAGAGAAATGGAGCCTTTCCGATTGTGGTGAATCAGTCACCTGGGATTCTTCATTTTCCTGTTCCAATGGGTGGGCAAGAACACAGTCTCAGCTGCACCAGGCGCATTCTAGCTAAGCGAATGGATCCCACTGCCCAGTCTCCGTCTCCTGTCACCTCCTTACCTCTGTTGACAATCTTGCCAAAAATGTTTGGCCCTGCTGTGGTGGGGCAATTCCAGCGGCGGTTGCGGAACTGCCACTTGCACTCCTTGATGGCGCTCTGCAGGCCGCTGCTGATGCTGTGCAGGATGCCTGGGTTCTGGCGGATGAGCTTGCGCTGCTTGCGGCTCAGCAGCTGCAGAGAAGGGTCCAGCACCAGCTGCACATTCTTGGAGTCCGTCAGCAGGTTGGTGGACGAGGCCACATTTATTATTCCCCTGCAGTCACAGAAGCAGGAAGTTCACATTCTGACACACAAATTTTGGAGTGGGAAATGGCACATTGAACATGGATGTTTACATCAGCTGAGTGACTTATTGGCATCTTCTGACTGTTTTCATAGGCATCAAACGTAAAAAATCTCATTCACTGCTACCTGTCAAATACTACAGTAAATAAGATTGCTTGTGAACTGTTGAATGCTGTGAAATGCTACAAACCACTGCATGCTTATTTAAAACAATTGTGGGGAACCACACTCCATAAAGGATGATTGAGGTATCTGACAATGATTAAAATCAATAATAATAACAATAATAACGAACAGCAACATGAAAGGAGCACCGGTAATATTCACTATCAAGAAGCATAAAAGTGGCATTACAAAATAATTTTTAAAATTTGGAATTAAAACTTCCTACAGAGAAGTTTCCTACACAATGTGGGTGGTGCTGTGGTCTAAACCACAGAGCCTAGGGCTTGCCAATCGGAAGGTCAGCGGTTTAAATCATCGCAACGGGGTGAGCTCCCGTTGCTCAGTCCCACCTCCTGCCCACCTAGCAGTTCAAAAGCACGTCAAATGCAAGTAGAGAAATACCGGTAGGTTTGCCTTGGTACCAAAGTATGTTTGCCTTGGTACACTCTGACCATTAAAACATTGCTGATGAAGAATTGGCGAAACGGGGCCTTGTCCTGGGATTTTTTCACTGGAATTAATTTTTATTTGCCTTACTATCATACTGGAATTGATTCCTATTTGAATTCATCCTATCATTACATAAATAAAACCTTTTGAAGACTTACTTGAAATTCATCTTCCTCCTGGCCCGAGTTCTTGCCATTTACTGTTTATTTCTGGACTTCCCCAAGAACTCCAATTTGTACAGCGACTATGATTTAGAACAGAGCATGAGAGGCAGGGGGTGCCAAATTCTGGTGTGGCACAGGGTGCCACTGAAATTTGAGACCCCACAGTCTGCCCCTTGGCAGGGGAAAAGATGGATGTGTATGTATGTATGTATGTATGTATGTATGTATGTATGTATGTACAGTGGTACCTCGGTTTATGAACACAATTGGTGTTCCGGAAGTCTGTTCATAAACTGAAGCGTTCATAAACTGAAGCGAACTTTCCCATTGAAAGTAATGGAAAGTGGATTAATCTGTTCCAGATGGGTCCGCGGTGTTCATAAACCGAAAATTCATAAACCGAGGTGTTCATAAACCGAGGTTCCACTGTATGTATATATGTATGTATGTATGTATGTATGTATGTATGTATGTATGTATGTATGTATGAAATATTAAAAATGGAAACAGCTCCTGAAGTCTAGAGATGATTTATTTATATTTTTAAAAGAAAGAATTGGATGTGTTACAGAGCCATTGATACTGAGTCATGTAGTTGGGGACTTAGTCTAGTTCTCCATCAGCCTCAGACAACAATAATGTCAGGGATTCTCTAAGTCGGGGTCTCAAGGCCACAGGTTCCCCAGTCCTGGTCTAGCTATTAAACATGAGGGAGGCAGGGTGTTCCCATTTCTAACCAGGGACACCTTAGATGCATAGCTTAAGAGCAACCAAAAGGAAATGCCATCCATGTTTGCCATTGGGGCACTTTGCATGCTTGAAATGTGATAAATATTGAGCGAGAATTTCCTTCCTTTCCTTTCTGTTTCATCCAAGGAGAAAGAAGACTACAGAATTACCTAGCAAATCCCACAAAAAACACATTGGCAACATATAACTCACTAGCCCAAGTGGCAGTCAAGGGTCCACATAGCAGGATCAGTGCAGAGTTGTCCAAGGTTTCTGCACCTTTCTTGCAAGTACGGTACTCTACCTCCTCCTTCAGCCCCAAGCAGTGGATTAGTTCTACAACTATTAAAAAGGTAAAGGGACCCCTGACCATTAGGTCCAGTCGTGACCGACTCTGGGGTTGCGCGCTCATCTCGCATTATTGGCCGAGGGAGCCGGCATATAGCTTCCAGGTCATGTGGCCAGCACGACAAAGCCGCTTCTGGCGAACCAGAGCAGCACATGGAAACGCCGTTTACCTTCCCGCAGTAGCGGTTCCTATTTATCTACTTGCACTTTGACGTGCTTTCGAACTGCTAGGTTGGCAGGAGCTGGGACCAAGCAACGGGAGCTCACCCCGTCACAGGGATTCGAACCGCCGACCTTCTGATCAGCAAGCCCTAGGCTCAGTGGTTTAACCACAGCGCCACCTGGGTCCCTTCTACAATTATTAGTGATTCCATTTAGCTGCCATGACTAATACACACTGATATAACAATCCTCCATTAACTTGCTCTCACACTTTAAAATAAAATTTAAAGCCAAATAATCTAGTTGCTATCACTACATCTTGTGGTGGTGAGTTCCCCCACTTAGTGATACACTGTGTGAAGCAATTCCTTTTCATAGAATCATAGAGTCAGAAGGGACCCTGAGGATCATCTAGTCCAACCCGCAGCAATGCAGGAATATGCAGCTTGTTGGCTGTGAACCTCCCACTGCCAATCAACTTTCCTAGGTAATGCCAAGAATCAATCAATTTCTCTCTCTCTCCTCACTCCATACCATTCATGATTTCATAATTCTCTATCATGCAACACTAATCTGTGAAGCTGAATAGAATATATGTTTGTTTGTTTGTTATTAATCGGAAATAATAATAGCAACATAATTACAGATCTATGCTGCATATTCTAAGGGTCAAGCTGTACATCATGCCCCATCCAGTGGAGGAGACTGCAAACAGCGCCTGTGTGGTGACTTCTCCCCACCGTGGCCACAATTTGTAGTGCTTCTTGCCACCTGGATCTTGTGCCTCATGTGCAGAGCACAACATACCACACATTCCTGGCAGTGGCTTGGGCTGGCGCTGCTACTGACCACAGGATGAAGAGCATCTACATGGTAAGAAGTACCACACACATTGTACACATGCCATTTGCAGCAGCCTCCCGCTCAACGTGTTGAGTCTGAAAAGAAGGGAAGCTGTAATATGTCACAGCACCAGCTCTGTGGATTAAGCTTCCACAAGAGGCGATGTTCCATGAGACCTTATGCAGGTTTCTTCAAGGACCGTCCAATTACAGAAAGCATTTGGCTGAATGGCTGATCTGGTATGAATTGTTGGTCTGTATTGCTGCTACTGATTATAATTTTTCTTGCTTAAGCTATTTTATATTTTAAAATGCTGAGGGGGTTGCTTTTGTACCTGAAATGCAGGATAAAAACAAAACAAAATTAATGGAGCTAGCTGTGAACATTCCTAAGTATTGTGTAAAAGTAAACAGCAAGCAGCCCTATGTGCCTCCTGCTTTCAGTCTATAGATTATTCCTGATATCCTTAACATTAAATCAGATTTGTTGCTCTGTTAATTCTCCTTTGTGATTTATTACTAACCAGTGTCTCACATAGATAGACAGATCCAGTGAATGACTCACAGATGTATTAAAACTATTAGGATACTTCCTGATGAGTTACAGTCCTAAAAATTTGATACACCTGGTGAAAGAGACCTCGATTGCTAGAAAAATTCCCAAAGTAGAATTGATAGAACTCTGTCACAAAACGGTGTTTTAAATAGACCCACACAATAATAAAGGTTATTCCAGGAAGTTCGAGCAAACCTAAATTTGGTTCACACAGCCCAAGACATGGGAATTACTAGAAAAGCATCTAGTAAGGGGAAGCAAGACCCTTTTTTGTACCTTATGGTCAAAGCTTGGGGCACAGAGTTTCCTTCTCAGAAAAGACTGGAATTCTAACTTAGATCAAGCCAAGCCGCATGCTTCATTAAGACAGGCTTTTGGTCTGTAGGACTTCCATGGCATCCTCAGATTTGGATGTGGGGCTTGCAGAGGGCTTATTAACAAGGGACATATAGCTATGCTTGAAGAATGCAGGCTTCATTTACTAGTAGTATTAAAGACTCACACACTCTCCTTCAAAGCAGGGAGTTGATGGTGCATCCCCAAATAATTATGGTGCTTCAAGTTGACTGAGAAAATGAACCTGTCAACACACACAACCCATCATATGCTGATTACTGTGAAAGTTGTAAGGGCATTTATAAGTCTTTCACTAATGGTGGGAGGCAAGAAATCTGTGCCTACAGCTTTAGGTACCAGTAAACAACCCAGAAATGTGAAAGTTGGTACTTGTGCAGCCCAAGATACACAGATTACTAGGGAAATCTGAAAACTGGGCATTTCCCAACTGTACCGTCAACTTCTGATGCTTACCTCCTAGTAGGGGTCAGTATTTCAGCACACAGCAAGCTATGTGGGTGGAGTTTTCGGAGCTGGGCATTCTGTTAACTGTTCAGGTTTCCATTTAGTGGAGGAGGCTTAGAGCTATCCCAGCAGAATACACACTTTATTTTCATATCCATAGCTATAGATATGCACCAAGCAGCTGCCCTTGGTGCATAATTCTGTATACATGTTACCAACTTAAAATCAGGATAGATATGGATTGTGACTAAAGCTGTGTGTCTACTGCTTCGCAAACCAGTGGTAGGAGTGCGCTGGATGCCGAGTAAATGGGCATGTGCGCACAGCCTCAGATTCCATGCACCTGATACCTGCAACATTGCCAAAGATTCTAAAGTGCTCCATGGTCTGAGGCCATGCACTGCTCTTTAATGCCTCTGAAAATGCTGGTGTTCTAAGCAACTAGCTTGGCAAGCTGTACAACAGAGTGAGCCAGTGATAACTAATACACTGAACAAATTATACAGATTAGAGCTAGACTGGGGTGTTCACACATAAGCCTTAACACAACAGAGTTTTTAAGAGTTGTAAAGCCTAAACAGGCCAGAATGCCCATTCACATTGCAAATGCCTCTACTCACATGTAAAACGGTCAGAAGCACATGTGGACCATGCTAAAGAAGTGCAAGCTTGTTATTGAATTCTGATTTAATTGGGAATTCATTTAATTCTTGCAGATTTGAGAGTTAATTCTCAAGGACACCCTTAAGCAGCCACCCCCCCTCCCAGGAATGGTAGCGGTAATGGGAATGATCTTTCTCCCAGGGCTATGGTTAACGATTAATGGGGTTGCAGTACCTGCTCCTAAATAATGTTATGGGGAGACTAAGCATCTAAAAGTAAAAATGAAAGTAGTAGTATAGGAAGAAATATTAATATAACTCATAGTAATTATGCAACGATAAATGAAGTAACATATAGCTGTGCCACAGCACCAGTGCAAACTGTACAGTAGATTATTATTACTGTATGTACTGTATTATATATGTATTTGATACCCCACCTTTTGCCCCTCACAGGGACTCAAGGCAGCTTACAAATGATAAGACACACTTTCCTGCCCTTAATTAACCATCATTGTAGCTGTAGCAGCAGCAGCAGCAATAGCATCATCATCGTCATTTTTCTAAAAGAAACTGCTACAGCACACCTGTACCCCACCACACTTCCAAATGAGACCCACCCGCTGATCTGGGGGTCAGTGAAGGCTAGCTGAAGCCCTGTGTCTTTTCCTGCCCTATATGTCTTGTACCACGAGGATGCCTCTCTCAGGCGCATGCAGATGCCCTGGTCTTTAGCTAGATCAGGATTCCACAGTAAAGGGCCAGGCGATACAACGTGCCTGCGGTCGGGAATCTTACAGAGCAAACCAGGTCCGGGCGGCTCGCCGAGCGTGCGCCCCCTTTGAGCGCGCCTTGGGTTCTGCTCTGCTCATCCACCTGGGCACTTGGCGCAGCTTCCCGAAGCTCTGCCTGCAACACTCAGGAGTGGGGCGGCGCAGGTCACCTCCGTGGGAGCCAGGCCAAGGCAGATTTGATTCCCCTCTCCAGGCTCTTCAATTTGGAAAGGCTCCCCAAAGGCGCACAGCGCGTAAAGCGCACTTACCACCATCGGCCGCTGTTATTCACCGCCAGCGTGTTGGAAAGAGAGGAAAAAGCCAAAACCCACAAGGTCTTCAAGCCTAACATTAATGCCACGGGGCTCATCGCTTCGCCTGCCCAGCTTGCCTGCTCCGCTGAACCGCCAAAAAAAAAAAAAAGCAGCGGAGAAGAGATGGGTGGGTGGAGGGTTGGGGTAGAGAATCCGTCTCCAAAGACTTTGCTGGAGAGGCGTGCACTGTGCGCCCGGGGAAAGGTCCTCGCTTGTGGAGAGTAGTTTGAGCCCCAAAAAGTTGTTTTTTTAAAATAATAAAATATAATAATAAAATAGTAGTAGTAGTAGTAGCAGTAGAAAGAGAGGAGCAGCCGGCGAAAAGTCCCGCGAGGAACAGCTCTCCGCTACCGGCTGTCCTGGATGGCGACGCTTCTCTCTGCAGAGCAACTAAGGCGCAAGAGGGGGAGACTTCGCGCGTCCTGCTCGCTGGGGACCCCTCGAAGCAAATCTGACATCCCCTCGCCAGGGCCGGCTTCTTATAGAGGCTGTGAGGAGGGTCGCCCTGGAGTGAGCCATCGAGCCAGAAGGACCCGGCGCGGTGCGCTACCGCGAACAATGCGCCTTTGCGCAAAGAAGACGCATCACAGCCCGACGGGGAGGGAAGGGAGGGGGGAAGCCAAGCGCCTTTGGACGGGCCGCTCCCCTTCCCGTCACATTAAATTCCAGGAGACCCGAGATACAGAAAACCCTCTTTCTGCAGGAGGGGAGGCTGCTTCTTGCTTGTCACTCAACTCCCCCAGCCCTTCACCCCAGCCCAGCCCAGGACGGGGCCGCGTCCAGTCATTCCCTCCGAGGGACCTCTAGCCAGGCGCTGGTCTCCGACGTTCATGATTCAAGTGAAGAAGGAGCAGGAGCCAGAGGGGACGCTCGGTCGCAGGAATGAGAAGGCTTGCAATGAGAACCCGGCAGAAGATCGCTTGGTCCTGCTCAGTAGTAGGAGCAGCAGCCCCATCCCGCAGGATCGCCTCTTTCCGTGGGACTCCAGTCGCCACATTTGGCCGCCGAGGCTTTGCGGTGGCCTTGTTCCTCCTCTCCGGAGTCTTTTGGCTGCCGCTGGCCAGACGTCATCCCCCCGCTTGGGCTTGGCCTGGAGAGTCCTCAGCGCCTCCTTTCATCCCGCGGTGGCGGAGAGAGAGACAGCAGCAGATGGAGCGAATTAAGCTGCTGCCACTCGCGCGCTCGGCTCCGCCGGTTCCAGTTTGGGACGCAGCCACTGGGAAGCTGCAGAGAAGGGGAAGCATGGGGAGGGCAAGGCTGGCGCATGGGGGGCAAAAGTCCCCACGCAACTGAATGTGGTCCTCAGTAGCTACACATACAAGGCGCTCCCGGCCCTGTGCAGGATTGATACTTTCAATCATCCCAAATGGCTGATTATGGCGCGGGCGCGCACAAACAATTTTTGTATAGGATAGTGCAGCAAACTTTTCTACATTGACCAAAACTCTGGTCTGCCTGCCTGGGATTATACGTTAACAATCGAGGTCCAAAATCACATAAGTTTATTCCTGCCTGAAAAGCTCTTTGTCCCTGGAAAGGTTGTAGCCATTGACAAGCTCTACTAAGAGCATTCCTCCCTTAATATCTGCCTTCATACAATTGATCTTGTCTTTATGCAATAAATTCATAAAAAGAAGTTTTACATTACCCAGCCTTCTTGACCCATATGCACCCATCCAGACATTGTGCATATACACTGTTGCTCATCTTTCCGTGTATATGGACTGTTCACACATGCAGGCCATCACTTGATTGCTGCCATGATATGTGAACGACATATCACAGATCAAAGACCACAAATCAAGTGCATATTATTGCCAGACATAATGTTTCAAAGGAGTCAGTGAATGCAGTCAGGCCTCCATAATTCAAGTGTGGAGAAAGGAAATGATGTCCTGGATGCGTGATGCAGGTATTGATGAGCGGCAGCTGAATGCTATAGACTCCAGTGCTCTAGATTGTATTTGAAAACCTGTAGTGTTACCTTGCTGGTAGCCCTTTCACACATACAAATCATCCATCGATTTTACAATCATCAAATGATTGCATGTGTGAACTATGGGAATGTTAGGGATGTGGATTAGGATATATTATTAGATAGATCCTATCCAAGCTTGTGTTAGCAAGCTTCCAATATTAGCAGAGTGACATTCCCCTTTTGTGCGCAGCAAAGCATGTGCGTTAGATTCGCTAGAATCTCTATAACAATATTACACTTTATAGTTCAATATTACACTTCCTGGCAAAGGTCCCCTTTGTCCCTCTTA
Organism: Zootoca vivipara; assembly: GCF_965207765.1. NCBI lineage: Eukaryota > Metazoa > Chordata > Lepidosauria > Squamata > Lacertidae > Zootoca > Zootoca vivipara. The sequence continues at coordinate 3,420,395 of NC_142584.1, forward strand.
AAAGAAATACACAACACAGTGTTTATAAAATAAGATAGAGTTTACTTACAGTTTCATCCTGAGTTACAGCATAATCTCAGAAAGGCAGGCTTGCTTAGAAAAGTTACAAGTATATATATATCTAGAGACTACTTAGTAAAGTAAGACTCCATTTGGTCTCACTCTTGGCTGCAGGCCTAGAGTGAGAACCATGCTAACTAGAGATTCTCTGAAGATGTGTCCTCATCGAGGGAGGAAGTAGCTAAGAGAGAGAGTGATTGCAGGCTAGGGCTTTTGTCTAATCCAACTCATTTGCATGTCTGAGGGAACAGGAACTGACCTGTAGTCAGGTGTCCCTCCAGGTGAGTTCCTGTTAGTGGACACTCTAGGAACTGTTGTGACTTGTCTGCCCCAGTGTTCCATCCCACAAACCCCTTCTCAGGCAATTCACAACATTCATTACATACAAAACAAAACATAAGCAACTTTATTCAACCACCCAAGAGTCCCAGCTTGACACGCAGGTTCTGGAAACTCTGTCTTGGCAGGGGTTTTGTTAGGATGTCTGCTGTCATCTCCGATGTGCAGCAGTACGACAGTTCGACAAGTCCATCTTGTATCATCTGGCGAACGTAGTGGTACCTGACCCCAATGTGTTTTGAGCGTGCTAGGAACTTCTCATTCTGCGCCAGCTTTAGACAGCTTTGGTTGTCCTCCAGCAGGCTTATAGGTTCCTTTCTCTCCACGCCAAAGTCTGTTAGGAGTTGGTCCAGCCAGGAAATCTCTCTGCACGCTTCTGTAGCCGCAACATATTCCGATTCTGTAGACGATAAAGCTATACATTTTTGTTTATAACTGCCCCATGTGATAGCTCCGCCCCCATACATAAAGACATGCCCGCTTGTGGATTTATAATCAGAATTATCACCCGCCCAGTCAGCATCAGTGTACCCAATGAGCTTAGGGTCACTGACAGCTGGTAACTTTAATTTACAATCCATTGTACCCTTAAGATATCGAACCACCCTCTTCACACCAACCCAATCATGCTCAGTGGGACTACTCACTTTCCTGCTGAGAATCCCTACTGCATTGGCTAAATCAGGTCTGCACGTGGTAACTAAATACAAAAGTTTACCAATTGCTGAACGATACTCTGTGTTGTTTGGCAGCAGCTTCGAATCCTCTTGGTTCTTTAAGAAGTCTGTAGCCATCGGGGTGTCGACGGGTTTTGCATCCTGCAATTGCATACTCTCCAACAGTTCAATTATCTTTTGCTTCTGATTAAGTAGAAATGAACCATCCTGTTCTCTTTCCACTTGAATCCCGAGGTAATACTCAACTGGTCCTAATTCCTTCACTTGCACTTCCTTGTTGAGGTGCTGGACTACATTTTTATAATCCCTGTCATTTGACGTTGCGATTAAAAAGTCGTCAACGAAGGCAAGAATATAAGAAAATTGTCCATTACTCTGCTTAGTGTACAAACACTTGTCAGCTTCACCTTGCTTGTACCCAAGTTTCACCAGCATTCCATGCAATTTCAAGTTCCAGGCTCTGGCTGCTTGTTTTAAACCATACAGTCCCTTTTGAAGCTTGCAAACCAAATGTGCCTCATTTGGCTTTATAAAACCTTTAGGCTGCTTCATGTAAATTTCTTCAGAAATTTCCCCATGCAAAAACGCAGTAGCTATATCGATGTGTTTCACCTCCATCCCTTTAGATGCTGCGATGCTTAAAAGTAATCTTACGCTACTGTATCTCACTGTGGGTGCAAAGACTTGGTCATAGTCGTGGCCATATTGCTGTGAAAAACCTTGTGCCACTAGTCTTGCTTTGTAACGTTGCACCTCCCCTTCTGAACCCCTTTTAACCTTGAACACCCATTTGCTCCCAATTGCTTTCTTACCAGCAGGTAATTCTGTGAGTGTCCAGGTCTTGTTCTTGTGCAGCGCGTCAATCTCCTCCTGCGCGGCTTTCCTCCAGAGACTGGCTTCGGTGGCTGGCATCTGCTCTACCTCTTCCCAAGTGGAAGGTTCTGGTGGAGACGCCGACCCTGCAAAGTAGGACAGTCGTAGTGGCGGAACGCCCTTGTTGGTTCTGGATGAGCATCTGACCTCTGGTTGTGCAACCGCATCAGCATCCTCATCCTCCTCCAACGCTGGCATGTCCACGTACAGCTCCTCCTCTTCGTCTCTGGTGCCGCCAGGGGTCTGGACCTCTGCGTCTTCTGGGGTGTCGCCTGTAGGGGGTGTTGTGACACTAGAAGGTGTATTAGTTCCTTGTGCTAAAGGAAAACTTATAAACTCTTCATCTGGTGACTCTCTAGAACAGTCAATAACAGTGTTCTTTGTATCAAACTTTCCTAGTTCATCAAAATGAACCACATGGTATGGGTCTACTCTGCCACTCTTTGGATCTAGAACTCTATATCCCTTTCCTCCAGGAGCATATCCAACCAGGATACCTGCTTTTGCTCTGGAGTCAAGCTTGTGTCTGCGCTCTTTGGGCACGTGGTAATAACAGACACTTCCAAACACACGTATGTGCTGCAGACTTGGGACTCTCCCGTGCCAAAGTTCAAATGGTGTGCGTTCTGCACCCTTTGTAGGCAATCTGTTTTGCAAATAAATCGCCGTATTCGCCGCTTCACCCCATAGCTTCTGTGACAAGTTGGCCTCTTTTAACATGCACCTTGTCATCTCCATAATAGACCTAAACTTTCTCTCAGCAATGGAGTTCTGTTGAGGCGTGTAAGCAACTGTAGTTACATGTGCTATGCCTTCTTGTGCCATGATGGCCTTCATCTGCCGTGAGCAGAACTCTCCACCATTATCCGAAATTAAGGTGGAAGGAGCTCTCTGGAATTTGTTCTTCACCATGTTTAAGTACAGTTTGAACAATTCCGGTGTCTGACTCTTTTCCTCTAGAAAATATCCAACACAATATCTTGAGAAGTCATCTATAAATATCAGAATGTACTTATTGTTTCCTAGGGAAGGTACATTCAGCGGACCACATAGGTCAGTATGAACAGTGTCCATGACTTTTGTGCTTCTCTTCTCTGTACAACGTGGGAAGGAAGGCTTGACTGCCTTTTCAGTTATGCAAGTTGTACAGTTTGGCATTGGTGTACTGCAATTCTTTACCTGTAGACCTTTTACCAGATTTTCCTTCTGCATTTTCAGGATAACGTTGGTGTCCCTGTGTCCAAGCCTTTTGTGCCAGAGTTCCAGATCTGGTTGATCCTTTCTGCTGGGTTGTGCAACCCTTGCAGACTCATTCTCTGAAATATCAATCTCATACACATCATTGATTAGTTTGGCTTGAATAAACACTTCACCATCTTTTATCACATTGCATTGTCCATTTTTAAATATAATTTCAAAACCTTTCTTGTCCAAGCTAGACACACTTATTAGATTACAGTTCAGCTTTGGTGCATACTTAACATTACTCACTGTAGTATCAAAAGACTCATTGTTCACTTTGAAATTCAAGTTCAAAGATCCTGCACCTATTGACTTTATAACATTTCCATCAGCAATTTCAATCTCAGACTGTTTATTATTGTCTATTTCATTGAAATATTCCCTTTTATAACAGAAATGGCTGCTTGCTGCACTGTCCAGAAGCCACTTATTGCGCTTTCCTTCACAGCTCTGGAAAGCTACATTTCTTTCTTGCAATATCATTGCACGCCCACGACCCCCCTTCTTTTCGCCTTTTGGTGGAAAGGGGCGGGATTCATTCTTTGTAGATGCTCCATACTTGCGCTCAATATCCTTTAAGATTTGCGCTGCATCATCTCTGCTATTAATTGACGTTAGATGCTTATTGCGAAGTCCACTCAAAATTATGTGTCTCGCCTCGCTGTTCATGCGTTTCCAAGTTGCTATCTTTGCTAAATCCTCTTCTGTTTCGCCAGTAGGCATAGGATTTTCAATGGCATCCAAAACATTCCTTGCATCTAAAAATGCTATCAGGCGTTGTTTCCAAAATACGTAATTGTGGTCATCTAAAGCCATTAATCCTAGGTTAACTCCACTATCAAAATCTGCAAAAGCCATCTTGGAATCTCAAAATTCTAAAAATTTCTCAAAATTCAAAAATTTGCCAAAAATTCCAAAATCAAAATCTCTAAAAATATCTCAAAATGCAAAATAATCTTCACTGCCACTGAGTTCTCAGTGCTGTAAACTCTGAGGGAGGGGAGGGGTAGCTAATCCCCTAGGCACACTGGAGAACAATAGACCATGTGCTTACCAGGAAGTTCTAACTGAAAAAATCCTACTCAGTTCAAAATCACAATCCAAAGCAATCCTTCAAAAATACACAAAAATACGCAGTCCTGGGCCGTAATAACCCTTTATGGGAATGTTAGGGATGTGGATTAGGATATATTATTAGATAGATCCTATCCAAGCTTGTGTTAGCAAGCTTCCAATATTAGCAGAGTGACATTCCCCTTTTGTGCGCAGCAAAGCATGTGCGTTAGATTCGCTAGAATCTCTATAACAATATTACACTTTATAGTTCAATATTACACTTCCTGGCAAAGGTCCCCTTTGTCCCTCTTAAAAGAAATACACAACACAGTGTTTATAAAATAAGATAGAGTTTACTTACAGTTTCATCCTGAGTTACAGCATAATCTCAGAAAGGCAGGCTTGCTTAGAAAAGTTACAAGTATATATATATCTAGAGACTACTTAGTAAAGTAAGACTCCATTTGGTCTCACTCTTGGCTGCAGGCCTAGAGTGAGAACCATGCTAACTAGAGATTCTCTGAAGATGTGTCCTCATCGAGGGAGGAAGTAGCTAAGAGAGAGAGTGATTGCAGGCTAGGGCTTTTGTCTAATCCAACTCATTTGCATGTCTGAGGGAACAGGAACTGACCTGTAGTCAGGTGTCCCTCCAGGTGAGTTCCTGTTAGTGGACACTCTAGGATCTGTTGTGACTTGTCTGCCCCAGTGTTCCATCCCACATGAACAAGACCCATGTCATGCCAGCACACAGCACACTACTCATTCCTGTCTGTTCCACCCTTTCCCCTTCCCCACATGCACACCTTTTCTAAGCTTTAATCTATAGATCTAGTTCAGGGGTGAGCAATCTTTTTCAGCCATGTGAAATATATTTTTTTTGGGGGGGGGGGAATGAACGAATTCCTATGCCCCACAAAAAAACCAGAGGTGCATTTTAAATAAAAGCACACATTCTACTCATGTAAAAACATGCTGATTCCTGGACCATCCGCAGGCTGGATTGAGAAGGCGATTGGGCCGCATCCGGCCCACGGGCCTTAGGTTGTCTACTTCTGATCTAGTCAGCCAGTCATATAAATGTACTGTACCATTGCAGAATTCTCCAGATCAGGTCTGTAATATTTTATGTACAGGAACACCCAATTCAAGACCTATTTAGATTAAAAACAAACAAGTAAACAACAAACCATTTTTCAAATTAGTTTTTTTTTACAATATTTTGGCTGTTCAAAAAAAAAAGCAGTGTACAGAAATTCTAAGCCTAATCACAGAAAAACTCAAATATCAACTTACCTATATAAGCATTTATCATAGTCCCTATAACATTTAAATGTAGCTGATGTGTCCTCCCTCCAGTCCACATGTGCCAGTTCATGCATATAGATTAGCAGCCATGATAAACACATTGAAATGGGGCAAGGACTGCTTACACAAGCCTTTTCCCTATGATCTGCATCATATTTTAATCCAGCCTTGGACCCTCATGCATCCTAAGTACTGTTAGCATTTACCATTTGGACCAGAAATAGCCCAGGTGTTGTGCAGTTGAGCTGCTTAAAACCTCTGAAGTCAATTAAAGTTAAACAGTGTAAATTATCATCTACAGTCATTGGAGAAGCCAGGGAGGGATAGAGAAGTCAGGAAGAAAGGAGGTGTGTGAGAGCCAGATGATGATCAGAGTAATACAGTAGGTGGAGTAAAGCATGGAGGGAGCAAGCTTTTTTATCCTTTGGTGGGAGAATATACATGAGGTCTGTATAACCCCCCCCCCCACTTCCCCAGTCTGCAGGCCTACTCCAGACTTTGCAAGACAAAGAAAATCTACAAGTCTGTGTTGAATGGATTGATTGATCTCCTACTTAGAGCCCAACCCACGCCAAGGGCTCAGAAATAGACTTCAGAAGCATTTCTATCAGGATGATCCTCAGGGATCATTCCAACTCTACAATTCTATAATTCTATGACTCTTTGCATGACTTTGATTTATTCCACCAAGCTCTACACCCTCCCACAGCTGGTCCTATGGCAGAGGAAGGCAACTGCCTCCGGTGGCTGACGCTGAGGTGCGGGGCATGGACAGAGCTGTGTCATGTGGCCTCCTGCCCTGTACCCACTGTGCTCGCCTGCTGCCCTCAAGTGCAGTGGAAGAGCCTGTCCTTTCACCATTATTGGAGTAAGATCTACCTGCCATCCAACTGGCTTCTGTATGGGCCTGTCAGTCCCAGAGAATGGACTGAAAGTCCATGCGACAGTTCCACTGTGAAATGCTTGGACGAGAGATCAGCTGTGAATTACATGTAGGGTTGCCGTATTTTGAAGAGCAAAAAAGAGGACACATTTGCCGACTTCTAATTATAGATCTCTATGACGATTCTCAACATGAAAAAGAGGACATGTCATGGAAAAAGAGGACATATGGCAATGCTGCCCTAAGCTCCTCACAGGCAGTCAAAGTAATAAGTAGGAAACTTTATGAAGATCAAGAATAATGGCACAAAGGTGTCCTCCATTTGGGCCAATACCTTCTAAGGCAGCCTGGCCAACAGCATCTGGGTTACCCATTCCTGCTTTAAATGCCAACCGGTTCAAGCGTGACTCCATCCAGTCTCTCTTGCCAGCACCATCTATGTGTGAATCTCCCTTTCTGTAAATCGAGGGTGGCAAATAAGACCCTTCAGTCCCCTCTATATGATCCTTGGGGCTCTCTGCAAGTGAAGTCCTCCTTGAGTGCTTTTACTTGGCAGGAATGTGTCTGTAACCAAACATAAGGATGTCGAATTCTACTCCCACCTGTCCTTTGCTACCCTTCTCTCTCCTTTCCCCTCCTGTTGTTTATTAAGCTACTTGGGAGCAAGTGCCAATATTTTTCTTGTGTAAATGCAAAACACAATCGATGCTAATGGTACTGTATAAACAAAAGTAAATGAAATTATTACTGCTACCACCATACACATTAAAATATCACTTGGAATGCACTATTTTTATTTTTCTATTAAATCTCTAAGACTAAAATGAATCTCTTGATTGTGAATCCTTAGTCCTGAGGTTGTAATAAACCACCAGATGTTTCCTTCTTTCTTTTTGGAGAGGAGGGATGGAAAGGGCTAAAGTACTGGGTGGGGGAGCCCTGGGCCATTCTGTCCCTGGGGAACTCTCCTAAGCCACACCCCTCGCCTGACCTACTTCATGTTCCCCTGAGTGCTTTTTGCCAGGCTGGAATGTGCCCTTGGACCTTGGTAATGCATCTTGGCATGTAAAAAGTTCTTCACCTCTGAACTGAAGTTCCCCCGACACTGAAATTGGTTTCGTAGTTCAGTGCCAGGCCTGGCCAGCAGGGGCTGTTGCAGGATCAACTATTATGACTTACGTCTATGATATAGAGGTGTTTGCATATGCACACACACACACACACACACACACAGACATGCCTCTGGCCCGAGAAATTCACAAAGTGCTCCTTACGCGTCAATGCATGCCATGTTGGTCTGTTTGCCCCTTGAAACAAAGTGCTTTCCATCCGCAAAGCTCTACCTGCCATCCAGAGCAGAAGCCCATAGGGGGCTCCCCTTTTGTCTCTTCACAAGTGGGCAGACAGCCCTGTGGGGCCGGCGCCATGTTTTTCACACAGTCCAGCATCCCTTCCCCTTCTGTTGATTCCCTTAAATGTGTTTATAGCCTGCCTCCTCTGCCAAGGGTGCAGCAGGATAGATCTTTGCTAACTGTGCTCAATCAATCAAACAAACAAACAAACAAACAAAGAAACAAAGCTGAAAACACCTTTCTCTTTTCCACATCCAGGCTGATCCAACCAGGCTTCCGTTATTCATATCTGATGAGCACTCACTTCGCCACAGGTTCAGGTGTGTCTACGTGGCTTCTGCTACTGCCGAGGAGCCCAGGCCAGGTGTTTGCTGGGAAATGGATAATGGTCAGCTCTGAGATACCACTTTTCTCTTAAACACACATGTATTTTGGGTGGTGGTGAGTACTTTACATTTCTCCCTGTTAAAATTCATCTTGTTTGCTTTGGCCCAGTTGTCTAATCCAGGGGTTCCCAACAAAATTTTCTCGAGGACCCCTCATCGAGCCGCTATTGTGACAAGGACCCCCATTAATTCCTAATCCTAAAATTAAAAAGTGAGAGCCAAATTAAGAGTTTTGCAAAGAGGCATAACATCCTTCTGGACCGTCTAGAGGGGCTGGGAGCTGGGGGCACTGTCATACAGGGGTTCTGCTCCTTTCTCCAGAGTCGTGTCCAGAAAGTGGTGTTGGGGGGGATGAGTGTTCAGACCCCGGGCTCTCACATGTGGGGTGACTCAGGGTTCCGTCCTCTCCCCCATGCTTTTTAATATCTATATGAAGCTGCTGGGAGAGATCATCAGGGGGTTTGGACTGGGTGTTCATCAGTATGCGGATGACACCCAGCTCTACCTCTCTTTTAAATCAGAACCAGTGAGGGTGGTGAATGTCCTGTGTGAGTGCCTGGAGGTGGTTGGAGGATGGATGGCGGTTAACAGATTGAGGTTGAATCCTGACAAGACTGAAGTACTGTTTCTGGGGGACAGGGAGCAGGTGGGTGTGGGGGACTCCCTGGTCCTGAATGGGGTCACTGTGCCCCTGAGGGACCAGGTGCACAGCCTGGGAGTCATTTTGGACTCACAGCTGTCCATGGAGGCACAGGTTAATTCTGTGTCCAGGACAGCTGTCTACCAGCTCCATCTGGTACGCAGACTGAGACCCTACCTGCCCACGGACTGTCTCACCATAGTAGTGCATGCTCTGGTTATCTCCCGCTTGGACTCCTGCAATGCGCTCTACGTGGGGCTACCTTTGAAGGTGACTGCAATTAATCCAGAATGCAGCAGCCAGACTGGTGACTGGGAGCGGCCGCCAGGACCACATAACACCAGTTGGCTCCCAGTACGTTTCCGAGCACAATTCAAAGTGTTGGTGCTGACCTTGAAAGCCCTAAATGGCCTGTATACCTGAAGGAGCGTCTCCACCCCCATCGTTCAGCCCGGACACTGAGATCCAGCGCCGAGTGCCTTCTGGCGGTTCCCTCACTGCAAGAAGCAAAGCTACAGGGAACCAGGCAGAGGGCTTTCTCAGTAGTGGCACCTGCCCTGTGGAACGCCCTCCCATCGGAGGTCAGAGAGATAAACAACTACCTGACATTTAGAAAATACCTAAAGGCAGTCCTGTTTAGGGAAGCTTTTAATCTGTGATATTTTAATGTATTATAATGTGTGTTGGAAGCTGCCCAGAGCGGCGGGGGGGGGGGTATAAATAATAATAAAAAATTATTATTATTATTATTAAACTGAAGCGTACGTAACCTGAAGTGAACTTTCCCATTGAAAGTAATGGAAAGTGGATTAATCTGTTCCAGACGGGTCCGCGGAGTACTCAACCTGAAGCGTACTTGGTTCCAGGAGTATAATTGGTTCTGGGAGTCCGTACTTAACTTAACCTGAAGTGTACTTAACCTGAAGCGAACTTTCCCATTGAAAGTAATGGAAAGTGGATTAATCCGTTCCAGACGGGTCCGCCCATCACTTGCCAGAAGTCCATCTTCAAGAAACTGCAGACCATGATCTAAGAATATTGCACCATTTGCGAAGCAAGTTGTTCACTTCCCCTATTTTCCCCTCTCTCCCTGTGCCACGTCATTCAACTGGGAGGACAGATGAGATGACAATTTGTGCGTTTAATTGCTTCAACTTCCTGCTGAGAGCCTCTTAATCACTTTTGATCTTCTGAAGGCTATGGCTTGCAGTCATTGGTTCCCACATGAACCAAAAGGAAGGGGCATTCGTCATAGGCTTGGTCGGGATTCTTCCATGTGCTGTCCCTTCCAAGGTCACCTGCATATTCCTGGAGGACTGACTTTGCTGCTCGTCTTCATATTTCTGATCAACTGTGATGAGGGAGAGATCTTCAAATGGAGTCTGTTCCTCGTCTTCCATGTTAAGGGAGAGCACTTCAAATTGATTGTGTAGTTCTAAGCACTCACGAGTGATCCCTGGGCCTTCTACTTCTATGAGTCACGTTCCTTCATACACCTGTGTCCTGTGTTGGGGAACTGACCTCCTCCTCAGGGATGTCCCCTGTCTCCTCCTTGGTGCAGACAGTGTGCTCTGCTGCATCCAGGAAAAGCTCCAGCTCTTTAATTCTCTGGAGTGTAGATACACGGGCCTAAAGATAACTGTGTTGTTCACAACATAAAAATATGAAATGAGAACCCAGAATACATAATAAAAACAAAAACAAATCAGTAACGTCGCCCTCCAAAAACACCTTTTTGAAAGACATTGAATGTTAACCAGCCAAAGGCCTGGTTATAGGAAATGTTTCTGCCTGGCACCTAAAGATAGCTGCTTTGGATTGCTGAACTGCCCCTTGCAGGGAGGTGACCTGAGGAGAAAATGCAGATGGGGCAGGAAGGCCGATGGGGCAAATGGTTCAGAAGGGTAGCCAAAATGTGTTTAAGCCTAAGCTGTGAGCCAGAAAGGGCCATTGACCTGATGGCCTTCAGCTTGGCTTTGCCAAACCTGCAGGTCACCCTGGTTGTCAGTGCTTTGCCTTTGCACCCCCACCTGCCGGTCAATTTCAAATTATTATTATTACATCACTTCCTACCAAAATAGACCTTTAAATTTTCACGAAGTATAAAAACCAGTTGCATAAATAAACATTAAAATATAAACACGGTCACCCACAATTAAAATATACCATAAAACACTACAATGAAAATACAATAGGGTGCAAGGCTTTAAATGGCAATACAAAAGATTGAGTGACATACAAAAGATTTTGGAAAACTATGATTTTGGAAAAGTATGAGTGTAATTGGTTCTGGAAGTCCATACTTAACCTGAAGCGTACTTAACCTGAAGTGAACTTTCCCATTGAAAGTAATGGAAAGTGGATTAATCCGTTCCAGATGGGCCCGCGGAGTACTTAAACTGAAAGGCGTCCGAGGCATACTTAAACTGAGGTATGACTGTGCAAATAATATATAAATCTAAGCAGGAGAAGTAAAACACACGGCTCCACTTTTCAGAACAGCAAAAGTGGGATGTTTCTAACTTCTGGTGGGATTTTCTTTTCTATACTGTGCACACAGGTACTTCAAAGTAGTGGCTTGTACAGGCCATGCATCCAAAGTGCATTTAAAGAACACCTGGGATTTGTAGTTTACCTCACACAGAGCTACAATTCCCAGCACCCTTAACAAACTAGAGTTCCCAGGACTCTTACGTGTGTGTGCATGAAATGTACAGTTTGCATGCAGTCAGTGAGTGCTTCCAGATAGCAGCTTAATTTGCAATCAAAGCGCTGGCAACCGGTTGATTTATTGGATTCCCCTTGGAAAGGATAAATCAGGATTAAATGGGGGCAGGAATACAGGCTGGCATTTTGACACCAACAATATAATGTGGATGCAGGGGGGGGGGGACTTGCTTGCATGGAAAGTGCGTATCCCATAAAAAAACACCTGTCTGAACCTTTGAGAATATTTGACACTGTGACCTTGAGATACTCGCTGGAGGTAAGCTTCTGTCCGCTTCCCTGCTGTCCCCATTTAGTCTTCACATATTCAAACATATCTTTGCAAACTTGAGGGGACAAGGTTTTTCAGAATTCTAGTCCCAGTGTGAACCATATTTTATCCCCCTGACAATTTTTGTTGCATGAATAACTTAATGTGACGACGAGAATGTGTCTGTTAATGTCACTGGAGGACAACCAACAGGCAGCTGAGGCAAACTGCACCTGCTCCAGGTTGATTTCCTTACATGTCTATCCCACTGTTTTTCCACCCTGGGATCCAATGTGGCATACATGTGTTTCCCAAGAGGTCTCCCACCCACCCACTGACCAGACCCAGGCCTGAAAGGTGCTGGTCTCATATACTTTCAGGCCACAACCTTGGACCACAAGAGAACATGTGGTGTACTCACAGCAAAAACCTCTGCCATATGAGTGGGCTACTCTAAAGTGATTAGACGGTCCCAAAGTTCAGTTTCCTGAACCTCCTTGCCTCAGATACTTCAAAAGTATGTAAAATGCAACACATCTAAAAATACAATAGCAGCAGCTATAAAAGTATAATAGCAGCTCAGCATAAGAGAATGCCACCTCAGCACAAACTTATTATTATTATTATTACTATTACTATTACTATTACTGTAGCTGGCACTGTATTTCACATTATTGCCTGGGTAAAAGCTGCCTTGTGGATTTGGGATGCACAAGGGCAAAGTGAGCCAAAAAGTGTGGCTTGACTCAAGGCCATTCCATGGCTCTAATCGTTTTAATGATATCAAGTGGCTTGCATGACATCCAGGGATCCTAACGCCCTCTCAGGTTGCAGAGCACCTCCCACAGCCTGGCGTGGCAAATATTCTGATTCAGTACCAGAGGCAATTGTCTTTTGCCTCCTGAAACATGAAGATCCCCAATCTTCTCTCTGCTCCCCTGCAACTTCAGCAGCTGCTCTCAGAAGAGCCTGCCTCCTTCCAAGGTGAGTAAACATTAACTCCTCCTGAGGGGAGTTCTGCACTTTTGCAGCATGTCTTGGCACATCTGTTCTAGCTGCGGAGCCACATGAAATTTAGGAGAGAGGGGGCAGGGTGCCTTGCTCAACCCATCACCTGGGAGGGTGTCTGAATGTATCCAACCTACCATCTGGGTGTTTAAGGAGCATGTTGTTGGACCGTTGTTATTAAGACCATCTCGGTAGCAACAGCCCTTTCCAGAAGCAGCTCCATTATGATGTAAGGAGAGGCGTCTGCCTCAAGTGGTGGCATTTGGTTGGGATGTGATTAGGGCAATGGAGTGGACAACAGACAGATCAGATCCATGGGGCAAAATGCTTTGAGCAGGTCCTGCATCAAGTCCTGCAGAGAGCTGCACAGGAGGTTTCAACTGCATTGTGCAATTGTTGCCATTGTGCAATTAAAACCCAGACAAAGACTATATAACTTTAAAGTAGATTGGAAGCACATATTTCGTCAAAGAATTCTTACCTGTCTGAGTTGCAGTCCTCAGCAGCCCTTAATAAACTACAGTGCCCAGAATTCTTTGAGAGGGCAAATGTGCTTTCAATGTGCTTCAAACGCAGTGTGCACAGAGCCAGAGCTAATGTACTCAGCTCAGAGCAAAGACAAATACCTCTGCAATTAAGCCTCAGGTGTCATAAATAGGTAGAGCAAATCTTAAAACTTGCTTCATTGCATTATAACATGAATTGTCATCAGCTAAAGGTCCCTTTCGCTTGGGCTAACCCTTCTTTACAATGTCTGTGTAGGGGTTAGGCTTCAAAGAAAAGTGGTTTCTGCAACGGCAGAGCTCCACAGAGATCCTGAGCAGCCTGTGAGAAAAGCCAAAATAGTTTGTTTGTGCTGAGGTGGCATTCTCTTGTGCCGAGCTGCTATTATACTTTTATAGCTGCTGCTATTGTATTTTTAGATGTGTTGTGTTTTACATTATGATTTTCAGCTTGTAACATTTGGAGTTTTTTAATCTGTTGTGAGCTGGCATGAAAGGCAGCCAATAAATAAACAAATAAATAGGTGGTGGGATTTCAGCAGAAGAGTTCTATTTTTGGCATAGAAGGGCACATTTGCCCTCCGAGGCATCTGCTGTCTGTGTGCTTCTGCGCACGCACAATCTTTTCTGAAGAATAATTAACGTCCCAGGTTCCAGGTGACCAGCATGGTGGGGGTCCCTGTATAGCCTATTTGCCATTAAGCCTCATTCCTGCCCCCGCAGTATGGTGCTTGGTTCCCAGCGCATGTTTAGCCACAGCAATAGCAGTGATGCCACTGGACCACAGGCAGCAACATCCCTCCAGCCTCTCTCCTCAGCACTTCTCCCCACCTATCCCTTGCTCTGGGAACCGCAAGTCAACTCAAGTCATCCCTTCTCTAAGAACCTAAGAAGTGCCCTCCTGGATCAAGCCAACGTCTCATCTAGCCCAGTGGCCAACTATCTACTTAGGAGACACAGGCAGGCAAGACGTGAACACAACTGCCCTCTCCCTGTGGGAATGTTCAGGGAGGCAGGAGAGGATATATTGTTTAATTACCGGTATATCCTTCCCAACTTGTGTAAACAAGTTCTACGATTTAGCAGAGTAAAATTCCCCTTTTAAACTTACAGTACACAGCGAATAGGTTTGCCAGGCTTGTTTAAGCCTCTAAAATAAGTTTCCTGGTAATTCCCCCTTTATTCCCTCCTAAAAAGAAATAGACACAACAGAGTCTTGTATAAAAGTATAAAATAGTTTACTCACTCATTCTGTTCACAGATGGATCCCAGAAGGCAGACTTAAGTTACAAACTATATACACCAGGAATCTATCCCCTAGGGAGATAGTTCATTTCCAAGAGAGCATCTCAGGATGATGCTTATTCGATGAAAGCAAAATGGAGAAGAGAGAGATGTGCTGGCCAGTCCTGTGCTTTTGTTACCTGCATAGGTGAGGTCATGCCCACCTCTGGTCACATGTAGAGGAAGTTTGTCCCAGCACAGGAGGAAACAGGAAGTTTATCTACGGGCTGGACAAACATCCCTCTTCATTTCTAAACATGTCCACTCTAGGAATGTTGTATTTGACTGCTCTGTGTTTCATACCCCACACTCACCACTTGTGATTCCCAGCAAGTGGCACTCATGCCGCTTTCTAACCGTGGAGGTAGAACACCACCATTGTGGCCAGTTGTTAAGTCTGTCTAATGGGAGGAAGGGAGAGCAACTCCTGGATGCCAGACCATCTTATCTATCCACCAATAGTAACAACAGAGCTCTAATGCAGGCTGAACACTGCACAGATCTATTCAAACCACAACATGCGGACAAATTCCAGAGGGGTAACCATGTTAATCTGAAGAAGCAGAGGAGTCGGATGGTGCCTTAAAGAGCAACAAATGTTTCTCAGCCTAAGCTTGCATGACGAAGTGGACTCTGCCCCATGAAAGCACCCAATAAAAAACAAAACACTTGCTGTTTTTGCTGCAGCCTGGTAGTCATTTCAGATTCATTGGCACAGAATGCAACCAGGGTGTCCTTATGAAGCAGAAATCTTCTGCTCTCTCTCTCTCTCCCCAGAACCCATTACATCTGTCTCAAGGTTGGTAGCTGATGTTCCACCACCCTCAACAGTGTTTTAAACTGCAAAAACGAGATGGCCAGGCTACGTTTCTCTAGAAAGTACACACCCTTATCCCAAACATCAGATAAGTGATGGCTGTTAAGATTGCCACACTTGTTTTTGGCCCTGTTTCTGGCAGAAGAAAGAGACGCTTTTCCAGAACAGAAGAAACTGAATGAAATTTGGATGAATTTCTCTGTGAGGGTACATTGCATTAAAATGTCATGTGCATTGATGGTGCTACAGAAATAATCAAACATTATATATACACATATATAAAAAGAGCCCTGTGGGATCAGATCAACGTCTGGCACTTCCAGACTGTATTTTGCAGGAGGGATTCAAGGAACCTACTGCATGGGTAGGCAAACTAAGGCCCGGGGGCCGGATCCATCCCAATCCGGCCCACGGATAGTCCGGGAATCAGCGTGTTTTTACATGAGTAGAATGTGTGCTTTTATTTAAAATGCCCCTCTGGGTTATTTGTGGGGCATAGGAATTTGTTCATTTCCCCCCCTCCAAAACATAGTCCGGCCTCCTACAAGGTCTGAGGGACAGTGGACCGGTCCCCTGCTGAAAAAGTTTACTGACCCTTGACCTACTGGAAAAGTTAGCTTTGTGCCCTTAAAATAGGTTTAAAGGCTCTGTTGCTTTTTGTTTTTCTAAAAAAAAAAATTGAGAGGTTAGGAAAGTGAATGGGAAATGTGCTGAGTAATGTGGAATGAATGAATGATATATAAACAGTGCACATGGAAATCAGGATGAAAGCAGGACAAATGCTCCTTGCCATATAACTGTCCCACAAACAAACCAGAACAAACGTTCAGTAAAGACAGGATCTAATCAAACCTCCACAATAAGTATTGTGCAAGCAACTCAGGGTGAAAGCTCAATAATAGGTCATATGGACAAGCCCCCTGGTCCAGCATCCTTTCCCACAACGGCCAGCTAGATGTCTCTGAGAAGCCCCACAGGTAGCACGTCAAGGTAGCAGCTGTCCCCACAGTGGTAGACTGCCTCTGAACATGGATGCTCCATATAATGTAAGTATTGGGAGACCCTGATAGACCTACCTTGGCTCCAGTGTCCACCCACCAAACCATTTAATGGCCATCACAACATCGTGTGACAACCCAGGGGTGGGGGCAGTGAACGTGCAAATTTCAACCTAGTGGCTTTTTGTTGTGGTGCGAGAATGCACTCTGCACATTCTTCACAGCACTCTTCTCATGTCCACCCACCCCCCAGCTTCCAAAACAGGTTCTCTAGACTCGGAGTCCTGGCTGGCGAGGATTCAGAGCTGAGCCTTCCTTTCTGAAACCCAGTCCATCTCTCTCCCAGAGCAAAGGAAAGAGCTGAGGACGTGTTGGCTCGTTCCCAGCCTCATGTTCAACTTCTAACCCTCTAGACCTCAGTCATCTTCCTCCCAGAGACGGAAATAGAACCCGAGACCAGCAGGCCTGGCGCCCAAAGCCTGGTGGTCACCCCCACCCACCCACCCCCGGAGAGAGGGATAGCCCGTCCGCCGTTCAATCCCACCCTCAGCGCCTCACCTTCCCCTCCGACTGACTCATACATAATCGTCCCCTGCAGCCAAGATAAACGGGCGGGGAGAAAGAAAGAAGGGCGGACGCGAGGGAGGAAGGAACCGCTGCGAGCTGTGCAAATGCAATTGCATCGAAGTGCCTAGTGCGCCGCCCCTGCAGTCAGGGAAGGTCCCGGCTCCCGGGAACGGGCACAGGCAAAGCCCACCCTGGAAAGTCCCTCTCTTGCACGCGAGTTGGGCTCGCTGGGCGGCTTCCCTGGCAGTATCGCGGAGCCGCGCGTGGGGTCGGGAAGGAAGCGGCGGGCATCCAGCGGACTGGAAACTTGGGAGTGTCCTGTGATGGAAGCAACTGCAAGCAGCAACCCCGCCAGGCTGCAGGGCTCGGAGAACATGAGTCCAGCTGGCATAGCTGCCAAGTTTTCCCTTTTCTCGCGAGGAAGCCTATTCAGCATAAGGGAAAATCCCTTTAAAAAAGGGATAACTTGGCAGCTATGCCAGCTGGTGGTGGTGCTGTAGCCTCTCTCTCTCTCTCACACACACACACACACACACACACACACACACACACACACACACTCCAAACCCCGCTGTGCAAAATGCTCCTCTTACTTAGGGCGCCTGCTGGCTTGCGCAGCCATCCCGGTTTGCTCACTCTATAGGCCCCATAATCTAATACTGCAACACGGGGGCTGGATTGTGTGCGAAGTCCTATAGGTGGGAGTTG
The DNA here is from genome assembly GCF_965207765.1 of Zootoca vivipara. Classification (NCBI taxonomy): domain Eukaryota; kingdom Metazoa; phylum Chordata; class Lepidosauria; order Squamata; family Lacertidae; genus Zootoca; species Zootoca vivipara. The sequence continues at coordinate 3,438,070 of NC_142584.1, forward strand.
GTCTGTGCAGGTCTGATTTATGCCTGGAGGGAAGGGTGGGAGAGGAGATCGCCGCCTTTTCCTCCCCATTAGCGATTTCCAGCTTTGAGCGGCCTGCAGCCCGTGCAATAATTCGAAGGGTAAGTAAAGGGAGCCTAAGCGAGCCAAGGAAGGTCATGCAACACAGGCACGAGGCATCCTGTCCAAGTGTCTTGCAATTTAAGCGCAAACTGTGCATGCTTGCTCTCTGCAAGGCAGTGCACCCGACATGCAGCAGCCCCATCTTATTTAGAGTTGGGCTCGCAATTTCTGCATCGCATCGGGCTGCTATTATCCGACGTGGCCTCGGAACCAACCCGCCTTTGGGGCGCTCGCTCGCTGCGTGGCGCACCTTCTAATTTACGCTACCGACTGGCTCAGCAGCACTTCCGCCTGCTCAGAGTCCACGCACCACCCGGCACAACGCGCTAAAGAAAGGCTAAGTTCATCGTGCAGCAATGCAATTGAATCTGAGAAGGAGCGCCCAGCTTGATGAACGACTTTGCAACAACTCTATACCAGTACAGCATTGCGGGAGCGAAGATAAGGGTTTAAATGCTTGCCTTGGCCAACAATCAAATTAAATTTCTCCAGGCCAATCGATGCTGCCTCTCCTCCCATGGGGCTAATTGGGAGGGACCATAGGTAACATTCTTCCAAGAATATAACGGGGTTGCAGTTAACTTAAGTGTCGTGCATGGAGCATTTATGAAAGGGATACCCATTCAGTTGTGGGGCATTGGGCTCTCTAGAGACAGAGTTCCCGCTTCACAGCGTTGGCACTCCAATTCCCATCAGTCCCAGCCAACATTGGCAATGGTGAGGGATAGTGGGAGTCGCAGTCCGGCAATTTCTGAAGGGCTTTCCTGTGTTTAGGGAAGAGGAATTGCAGAATCCTAAAGCACAAAACTACAGAATTGTAGCGTTGGAAGGGATCCCTAGGGTCATCTAGTCCAACCAACCCCCTGTAATGCAGGAATCTCAACACACGGTGTCCCATCCAATTTGAAACCATACCGGACCCTGCTTAGCTTTGCACAGAGGCTATCAGTTTTATTGCTGCAATGCTGCAACCTTTCCAGGGCTTATCTTTGAAGACTGGCTAGAGTCCCGAACGCGCCCGGTTCCTAATTTTGGGGAGATGCATCTGCTCTCTCCTCTTCGTAACACACGGGGGCTAGCTTGGAGGGGCGGGTGCGTCGCTCTGCCTTGAGGCTGTGCGCGCTCCCCGCGTGCGGGGTGTGTGCTGGACTAGATGGCCTTTGGAGCTCTCTTTCCTCCCGCGCGATTTCCCACCCGCCCACAGGAAAAGGTGGGGAGGAAGCGAGGCCGACCCACGCGATCGTGCGTGTGGGGCTGGGACTCCCGGGGCAGGAGGGACGGCAGCGGAGCCTGCTAGGAAAAGGGGAGTGGAGACATGAAACCTCGCAGCAGAAGCGCCGGAGCGGATCGTCCGGACGGAGGGAGGGAGAAAAAAAGGCAAGCAAGCCAGGTTAGAGGAGGAACGAGAAAGAAGGGCGGGTGAGGGGGGGCGAAGGAAGGAGAGGGAAGAAAAAGAACCGAACAGAAACTTTCCTCTGCTCTAATCTATCGACCTGTAGAGGCTTGAAAGCAGGGAGAGGCTGGGATCCAGTGGTTGGGATCCAATCGCTATGGGGAGACGGGATCGGGGTTTGGGGCGCCAGGACGCCTGGGTTCTTTCCGTTGGGAAGGCGGCGGGGTGCGGGCGGGTTGTCTCCTGGTCACCGGAGGAGCTGCGGGAGAAGGTGGGGTCTGCGCTTTGCGCCTGGGGAGAAGAGAGGCGCCGCGTGCTGCCCGTGGGACCCACGGCGGGCTAGCGTTCACGCCCGTGGGTGTGGGCACTGGGACCGCACCCGAACTGAACAGCTGCTTCCCGGCTTCAGCTGCCCCCGGATGGGGAGGGGAAAACCTCGCCCAGGCCGCGGAGAGAGAGAAAGAGAGAGAGAGAGGGAGAAGGGGCAGGTAGATGAGCGAGCGAGAGGGGAGGGGGTTCCCGGCTGCGACGGTGAGCTGAGCTTGGGGCAGGCGCTGCGCTAGAGAACCAGGCGGAGAAGAACGAGGGCGCGCTCTCCAGCCTGTTCCCTTGGGACGGGAGCGCGGACTCCTCGGTTCCGTGAAGGCAGGTCTGCTGGGGGGGACGGGGGGGGGGAACCTGAGCTGTGTTTGAAGCCATGCCGCTAGATTCAACGTAGCTTTACCATCCCTGCCTTCACCTGTATCTTTAATTACGGCCAGACAGGCAGAAATTCAACTGATAGTGCTCTTTCTCCATAATGGAGTACAGTATTGGATTTCTGCCACTCTTTCACACTGGAGGGGGCAAGGGGGCTTTAGGCAGTCCTAGGTCAGTGCCCCGTTGTCAATGGGTGTGTGTTTTGAACAGGCTTGCCTCTCCAGCTGCAGGAAGGAATTGATGGTATCTTTGTGGGAGGAAAGGAACTGCTGAAGCTTGAGCTTCTCTGTGCTGTCTGGCCTGTGCTGCTATTATTATTATTACTAATTGAATTTATATAGCGTCCTATAACCGCAGGCCGCTCTTCCTCCTCACAAGTTCATACCCAGCGTAGCCCTTGAAACCTGATTGCGGTGGGTGGGATGGAGATGACAGACCTTGCATCAAACAAATTGAGGGAGCTTCTGTCAGGAGCTGGGCTCACATGGGCAGCCTATTTACTTTTTGTATTGATCCCCTTAGCTGTTGCCATTTAAAAAACGCTTTAAACTATGGGGAGGCCATGATTCGGCTCATATTTTGGGGTAGGCGAAGGAGTCAGGGGCTGGGGAAATGACCCCTTATTCCTCCAAGGGAATCAGGAGTCAGGAGGATGTTGGGAAAGGGTTATTGGCTTGCTTCCCCCTGCCCACTCCCCACCCCACTTACTAACTGTCTCTTCTTATTCCAGAACCTTCCTCCTTCTGCCCCGCTTGGGAGGGCCATGAGGGAGAGGGGGACCTCCAGCCAAACTAGAGAGCAGCCCAGTCACAGCTCGGCATGGCTCCAATGAGCCCCTGTGTGGCCACTTATGTCTTTGCCGCCTGCCTCTGCCTTTGGAGAGGGTAAGTGCTTCACTGAGGTGTGGTGGGAATGGAGCTGCCACAGAAATTACTGTACTGCCCCTGTCCTGCTGGGGATACTGAACAGCCAGGAGAATGGCACTGGTGTGATTATGTGGGGCCAATGAGGGCCCATGGTGTGGAAGGGCATTTATCTGCCCAGTTAGCATTGGGGTTGGTTCTTCATTACTACATCAGTGCGCAGAAAGCAAGATGCCAAGGACAAACTGTACAGCTGTAGCCTCTCCCCAGTCAGCTTCCTCTGTCCTTGCTTTCTCACTGGATTTTTAAAATGTGATGCCTGGATTTCCCACGAAAGCAGTGAGTTTAGAGGGTTAAAACTGAGGGAAGATGTAGGCGGAACTCCTGGAACACATTTCTGATTTTGCTGACAACATGTCTCTTCACCCTTTTTGGCTCATGCATTTGGGGACCCATTTCTTATATGCCATCTATTTGTGTGAGGATCCTGCTCCTGTTGTGACCCAGCTTGGATCATGGCACAGCCCACTAGCTGAAGACCAGTAGCTCAGGATGAGTTAATGATGGTCTGCAGGGATTGTTTGTGATTATGAGCTGGTTCCGCACGTAATGCTAAGCCAAACTACAAACAGAGTTTGCACGCCTGCATATTCACACTAAGACATAGTTAGGCTCAGTATTACATGCAAACTAGCTCTGTGTATGGGACCAAGATTAATCCACAGCAAGAATGTGTGCTGTGTGTTTTTATATGCAAGTTAATGCTAGCTTTCACTAGATTTAATACCAACTTAGGTATTAAGTTGGTTAAAATAGATGCCATAGCAGCATTGCCCAAGCTAGACTGGAGGTGAGGAACATGTGGGCCTATTGATGCTTTTGGACTTCCAACTCCCTTCAGCTCCAGCCAGCATGGCCTTTGATCAGGGATGATAGGAGTTGTAGTCCAGCCACATACCTGAGGTTGAGCCAAGGGAGGCAAGATAATTCAGTTATGAAACACATGACATTGCATGCGCTGGGTCCCTCCCAGGCTCAGACCCTAGCATCTCCAGGGGTTTGAGATAGCAGAATTCACAAAGACCCCTTTCACAAAACCTTTGGACAGGGTGGGATGGGGGAAATGTGAATCTCTGGATGTTTTTGGATGCCAGCACAGCTGGTGGTCAGGGAATGATGGGAGGTGTGGTTCAATAGCAGGTGGCCCTGCCCTAGAGAGCTGCTGCCCATCAGAGTAAACAGAACTGGGTTAAGTGGGCCAATGATATGGTTAGATGTGAGGCAGCTTCATCTGTTCAAAGCGCAAGCTCAGTTCTTTTTCTCTTGCAGATTGAGGGCTTACAACTCAGGAGCTAGAAGAGAGGCAAGGAGTGCTAGGCACTGTGGCCTGTGCTTCAGAGGTGGCACAGGTATCTTCTAAGCCTCCAAGAGTCTAGGTGGGGTGTGAGAGAGTCATTACCTGCAGGCATTTTTTTACTTATTGTAGATGACCAGGCAAGGGGCTAAGTACAAGCTTATGCTAATATGTGCTGGAGGGTCTCAGCTGGACAGTAGCTGAACGAATGGACACGTGGGTGGAATGAGAGTTTCTTCCTCTGTGGGGGTAGTGCTAATGGGCTATCCCCATCTTGACCACACGAGGTAGGGATGACCACCAATTTGGATGGCAATAATAATAATAACAACAATATTTCTATACTGTTTATAGTTTTAAGAGGGGGGAATCTCAAAGTGGTTTGCAACTTTGAAAGAGGATTAGAGAGATTCATGGAGGATAAGGCTCTTAATGCCTCTGAGTCCTGATGGGGAACTTAAGTGGGAGAGGACCATTGCAGCCATGTTCTGCTTGTAGCCTTCTCAGGGGTGTCTGGTTGAACTGCGTGGGAACCGAGTGCTGGACTAGAGAGGCCTTTGGCCTGGATCCAGCGGGGCTGCTCTTATGTTCTTATGCTCAGATGCTTTGAGGACGCTTCATGTTCACAAAAGGAGATGGTATCGCAGCCCTTTGGAAACTGATTCATCGCGGTTTGCATTTTTGTAGCCTTGCTTTATCAGATGTGTACGCGGACTGAGGGCTGTGCTCGCACTGACACAGCAGCATATAGACATAAAGTGTACGCTGACATAACATGCCAGCAACGCCTGCCTTCTTGGGTGGTGTGTCATTGGCATGTTGTGTAACATGGGTGGAAGCTTTATGGATTCCCGGAGTGGCTTGGGAACAGCTCCCATGCCACTACAGGCAATATGTAAAACCAGGGCAGGGAAGCTGTGTCCTTTCAGGTCTTGCTGGACTCCAGCTCCCATCAGCCCTTGGCACCACAACCCCCAAGGATCAGGTGCCAAGGGAATAAACCCTTTTTGAAAGAATGGAGTAAATTTATGAAATACATTGATAAATTGTGTGATCAGACTAGTTAGAAAAATTATAGACAATTACCGCTTCACGAATCATTAAAGTCAATATGGAACAGGTAAATTAAGAGATTTATGATTATAACAAAAAAAAGAGTTGTAAAGACTTTATTGCATTATAAAATTATGTAACAGAAAATTGTATACATTTATACAAATTGTATTTGTAAAAAGATGAGGTAAAATTTACATTTGGAAAATGATGGATACAGCACCAAATCATAGAATCATAGAATCATAGAATCATAGAGTTGGAAGAGACCACAAGGGCCATCCAGTCCAACCCCCTGCCAAGCAGGAAACACCATCAAAGCATTCCTGACAGATGGCTGTCAAGCCTCTGCTTAAAGACCTCCAAAGAAGGAGACTCCACCACACTCCTTGGCAGCAAATTCCACTGCCGAGCAGCTCTTACTGTCAGGAAGTTCTTCCTAATGTTTAGGTGGAATTTTCTTTCTTGTACCGGTAGTTTGAATCCGTTGCTCCGTGTCCGCTTCTCTGGAGCAGCAGAAAACAACCTTTCTCCCTCCTTTATATGACATCCTTTTATATATTTGAACATGGTTATCATATCACCCCTTAACCTTCTCTTCTCCAGGCTAAACATACCCAGCTCCCTAAGCCGTTCCTCATAAGGCATCGTTTCCAGGCCTTTGACCATTTTGGTTGCCCTCTTCTGGACACGTTCCAGCTTATCAGTATCCTTCTTGAACTGTGGTGCCCAGAACTGGACACAGGACTCCAGGTGAGGTCTGACCAGAGCAGAATACAGTGGTACTATTACTTCCCTTGATCTAGATGCTATACTCCTATTGATGCAGCCCAGAATTGCATTGGCTTTTTTAGCTGCTGCATCACACTGCTGACTCATGTCAAGTTTGTGGTCTACCAAGACTCCTAGATCCTTTTCACATGTACTGCTCTCAAGCCAGGTGTCTCCCATCCTGTATTTGTGCCTTTCATTTTTTTTGCCCAAGTGTAGTACTTTACATTTCTCCTTGTTAAAATTCATCTTGTTTGCTTTGGCCCAGTTGTCTAATCTGTTAAGGTCATTCTGAAGTGTGATCCTGTCCTCTGGGGTGTTAGCCACCCCTCCCAATTTGGTGTCATCTGCAAACTTGCTCAGGATTCCCTCAAGCCCATCATCCAAGTCATTGATAAAGATGTTGAACAAGACTGGGCCCAAGACAGAACCCTGTGGCACCCCACTAGTCACTACTCTCCAGGATGAGGAGGAGCCATTGATGAGCACCCTTTGGGTTCGGTCAGTAAGCCAGCTACAAATCCACTGACTGGTAGCATTGTCTAGCCCACATTTTACCAGCTTCTTTACAAGAATATCATGGGGCACCTTGTCAAAGGCCTTGCTGAAATCAAGATAGGCTACATCCACAGCGTTCCCTTCATCTACCAGGCTTGTAATTCTGTCAAAAAATGAGATCAGATTAGTCTGACATGACTTATTTTTCAGGAACCCATGCTGACTTTTAGTGATCACAGAGTTTCTTTCTAGGTGCTCACAGACTGTTTGCTTAATGATCTGCTCTAGATCTGCTCTAGATCTGCTCTAGATCTGCTCTAGAATCTTTCCTGGTATTGATGTCAGGCTGACTGGGCGGTAATTGTTTGGGTCCTCTCTTTTCTCCTTTTTGAAAATAGGGACAACATTTGCCCTCCTCCAGTCTGCTGGAACTTCGCCTGTTCTCCAGGAATTTTCAAAGATTATTGCCAGTGGTTCTGAAATCACCTCTGCCAGTTCTTTTAATACTCTTGGATGTAGTTCATCTGGCCCTGGAGACTTGAATACATCTAAACTAGCCAAGTATTCTTGTACTACCTCCTTACTTATTCTGGGCTGTGTTTCCCCTGCTGAATGAAAATAAAAATGAAACGATGAAAATAAAAAGCAGCAGAAGAAGGGAAGCCAATGAACAATAATATGGGAATATACATTTGAAAGGGGGTAAATAATCCCCTTTCCCCCCTTTTTTTCTCTTTTCTCTTTTCCTTTTCCTTTTTTCCTTTTCTCTTTTTCTCTTTTTCTTTTTGTTCTTTTTTTTTGTCCTTTGCGGAATTCGCGGTGTAAATATGAATTTGAAATAATTATGAAGGAAATGATGTGTATTATTGTTAATGTAGAAAACTTAATAAAGATTATATTATTAAAAAAAAAACCCAAGTCGGTCACGACTGGACCTAATGGTCAGGGGTCCCTTTTCCTTTACCTTTATGCACATTATTGCAGCAGCCCAGCACAATCTTAAGTAAACTATGCTGTTGTTTAATGGGCCTTTCCACCAGGTTGCAGTCCCATGCCCACTTCACTTGGGATGCTATGCCTCATTGAACACAGTGGGACTTACTTCTGAGTAAACATGCACAGGATTGCCGAGTTGGTCTCTAAGCTGCAGTAGTGGTTCTTGTTGGTATAAAGGAAGGAAGGATTCACAGGTTCAAAAGAATGTCCCTCTGAGCACCATAAACTGGATGCATTTGACAGCCACAAGGCCTTAGTGTGAAAACCCTGCACACATGGATGACAAAATCAATTGTATAGGGAGAACATTCTGTAATGTTTGACTCCCATATTTCTGTTCAGTGTATGATTAGATAGTTACTGTAGTTAGTTAGTTACGGTAGTTAGTTAGATAAGAAAAAAACTGTGAAGCCTGTGCAGTACAATTGGCCCCGATCCTTACACAGATATTTAACTATTCATTGGAGCTGTGTTGGGTTCCTTCATGCTTTAAACATTCTATTATCATTCCGGTACCTAAGAAATCTGATATTAGTGGGATGAACGATTACAGACCGGTTGCTCTAACATCTGTAGTAATGAAAGTCTTTGAAAGATTAAAGGTAAAGGTAAAGGGACCCCTAACCATTAGGTCCAGTTGTGACCGACTCTGGGGTTGCGGTGCTTATCTCGTGTTATTGGCCAAGGGAGCCGGCGTACAGCTTCCAGGTCATGTGGCCAGCATGACAAAGCCACTTCTGGCGAACCAGAGCAGCGCATGGAAACACCGTTTACCTTCCCGCTGTAGCGGTTCCTATTTATCTACTTGCACTTTGACGTGCTTTCGAACTGCTAGGTTGGCAGGAGCTGGGACTGAGCAACAGGAGCTCACCCCGTCACGGGGATTCGAACCGCCGACCTTCTGATCAGCAAGCCCTAGGCACTGTGGTTTAACCCACAGAGCCACCCACATCCCTTTTTGAAAGATTAGTGTTGGCCTATTTGAAGGATACTACCGACCTGGCGCTGAATCCTTTGCAATTTGCTTATTGAGCTAATAGGTCAGTGGATGATACGGTCAACATGGCAATGCATTACATCTTGCAACATCTGGACTCCCCACGGGGTTACGTGCGAGTTTTGTTTGTGGATTTTAACTCAGCTTTTAATACCATTGTTCCATCCAAATTGGTTTCTAAATTACTCCAGCTTAATGTACAGTACCTGCTTCTGTTTGTCAATGGATATACAACTTTCTAACGGACAGGAGGCAGCAGGTGAGGCTGGGGGAAAATACATCAAGAAATAGTACCATCAGTACAGGTGCTCCCCAGGGGTGTGTGCTTTCCCCACTGCTGTTTTCTCTATACACAAATTTGCGGGTGATACTACAGTCATTGGGCTCATCCAGGAGGCAGATGAATCTGCATATAGGCGGGAAGTAGATCATCTTGTTTTGTGGTGCAGCAGGAACAACTTGGTGCTAAATGCCCCAAAGACAGTGGAAATGATAATTGATTTTAGAAGGCATCCTTTCATCTTGTCGCCAATCTCCTTTCTTGGTAACATGGTTGTAGTGGTAGAGTCCTTTTAGTTCTTGGGCTCTATGATCTCTCAAAAATTGAATTGGTCAGATAATATCAATATTATGATTACAAAGGTACACCAGAGATTGTATTTCTTGCGACTACTAAGGAAATTTAATCTGCCCCAAGAATCGCTGGTCCAATTTTATAGCGGTACTATTGAAACTGTCCTCTGTAATTCCATCACTGTCTGGTATGGTACAGCCTCTAAGCTGGACAAGAAGAGGCTCCAACGAGCAGTAAGAACTGCAGAGAGGGGAATTGGTGTTAGTGTGCCTCAAATAGAGACACTTTATGCCACTCGAGTCAGGAAGAGAGCAGAGAGAATTGCTGTAGACCCTTCGCATCCTGGTCATCATTTGTAGAACTCCCATCCGGACATCGGTACAGGACTCCAAATACAAAAATGTCTAGGCACAGGAATAGCTTTTTTTCCTTGTTCCATCAAATTGTTGAATCTGTAGTTGTGGGTGGGAGGGAAGCCAGTTGGTGGTAGGGGGTCTTTTTTGCTGTGCTGTTGTATTGTGAGGGGAATAGTGGTTGTATGAGGTACTTTTTTCTTTTCTTTACATTGCAATGTAGTTGAAGCAAAATTCCAGGTATGGTTGATACTTGGCCAATAAATTATTCTATATTTTCTATTCTATTCTATTCTAGATAGATGATAGAATGCCCAAAGGATCTAACATGGGCCCTTAGGGGCTGGTTTGGTCCTCTTGTGCTGAGAGGCCCTAAGACAAGTGCCCCACTGATGGAAAACTCCTTCCCTGTGGGGCTTGTCGTGAAAAATGCTTGATGTTTGTCTGGGGTAATGTTTTGGGAGAGGGTGTGTGATAGGAGGGACTGCCACTGATCTCTCTGTGTCAGCAGGGAGAACTAGCTGGAGCTGGACGTGAAATTGTCCTGAGGATGTCCCCTCTCCACTGGGTGGTTGCTATGGTGGCCCCTTCTGACCAGGAAACTTGGCTCTATTTCCCTTTCCCACATCGACATGTCTGTGTCTGCCATATTCCTGCTCCTCCTTCTGTTGCCACGGAGACACCGGCCTGCGTTAGATCTGGGAGGGGCTCCTCTGCTTCTGTCAGGGGAACATCTCCCTCCACCCCACCCCCACCCCCTCTTTGGGTGCTGAGCCGCAGGGTGATGCTTTTGATCTTCAACCTGGCTTTCATCTGTTGCCAGTGAGGGGGGTGGGGGGCAGGCAGGGAATTTCCCCCTGGATACTCGCCCACCCAGGTGCACTGATCTCTCCCTCAGGCGATAGACCTGGGCTGGATTGCCACAAGGCTTTTGTACAACCCTGCACACGTGTATGATGGAATGCATTGGCCCCGATTCTGCTTGAGAAGTGGGACCTGTAAGGTTAAGCAAAGACATAGGAGTTGTGCTTCCTAGTCATTCCCTCTCTCCCTCCCTCCCACCTCACCGGAGAATGGAATGAAATTGAGAGGTTGTAGTGCAAAGATTCAAGTCCTAGGGGCTAAGGTGGATTCTTCTGCATCTGGCTGGGAAGAAAGAGGTTTTCAATGGGTCAGAGAGCGGACAGGGAGGGGGAATAGCAGACATAATTCAATGCAGGGGGGGGGGAGAACAATTTAACTTCATTCCCAGCTCTCAGTTGGAAGCTATATATCCGAAGGTGATAGAAAAGGAATGGATCTGAATGATTCAGGGGATAGATACAGATATGGTGGCACCCCCAAATTTCTGGTGGTGTCCACAGAATTTTGCACAGAGGTCTCCTCTACCCTGCATTCCTGCAGAGACGCATGGAACTGAGATCCTGGCTGATCCAGACCTTGGAGAGACCTCCTTGGAGGAAGAGGCATGATGGGGCTCCCACACAGCACCCCATTCCCACTGCAGACACAGAGAAACCAATCCAAAGACAGCCTTTAGAGCCCCATCTCTGAGATGCCTCACCTGGACACATCCTGCCCCCACACATCCCCACTCCATGACCTCATCCTGAGCCTTGCCTTTCTCTGCAGTTTTCTCCTACCATCCTTTAAGCCTTGGGTACAAAGGAAGGCTGCGAAGCTGATGGGAAAGCCAAAGTCACAGGAGCCTGTTTGGCTTCCAGACAACTCTGACCCAAAGGGTCTACTCAGAAGGAAGGATCTGCCCAGGAGGAGGGAGAATGACCCTGCAGAGGACCAGTAGAGACAATGGCTATATAAGTCCTCCAGTCTCCTCTGGACTTTGCTGCGTTCATAGCTCTCTTCAGAGCTTCTTAATGCTGTGGTCTCTTTGCTCCACTTCCATTGTTGACTCCAGCTCCAGCTTCTACATCTGGTGCTAGTGATGGACATAGGCCCAGAGAATTTGTAGACATGCTGTGCTATTGCCCAGTTTTTTTAGGCCATTGTACCTGATTTTGTCTAGCCAAGGACTTGTGTAGCTTACTCCATGCCTGGGTGGATAGGTGGCCCTTTTATCTAAGGGGCACCCAATCTCAATTATGGAGCCTCCATCGTTTAGCATTCTGTTTTGCCCACTGTGTTAGCTCCTGTCTGTTATGATCTGTGGGTGAGGCAGTAAGTAGCCTCTTTCTTTCTCTCTTTCTCTCTTTCTCCCTCTCTCCCTCCTCCTCTTCTGTTCCCAAAGCCAGGTTCCTGCTTAATTTCTCTGTTCTCCTACAGGATCCTGGGCCATGACTTCCTAGGCCCAAGGGTGCTGGCTGAACCTGTTCTTACTCCCAACACCATCTGCATGACCCTCCCCTGGCTGAGCCGGCGCCAACTTGGACTCTGCACCCGCAGCCCAGAAGCCATGGCTTCAGCTCTGCAAGGCGTCCACCTCGCCATCCACGAATGCCGGCATCAGCTGCAAGAGAGGCGGTGGGATTGCTCGGACTTGAGCAGTAGTGGCACCATGCTTCCCAACAGCGCTGTTCTGAAGAGAGGTGAGGAGCTTGAGAGGATACTTGCTTGCCGTGTGGTGTGATTTGACACTTTCCTCTTCTTTTATTGAGTCTGTAAGCAATAAAACCAGAACTTGATTCATGCCTTGCTATCATTGCTGCATCCTCCTTCACCTCCCTCTAGTAGCTGACTCAGGGCCCCCTTTCCCCTCTTGTGACAACAGAAATGGAGCCAAACAGGGTGGGAAAGCCAAAGAAGGCCTCACTGTCGCTTGGCAAGTCACAGGACCAAAGAGGGCCAAAGAAGGCCCAGAGAATTACAGTGGTGCGCCATGAAATCATTGCTAGCATGCCAGAAGAAAGAAATAAACTGGATGTGAAAGGCAGGTTGAGCCAGAAGAGCCCAATTATAGAAGAGGCTGCCTGCTGCATCCCTGTATGTTTCATCAACCAGCCTCTGCGGTGAATGAGGATTCTGCTCTGTGCTCTTTTTCTGGGGTTACTCAGGGGTACATGGTACCAGCACCTTTCTTTTCTAGAAGAAAAACACTGGTTGAAAGGGTGGCACTTACTGTAACAACTTCATGGGGAGTGGTCTTCTTGGTAGTGGCCCTCCCATCAGATGTCAAGGAAATAAACAACTATCAGACTTTTAGGAGACATCTGAAGACAGCCCTGTTTAGGAAAGTTGTAATGTTTGATGTTCTATTGTGCTTTTAATTCTGTTGGGAGCCGCCCAGAGTGGCTGGGGAAACCCAGCCAGATGGGTGGGGTATAAATAATAAATTATTATTATGATGAAGAAAATTATTATACCAGCACCATTTTTTTTCTAGAATAAAAGCACTGATCCTGCTACATCTCTGCACTGAGTGCAGTTGGATCATTTAATTATCCTGTCCCACACCTGAGGCCAATAGGCTAGTTCAAGGGGAGGGCGCTGGAGCATAGCAGGCTCTGCTGCTGCATATGCAGTTCTGTCCTCCCTGACCTTGCTGTCCATCTCCACATCTGCCGCCTAAGATGGCCATCTCACACTGCCTAATGGTAGGGCCAGCCCTGGCAATGAGCCAGTTCCCAGGGCTGCCTCAGGGCTGGTGTGAGGAGCTAGCATCTTCAGACAGCTGCTTAGACCTGAATGCCTGAATATGGCTTCTCCTGAAGCCTGCTGCCACTAAGGAGGAGGAGGAACAGCAACCATCTTTTAGTCAAGTTTTAAAAATAGGATTGGGCGTGTACACTACTTGTATGTTCAGAGAAGTTGTTAGTGGGTGTTGTTATGTTGTGCTTTTGCTATTTTTTGTTGGGAGCCCCCCAGAGTGATTGGCGCAAGCCAGTCAGGTGAGTGGCATCGTCACTGAATCACTTTTCCTGAGCAAGAGGTTCATAAATTTTCCAAGTAAATGAACGCCTGCCTGCTCTCTTATCTTGATGAGGACTCAGGGAGTTGGGCCTGCTTCACTCTGCCGATTCCCCCACGTCCTGCCCTGCCACGTCCTTCCCATCTGCCACTGTGCCAATTCCTGCTCCTTTCTCCACTGGCTGCTCACCTGTCTTCCTACCTTTTAACTCTAAGGCACATTTATTGTTACGACTTAATAGCTGGGTGCCAAACCTGAGTGAAGGTGTGATTTGTAGCAGATGGCTTAGCCAAAACTAAGGAAAGCGAGCTCCTCCTGGTTTTCTGACTGATGCTCCTAGCCACCGTTGCCACTTGCCCATTGGAGCAGGCAAACAATTGGCAACCGTAAACAGCAGATGATACTGATGCCTGCCCTCTCTCCCTGTGCAGCTGATATGGAGGAGGAGGAGGAGGAGGAGGTAGTAACCTGGTTGGCGGGGCAGGGTAGTGGGAAGCATCTGAGTGCATCTTCCCAACCACCCCACCCCCCATGAACCTAGATCCTGCATGCTCTGCCCTGCCTGCCTGCCTGCCTGCCTTCATGCACACCACCCCTGGCTCTTTCCCCTTGAGCCTACTGCAAGCACCTTTCCCTGGTTGCAGACGTAGTGGCCAACACCTGACCCTAGAGGCAAGTTGGCCGGGAGCTCCTTTCTTTGGTTCTCTGGATCCCTTTGATTAATTCAGCTTTGAAGGAGCCATTTCCAAATTTAAATCCAATATCAAAGTGAGCCCCTGGGGAGGCAAGAGCTTCATCAAGCTGTAACCCCTGCGCCTGGGCCCTGCGCCTGGGCCTGATGTGTCATGGAGAGTGGCGGTGGGAGTTTGGCCCAGCTCAACAGGATCTCCGGCAGCATCAGATGGGATGGTGGTAGGAAAGTGAGGATCAATAACAGAAAGGCTTGGGCTGATCAAGAAACAAACCGGAAAGGTCAATCAGGATTAGTGGAGACGAAGGGCTGGATGATGGGATGAGGAGGAAGAGGCTTAATTCACTTGAGGAAAGAGGGCTAATCTCCACTACAAAAGAAACCTGCATTGACTGTAAGAAAATACCAATAGTGCTAAACCTTAACAGATCAGGATCTAAGATTGCTTCCAGACGACCAGTTTAATGAGCCCTCAGCCTGATTTGTTTGTGGGGAGATTGTGCCACGTGAGTGTTAATCCCACCCTTTCCAGTGCATCCTCCCCACCCCCCACAGTCATTTTTCTTGTTGGAAAAAGTCTGATATTTTGGGGGAAGCGGATATGTTTTGCATAAGCTCCAAATCAGCTTTAATTGTGCTGCCTTAATTTGACTACAAAGGTCTGTATAGTTAAAGCTATGGTTTTCCCAGTAGTGATGTATGGAAGTGAGAGCTGGACCATAAAGAAGGCTGATCGCCGAAGAATTGATGCTTTTGAATTATGGTGCTGGAGGAGACACTTGAGAGTCCCATGGACTACAAGAAGATCAAACCTATCCATTCTTCAGGAAATCAGCCCTGATTGCTCACTGGAAGGACAGATCGTGAAGCTGAGGCTCCAATACTTTGGCTACCTCATGAGAAGAGAAGAATCCTTGGAAAAGACCCTGATGTTGGGGAAGATGGAGGGCACAAGGAGAAGGGGACGACAGAGGACGAGATGGTTGGACAGTGTTCTCGAAGCTACTAACATGAGTTTGACCAAAATGCGGGAGGCAGTGAAAGACAGGAGTGCCTGGCGTGCTATGGTCCATGGGGTCACGAAGAATCGGACACGACTAAACGACTAAGCAACAACAACAACAATTTGCTGGGGTATGACTGAATCCAGCCTGAGAATCATGACTGCCTATAAGCACCCTAGGACTGCAACCCACATTTACTGTTGAACTCCACTGGTGCTTGCTTCTGCGTGGACATGTCTAGGATTGTTGACTTATTTATAATAACCCCAGGGAACCTTGGGAATTGTAGTTCTGTGAGGGGACAGCTAGGCATCTTTCAACTCCAGGACAAACTGCCGTCCTTGCAGGGTTCTTTGGGAAAGCCCTGACAGTGACATAAACATGTCACTTCTAGGATCATCATGCACAACCCTATTTAATTTAAAATTATTAGATATTTTAAGGTGTGCCTGCCCAGTCTGAAAGATTGTGAATGGTCACAGTAGTTAGTTGCTAAAATCACGGTCACACACAACCCCAACCAGTTTAATCCCAGTCCAACCCACGAAAAAAAAAACCCTTTGTGGTGGTCTGAAAGGGAAGGGCACTCTCTCGTTTTGGGTAGCTGCTGACATTCTAACTTGGCATACGAATGGCATTACTAAGATGATGTTCTCAGCTGATCTAAGCATGGCTCTATATACACTGTGACCTCACCGCACAAGCACAGAATTTAATCCTGAAAAGCTCTGCTTTCTGTTTTTGGACTCCTCCAGATGATCTGTTTATTGAGCATTAGTTTGCTTAGAGATTAGACAACAATGGCTGTTTAATGAGGATTTATTCTGTTTTGTTTGCGGGAAGGTTAGATGATGTTGCATCAAAGCAACTGTTATCCCACATTTTCCAGTGCTTTCCCCCATCACTTGCCATGTCCCAAAAGTCCAGTCTTCTAGAGAAGAAGTTCTGCCACTCAAGACCTCCCAATCAACTATAATTGCACAACTTGAATTTGCTGGTGTGACTAAATCCCACCCCAAAACAACGACAGTCCAGAAGCACCCTTTGCTTTTTTTAAAAAAAAACATACTGTATCATAGAATCATAGATCTGGAAGAGACCACAAGGGCCATCCAGTCCAACCCCCTGCCAAGCAGGAAACACCATCAAAGCATTCCTGACAGATGGCTGTCAAGCCTCCGCTTAAAGACCTCCAAAGAAGGAGACTCCACCACACTCCTTGGCAGCATCACTGTCAAACAGCTCTTACTGTCAGGAAGTTCTTCCTAATGTTTAGGTGGAATCTTCTTTCTTGTAGCTTGAATCCATTGCTCTATGTCCGCTTCTCTGGAGCAGCAGAAAACAACCTTTCACCCTCTTCTATATGACATCCTTTTATATATTTGAACATGGCTATCATATCACCCCTTAACCTTCTCTTCTCCAGGCTAAACATACCCAGCTCCCTAAGCCATTCCTCATAAGGTATTGTTTCCAGGCCTTTGACCATTTTGGTTGCCCTCTTCTGAACACGTTCCAGCTTGTCAGTATCCTTCTTGAACTGTGGTGCCCAGAACTGGATACAGTACTCCAGGTGAGGTCTGACCAGAGCAGAATACAGTGGTACTATTACTTCCCTAGATCTAGATGCTATACTCCTATTGATGCAGCCCAGAATTGCATTTGCTTTTTTAGCTGCTGCATCACACTGTTGACTCATGTCAAGTTTGTAGTCTACCAAGACTCCTAGATCCTTTTCACATGTACTGCTCTCAAGCCAGGTGTCTCCTAACCTGTATTTGTGCCTTTCTCTCTTTTTTTCGTCCAAATGTAGTACTTTACATTTCTGTAAAGCTCCTAGCCCTCATGACTGTGAAAGCAGGGTTAAAACTGGGTCGGTAATACCTGAGGAAACCACATAAGCCAGACAATGAGGGATTGAGCAGGAATTCTAGTGGTTAAAGAAGGAGTGTCCTGCATAGCTGTTTCTGTTATTTTCCTGCCCATGAATAAGGGAAAGAAATGATGAGAAATTAGCAATTATGTGCAGAATGCTTGAGTAAATTTGTACCTGATGCAGAATTTGTCTATCTTGGTCCAAGTTCTGGATTAGCTTAGTCCTGGATTTGTCTGTGTGGCAGGAATGGCAGTAGTGGTAGTGCAGAGTACAGGCAGCCCTGATTTCAGAGGTCACACAATGAGACGAGAGATGAGTCAATCCCTTTGCTGGAAAAGCTTTTCTGTGCTGCAGCCCGGGTTGTGGAATGCTCTCTCCAATGAGGCTCACCTGACAACTATGTCAGGATCTTTCTCTTTCTCCCAGGCCTTCTATACCAAATACCAGTTTTTAAAAACCATTTCCCCTAGTTGGGTTTTAGTGCTTTTTTAATGCTTCCATTTGGGTTTATGCTGGTTTTACATTACCGTAATTTTGTGCAGGGTGCAGCTTTTGCATCAATTGTGTTTTCCATCTGCATGTAACTGATTTTAAATTCGTGAACCTCTCAGTGGACATGGTTGGTCAGTGGTATATAAATGTCAAAAATCAATCAATCAACATGACTGTTGGACACACACATGCCCAAAATGTGCAGGGCTAGATACATAGCCAGGCATCCTTTCTCTCCCTGTCCCCCGCCCACCAGTCTCCTTGCAAATGCTTCCTCGCTTGGTTATTTCAGCTGTCCTCCAGCTGCATCTCCAACTCACCCTCTTCCTTCCTATGTGTCCCCACAGGCTTCCGGGAAAGTGCCTTTGCCTTCTCGCTGCTGGCAGCTGGGGTGACCCATGCAGTAGCAACAGCTTGTAGCCTTGGGGAGCTGCAGAGCTGTGGTTGCGCCAGGCAAGGCACCGAGAACCAGAAGCTGAAACTCAGCCAGCTGCAGACTCTGAGCCGCGACAAGTCCTCCTTGTGGGGGGAGCCTGGCCCCCAGGACACCTGGGAGTGGGGGGGCTGCAGTGCAGACTTTGACTATGCCCAGAAATTTGCCCGGCATTTCTTGGACCCTCGAGGGAAACCGCGCGATGCTCACGCACGGATGCAGCTCCACAGTCATCGCGTAGGCAGAAAGGTAGGAAGCATCCCTGGGGCAGGGTTTTGCTAGCCAGAGTATCTGGTGTAACTAAGGGGCCGGGCTGGAGTTAGCAGAGAGAAAGGGTCCCCCGCGGGGCTGGATTCCTGAAGGTCTACGCACACTTTTGTGTTGGCAGCAGTAAACAGGCAAGTACATAATTTGGTATGCAGTGCAATGTGTGGCATCCTCAGGATTCATGTTGCAAGTCTACAGCGCTCATGATTATGGATCAATCAGCTGGGTCACCCAATGTCATTGTGCAGGCCAAATTCGGTCACCCAATGTCATTGTGAAGTCTGGCATTTGGCAGGTGGGCTCTCCTGGGAATCCCACTGTTTTCCTGTGTGTGTTGTATTTAAATAACCAAATTTGAGTTGGAAGGATTAGCATTCAGTATTGTTTCCAGATTTGTTCCTGTTCTCTTCTCCAAGACTCCTTGTGGGCACTAGAGGGCTGCAGTGTGCAGGATCCTGGCATAGGCATGAACTAAAGGTCTGGGTGACTCACAGCGTGAACATCCAATATCATCATCTTCTTTGGCGATCACTCGTATCCGAGTAAGATTGTCTTCCATAAACACGGTTTTAACAATGGGTCCGTAAGTGACTGTGGAGGCCTATTCTGGATCCACACATCCTTCCACAGTGGGGACATTGGTTTCCAGGAGGGAGTTGATCACGATGTGGATTTGCCAAGTGTGCCTTCCTCTTAGCACGTTTCTCCCTTGCGTCCTGAGATTGAGTTTCTTCAAAGCCCATGACACCTTTGGTAAAGGCTGTTCTCCAGCTGGAGCGCTCGCAGGCCAGTGTTTCCCAGTTGTCAGTGTTTATACTACATTTTTTTTAGGTTTGCCTTGAGACCAGCATTACGCTTTCCAATATAGAACTTCCAATATAGAACTTGAAGGGCAGGGCACCACTGGAACCTTGACTTTCTGTGGATGCAGATAAGGGGCATTCCTATGTCGCTGTGGCAAATGCAACATATGTTTAGTCCACTACGCGCGCGCGCACACACACACACACACACACACACACACTTGCATAATGTTTCAGCACTGAAGTTGTACATAAAGACCAAATAGTTTTATTTTTTACAAAACTAAATTGGTAAGAATAACAGCAGAATAAAGTTTATACTATCCTGAAGGTAGGGAACCCCCTCCCCCCCATAGGAAATACAGTAATGCATTTTCTGAGATGGAAATATCATGAGCTTTGTTTACCCTGAAGATGCAATAATCCCACAACAGGACATCCTGAAAGGCTGTTGTGTGATTGTGTGATTCATGAGAGAAACAAATGCATAAGAACATGAGAAAAGCCTCCTGGATCAGGCCAGTGGCCCATCTAGACTAGCATTCTGTTCTCACTGTGCTCAGCCAGCAAGTTGCCTGTGGGAAACCAGCAAGCAGGATTCAAGCACAAGAGCCCTCTCCCCTCCTGCGGTTTCCAGCAACTTGTTCTACAGCCTCCATCTCCCCACACAACTGGTAGAGCTAGGTATTCAGAAGCATTGCTGGAGATAAAGCACAGTGACCATGACTTGTAGCCATTGATAGCTCTCTCCTCCATGAATTTGTCTAATCCTGTTTTACAGCCATTCAAGTTGCACTGGCTACAAAAAAAAGAGAAAAGAGAAAATGAGTTACAGTAGATGAAATAGTTATTGTTGTGGTGATTCAGAGATTTAATCGGAAATCACACTGGATTTGAGTTGGTTGGTGTCTCTGGTCACTTCTCTTTCCCTGCAGCAGGAAGCTCCTCCATTCTTCTGTTGGGATGTGATTAGATGCTGGAGAGGATTTTTAAATAAATATTAACCTTCCTTCCTCATGTTTGTGAGTGCTACCCCTTTGCAGCTCAAAGAGAAGCTTTAAGGCAGACTGTATTTTCCTGGCCTTACCCCCTTTTCTCCCCCTTAAAATAACCATCCCATAAAGCCTTGCAAAAGGTAAAAATAATATTTATTCACTCAGTATGTTTCTTGAAGAGTAACATACCGTATACAGCAACTTTGTTCAGGTAAGCTTAAAATAGTAATTCATAAGTTGTATTTAAGTCTGACTTAAAAATGGAGTCTGAGCTTAGCAGGCATAGGAGCCAACTACTAGGGGCCAAGGGGGGCTTTGTCCCCCCAATAAAATATTTGAGGGGGCTGCCCCCACAAGTTGATGGGCATTCAAATGGTGTGTATGCACCGCCTCCTGTGATCAATTATGCAGGGCAGGGTTCCCAATTCAAGTTGGCACCCCTGTTAGCAGATGTTCTCACATTGCTGGCATGCTGGAGAAGAGGCAGGGAGGAGGTTGTAGAACTACACACACTTCCTGTCAGGGCACAAAGGAAATGATCTCAGAGAGTGCTCTCTAGGAAATTTACAGGAAAGCTCTGTGAGCCTCAGCCCCTTGGTGCACCTATCTGGCAAAACATGAATTGTTGGCGGGACTGCAAAGAAATACCCTACGTTTTTCTGCAGCTAATGCTTCGTTCTTCTCCCTTTCCCACCCCGTCCTTGGCAGGTTGTGTCAGAGCTGAGGCAGCGGAGATGTAAATGCCACGGCCCCTCAGGGAGCTGCCAGTTCCGGACATGCTGGTTGGCAGCACCAGATTTCCGCCATGTGGGCTCTCACCTGAGGGAGCGAATGGACCACGCTATACTCTTGTGGCCGCACAACAGCAACTCAGGGGCCTTCCGACCCCGCCTCCAGCACTCGCGCCTGGCCAAGCACCTCATCTTCTACGAACCCTCACCTGACTTTTGCGAGCCAGACCCCAGCCTGGGCTCGCCGGGCACCCATGGCCGCCCTTGCACCAAGGGCAGCGCCCGGCCCGGCGGCTGCAGCAGCCTGTGCTGCGGCCGTGGCCACAATGTGCTGCAGGAGGTGCATGCCCAGCGCTGCCACTGCCGCTTCCACTGGTGCTGCCACGTGCAGTGTGAGGAGTGCTCTGCCACAGAGTGGGTGAATGTCTGCAAGTGACGTGAGGCACGGGGCAGGGCGGCATGGCGAGGGCCTGGCGCCATGTGCCAATGAGCTGCTTTTGAATGGCACCGCGTTTCAGGGGGCCCAGCACCCCCTGAGACTAGGCCTTCTGCAGAACATGCTTACTGTGGTTCTTCTGCCACATGCCAAACATGCCATGCTTGGGCCTCTCCTAACACCATGACAGGAAGGATTTGCTGCAGCGTGGAATACACTTACAAATGGATTTCTAAGCCCAGCATGGAAGTCTCCTTCGAAGGCTGTAGCCTTCCGTCGGCCTGTTTTCCCAGGCGTAAGAAGCTCAGACTCTCCTTTTAGGAGGCAAAAGCAACTGCAACTCTTGCAGTCTCTTGGAATAGCAGCGGCAACCAACCCAGCAAAAACAAGACCAGCAAAATGACAGGTTTTTTGCTCTGTTATTGAAGTGTGTTTGTGAAGCCATTTCATATGGCTAATGGAGGTATAACATTATCCAGGGGAGCTGCATCTTTCCACTGGCCCAATGTCCATTTGTTTTGTAGACCTCTGTGGGTTTTTGTGTGTGGTACAGGTCAGCAGTAGCTGGCTCAATTTGTTTTGCTGCCCTGGGTGAAAGTTATTTTTGCCCCTCCTCACTTGCACCTCTTTGGTGTAAAACAACACCTTTTGACCACCTTCCAACCTTGTCCCCACAGCTGGTTCCCTGGTAGAATGAGGGCAAGTAGGTACAAAACCATAACACACCAATGCCTTTAAGAACACAGGTAGGCACAGAAATTCAAATCCACAGACACATTAATGCAATTTAAAAAACAAACAAACCCACAAATCATAATTTTTCGAAATCAGTTCAATTGGAATTCAAAACCTAAAAGAGGTGTGTTTTATTTATTTATTTATTTATTTATTTGAATGAGAGCTTCTTACCCTACAGGGAATCAAGAAGTCCATTTTCCAAAGTCAGGCTCTGAAGTCTGAGAGCAGCCTGCATGGGGCCAGGACACACCTTTTCCTGAGAACAAGGAAGCAGGAACAGATGGCCCATTGCAACAGACAGACTCCAAAAAGAAAGCTCTGAATTTTAGACTGGATCTGAATTTTGAATAGCAGTTACCCCCATGGTATAGTCATTTACACGTGTGTGTGTGTGTGTGGCATGGAATATGTTCATATTTGTATGTGACCTTCGCTATGCAGCTTTCCTGTATTGAACGAGATAAACATCTGTTGCTGTGTATGCTATAGGTGTGATGTGCAATGTGGCAGAGTATGTGCCTCTCTGTGTTAGAAACAAGGTGAGGTGCCAGCTTTACACCTGTCCTGCAACTTGAAACCCACTTTTTCCAAAAAAGGAAGAGACAATATTAATCTTTGTCTTATTTTTAAAAAACATTTTTTCAAAATGGCAGTTCTTCTGCTAGTATTACCTTAGGCTGCGGCATGACTCGTGACTGCTGTCACCATCTGCAGTGATCATGGAGCCCAAGAGAGTAAAATCTCTCACTGCCTCCATTTCTTCCCCTTCTATTTGCCAGGAGGTGATGGGACCAGTGGCCATGATCTTAGTTTTTTTAATGTTGAACTTCAGACCATATTTTGCGCTCTCCTCTTTCACCTTCATTAAAAGGTTCTTTAAATCCTCCTCACTTTCTGCCATCATCAGCATATCTGAAATTCTTGATATTTCTTCCTGCAATCCGGCTTGGGATTCATCCAGTCCAGCCTTTTGCATGATGAATTCTGCTTATAAGTTAAATAAGCAGGGAGACAATATACAGCCTTGTTGTACTCCTTTCCCAATTTTGAACCAATCAGTTATTCCATATCCAGGTCTAACTGTAGCTTCTTGTCCCACAGGAGATAAGTAATACACAGGACTAAAGTTAGGTCCCAAAATGGATGGTGCTGAAACCCAGACTTTCATGCAAGTTGCTTCCTCTAACTCAGATCTCATTTCCTAATCCATGGGTAGGCAAACTAAGGCCCAGGGGCTGGATCTGGCCCAATCGCCTTCTAAATCCAGCCCGCAGACGGCCTGTGGCTTGAAGTGGGATGCACCTAGGACTGCTCACAACGCACAGGCGCTCCTCAGCAATTGCATCAGTGTGGTTCCTTGAGCTTGCAAAAGGACTGACTTAAATCCTGAAAAGGAGCAAGCAAATACGAGGTGCTGGCAGGGAGAGACTGCAGCCTGTCCCTGGTGTAACATGAAGACAGATAGCAACTTGCTACTACAGGTAAATGTTACAAAATGTACATAAAGGAAGCCTGACTGTCAACGCAAGCATGTGTCATAAGCAGACCATATATTATTTCAGTTTGGTTACAATAGTGCAACCAGATGTGGAGCCTCAGGAGTTAATGGTACATCCTAATGAACGTCCAGTAAGTGGGGGAAGCGCATGTGATAATAGTGTATGTGATCAGCATGGAGTGTGTGTGTTTGCAATTAGCTTGATGTGTGTATGTCAGTGTCTCGGTGCCAGAACATCTCCTCCTTCCAACCCAAACCACAACCTCTCAAAATTCCTCTCAACTTCTGTCAGGCCCTGGCTCTGGTCTCAGGGAAAGGCGCTTGCTGCAGCCAGCTCCATGGGGTGATTTACTACGCGGCCACTGCAGGGTTGCAGCTCAGATCAGCCCCAGGATGATGCTTCTTTCCAGATGGAACCGATGCTCAGAGATTCTTCCAATAAACCTAAATTAAAGCAAAGCATTACTTTCTTGTGCAAGGGTTTGTTTGGAATTAGAAGATTATGGGGATGGGGGCTTTGCTACATTTAGCTGTCACCCACTAAGGCAATGAGGGAAGGCTACTTGCAAATGAGGGTGGAAGGGTTAACGGCAACATTGCATACCCTCCCTTGTATCCTTTACGTGCGCAAGGCTGGGAAAGGAGGATGGACAAGGGTGCTCTTAGGCTGCGTACACATCATACATTTAAAGCACAATGCTTTCTGGGAACTGTAGTTCCCCTCACACCACAATTCCCAGCACCCCTAACAAGCTACAGTTCCCAGGATTCTTGGGTGGGGGAATGCCTTAAACTTTTGATGTGTATGCCGCCTAAGACATGAGGTGGAAAATCCAAATGGCATTTTGCCCCCTGCCCCCAAAATAGCAAGGTTTATATACCGCTCGAGTGTATTGAAATCTCAACGCAGTTTGCAAGGTGTCTGGCACACCTTCAGGGGACAAATGCAAGAGAGTTTCTCTGCAGTCTCTGGAAATGAAGTATGGGTTGAGATAGGTTCCATTCATTTAATGGGGATTTGAAGAATTTCTTCACTGGATGGTGTCCTGTGGGTCAGAAGAACTTTCTGTCTTTCCCCATCGCCACCCTCTATGACACTTTTTTCACCACGGAGATTTTCCAGCAGATCCTTCCAAGTCGGGCTTCCTTAACAGTGTGGGCTTCTACAAAGTTGTAGCTGCCTCCGAGCTGAGAGTGCTTTCCTTCTTGTTTCCTTTCCAGTAGTTAATTACTAAGGAGAGGTTCCAGACCTCAAGGTCTTTTCTGGAAGCTTTGCCCCTTCTTTGCAGTCGTCTGCTGTCACTGCTGAAATTGTGGCTAAGGGAAAGGCACTTTTCATATGCTCAAAGGAACTCAAGAATCGTTTTTTACTGATGTGTCAGGGTTAAAAACAGCATCTGTAAATGTTCCATGACTCGGATTATAAGAACCTTTTTACTCTGTTTCTCCTTTACGTGTTCTGACACTCTTTACAGAAGCATGCAACCGTTAGATTGCCAGAAAAAAATCCACTGTGAAACACAGTTTTTAAATATGTAGGTGAATGACTGGAAGTTGCAGTGGAGCAAATTACTCTAAAACAATCAGAAAATGATTAGGGATTAGTAGGGAAATGTCTATGAAATGGAACAGTGTGGTTCTCTTCCAGCCAATCAGGTAAAAGCTTGTGTCTCTTCCCCTCCTTCATGCTTTCTGCATGGGGGCCGGTGGGGGGCACGGGAAGGGGAAAGCAAAGTGGGAGATCATGGACTGTGGTATGGAGTGGACCACCTTCTGCAATTTGCTACAGCAAAGGGCACACACACAAACACATCCTGGTCTGAACGCATCTTCAGATCCAGTTGGGACATTTCCGCAGCCATGTTGTCCTTCCTGCACTCCCAGTTCGGCTGCACCCTTGTATGCAATTGGGAGTGCAGAAAATGTGCCTGGGTTAGGCAGGTGCTTTTTGCCACCCTCTCGCCATCCTGAAAGTGTTAAAAAAGAAAAAGTGGTGCAAGTGCTGTCAGTGGCAACAGATTTGGGTGGGAATTATGGGGTGGGAATTGAACCACTTCTCCACTTTTCCCCATTTGCTTCTCATAGTAGCAGACCAGGAAATCTAGTTGCTGACTAGTCCTTTCAATTACGGGATATCCTGCCCC
Source organism: Zootoca vivipara (assembly GCF_965207765.1). NCBI lineage: Eukaryota > Metazoa > Chordata > Lepidosauria > Squamata > Lacertidae > Zootoca > Zootoca vivipara. The sequence continues at coordinate 3,463,714 of NC_142584.1, forward strand.
ACTTATTGTCTTCTCCAGTGCACCTGAAGATCACAGAGGCTGAGTTTAAGCAGATGGGAGAGCTTTTTGTGATCGGAAGGCAAAGATCCCCAGCCATTTGCCAGTGTCCTCATCCTGGTCCCTGCCCAAGAGGGACCCCCAAGCTGTGAGTCAAGCTGGACCAGGTCTCCACCCGCAGCCATGACTTCACTTGTGCTGAGTTTCTCTGCGCACTTCAAGAGGGAGTGGTTGCATTTGAACACATGGAAAGCTCAGCCAACTGCATGTGTGAGACAGTGGGTGGAAGGAGAGGGGAAGCAGTAGGGGAGAGAGGTGTGTTACTGTGGGTGCCACTGAGGGGGGGCTCAGCATTTGGCCACTGGGCAGGGAGGGGCACAGAGTGAACTTCTGTCCATGTCACCTCACAGTATGTTCACAGCAAAGGTAGGATTGGGATTTGGCTCAAACTGCTTGAAATGTGTGTTAGCAGTAGGCACCAGAGATAATGTGTTTCAGTTCACATTTAAAGGCAAATATGCTTCTTAATTCACACTTTCTGAAACAATCCACAAACTGAAGCAGCCATCCTTTGAAATTCACATTTCCCCAAATTCTGCAATGCAGTTCTCCAGCAAGTAATGTGTACAAAAATGCCTATACTGAGATAAAGTGTGCATAGAAATGAAAACATAAAAACATGGATTTTATGGAGATATAAATATTAGGCAAAATCAGCTTTGCAAAAATGAGTATACAATTACAAACATTTGGCATACCAGGAGAAATTCATTCTAAAATGCTGATCAGTTTTCATTAGGGCTTTTAAAATCATCATCTTCATCTTCATCACTATAGGAGAGCTTTCCATAGACTGACAGCAATGACAATTGGCTTTGAACACTAGCATGTGCCATGCTTGTTGCAGTTCTGCACTACACAGTAATGGGAAGTTAAAAGTAGCCATCACAGATTTACAGTGCACATTTACTCAGAAGTAAACACTACATTCAGTGGGACATGCATGCTTATCAGCACTTCTGGCTGGGATAGCTCAGGTGGTAGAGCTTGATACTCTTAATCTCAGGGTCATGGGTTTGAGCCTCATGGGCAAGAGATTCCTCCATTGCAGGGGGTTGGATTAGATGACCCTCAGAAACTCTTCCAATATGAAATAATACCACTGGGATTACACTGTTAGGCTTCTTTGGAAAGAGAGGAGACAGATTTTCTGAGCTGAAGTGTTAACAGTCGTTAACAGTCGTTAACAGGTTTACCACTCCTATCAGCCAATCACCCATTCCCACCACCCTTCTGAGTATTACCCCTCCCCACCCTCTAACTATACATAAGGGTCTGGTGACTTCTGTTTCAGTGTATCTGAAGAAGTGTGCATGCACACGAAAGCTCATAACCAATGACAAACCTAGTTGGTCTCTAAGGTGCTACTGGAAGGAATTTTATTATTATAATTTTTTGTTTTGGTTTGACAGCGGCATCATTTCCCATGGCCAACATACATCTCTAGTCAAACATGTTTTTGCAGGTTTCTGCATTGTCTCAACAATATGTTTTACCACAGGTAAAAGCGGGATAACACACAACATGAACAGCAACCCCTCTTTTAATCTGCCATAAGTTCTCTGAAAATATACAAGAATTAACAGCCTCCCCAATATAGAAGCATAACTTTATTTAAATCTCTCACCACTTTATCTACCAAACTTTCCAGGCCTCAGCATGGAGAAAGCTAGCACCAGGCTATGACCACAGTACATTCATGTGGAAGTGTGGAACTGGACCTAGCTGGTGATTCAGATCATTACAGTGGTGCCTCGCAAGACAAATTAAATTCGTTCCAGGACTCAATTCGCCCTACGAAAAATTCATCTTGCAAGTCGCGGTTTCCCATAGGAATGCATTGAAACTTAATCAATGCGTTCCTATGGGCTCCGGGGGGATTGGCGGCGGCGCTGGCGCTTGCTCTCTTGGCTCGGGGAAGGCAGGCAGGCAGTTCCTATCGGCTCCGGGGCTGTTGCCGTCTGCCTGCCTGCCTGCCTTCCCCGAGCCAAGAGAGCAAGCGCCGCCGTTGATGCCGGCTGTGTGCGAGGTGGCAGGGGAGAGAAGTGGAGATCCTTATTCTCCGCTCCTCTCCCCTGCCGCCACGCCGCTGACACCTGGGAGCATCAGAGGGGCTGATCCCCCGTCAGATGCCTTTCCCAGCTTTTTTGGGGGGGGACAAGCGGAGAGTAAAGCACTTCTCCGATCCCTTGTCGCCGCCTGCCTTGTCAAGCCCTGGCAAGCAGCGCCCGCCGCGCTTCGGCTCTGTCCCCTGATGCTGAAGCGCAGCAGGCACTGCTTACCGGGGCTTGCCAAGGCAGGCGGTGACAAGCCTGGGGGAACCAGCTGTAGCGCAGGAAGAAGGCAAAGGAAGATCATCTGCCAGCTTCCCGCGCTGACAGCTGATCTTCCTTTGCCGCCTTCCCGCGCTACATTCTATGGCCCCGCTTCGCAAGACCAAGAAAAACCATAGAAAACCTTATTGTCTTGTGAGTCCCTCGTGCAACGCAAAACTCTTTCGTCTTGCGAGTTTTTCGTTGCGCGAGGCATTCGTCTTGCGAGGTACCACTGTATTTTCTCCCATCCTTCCCAGGCCAAGTCTGACATTATTTCACTTTTTTGTCCACAGGGTATTGTGGAGTGATTTGCAGAGGGCTTCAAAAGACCCAAAATTTATCTGATTTTTGGGTCTTGTGAAGCTCTTTCCAAAGCACTCTCTGCATGATGATACATTCCAAGGGTCTCAGCAGCAGCACCTTGCAAAGATCTGGATATCCCCAAAAAAATGAAGAGTATCTTTTTATATGCCACAGTGGCAGCAAGAATTCTTATCGCTACAAAGTGGAAGAGTGAGAAAATCCCTTCTATTCATGAATGGATCCAAAAGTTAACAGATTATGCGGAGTTAGATAGTTTATCAGAAAAACAAACCAAACCAAAACAGGAATTCATCTCAAAATGGGAAGTCTTTAAAGTTTATTTGAAAAACAATTACAGTAGTTTAAACTCTGTTGCAGTGTTTGAATAACTTTAGTAGTAGATTTAAGAAAGATCTGAAACCTTAGATAAATCAAAACAAAAAATAAAAAAAATTCCTTCCAGCAGCACCTTAGAGACCAACTAAGTTTGTCATTGTATGAGCTTTCATGTGCATGCACACTTGAAAAAACATGTATTGGCAACAAATAATAGATTATTGAAATAAGGAATGGACGGGAGATCTGGGCTATAGTCCAAGGACTGCTTTTTGTTTTACTGATTTGTAATTAAAAACTGTCCCTATTATGGTTCGCTTTGTATTTCTTGTCTTGGTTTTTTTTGGGGGGGGGGGTGTATCAATAAAGAAAAAAGAAAAAAAGAGAAAAATATATTGGGGGACCCAGGTAAGTCTAGCCATTTGAATGGGAATGCCCATTAACTTGGGGAATGACCCCCTCAAATATTTTATTGGGTAGGCTGAAGGGACATTGGCTCTTAGGAGTTGGCTCTTATGCCCCCTGCATAGTGCTATCTAGCAAGGGAGCTGGCAGATTGTCAGGCCTTGCTGAGCCCCTTGCAAAGCAAAGGACCCTTACTGTTGGTTCTGTCAGAGCTCTTTGCACAGGGCTTTTTAGATGCAGCTGATGAGCAGTGCCAGCAACCCCCTTCCTTCAGCAAAGCCAGGTATGGGGTAGGTGGGCATGTCCAAAATAGCCTGCTGCACAGTGTATATAGGGATGGACTAGTCTTTTCAGTTGCTACAAAATTCACCTTTCATATTCAGAATGACCTCAATTAAATATATTATTGTTGGATTTGATCCACGGAATCCATTTGCTATCCTTGTTTGTCCTTAAGGGTTCTACTGCACTGGCAAAAAGCTGGAGGTCAGTTTGTATGGGGGCACTCACTGTGCCATGATTCAGTGGTTCATTAGCTCTGAGCCACAGGAGCTGGATTGCAAGCCACTATCATTATTCTGCTGGGCTCTGCAAGACTGAGGCATCTTTGCCATTCTGCCCTTCTCCAAGATGGAGTTCAGCAACAGCAAGATGGAAATTGTCAGATGAACACAGTAAGAAGAAAGTCCGTATAATCATATTGATATAAGCTTATTCACATGAGAAGAGCCTGCTGGATCAGACCAGTGGCGCATCTAGTTGAGCATCCTGTTCTCACGGTGGCCAACCAGATGCCTGAGGGAAACCTGCAAACAGGACCACTCCTCCTCCATGAATTTGTCTCGTACACCCCAGGTAGTGTGGTTGCTGACCTTGAGCCAGACATCTTGGAGAGTGAAGTCAAATGGGCCTTAGAAAGCACTGCTAATAACAAGGCCAGTGGAAGTGATGATATTCCAGCTGAACTATTTAAAATTTTAAAAGATGATGCTGTTAAGGTGCTACACCCAATATGCCAGCAAGTTTGGAAAACTCAGCAATGGCCAGAGGATTGGAGAAGATCAGTCTACATCCCAATTCCAAAGAAGGGCAGTGCCAAAGAATGCTCCAACTACCGCACAATTGCGCTCATTTCACACGCTAGCAAGGTTATGCTTAAATTTCTACAAGGCAGGCTTAGGCAGTATGTGGACCGAGAACTCCCAGAAGTGCAAGCTGGATTTTGAAGGGGCAGAGGAACCAGAGACCAAATAGCAAACATGCGCTGGATTATGGAGAAAGGTAGAGAGTTCCAGAAAAACGTCTACTTCTGCTTCATTGACTATGCAAAAGCCTTTGACTGTGTCGACCACAGCAATCTATGGCAAGTTCTTAAAGAAATGGGAGTGCCTGATCACCTCATCTGTCTCCTGAGAAATCTCTATGTGGGACAAGAAGCTACAGTTAGAACTGGATATGGAACAACTGATTGGTTCAAAATTGGGAAAGGAGTACGACAAGGTTGTATATTGTCTCCCTGCTTATTTAACTTATATGCAGAATTCATCATGTGAAAGGCTGGACTAGATGAATCCCAAGCCGGAATTAAGATTGCCGGAAGAAATATCAACAACCTCAGATATGCAGATGACACAACCTTGATGGCAGAAAGCGAGGAGGAATTAAAGAACCTTTTAATGAGGGCGAAAGAGGAGAGCGCAAAATATGGTCTGAAGCTCAACATCAAAAAAACCAAGATCATGGCCACTGGTCCCATCACCTCCTGGCAAATAGAAGGGGAAGAAATGGAGGCAGTGAGAGATTTTACTTTCTTGGGCTCCATGATCACTGCAGATGGTGACAGCAGTCACGAAATTAAAAGACGCCTGCTTCTTGGGAGAAAAGCAATGACAAACCTAGACAGCATCTTAAAAAGCAGAGACATCACCTTGCCTACAAAGGTCCGTATAGTTAAAGCTATGGTTTTCCCAGTAGTGATGTATGGAAGTGAGAGCTGGACCATAAAGAAGGCTGATCGCCAAAGAATTGATGCTTTTGAATTATGGTGCTGGAGGAGACTCTTGAGAGTCCCATGGACTGCAAGAAGATCAAACCTATCCATTCTTAAGGAAATCAGCCCTGAGTGCTCACTGGAAGGACAGATCGTGAAGCTGAGGCTCCAATACTTTGGCCACCTCATGAGAAGAGAAGAATCCTTGGAAAAGACCCTGATGTTGGGAAAGATGGAGGGCACAAGGAGAAGGGGACAACAGAGGACGAGATGGTTGGACAGTGTTCTCGAAGCTACGAACATGAGTTTGACCAAACTGCGGGAGCCAGTGCAAGACAGGAGTGCCTGGCGTGCTATGGTCCATGGGGTCACGAAGAGTCGGACACGACTAAACGACTAAACAACAACAACAAATCATGTTACCCTTTTCTCACCTTTTCTCTAAAAAAAAGAAAAATCCAAAATGTTCCAGCCTTTCCTCATAGGGTTCTTCCATCCCCTTGATCATCTTGATTGTCCTTTGGCGAACCTCTTCCAACTTACAATATTCTTCTTGAGGTGAGGCAACCAGAACTGTACATTATATTCCAAATGTGGCTGCCCCATTGATTTGTATAATCATTGGGTCAACATATTCATCGACTCAAAGGTTGTGTTCCAAGTCACTACAGCCAGTTCAAACTCCATGAACATATTAAGGTTTTTTGTTTTTGTTTTGTTTTTGCCCTAACATGCAAATACTTTACACTTGCTTACATTGAAATGCATTTGCCATTTTGCCATCCTTTCACTCAGTTTGGAGAGGTCATTCTGGAACTCTTCACATTTTTTGTTTGGCCCTGAACAATTTAATATATCAGCAAACCTGGCCATGTCACTGTTCATCCCAATTCTAGCTCGTTTATGAACAAGTTAAAAGCAGAGGTCTCAATATCAATCATTGAGGGACTCTGCTTTCTACAGCTTTTCATTTGGTGAACAAGAGGAACCTCTCTCTCCTCTTATTTAATGACTGCTAAAGCCAGTGTATTTCAAGCCAAAGTTGGTCCTTCATTGCCAAACTGAATTTATTAAAAAGTTATAACCTTAGATCAATACACGAAAAATTGTGGATCATGTGTATTTATATTTAAATTATACCTGCATACTTGTATAGACTGTCTTTGTTTGTGCTTCTCTAAGGCCCATTCCTTCATCCCTTTTGCTGCTGCAGGCTGGCCCTGACTGGGCTTCATAATCTGGGACATAACATGAAAACCAGTGCATTCCAAAATGCAGCCATGATCCTGGGGCAAATCATCTTGCACCCCAGTTGAGAAGAACGAGACACGTACAAAAGGTGAGTGCTGATAGTTCAGTCAGTACAGCACGAGACTCTGAATCTCAGGGTTGTGAGTTCGAGCCCCACGTTGGACGGAAGATACCTGCATTGCAGGGGGCTGGACTAGATGACCCTCGGGATCCCTTCCAACTCTGCCGCCCCTGTGGCTCCTGCCGTCCGAGGCGCCCGCCTGCCCAGCCGCTTCCCCCGGCCTGCCTGCCCACATGCACCGCCGCTTCAGCTGCTACCATGGAGATGGTGGCGCGGGGCATCTCGCGAGACTCGCCGCCCCCAGGTGGTTTTTTGTGTGCGTGTGTGCTGCGCGTTCTCGCGAGAGCGTCGTGTCCACGGGCCTGCCTGCTTGCTGCTTCCGGCTGGCAAGCGGGACTCGGAGTGCAGAGTCAGCTGGGCAGCTGGAGGCGGAGGCGCGCGCAGGAGCAGGAGCAGGAGCAGGAGCAGGAGCAGGAGCAGGAGCAGGAGCAGGAGCAGGTGGGCGCCCGGGCCCCGTTCGCCGGGCGGGCGGGCGGGCGGGCGGGCGGGGAGGAGGGGAGCCGAGCGCCTGCAGGAGGACGGAGCGCGGCTTGCTCGCCATAGAAGCAGGCCGGCCGGGCTCCCGCGGAGGCCGGCTGGAGGCGCGAGGGGCCATTGCGGCAGCGGGAAGAGGCTCTTGCGGTGGGTGCGCGCGTTTGCAAGGACACCTCCGCTTTTGCCCGGTTGGAGGGAAGGCCAGGGGGTTGCAATATTCAAACGGGGGAGCGGATAGGGTTGCGCAATCCCGGGTGGGGTGCGGGGGTTTGAGGAGGGGGAGAGTGCCGGGGAGCGTGCAGCCCCGCGAGAACGCGCGCGTTGCAATGAGGGGGTGCCTGGCAGGCTTGCTCCTTGCGCTGCAGCGGGTGGGGGGGCAGCAGGCGGCGCCCGGCTGGCGAGGCCCGGTGGCAGCTCAGGGCTCAGGTTGCCGGGGAGAGGCGCGGGCTCCGTGCGCGCGCGTGGGTGGCTGGCTGGCTGGCTGGCATTCGAGTGGGTGGCCGCGGCGGCGAGGACAGGCGTCGTGCTTTCTTTCTCTCTTGAGCGCTGGAGAGGAAGGCTTCGGAATGGGGGCTTGCAACGGAGTGGGAAGGCATGAGGCGCAGGAGCGAGGCCGAGCGCCATTGTGGGCTCGCCCCCCAAGTGATACCTGGCCTGGGGCATCCTGCTAGTCGAGCCTGCGAGGCGACCTGGGCCTTGAGAAGCTGTTGTGGGAAACGCGGTTACTTTTTCTCGGCTGAAGGGGGTGACAGTAGCACCCGGCAGAAGCAGGATTTTGGGATGTGTCAGCGCCTTCCCACGCACAAAGCTTCCTGGTTAAATCAAGGGACAAGACACCTGGATTATTATTATTATTATTATTATTATTATTATTATTTTGGAAAGAAGCAGATCACAGTGGCTTAGGCCAAGGCTGTGTTTGTTTCAAAGCCTGAAGCAGATCATCCAGATCTCATGGCAAGGGCAATAAAGGTAAAGGTAAATTGCAGGAAGACTTCGTGGGTCCTGATTTGTTAACTCCGTGGATGTGGCTTCCGACTGAGCTGTCTAGCAATGATGAATGCTGCCATATGTGGCTCAGTTTATGTGACGGGCAGTGAATGCTGCCATATGTGGCTCAGTTTATGTGACGGGCAGTGCCTGGCACGTGTGCTCTCTTTCACCCCTCCCTCTGTTTTGCCTTTCATTATTGTGACGCAGGAGAAAGGATCCCTTATAGGTCTCTGCTGACACTGGGATGCTGATCCCACCCTGCCCCCAGCGCTAGCTCTCAATCAGGATACTGTTCCCCATCTCACATGAGGCCTGCTTGGGATCCTTCACTCACCAAATGTAGCTTTCCATATAGGGACACTGGAATTTAGGTGATTTCTGGGCAGCGACAGCAGCGATAACCCATTTACCCAGGTTAGAAGGCATTGCACTCTTCCCCAAACATAGCCACATCATCTGATGTTGAAGCACTTCCCATCTTGCTGAACTGCATACCTCCACCTACTAAGGCATGCTGGGAGTTGTAGTCCCTAGTCTTAAACTAGTAGCATTCCAGCATAGCTATGCTTGCTTTTACTGTTGCTTTTTACGCTTGCTTGTTACATGATAGCAACTTAACCTCATGTACATGGTGAAGAAAAGAGGTGTGAGTGCCTTGATCCCATCCCATGTGACTCAACTTCAGAAATTTTGGGGACAGTTGATAATTTTTATCCCCCTCCTCAACCTTTGCCTGATGATACAGAGCGGATATAGAGCCTGCCTTACTTCCACACTTTGTCCTCTTCCACAACTTGTAAGAATCATGGTAGGGCTTGGGAAACAAATTTTGTACTCAAATGCTTTGTCTCAAACAGCCTGCATTCCTTAAAGGTTCATAAAACAAAAGCCTTTTCATACAGAGTCATAAAGCGTTTTTTATCTTGTTACCTATGGCCACAGTTGTCTTTAGTTTCTAGTTTGGCAACTGGGGGCTGGGGCTGGGCCAGTTGCATTGAGTTGCCTTGCTCAAGCCGTCTCCTTTCTAAACTGTAGGGGCCTGATCTTCTTCATTGAAAGGAAAGAAATTTCTGGAGGAAAGTAACACAACTGTGGGGGCATTAGATATGATCAGGAATACTCTGATCATAATCTGGGGGTGCTCATGCTTATCTGAATTTTCTAGAAGTTCAGGTGGTGGTCGGGTAATGTGATTCTTCTGCATGGAGGAAATAATGGTTCATAACATGCTTGTTCAACATTGTTGTGAATGTTTGACTATAAAGTAGCCTTTTTCAATATAGGGGGTTGAGGGTGTGCAGCATTTCTGTTTTCTTGATGTTTTTCAACTGGAAAACTTTACGAGGCTCAAAATTAATTGGGTTTGAATTTAGTATGGCCTTGTGTTTAAACTTCTGGTTTTAAACACCACCCCCTGTTTAGAAATAAAATGGAGCCCTTGGTTGGTTGGGGTTGCTTACGGATAGATGGCAATTGCAACTTCGAAACTGTCCAGTTTGCCTGTTATAGTATCCATTTATTGTGTGACAAATTTTGTGAAATGGTACTTTTCTTTTAAGACATGGGAGAACCCCATCATACCTTGCTGTTTGTATGTTTGTGGCATTCGTCAAGTTGGTTATAAGTTGTGAGCTTCTTCAGGGGTAGAAATAGATGGTGCTCATTGAAAAGGGTGCTCATTGAAAAGGTAAGAGAAGATTATGGTCACATCCGCACTATACATTTAAAGCACACTCAATGCGCATTTAAAGCACATGACTCCCCCCCCCCCCCGCAGAAAATAATCCTGGGAACTATTGTTTGTTAAGGGTGCTGGGAATTGTAGCTTTGTGAGGGGTTTGGTAAACTTTGGTACCCAGGATTCTTTTTGGGAAGCTGTGCTTTGAATGTATGGTCTGGTTGTGACTAGAGTGGGTCTTTATTTAGCCTGCATGAAAGATCTTCAGGTGGGAATAATTTTGCATTACCATCAAAGGGAGGGCTTTTGAAGAGCCATTTGCCTCCTGGTAAGCAAGCATTGCCTCCAGAAGACAGGCCGGGTCTTGATGAAGAGAGAAAGAATTGGCATAATATCCTTTCAGGCAGTTGTAGTGTCACAAATGAAAAACAAAATTGTGTGGGTGGGCTGTGTGAAAATGTTGTAGTCAGTTATTAACTTTTGTGATATTCATTTGTAGGGCTGGCTTAAGTTGCAGAAGGTGTGGCTTTCAGTTCAGCAAAGCCTTCCTCCTGCTTGAAAGAAGATTCCATTCGAAAGAGGTTTCCAATGGAGTCTTAGATCCATGCATCAAATTACCCTGTGTGTGTGAATAGCCGCCAGGCAGATTCAATACCACAGGAAGCACTTCACTATCTCCTTGACACTTCCTGTGGAGTCTGTGTTTCTTGCAGGGGTTAAGGAAATTGTAGCCCTCCAAATCAGTAATAATAATAATAATAATAATAATTTATTATTTATACCCCGCCCATCTGGCCGGGCCTCCCCAGCCACTCTGGGCGGCTTCCAACAGAAAAATAAAACACAATAATCTATTAAACATTAAAAGCCTCCCTGAATGTCTTAAGGGTATCCAGCGCCATGGTGCAAGAATCCTCTGAGGGGTGGAGATGGAGGATGGCGGAGCCTGGACAGCGCACACCACCTTGCCTGGGCGCAGAGCCCACTCCCGCAGAGGGGGCTGCTCGGCCTCCTGCCCTGGACTGGCCCCTCCTTGGCGCCTCCCTCCAGCGGCCGCTCCGGGACGCGGCAGTGGCACGCGGCCATTGAACTTCCTCCATGAAGCAGAATGAGCGAGACTCCTGCCTAGAGTGGCAGCAGGCGCATGGTGCCACTCTAGGCAGGAGTCTCGCTGATTCTGCTTCATGGAGGAAGCTCAATGGCCGCACGCGCCAGCAGCAGCTGCTCCCAGGCACCAGCCGTTCGGCGCCCCTTCCGCGCCCCTGGTGGCCAGGCGCCCTGGCGCCTTGCGCCACCCAGCCCGGGCCTAGAGACAGCCCTGCTCCAAATGTTGCTGGACTACAACTCCCGTAATCCCTGGCTATTGGCCATGTCTGCTGGGGCTGATGGGAGTTGGAATCCAACAGCATCTGGAGAGCCACAAGTTAGCCACCCCTGGTTTACTGTACAGTATACTCAACAATTGGCTGCTGAATCTGGCCAGGTGTCCTGTGCTTGCGTGTGTGAGCCCAGCCTTAAAGGAAGGTGCAAAACTCATCATATTGCTTCAGGCTCCAGTCTTCTCCAGCTTGGTGCCCTCCAGCTCCCATCAACCCTGACCATTGGCCATGCTGGCTAGCGATGATGGTAGGAGTTGGGAGTCTAACAACATCTGACAGGCTCCAGTTTGGGAGAGACTGGAAATCCACGATGGGCAAGTCTCAAGAGCATTGTTCTTACTGTGAGCTGCCATTCCTCCAACTAATAGCCCTTCTCCATTGTCACAGGACTTGTCCTTTGACACCGACTGGACAGAAGAAGCCAAGTCCTGCACTGTTGAACCTGCCACCATGGGGAACATATTTGGAAACCTGCTCAAGAGCCTGATTGGCAAGAAGGAAATGCGCATCCTCATGGTGGGTCTGGACGCTGCTGGGAAGACCACCATCCTCTACAAGCTCAAGCTGGGAGAGATCGTCACCACCATCCCTACTATCGGTACAGTCTCTTGCTTCCCTCCTGCTTCCCTTTCCAAGGGTTGAATTGCAGCCAGGCTATAGGCTGTCCCTTCAGGGCAGCAGTGTTAGCAAGCACCTTGCTCCCCCATGGTACACCCATTGCACCCCGTCTTCCTTACTGCCCCTGGGATTGAGTCCCAGTTCTAAGAAAGCGGTGTGCTGAGGGGTGTCTGCTAAGTTAAAGCAATTTATCTGTCATTTGTACTAGTCCGTTCCGTCCCTGACGGAACACACAGCAGGCTTAATTAGCGTGACTCACAGAACTAGGAGCCGCTAGATCCAGAGGAGAACTCGTAAACATGCCTGCCATGCCAGCGGTTTGCCCAAATTTGATTATTGCCATTCCAAGCTTCCATCTCCAGCTTTGGAAAGGCACCTTACTGGGGCAGGGTCTCCCTAGCAGTTGAGATTCTTGTTCCTGGTCAGGTACAAGAATCCTGCCAGCGCACTCAATTCCTGGCTGGCAGGCTTTAAGCAGAGATGGCTGTTGCTTCTGCGCTTCTCATAAGCACATTTACCTTGAAGCCCATTGGAGCCGCGGGAACTTAAGAAAAGCCCAGGTAGATCAAAGGTTTCTCTGGTCCACCAGCGGCTGGCCAGGGCAGGAGGGGGAGAACAACCTTCCCTCAGCAGCTGGTTTCCAAAGGTACCTTCCTCCTCAAATGTAGAAATTCCATTTCGGCTATGAATTATGCCTCTGATATGTTGCTGTAATCTTGGGATCACAACAGGACTGGCTGGTTTGGTCTTTCCTCAACCTTTAACAAAAAAACAAAACAAAAAACCATGGCTGGTTTTATGGATTTGAAAGGGAAGCTTGGAAACATTTATAGCATTGTTGTTAATGGCTCAGAAACGAGGAAAATTGGGGTGGGGCCCCCTCTGTGAGGTTATTACGAGTGCAATTGGTTATGCGCTGTTGCTGTGCCACCTCCATTCACCAGCGGTGCCTCTGCTGTGGAAGGAAACAGATTGCGGAGCACTAGTGCTCCCTGGATTGCACCATCTGATTTTTATCCAGCTATGTTGGAAGGGGTGACTCATTATTCAGAATATTTTAAAGAGTTAGTCACATTGGAGCCCATGGGTTAAATTCAACAAGGTAATTACATGAGCAGAATGGCTCTTGTTCGCACTAAATAACTTTCTCTTCCTCTTGTCCCCTGTGTGCCCCCCCCCAAGATACCTGCCCCCACTTTGCTTCAGAGGAGCTTTTTGAAGGGACAAACAGACCCCAGGGCAGATTTTGGGGTGATGTGGGGGGCACACAGAGAGAGGAGTGGTAGGATATGTTCCGTTGCACAAGCAGAAGTTCTGTTTGTGCAGTGTCTTCACTGGATACAACCCTGTGGTTTCTTCAACCCCCTGTTGGACTGTAGCTGAGGTTCTACATGGAAACAAGTGATTTGGTCAACAAGTGCTTAATCTTCTTCATGGTAACATGCTCACTGGTGAATGCATCATACTGGTGAAGCCTGAAGAACAAACTAAGATCCCGTTTGGATTTAATTTTGCCAAATTATTTGTTGAGAACAAATCTTGCCTCATAAAGTGGTGGGTTTTTTTAATCACTAAATTCGTATACCGCCCTCCATCCGTAGATCTTGAGGCAGTTCCCAAAGTACAATTCAAAACATTTAGAATATCCCTCTCTGGCATTACCAATGCATAAAATGAGCACCAAAAAATGGTTGAACCATGCAGCAGCATAGAGTCTCTAATGGCCACACTTGTTGCCTTCCTGTTGTCAACTGAAGCCAGAACTAGAACTGGAAGCAAGACAGGCTTGCCTGCTAATTCTGGGGCTTATGCAAAATCATGCTAATACTTGGTGTGTTGTCTTTAAATGTGGAATGCTTGGTTTTCTCTAGCTCAGAGGGAGGGCTGAGTCCCCTGTCATGCTAAACTCGGTTCTGAACCTGCTGCTCTTCTTCAGGGTTCAACGTGGAGACGGTGGAGTACAAGAATATCAGCTTCACCGTGTGGGATGTTGGCGGCCAGGACAAGATACGGCCCTTGTGGCGGCACTACTTCCAAAACACCCAAGGTATGGGATTTACCAAGCTTCTCTCTGCCCATCACCTTCCAGGTTGGCATGGCTCTGGGCTTGTTTTCACCCTTGGGATGTCTTTGGCACAGCAACCCCCGGACTCAGTTGAACCCCCTGATTTGTTGTCTTGAGATAACTTGGCCAGAGTGCTTTGTTGCTCTCATCCCAGGGTGTTTAAATAGGAGCAGGTGTCTCTCTCACTGAGGTGTGAATCTCACGATTCCAAAGAGGAACAAAGTGACTTGCAAGCAAAGCGTCAGCAGGACTGTGTGGCTGAGAACTTCCCTTGGGAGGGGGTGGTATGTCCTTCCTTAAAGGTTTTTCAGCAGAGGTCGGATGGCCATCTGTCTTGCATTCTTTAGCTGAGATTGGGGTCCCTTGCCACTCTACAATTATATGATTCATTTGCAGTGGCTTATTTTGAGCTGTTGAGGATTATCATAGAATCATAGAGTTGGAAAAGACCACAAGGGCCATCCAGTCCAACCCCCTGCCAAGCAGGAAACACCATCAAAGCATTCCTGACGGATGGCTGTCAAGCCTCTGCTTAAAGACCTCCAAAGAAGAAGATTCTACCACACTCCTTGGCAGCAAATTCCACTGTCAAACAGCTCTTACTGTCAGGAAGTTCTTCCTAAGGATGCTTCCCCCAAGAATTTGGGGAGCTGTAGTTTGTTGAGGGTGCTTGAGAGTTGTTAGGAGAGCCCTATTCCCGTCCTAAAGCTACAGTTTCCAGAGATCATAGAATTGTAGAGTTGGAAGCGACCCTAGTCCTGCCCCAAAGCCGTCTCTGAGTGGACTCCAACCACCAACCTTCTGGTTAACAGCTAGACACAATTCACAGGGGACTCTAGGAATTGTACTTCTTAGGGTTTCCTAAGAACTCTCAGAAAGGCTTTTCAAAGTGCTAACATAGTGCTTTGAATGTACAGTGAGAATGTGGCCTGGGGTAGGATGCAAGTGGAGCTGGACAGCATGAGACTTTGGATGAACTTCAGCCCTGTGCTGCTGGCATTGTATGATAACTCTGGGACCATACAGTCAAGACTCTGAAGCTATCAGGCAGCCTCTGTTTTCCTGAGCTTCAGCATCTTGCATGGGGGGGCCTTGCTGAAGGGGGGGGTAATTGGCACTGGTTTAATGTGTGCTGCTTGCTTTTAGTCAGACAATGCCCCTGGACAATTGAGAGATCTGTTTAAAACCTGGAGTGCTCATTTGGGACATGAATTCTACCTTTCAAGTTTGAAAACAAGCCCATCCCTCCATTTCTTTGTGTGTATGTGTTGGTAGGGCAAGGCAGGGCAGGGAGTTAAAAAAATTCTCTGCATAGAGAAAAGGCCTCTCAGAGTTGCTGATAAGGCTGTGTGGTTGCAAAGGCCACTCGAAGCCTGAGATTTTTCTAAGAGACTTCACTTCTCCTTGAGAGGAAGGGCTGTGAGTTTCCATTGGGTAACATTTTTCTCCCATCTTCTCTTGAAAAAAATGGGGTTGGACTGGCTTGCATCCTTACTTCTGCCTTTCCAGGTAGTTAGATCTTTTGAGCAGCTGGCCTGCCCTTTGCAGTCTCCAGAGTTCCTCACATGTTAATTCTTTATTATTATTATTATTATTATTATTATTATTATTATCATCATCATCATCATCATCATTATTTATTAAATTTGTATACCTCCCTATACACACAGGTCTCACATTCTTTAATCCCATTTCCACTCCACATCCTCATACTTTGCTTGCAAGATGTCTGTCTGTCTGTCTGTCTCCCTCATATACCTTGTGTCCATTCATCCTCAGCCTTTCTTGCTTTCAGGTCTGATCTTTGTGGTGGACAGCAATGATCGGGAGCGGGTGAACGAGGCACGTGAGGAGCTGATGCGGATGCTGGCAGAGGATGAACTGCGAGATGCTGTTCTCCTTGTCTTTGCTAACAAACAGGTTGGTCCAGAGTGGGAGGTGGGGTGCTCCAGAACATCGGAGATTGGTGGGGAGTCAGTTGAGCCACTTTGATGGGCTGATCTGATCTAGGTCTCTATGCCTGCCTGCCTGCCTGCCTGCCTGCCTCTGGTAAGCAGACATGCCTCTGGCACTGCGATTTGACGAGGAACGCACGGTAACATATTGGCCTGCTGGCAGACTGCATTTGACTGTCTTGGGAGTGCAGTAACAAGGTGCTACTGACCCATGCTCTAGGGCAGAGGCAGGCAGAAGCAGGATTTACTGGTAATAGCTGTTCAGAAGGAAAGGTACTTGTTGGGTGCAAGACTGAGCAAAACGAATCAAGTGCTTTTGTGGCTGCAAAAATAAGTGCATGGATAATTCAAAGCTGCGTGTGCACTGTGATTCTGTGGGAGTGCATGTAAGATAGTGGTATGAGCTTTGAATTCTGTTTCCTAAGAACCCCAGCTCCTGGATTTCTAGCCCTTTGGATTGCAATAATGGACTAGGAAGTGTGGGGGTTACATCAAAGGGGTCCAAAGGAGTTGTTCAGTAAGAGTTCTTTTCACTGATGCATCAGTTCTTCTGTGAAGCAACTCCATTTGTTCCTCCCTGTGAATAGCAGAAGCAGAATGAACTGTGCAAAATAGTATTTAAAAACAATTATATACCACCCTTCAATCTTAGTTTTCAGGTGGGTTTTCCAAGTAAACAAGAGAATAATATTGATACAATTTAAAGCAACATTAAAAAACAAAAAAACCTGCTTGTAAATGTCCTTATAACGCCTTTCAAAAGTCTGGGAGAGTAAAATGGGATGTGAAAGATAACTAGGCAAGCCTCTGTTGGGTGAGAGTTCCAGAGGTGGGGAACCACAACTCATAAGATGATCCCTCAACCGGCCTCATGTGGAAGAAGCCATTGGCAGGTGGCAGCAGAAGTTTTTTACAGGAGCAGCCACGGGTGGCATCGGTTTCAATTTTGACTACCTTGGTAGCCATTTTACTAACTTACATACTTTTTAGTTCAGAGCAGGCAGAACCTGTGGGCAACGCTTGATGAAATCTGAAAAGTTGGTGGGTGCGGAGGGCTTCATCGCCAGGCAGGCATTTCAAGCTCTTCCCGTATGGAGTCTGGCTACTGTAGGAAGAACTAGCAGAGTATCTTAGGAGGCTTAAAGAAGGAAGGAAGGGGCAGCTAGATGGTGCCTCTAGCAAAAATGGACACTTCTTACCAGGTCTGTAATATCTGGAAATGCTCCCGCCACATGAACGCCATTGGGTCAGTTGCCACTGGCTCAAACCCACATTGGGTCCTAAATTGATTTTTGAGGACGCCTCTTTGAGGCTGGCTTCCTCTTTCTCCTCTCCCCGCATTTCTTCTTGGGTAGTTGAACTCTCTGGTCTTTTTCTGCCTCCTCTTCTCCACCCAGGACCTCCCCAATGCCATGAACGCAGCAGAAATCACGGACAAGCTGGGCCTGCATTCGCTGCGCCATCGCAACTGGTACATCCAGGCCACTTGTGCCACCAGCGGAGATGGCCTCTACGAGGGCTTGGATTGGCTGGCCAACCAGCTGAAGAACAAGAAATGAGTGGAGGGGTGGCGGTGGGGCGAAGCCCCCTCACTTGTTGGTTCCATTATGGGTTGATTCCGCCCTTCTCCCCTACCCAACGTCCTTTCCCCTATTGGGTTTGCTTTTCCTTGCCGGCACCGGTTGCTGTGGGGTTTGGGGTGGGTAGGGGTTAACTTTTGGTTTCTCTCTCTCTCTCTCTCTCTCTCTCTCATATTCTGGCTCTGCCAGGATTTTTTGCACGGTCTCTGTGTGTGTGTGCGTGTGCGTGTGTGATAAATATATATATATAGAGAGATAATAAAATATATGGGTGTGGTGGGAGGGTTGGGGCAAGTGGGGGGGTTGGGTGCCGATTCTGTGGCCTTTCTTTTTCTCTCTCTTTTGTTTCCCTTTCTATTTTGTTGGTCAGTTTTGTATTTTCTTGGTGGTCTGTGAAGCTTTCTCTCTCTCTCTCTCTCTCTCTCTCTCTCTCTCTCTCTCTCTCTCTCTTGTTTTTCTGACTGGAGGTGACCAATACTCAGTGGCAGCTGCTGCTTTCTTGCTTTCTCTGTGTGCTGCGCTTTGGGTTGCAGCAGAGGGACCTAGGTGGTGAAGCCGGGGACTAAAAGGGTGTGTGTGTGTGTGTGTGTGTGTGTGTGTGTGTGTGTGTGTGTGTGTGTGTCTGCATCTGCAATATGTGCGGGGGGTGGGGGTGGAGGGAACAGAGACCGATTAGCGCAAGGAGGGGGCATTCTAGGAAATGGGTCTGCAGGTGATCAAATGCCCTTTTCTCCTTTTTCCTTCTCTTCCCAGATTGGGGCAATGTTCTGGAGGCAGAGCAGTGCTACTACTTCATTCTCTCTTCCCCCCCCCCCCCCAATCATTTGTATTCTTTCTGTCCCTGTATATTTTTTGTTGGACAGTGACCCCTGCTGGCAACAATTGAGATTGCAGCAATACTGAACGCCCTCCTTGCTCTTCCCTCCCCAAATCAGTCGCCATGTTAACAGCATCCTCATGAGTGGCCCAGAACGGTTAGATTTTTTAATGCTGCTGATGGACTCGAATCATTTGCACTCCAACTTCTTTGACCAAATGGCACTGGAGCCCTTGATAATGCCCCTCTCCTGAGCCCCACCAATTCCTTACTGTTTTTCTCCCTTCCTGGAAAACGGACTAGGGCTTGATGGTCGTTGGTGCAGGCTGCTGCCGCAGTAAATTTGGGACCACTGCTATCGTAAAGCTGCCCGTGCACCTTTACTGCACCTTTTCCCCTGGTTTGGCCTGCTCTTTCCAGCCAAGGGGAGCATGTGCATGTGTGCCCCCTGCCCCGGCCCTTGGCAGCTTCAAAAGGGTGGCTTTTTAGTAATGTTGCTGCTTATTCCATGGATGTCTCCCAGTCGGACAGAACATTCCATCCTTCCTCTGAAACACCCCTTCTGTTGCAAGGTTCCTTTTCCATGCGGGGGAAGTTGGAAGAGTTGTATTCCCCCCCCCCTTTTTAATTTTAGGGGATAATGATTGTATTCGGGTTAAACCCAGGTCACTGCATGCAACTTTCTGGTCCCTCCCTGCCTCTGGACAGTGTTGGTACTGTGTGTTCCCTTCCCCCATCCTGGCAAATATGTATTTATTCCTCTTTTTCTCTTCTCCCTACCCAGCTTCAGCTCCCTTTGCGTGGTGTAAAGTGGTTTCCTCCTCTCCCTGCCTCCTTCTGATTTGTTCATTCTCTGGGCCATGGCTCCCTAGATGTGATTTTCTCGCGCCCCCCCCCCCTGAACAGTTGGATGCACCACGACCTCTGTGCACTCCCATTGGATATTAAACTTGTTTTATGTAGCTGCTGGCTCTAGTCTGGTGTTTGTGGGTTTGGGCAGGTGATTTCTATGTTCTGCAGCTTTCTCAATAGGAGCTTGCCTCTCTTGATGACTGTTTTCACACGCACAAAGTGCAGAGGATTAGGTCCATTTAGAAGCTTTTGGCGTGCGACAGTCGCCTAACCCTGGGAATGGCTTTGACTGTCCAGCTAAACCAGGTGAGGGGGAGCTGATGGGCCTCAAACCCTCTGTGAGTTAGGAACTCCCTGCATGTGAAGACAGGCTGCAGTGGATGGAGTGGATGAGACCAAAAGTGGGTCCAATGGTCAAGAAGGGAAACTAGGGGTAGAGGGGGCTCATCAGCATGGAAAGATAACGCATCTAGGAGAAGGAAAACTCCTATCCCAAACCTCCTCTGCCTTGCATGGTATTTTCAGGTGAAGAAAAGACCGAAGAGTAAACCCTGCACAAATCCAGAGTGGAGTCCCTAAGACGGTTGGGGAGCGCTTTGTATGCCTCCTTCCAGCAGCTCCTGCAGCCAAGCTGTTGCCAAACATGTTGCTCTGCTTTCTTTTGGACCACATCAGTGAGTCCGAGAGAGGGGTCTTGTCATCTGGGCAGCCCAAGACCTCCATACACAGAGAGGAGGTCACTATGGTGCTGCTATTGCAGCAGTTTGGCTTCACTCCTGGAGACACAGTCAATACAAGGACAGTTTATTGTGGATGTCATAACCTCTGCTGCTCATCTATTCATCTCCCCACCCCCAGATATTCTAAGGAAGAGGAAGCTGCCTCTTCCATTGCTGCGCCTACTTTGCAATGGGTTTCAGGCAAGGAGGGGTCTTTCCCATCCCTACCCAGAGATGCTAGGTGGGATTGAACCAGAAATACCTCCTCTGCCACTGAGCTATAGCTCCTCTCAGTGATTCATGTCCTGCTGTATTTTGCCTTGGTCAGATTCTGCACTGTTGATTCCACCACAATTTAAGAAGGCTATTGACAAGCTGGAAGGTGTGCAAATGAGAGTGACCAAGATGATCAAGGGTCTGGAAACCAAGCCTTATGAGGAACGGTGGAGAGAGCCGGGTATGTTTAGCCTGGTAAAGGGGACTGAGAGGAGATATGATAGCCATCTTCAACTACCTTAAGGGCTGTTAAGTGGTGGGTGGAGCAAGCTTGTTTTCTCCTGCTCTGGAGGGTAGGAAACAAACCGAAGGCTTCAAGTTACAAGAAAGGAGAACCTGACTAAACATCAGGAAGAACTTTCTGTTAGAAAGATCTCTCCTCTTCAGGGAGGGGAGACTTTGCAGGCGGGACCCCCTCTACGAGCCAAGCAGGGGGGCGTGTTCGGCCCCCTGCTTCACCTATACCTGCTGCCACGCTCAGACCCCTGGCTGGCCAATAGGGCCAGCTCGTGGGCGGGGTTTACCAGCTTTAAAATAGCGCGGCAGCCTCCATATCTCCCCTTCTGCTGCTGCTCCGAAACGGATCTCCCGCCCTCCCTCCCTTTAGGTCTTCCCTTAGTGTGTTTGCTTTGACCTTGCTATGGACTTTGGTTGGTCGCCTTTGGTTGCCCAAGGGGCCTGGTAGGAGTTTTTTATGCAATTGGCTAATTGGCACTGGCCTCGTAGCAATTCGTCACAACTTCTTTCGGTATTTGGCGGTAGGCATTGGAATATGGAGTTGTCTGGTGTGTTCGAGGTCTGGTTGTAGCCATCATCCAACCCTCCTCTTATAGGGGTGTCCCCTTAAGGGATCCAGCGGTCGTGGATCCTGTCCGACGCCCTGCTGGGGGCTAGGGCCATGGCACAACCCCCGGTGACACCGGGGGGAGCTTTCAGTTGTATTTGCATCAACAGGCTCCTTCCTCGGGGTGTTAACCTGATATGACCCCCTGCTGAGTGGGGTGGAGTCATGCTTGCTAGGGAGTCCAATGCCTAAGCCAATACCTCTCACTTGCTCTAACCAAAAAAGTTGTGGCCTTATTCTACCCATTAACTCAAATACCATGTGTCACTGTGTCTTTATTTCTCGCGGGGGGCGGGTCTACAAACCGCAAGAGCTGTTTTACAGTGGAGCAGACTCCCCCCAGAGGTGACAAACTCCTTCATCAGAGGTTGGATGGCCACCTGCCCTGTATGATCTAGTTGCAGGGGGATGGATGACTCTCAGAGTCTTCATGATTCTGTCGTGTAGGAGTTACTGTGGACATTTTTTCTGTGAGCGGAGAATGCAAAAATAAAAATAAAAATTAAGGAGAAGCGAAAAGCGCATAAGTAAAAGGTGTTCGCCCTTTGAAATGGCGTCTATACACCTGCTCCCTCTTCTCAGGACAGATGAGGGGTTTGACGGTGTGAGGAACAGCCTTGGCTCAATGATTTGAGCATCTGCTTTGCATGCAAAGTCCCGGATTCCATCGCCCTTGTCTCCACTTGGGTTGGGAGACATCTCTGAAATCCTGCCAATCATTGTAGACAAAAATTGGCTTCTTTGTTTTGCAAATGGTCGTCAGTTCATTTTTAACTGCCTGTGAGCATAGAACAGGAGGGGGGGTGTTTCTGTGTTTCTACCTGTTGCCTGAAAAAGAAGTGTGTCTTCCATCTCTGACCCCCTGAGCAGTCTCTCCATGCTGGCGGATGAAAGGTATGACATTTACAAGCTCCCCCTTTTTGGCTGGGGTCGCCATGGCTTGCTCAGGGAGGGGTGATGGACACGTAGGGGGGGGGCTGGCTTTAATTAGAAACAGCTTAACTGAGCTGCACTTTTCTATGGAGGAAGGGGTGTATTTTTTAATCCGGAGTGGCATTTAGCCCCCTCCACTCCTGTATTGAAGGGGGATATTGGATGAGCAACTAAATCCCATTAGTTGCTAATCCAAGAAAAGGCGGGGGAAGATTGCCCACCCTGACAACATCAGATTGGGCTCCGTTCCGCTTCCTCCTCTGAAAGGAATACAGCGCATAGCAGGGTCTAAAAATCCTACCCAGACCCCCCTGTTCTACATAAGTGCCTTACCTCAAATCTTTAATAGATGTGATGAGAATAATAGAGAGTGGCTGTAAAGAGAGATGGCCCTGACGTGTTAAAAAAACCCTCAGTAGTCTGTAGACCCCTGAATCTCTAGGCTTTCCAACAGAAATTGCACTGAAAGCAAAGGAAACAATGCAAAATCTCTTGAGTTCCATAAGAAGGCAAGAAGACCCTGGTGGATCAGGCCAGTGGCCCATCTAGTCCAACAGATGCCTGTGTGAAACCTGCACACAGGATCCGATCTCAAGAGCTCTCCCCTCCTGTGGTTTCTGGCAGCTGACGTTCAGAAACATCTGCCTCTAACTGTAGACTCCGAGCCCAGCTGTCGTGACTATAGCTCTCTCCTCCCCCATGAATTTGTCTTGCCCTCTTAAAGCCATCACTGCCTCCTGGGGGAGCAAGTGCCATAGCTGAACTGTACTGCATGAAGAAGTGCCTTCCTTCTTTTTATCTGCCCTGAACCTTCAATGTTCAGGTGCATTAGATGTCCACGAGTTATTACCAGCTTTTTATCTTGAGCCCTTTTGCAGAAAGCCTGGTCTGGTATATGGCAGCTCTCTTGCCATCTTGTCCATTCCAAGGGTGCCTAACCTGAAGCCCTCCAGAATATGTTGGCTTCAAACCCCAGTCAGTCCCACCCTGCTAACTCTGCCGGGATGAGGAGAGTTGGGGTTCAGCAAATTCTGGAGGGTCACAGGTTCCTCATCCCTGGTTTATTCCGAGTGGCAGTGGCTTTTCAGGGTCTGGGCCTAGAGAGGTCTTCTCACATTGCCTGCTTCCCCCAGGGACCTGTGATCTTCTGAATTTTGCAAACGTGCTTTCCCACTGTGGGTGAGACTGGGTGCTCTCTGGTCATGTGTCACCCCAGCCAAGTGTGATGGAGACCAGAAGTGACATATATCTCTGTGCCTTTCCTTTATAGGGGAAGCTCTGTAGTGAGGCAAACTGACTTCAGGGGAAATGGTTTGCTGTTACAGTGGTACCTCTGGTTACGATCTTAATTCGTCCCGGAGATCCGTTCTTAACCTGAAGCACCACTTTAGCTACTGCGGCCTGCCGCTGCACAATTTCTGTTCTCATCCTGAGGTTCTTAACCCGAGGTATTACTTCCGGGTTAGCGGAGTCTGTAACCTGAAGTATTTTTAACCCGAAGTGTTTGTAACCCAAGGTACCACTGTACTTCCATCTTCTCCCTGAGGGAGAACAGGCAGGGAACTTTGGCTGCAAGACAGCCTGGCTTGTGAGCAGTATATATGGAATGAAGCCCACAGAGGAGGGAGCAGGGGGAATGCTGAGGAACCAAGAAGTATCTCACACTGGCCAGTCAACTCCTCCCAAACCTTTGTCTCTTGTCCTTTAGCTGCAGCACACAGTACAGTCATCATATTAAGTTTCAGTAACCCTCAGGGCCTTGAACTTTTGCCCTTGTGCACAAAGGCTGGGTTTCTGAGGACTACGTTGGGAAGCAATTGCATGGCATTTAGCAGTGTGATCTGAAGTCTTTCCCTAATGCCTGTCACTTGTGCAGTGAAGAGGCCTTTGCAAAACACAAGTGCGTATGTTGGCAATATATTGTGTGACTGAAGAATCTTTAAGTTAAAACGTGTGAAAATGCATACAAAGTAGGATGGTTATATATGTCACACGGGTGTTTTTCAGTCAACGGGGCATAGGCTGAAGGCATATGGTGCACGCAGCAAACCACTGAGGTTAAGTTGTTCTGAGTCTGGTCAGGCCTGGATGGCAGACTTAACTGGGAATCTTGTGTGAATGTCACCTTGCGTTCCACAGAAGGATATACTGTAGTAACTGGGACCTGGAGGAAAGTTGCAGTGTGGCATATATAACCAGCTTGCCTGCCAGCTAGTCCCACTCTTTCCCTTGATACTCCACTTGAAGAATTCACCCCAAATTATATTAGTTTATTTTTGGATTTTCAGGTTTACCAACAACAACAACAAAGAGAACAATTCAGATATAACCAATGAATCCCCTTTGACTTCCCTCCTCCCCTTTTGTGGATCCTTATGCCAACATTTTCTCCTGCTTCTCACCTGTTACTCGGGGGGGGGGGTGTTCCAGTTTGCCCAGGGGAGAGTAGGTAAGAAGCAACTTGGATGAAGAGAAAGCCATGAAGGAAGGGGGATGGTCACAACCCAGAGCCAGGTGTAAACTTTTCTGTCATGGAGAATCAAGCCTACAGTTGCACCAGCACATATGTGCGTTGTGGGGTGTAGGGAGAGTAAACACAGCCAACACGTTTGTTACAAAGAGAAGCAGGAAAAGAGTCACACTTGCTTGGCATCTAAATGGAATCCTGCTATTTAGATTGTGTGTCCCCGGCCAATGATAAAATATTTCTGTGTGTTCTGTCTCCTGCTGGGAAAGTTTAGGGATCAGCCCTGGGTGGTTTTGAAAGTCTAAGCAAATGGAGTAAGAACGTGCATCCCCCCCACCCCCGATAAGAGTACAAAGTTGGGCAGAACACCTATTTTTCATGCAGAAAACCTCAGTCCCTGGCATCTCTAGGTGGGGCTGAAACCTTAGAGAGCCTCTGATAGCCATTATGTAGGATCTGCAGTCCTTGGGGGGCCACTGAGCACATCAGGAATCTTGAGTACGCTGGGCGCCAGTCACAAAATGGCTGCCATCAGGGTGGCTGGCCGGGCATAACACAAAATGGCTGCCACACCTGAAAGAGCAGAAAAAGAGATGGGCCCACAGCATTGTGCTGGCATGCCCCGCATCAGCGACTGCCCCATCAATGGAGAAAAAGCACATGCCTCAGTCACTGCCATGCCCCCCTCACAGAGAAGCCCTTTGCTCTTCTCTGTTCAGAGGGTGGGTGTCCAGTTCTGGCCTCCAGTGTAATGGGAGCATGCTGAAGGGTCTGTAGTTGGATAGAGGAGAGGCCGAGCCAGCCAAAGAGGTACTCCTGAGCAGGAAGAACAAGTAGCCTCTTGCGTGTGGTGGATTGTTGAGGGGCTACTGTGTAGGTACTGGCAAGCACACTGGCACCTCCAGGCTCCACGCTGGCATGTTGGCATGAAGCAGCTTCGTGTAATTAGGGTTTTTGGTCCTCCACCCTTGAAGTCACCCTGCTGCCCTGCCCTGCCTCCCCCTGCATGGAGCATGGAGCATGGGCGTCCAGAGCCAGAGAATCTAGACATTCCACTGGCTGCCTGTGCCTTCAGAGCACCAGCCTCATGCATAGGCCTCCCTCCAGCTGTGAATGTCAGAGGGCAGAACCAGGAGACATGGTGGGGTGTAGTGTAGCCTCATTGCCCATTTCAGCACATCTGAAAGGAGGCTTCTCTCTCTCTCTGGTGTATCATGTGGAGTGTGAATCCTGGGAAAGCCGTGTTCTTTCTTTATGTTCCACAGTTCGCTATCTGACAGGACGTGAGCCAGATTTGTTAAGGAAACAATTTTACCTGATCTGTTGTAACTCTACTACCCAGTTTTAATCCAGTCACGAAAAGGTAATTGCTTCCATTTTTCATGTGAAAGAAAACTGCCCCCAAAAGCTGACATTTTAATCATGCTTCTCTTTTCGGGTTCTCTTACGTCATGCTCCCTGCTGGTTGCTGCTCAGTATTTTATTATAGACTAACTGCTGCAGAAGAAGAAAACAATCCAGGGTTGGAATCACTGTTAGGGCAGAGCAAAGCAACCTCAGGCAACAAGTGCTAGGCAGTAGGTAGTGGTAGTTTGGTGTGGGAGGGCAGAATGATGTGTGCCATTTGGCCGGCCTGCCCTGTGCCCCCTAACCTAGTTCTGCAGGCGCAGTGGTGGCAGCCAGTACTGAAGTGGGATTCAGCTGCCAGTCTTGCCAGCTTCTGGGCAAGCAATGACAGGGCAGGGTGTGGTGCCCTGCTTTGTCTCAGGCAGCAAAATGTATTAGACTGGCTCGGATTACTGGGCACTGGCATGAGGCCCACCCCCCCACCCCGTGGGCCTGCTGCCAACTCCTGGAACCTCCAAGCCCTTCGCCTTGCCGAACATGGGAGCCATGACAAGCGAGAAGGAGCAACAAGAACAGCAGCAGCAGCCTTCTCCATTTGCCCTGCGCTCCCCCTTTGGGTGGAGGCAAACGGATGGATGGAGGCCTCATGCATCCCTGAGGCCATCTTGCACAAGCGCCATCCAATATCTGGAGACGACATTGGTCATTCCCATTCTGTGTACAGCTCTGAACAGGCTGGTGCTATGCTGAAGTCTTGGGAGCAGGACTGAATGGTGATAATGGATGAGAGCAGAGGAGCCTGTGATGCACTTGGGGCTGCCTGTCACTGTGGCTACAGAGCTTGCCAGTCTCAGCACCCAATCCTGCTGCACCGGTGGAGAAGCCATTGCTCTTCGACATCATGGAAGAGAAGGGGAGCAAGCTGACAACATTGACGGGGAGAGACAGAGTGCCTCCCCCCCCACTTACCCCCAGCCTGAGCTGGAGCCTGCCTCTGGTTTCTCACCAGTTCTGGGCTCATCCATCTTGCATTGTCTCCGGGCAGAGGAGGGGGAAGCGCCCGTAATCCCATTAAATGCCGCCAGCCCGTCTTCGGCTCATCACAGCAACGAGGGCTGGTATGTCAATATGGAGGGGGGCAGCCAGAGCCCTGGAATGACAATGGGGGCAGCAGCACAGCAGGGGAAATAGCTGGCATGCCTATCCCATCACCGGGGGCACCCAGAGCGCTCTTAAGCACCATTCGCAGTCTGGGCCTGCTTAACTCATGACGGGTCGGCAGAGCCAAGTGGTCTACAGCGCCATCCAGATTCCGCAAAGCCGTGGTCTCTGAGGGCGGGGCAAGTTAGCTGGCAGGGGTGTGGGTCTACAGTATTTGGATGACAACTTTTTAGCTGGCCACCGAAGCTGTGCTGCTCAGAGCAGCTTGATATTCACAGATCAGTGTCTCCACATGCTCTGCATATCAAGTTGAAAGAGTCCAAGAGCAGGTTGAGCTCTTCTCTCTTTTCCCTCCCTCCCTCCCTCCCCAGGCATGACTGGAAGAGCAGTAGGTTTTAAGTAAGGATCCTGGGGTCCCTGGTGGGGGAGGAGTGGATTTGTGGGCATGCCTGGATGACAGTTATCCTCACCCACCTGTGTATCTCTAGACTGGAGTGGGGAGTATGGCTTTGACAATGCCTGGAAGCCAACAGGCTTGGGTGTTTTGTAAAAGGATGGGTTACAACACAGGTAAGTTGACCTGACAAAACTACTTGAATTTGGGTGTATGTGCATTGCACACCTTTGATAGTTCATAAGGAGTTTTTCCCAAGGGGGCAAAAATGCTCTAGGGCTGCTGAGTGCCCTTCAAATGCAGCCAGATGAAATCAATAAAGCACAGTGAGCTAGTTCCTTGTGATTGATCCTGGATGCATTCCAGTGGGAAGACCGACCTGTCTTGTCAGAGACTGAGATGGCTAGAGGGAAGGGACACCACATAGGCCTTTAGATTGAATAACCTGGGGGTGTTTATTTTCGGTGGGGGGGGGTGGAAAGAGGGTTTGTGGTGTTTTGCCGCCACACAGTGGTGACAGCATGTACTGCACCTTTGCAAAATCTGCATTCTGTAATTACAGTATAAAAATTGGCTAGGATGCCTCTGAACTGCCACTATTTTGCTAGAGGGATTCATCTGTGTACTGAAATTTTAAAGGCACATCCAAACTGGTGTGGGTTATGTGTATGTGTGTCTGTGTTTTCCTGCAACATGTCATTGACACAATAATAATGTATTAATGGTGGATATATACTAGAATGATTTGTGCTATTAAAAAGGTTACAGGATTTTAGCAGGAAGCTACAGGATGTGCACCAATGAGAGGCAAAGAAGTATGTCTGCCCCAAAACTTCCACAGGCACATACTGTATTGAAAGTGGGATCATGTATAACCATATTATTATTATCATGAATGCACAGATTGTTATTTCATCTAACTCCATACTGCCAACACTGAGTGACAGCAGCAGTCCAGGATTTCGGACAGGATCTCTTCCATTCCTCAGAATCTTCTGGATGCAAAATGTACTCTACCACTGAGGTATGTGCCTAGGTCACATGTGTTTGCAAACACAGATTTATTGTCCTCCTCCCATTGTGCAAACAAGAGTCACTAGGATCAGTTTTGCACAAGTTAATACAATACATAAGCTGATAGTAATTTGTAGCTAGCAAGTTAGTTGCAAATGTGCTCACTCTTTAGCTACATGCCAATGGCTTATAAGAGTGCCTTGTGCTGTTTAGCTTTCTCTTCCACAAAATTGTACAGTGGTACCTCGGGTTAAGAACTTTAGCTCAGGATGAGAACAGAAATTGTGTGCAATCGGTGCAGCGGCAGCAGGAGGCCCCATTAGCTAAAGTGGGTGCCTCAGGTTAAGAACGGACCTCCGGAACAAAATAGGTTTGTAACCAGAGGTACCCCTGTACTTTGCTCTGTGATTGGGGGCAGTGACTCTGTTCATGTTCAGAGCTAGATAAGTCTTGGGATGCTGGCGACTGAAAGAGTTTTCAGACTTTGGTGCTGGCACCTAGAAATTAGGAAAACATACAGGGCTGCTGCTGCTGAAGAATGCAACATATTTCCCAGTTTGTTACAAGAGCTGTTCCTCTACTGTCTGGGTTCACTTTGAAATCCAGACTTGTCTTTGCTTTCTTCTAGAAATGTGAAATTACACACATTGCTGTATTACATCTGTTTTGTTTGACCCTCCAAACATCACCAAGACTACGGTAGATCTTTCCTCACCTTTGAGAAGTCCCCTTATCTTTTTTTGGCAAACCTGCTCTTGCAGCACGCTCAAGGTGACAGGCGCTGCTGATAGGAAATGGCAGGCATGTTTGCTTTCCACGTCAGCTTTAGTAATAGGCAAAGCTACCTGTGAAAGCAAATGCCTGAGAACTGTCCAGTCCTTTCCATTCCATATGGTCAAAGAACCCTGTAGCTGAGTGTGTGTAATGGTCTAAAGATTTTCTGTAGTCAGACACATCTTAGCTGCAAGTTGAGGTGTCTCTGTGCATTCAAAGTTGTATGCTAGTACCAACATCAGTTTGTGTACGCATCTGCACATGCATTTGCAAGTGTGCAAATAAGCATTATACAGTGGTACCTCGGTTTGCAACTGCAATCCATTCTGCGGAGGCGGTCGCTCGCTGAAGCGGTCACTTGCCGAAGGCATGCTTCTGCGCGTGCGCGAAGCGCCGATAGAGCACTTCTGCGCACGCACGCACTGCGCAGATCGCATCTGCACATCCGACGCCACGGGACCCAGATGTAAACACTTCCGGGTCCGTGGTGGTCGCTCGCCAAAGCGGTCACTCGCTGAGGTGGGTGTAAATCGAGGTTTGATTGTATCCATTTTGGTAGGCTTCTCCATATCTGGGCTAGAGGTTGAATCATTAGGTGCAACGGACAGGCTTGTTCTGCAGGATATGCAAAGCTGCAGGTATACACATTCCCTTTTGGAAACAATTAGTAAAAGTTCAGAAGTCCCATGTCCTCCTTTCCACCTGGCTGCTCCAAACCAGTGCACACCTGTGCATATTCACAACCCTTATAATTACAGTCATACCTCGGGTTGCGAACACTGCAGGTTGCACATTTCTGGGTTGCGTCTTTTCATATATAGCACACTGCCAGAGTGTAAAGCACCATACAGCTAAACAAGCAACATAGACGGGTCCCTGCACCCACAGAGCTTACAGTTTAAAACAGTGAAGAAACAATAGGGCAAATGGAGGAAAGGCAGAGGAAATGTAGCCAGATGCTGTCACCTTCTTTAAAGCATGCTGGTAATTAGGAATGAGTGGGGATTAAGAGGAAAAGCCAGGCCCAATGTGGGAAAGGTGGGTTTTGAAGAAAGGGAGAGAGTGGGCATCATGTTCACATATCGTGAATGCAACAGTACATGCAAGGGTCAGCAGCCCTGGAAGAACAGGGAGAGATAATTTAAGAGAGTAGGAGCCCTTCAGTGGGCTATAGTTCATGGGTAGGCAAACTAAGGCCCGGGGGCCGGATCCGGCCTGCAGAAGGTCCGGGAATCAGCATGTTTTTACATGAGTAACATTTGTCCTTTTATTTAAAATGCATCTCTGGGTTATTTGTGGGGCCTGCCTGGTGTTTTTACATGAGTAGAATGTGTGTTTTATTTAAAATGCTTCCCTGAGTTATTTGTGGGGCATAGGAATTCATTCATTATTATTATTTTTTCAAAATATAGTCCGCCCCGCCCCCCCAAAGGTCTGAGGGACAGTGGACCGGCCCCCTGCTGAAAAAGTTTGCTGACCTCTGCTATAGGTGGTAGAACTGGAGGAGAGCAAACGGGGAGGATATAAAAGGAAGAGAAAAGAGACCTGGAAGAGAGGGTGGGCCAAGCACAAGGATAGGACAAGGCAGGAAATGAAGGGTGCCTTAGCATGAGAATATTGCCAAGAGCAGGAGTCACTGTCTGCATGTACAGGTTGGGGCATTTGCAAAGTACTGCACATCAATGCAACACCCTCAGTTTCTTCACTTTAAAAAAAATGTGCATTTTTCAATACACACCCAGTCTAGTAGGAGACGGGGAGTGAGACTGCGTTGCAGCATCACCCGTCTGTCTGCCCCAGCCGACTGGTGTACATATGACAGCAGCAAGAGCTTGAGAAGGGCATCCTCGGCACAGCATGTTATTAAGAATGCGCTTTAGGTCCACCAATAGTGTGAGGCAGGGATGGCAGAACCTCCACATGGTCATGCAGTCTGTGTGACCAGGCCCTCTCTCTCATTCTGAAATGTGGGGTGGGTTTTTACAGGTTAGAGAGGATATATATTAATTGCAATTTATTCTTCCAGATGCCCAAGTGTTGGTTTGAACAGTGCTTTAAAATTCCAGCCTTGGCAGCAAAATTAAAAAGCATAGGGACTAGGCCAGGGGTCAGGAAACGTTTTCAGCAGGGGACTGGTCCACTGTCCCTCAGACCATGTGGTAAGCCAGACTATTTTTTGGGGGGCGGGGAGGATGAACGAATTCCTATGCCCCACAAATAACCCATAGAAGCATTTTAAATAAAAGCACTTTTTATTTATATCCTGCCCTCCCCAGCTAAAGCCTGGCTCATGGTGGCTAACACCAAATATAAAACAACTGGTTAAAATATAACTCAACAATAAAACTAAATACATCAAAATTAAATTAAAAATTAAAAATGCAGCCTCATGCAAAAGGGGAAAGTGGGAGGGAATCAGGTTGGCTCCAGGCCAAATGCTTACTTTATGATATTGCACTGGTTTACAGCAATGGCAGCAGTTAAAGCCATGCAAGCAAAAGACTTACAGTACATTTACAGTGTAACCTGCTTGAGGCATTTGCCTGAACTGGAGCAAGCGCAGCATAGGTCTGCCCTCATGGTTGGTTGAAGAGAGCGGGGAACAGGGAGCAGTATAAGCTCCTTCCTCTCCAGGAGAGGAGGGGAAGTGACATCACACAGGGTTCTCTCTACCATTTGTGTTTCTATGGTCTGAGCATCTGCCTATCAGTAATACAGCTCTGTGGTGTTAGCACTTTCTCATGCTGACAAGAATATACCTTTATTAGCTTTTGACTGCTAATCTCCCACACCAAAGCTGAGTCTTCCAATTTGTGAAGAAGTGCCCTGCGAGCATATGCAGAGTGTGCTCCTCCTCCCAGGGCTATCCAGAGCCAGGTGGGCGGGGTATAAATAAAATTATCATCATCATCATATTTTCAGAGAGGGTGGGCACCTTCCTGGGCGCCATTGTGTGGGTGCTGTGGGGAACAGTGAGCTGACCTGCAGAACTCCCTGTTGCAGGATTTCCCCAGAGCCCTGGATGGGGGTGGGGAAAAGAGGCCTGCTTAGCTCACCTTCCCACAACAGCCAGATGCCAGTGCTGGGAATCCTAAAAACAGAAGGGCACAAACAAGGAAGGAGACACCTGTTCTGCAGCAATAAAACTGCTAGCACATTTGCAAAGTTAAGCAGGGTCATGTATGGTTTCAAATTGGATGGGGAGACCTGCATGGCAAAGGGGTGGACTAGATGACCCTCAGGATCCCTTGCAACTCCACGATTCCTCTCCAGAAACATTCCTGCATTACTGTACTTGCACGCGTTGCTGAGCACGTGTCTCTCGCTCGAAGGCCTTGGAGATGCACCTCAGCTGCGCTCCCGGTGCCAGGAGAGCCCCTTGCTCGCTCCGTCCCTCCTTCCTTCCTTCCTTCGGGGCGGGGAAGCGGGCAGCAGGGGGCGGCGCCAGGAGGAGGCACCCTGCCCTGCGGTGCAAGCTCGGCCGCAGCTGCTCAGACTTTGTGGGCCACCTCTCTCTCTCTCTCTCTCTCTCTCCCTCCCTCTCCCTCTCGCCATGCTACCTCTCCGCTTTGGCCTCGTCCTCGTCCTCCTGTGCGGAGCCGGCAGCCGCGCGCAGCGGGCGGAGGACGAGCCCGAGAGCCCGAGCGAAAGTGCGCTCCGGGCGCTGCAGCTGGAAACCCTGGTGAGGAGGGCGCGGGCGCAGCTGTGTCTCCTGCCCGGCCGGCAGCGAGAAGTGCCCGGCACACCTCCGACTCGGGGCGCTGCCGCCCGAGATGCCGCCGGCGAAGCTAGGAGGGAGAGGGAGACGCAGGCCCACGGCAGCCCGGGGACGCGCGTGGTCCTCGGCCGGGCCTCTTGCGCGGCCGGTCGGCGGCGGGTGGGATGGGTGGAGTGAAGCAGCAGGGCCGGCCGGGACCAGGGACTCTCGGGGCGCAGCGGAGTCTTTCTTTGGAGAGGCCCCTCCGCCGCCTCCCGTTTGCGCGCTGCTGGACGGATGGAGAGCCACGTGCGGCTCGGATCCGGGGCCCCCGCTCACGGCCTCTCTCCCCTCTCTCTCTCTCTCCGCTCTCCGCAGGTGGAGCCCCCCGATGACTGCGCGGAGCGCTCGGCGGTGGGAGACACGCTCCACATTCACTACACGGTAAGCGGAGGGCGCGCGCAGGGGAAGCCGCGCACGAACACGTCAGCACCGGCGTTTCCCTGCCGCGTGGGGAGGGGCTTCCCGCGGCTCCGCCCTCCGGGTGCTCGGCTGGAAAGATGGGCCGCGGGGGGCGAGTGGGTGCGTTTTGTGTTGGAGAGCCGAGCTGTGCGCCCCGCTGCTGCCAGTCTTCCCTTTGCCGGGCGCGTGTTTTCGGAACAGCCTTCCGCGTCACGAGGCCCAATAGGCTTCTGCTCGGCTGCCACATGGACAGCGGGACATGCCCTGGAGTCCGGGCGGAGGCTCCCAGCAAAAAGGCAGAGGAAGAACTTGGTTTCAGTTGCGGGCACTGGGCAGCCTGATGCAAACTCGGCGTGGGGCAGCCGGGTGCCCTCCAGATGTTGGATTCTGGACCGCTGGTCCTGCAAGCAAGCTGGGCTGGCGGAGCTGAGAGTCCCAACATATGGAGGGGATTTAGGGCAGTGCAGGCAGTTACCCCGCACAGGTCACCCAGTCTAGGGGACACAAAACAACAACAACAACAACAACACCCAGATTTATATGGGTACTTACTGAGAAGGAGCAGATGGGGCTTATTCGCCTGGGAAGGTCGCCCATCTCAGAGAAGGAAACTGATCCTCAATCTTGGCTGCCATGCAGGACATCTTCTGGAGAAGAAAAGCCTAAGGAGGCAACCCTACACAAATCTGGAGTGGAGTCCCTAGGATGGTTGCCTCCTTTAGGCAACTCCTGCAGCCAAGCTGGTTCCAAATGCTCTGCTTTCCTTTGGACCACATCAGCAAGGCTTGGGTGAGGACCTCCATACACGCCACCACCGTTTGACTTCACCCCCGGAGGTGCACTCCATTGCCTCTCAAGACAGACAGATGCCAACAACAGCCTACTGAGAAAATCCATAAAAAAGCAACTGCACCAAAAAGGAATTATTGTGAAAATAAGAATATGTGGTGAGGTGCCAAATTTTGTCCTCGTTCATGGTGCTGTATTACCAAAGTCTGTCCCTGACCCCATTGGCTACCCCTGGTGTAGAAAGTGTCCCTTGAAAGTCGAACAAGTATTCTGAAGGGAGGGAAGCATATTTTCTTAGTTGCTGGGATAGATGATGCACACACCACAACACCAAGATTTCTGTCAGTGTGAGAAAAGCAAATGCCTCTCCTTTGTAAAAATCTGGATTTTAAAAAATAATAATGGAAAATGACATTGTCGTGGTGGGAATCACTAGCAGCCTTTTTCCTGACACCGTGTTGCTCCATTTGTCT
Source organism: Zootoca vivipara (assembly GCF_965207765.1). NCBI lineage: Eukaryota > Metazoa > Chordata > Lepidosauria > Squamata > Lacertidae > Zootoca > Zootoca vivipara. The sequence continues at coordinate 3,498,253 of NC_142584.1, forward strand.
CAAACCACAAGTTTCCACACTTCTGCAAGTTTTGTTTTTCCGTGCAGTTTAGCAACTGCTTGTGGGATTCCCTTAGGAAATTGCTTTGCTGCCATGAGACTAGACTAGCTGCTGGACTGGCTGGGGCTTTGGTGGGATCTAGCCGCTGAATTGCTGGATCATTGCATTCTTTCTTTGCAGGGTACCCTTGAAGATGGCCGCGTCATTGACAGCTCTCTGTCCCGTGACCCACTGCAAGTGGAGCTGGGCAAAAGACAAGTCATCCCAGGTACATCTCTGGAACTCGCGCTCTGAGGCCAATTTGGCTAATGAACTTCCCATGCAATTTGGACAGGAACTGGAGCAGGAACTTTATACATTATTGCAGTGTTTCCCAACCAGTGTGCCTCCAGATGTTTTGGGACTACAACTCCCATCATCCCTAGCTAGCAAGACCAGTGGTCAGGAATGATGGGAGTTGTAGTCCCAAAACATCTGGAGGCACACTGGTTGGGAAACACTGCATTATTGGACCTTTTCAATTACACTGATACCTTGGATTACAATCATAATCCGTTCTGGAGGTGCAGTTGTAAACCAAAACAGGTTGTAGCCCAAGGCATGCTTTCGCCAATGGGGCCTCAAAAGAAATTGGGTTGTAATCCAAAAAAAGGGACATACATTTCAGGGTTTGACGTGGTTGTAATCCAAAACGGTTGCAGACCAAGTTACCACTGTAGTAACCATTATTACCTGACCTCTTGTTTATCTAAAAATTAAACCCCACATTTCAACTCCACAAATGAGTTTCTTGAAGTGGCTTAGCAAATATTATAGCAAACATTGCCGTAGCAATGATCCAAATGTAAAAACACAAAATGATCAGCAGTTTTGGTTCCAGATTGGAACAGGTTCAGGGGCATTGGAGGTCAACAGATATGTGGAAAACCAGTCCTGCGAGGAAACATTGAAGGAATGGATTATGTTGAGTTTGTAGACAGCAAGGTTGGGGTAGGAGACAGAGAACTTCAAATACCTGTCACATAGAAGAGGGCAAAGGTTTGCTCTCTGCTGCCCCGAAGGGCAGGACTCGATCTAATGGGTTTGAATTATAGGGGGGCAGATTTTGGTTGAATGTTGGGAGAAGCTTCTTAATAGTGAGAATGGTTTCACAAGTGGGATCTCTTGCACGAGGCTTTCCAGCAGAGGCTGGGCAGCCATCCACTGTGGAGTGCTGCAGTCCTGCATTTCCTGAACTGAGCAGAGGACTGGACAAGATAGGCACCGAGGCCTCCCTCCAGCTCTATGATTCTGTGTTTTATCCTGGCAACTGAGCAGGCTTGATAACTATTTAGCACAATGGTTTTCAACCAATGTGCCGTGGCACCCTGGGGTGCCTTGAATGATGGTCAGGAGTGCTGTGAGCAGCCCTGGCCTCTGTCCCTCTTTCCTTCCTTCCCTCCCTCCCTCCCTCCCTCCTCTGATGCCCTCTCGTCTCTCTGCCTCTCAAAGGCTTGCACAGCTGTATAGCAACAGCCCTGGCTACAAGCTTCACAGGCAAATGATGCCTCTGAGAGGCACCTCTCTTTGGGCTGCCCAGAGGATTCCCAAGGAGAGGGGAGGAGGCTGAGGGAACATTCTACAAAGGAGGGTGTTCAAAAAAAGGAGTAGAGGCTGCAGGCATGTCCTGTTCAGGAAAACACTTCTCTCAAGCTCTCCACATAGTAAATGTAGGGAATGGACCTGGAGACTATAATCACAGTACATATGTAAGGGATATATTAAGGTTACCAGATTTTTTTTCAATGAATCCAGGGACACTTTTAAACTTCAATGGATTTTGTCCATTGTAAATCCGGGGACTGTCCCCGGGAAACGGGGACATCTGGTAACCTTAAGACAGGGATAGGCTGCTGTTGATCGCGGGCTCCTTTTCCTTTGCTTTTGTCTAAGTCTCCCCTCCCCTCCCTGCATTTTATCAAGTTTTTGCATTTCCTCTCTCTAAAAACAACAACTTTGACCTGAACTCCAATCCCAATAACATGGGGGTAGATCACCTCCAGTTTGTAACTCTGCAAGTGGATCGCAGTCTCCTGGAAGTTGGCCACCCCTATATGCATGTATGTTGTTTAGGTACAGGCATATATTGCACAAGTCAGGTATATACTGTATGCCTCTTGCGCGTATTTGTTAACGAAGTTCAGAATGCTGGTTTTCACCTCTTAAATGGCTCAGAACTACAGTACCTCAAGGACTGCCTCTCCCCATATGAACTGACCTTGCAATCATAATCTGAGGCCCTTCTTTATTTTCCTCTTCCAAGTGAGGTCTGGAGGGTGGTCGCATGAGAATGGGCCTTTTTAGCAGTGGTTCCCTGTTTATGAAATGCTTTTCCCAGGGAGGCTCGCCTGGCACCTTCATATCTTTAGGTGCCAGGTAAAAACTTTAAAAGTTAAACTGGAAGCCTGTATTTCCTGTTGCTCCTTTACAAATGTTGCTTGCATGTGGCATCATTTAAATTCTGCACATGCTACTCTACTGATGCACTCAGCAGCTCACAAGTGAATCTGACCCTGGCTGAAAGCAGTGTGCCTTGCATTCTCTGTCAAATATAAGCAGTGCTGAATGTATGCCATACTTAACTCTTATCTGTGTTTCTTCTTTTGCTCAGGTTTAGAACAGGGTCTGCTGGATATGTGTGTTGGGTAAGTAACTTTCCGTATACTTGCCTTGTAGTCTGTGTTAACATCTCTGAACCCCTTCCCTAAAATGCACCTTTCACAAGCTTAATGCAAGCCACAATTTATCACCTTCTTCTGATGTGTCCTTGCCCAACCTTTCTTAACTTGGGAAGGTTCCCTGTGAAGCAGTGTAAGAACTCTTGGTCTCATCCCATAAATGTTCCTGCTGAAAACCTTTCTATCCTGCCAGGCATATGCAGGTGATTAAGAGTACATATCTTTGGCTAGGGTATTGTTTAGAGCAGGCTTCCTCAGCCTCGGCCCTCCAGATGTTTTGAGACTACAATTCCCATCATACCTGACCACTGGCCCTACTAGATAGGGATCATGGGAGTTGTAGGCCTAAAACATCTGGAGGGCTGAGGTTGAAGAAGCCTGGTTTAGAGGGTTGTTGCGGCTGCTGTTACTGTTACCTTTTTGGATCTTTATTTTGGATCTTTGGGTTTATGTAGAAGTTGTTCAATTTGGTTGTGCACTTCCTGTTCATTTGTTTATTGTTTATGACTACTTTTGTTATTTTTGTAGTTGTGTAAATTTTTTTGTATGTTGAGCTTTAACTTTGGAAAGGCAGCATGCAAATAAAATGATTGATATCCCACAATGCTCTAAAGATGTTTGTTTTAAATTGTTTTGACTTTAGGATGTTTTTGGTTTTTTATTATTTTACTGTATGGTTTTATGATTTTATAGAGTTGTAAACCACTATGATTTATTTCTATATATCAATAAGCAGCATACAAATATTTTTATGTATAAGTAAATGTGAAAAGGAAATCAAACTTTTTAAAAAGTGGTGTGAAGCATCTGTAGAGCATTTATTTGAACCCTGCTCCCTCCAGACAAGGGATTTCTAGATTGTTTCACTGATGACTGCAATTTTCTGCCCGGGTTTTTTTTTTAAAAAAATGCCCAATGAATCCCCACTGAAGTCAACAGCTTTGTACACCCGTGTCCTGTCCTGTCCTCAAATGCTGACATGGCATTCCTTCTTCCTGGCAGGGAAAAACGCAGAGTCCTCATCCCCCCTCACCTGGCATACGGCAAACGAGGTTCCCCGCCAGCTGTCCCAGGTACGATCCAGCAACTAGCACCTACTTGATGGCCATTCGGCAGGACATCTTGGCAGGCTGTGTTTTTCTAGGCTGGTCCATCCGCTTCCATTGCCTTTGGATGTACAGATGGCACATGGGCTCTGATTTGGGGTTGAGAAACTGAAAAGGGGAGCCTGGATAGCAACTGACTGTAGGGGGGGGTGGTCAGTTATAGCATTTTGATGCTGTGGGATAGCTAGATGTGAAGTACCACTGGGTGGCTGTATGAGAAAGAGGTGATGTGGGGTGCTTGGTACAGTATTTCTCCATCAGTCTTCTTTTTAAATGCAAGATATTTAGTTCCTTCCATTCCCTTCTCCCATCTCCTGCTTATCACGAAGCAGCAGTAGCAAGCAGTAGGTTCAACTTCTAAAAAGGGCTGAGCTAAGCCTGAATCCTGCACAGAAGCAGTGTTGGCTCAAGATTTTCCTGCCTGAAGCAGAGCCCAATGCTTTTATAGTTTTGCTGCAGCATGCAGCAAAGAACTGCTGTAGTTAAGCAATGGTGAAAGGTACTCTGCACACACTCAGAAGCACTCTTTCCTTTATTATTACTTCATAATTTCCTGGGCCAAAACAAGGCATTTAAAAGGGTTTGCTGGGCTGAGCCGTGGTTTCACATTTCTAGTGAAGATGCGCCCTAACACGAGATGAATTCAGGCATGTGGACTGAATGGGACAAAAGTCACACAAACGTGTGGAAAGCCCAGAGTGGCAACTGAACGTGTGAGATAAGAGGAGCATGCACACAACATGGCTGCCAACCTGTATAGCTCACAATGGAGTATCTGGCCAGTTCAGTAAGTAATTAGGATGTTTGACTTACTAGCTGCTGGCATTGGGGCTGAATGGCATGGCATCCACAGCTGAAGCTGCCCTGTGCTCATCACCCCACATTAACCCCATTGCTTTAAGGATCTGTGGCTGCCCCCTAAGTGTGACTGGCATATGTGGTTGCAATCCAGGTATCAGCTTGGGCGAAGTATATACTCCCCTAGGAATTAGTTTGCGTATAGTCTGAATCAGTTTGAATATAATTTGCAGTTAGACAAGCAGCTATGGTTCTGTTTACGTTCTGCCCTTGGCCTGGCAGTTCATGCAGTCTGTAGAGCCATGCATTTTGAGCCTCCATGCAAATGCAGGTTGATGGCCGTGCTCTCTGCTGGCTTTTGTGCCCTGACACAATGCAGGGATGCACCAATGCAGAGATGACGGCATAAAGAGGGTGAAGGCAACCCTTTGGGTCTCTCGCGTGGAGCATCCTGTGGACAATACAGACCCTCAGAGAAACACAGGAAGCGCAGTGTGGTCTACATTGGCCGGCTGTGACTCTCCAAGATTTCAGGCAGGATTCTCTTTCAGCCTTACCTGTGTAGGCCAGGGACTGGGCGTGCATCTTTCTGCATGCAAAAGAGGTGCTCTACCACTGAGCCACAGTCCTTCTGCAAAAGTTACCTTTTGCCAATACAGGATAAGGGGCTGGAGGGACTGATTGCCTAGCACAGAGAAGCAGAACAAAGTTTCTCTTTTCTCCTATGCTAGAAATGACATTCAGTTGCAGCAGCACCAGTGGGGCAGTTTGGACTACGATATTGAGGAGGGCCTTTTGAGTGAGACCCCAAAGTCCTGATGGCACCACTGAGCAGCGCAAAGCCTTGTTTGTGCTTCTCTAGCTGCCATAGATGCATAACACGGACAGGACAGATTTCCTAGGGACCTGCCTTGCCTGAATTGTCTCCCAGTGCTGCCTCACCCAACTCCCTCCTCTCTCTCCAGCTGATGCAGCCCTGCAGTTTGAGGTGGAGCTGGTGGGGCTGTCCAGAGCCACCTACTGGCAGAAGATGTTGAATGTCGTGCTGCCCCTGCTATGCATCGGGCTCGTCCCTGCGCTCTTGGGGCTCATTGGCTACCACCTGTACCAGAAAGCCCGGGCCCCCCGTGTCTCCAAGAAGAAACTCAAGGAGGAGAAGAGAAACAAGGCGAAGAAGAAATAAAGTGCCCCCTCACCTTTTTGGACATGGCTTTGCAGTTGCTTCTGTTGAGGGGTTCTGCTCTGTTGTGCTCACACTTTCACAAAAAAGCAGAGGGTAGGGGTAGGTTGGGTGAATAGTTGGTCTCACCTACTAGGATGTAGTGGTTTGAACTGTCTTTAACCAGGGAAGGGTATCTAGGGGGTATTGTTGCAATATATAAGCAGCTCAGTCTCGCTTGTCAATTGAAGGTTGCCTATTTCTGAGAGTCACATAGAATCATAGTCGGAAGAGACCACAAGGGCCATCCAGTCCAACCCCCTACCAAGCAGGAAACACCATCAAAGCATTCCTGACAGATGGCTGTCACGTCTAGCAAAGCACTGGCAAGCCATTCAGAATATACACTGAGCAGTACTCATGTTTAAAATTCCCATTGCCTAGATCAGGCATCCCCAAACTTCGGCCCTCCAGGTGTTTTGGACTACAATTCCCATCTTCCCCGACCACTGGTCCTGTTAGCTAGGGATCATGGGAGTTGTAGGCCAAAACATCTGGAGGGCCGCAGTTTGGGGATGCCTGGCCTAGATTGTGCTGCAACAGGGGGCAGAGTGATGCATTTGCAATCCTTCAGGCACATTTGCAATATGTTCTCTAGACGTCGGTGGCCTCCAGCTCTCACCAGTCCCAGCCAGCATGGACAGAAGCCAGGTACTTCAGGAGCAGAAGCCCAGCAGCATCTGAAGGGCATCCCTGATTTGCACAATGAGCTTTAACTAATGACATCTTCCTTGGAGGCCCTGGGAATTGTAGTCCTGCAAAGTGAAGGACTTTTTGCAGCACACGATAGATCTGATCTCCCAGCATTTGGCAGGGCTGTGGGTAACTAAGTCAGCTAAACCCTACCTCTACTCTGAATTAAATAAAAAAGCTAGCACGCCGAAAAGGAATTGCACACAAAAGTTGGCACCTGCACAAGTGCTTAGCTGCTGCCTTTGCACAACAGCTCTTAGGCCTGTGCACAAGCCTATAAAAGAAACCACTGGCAGTAGACCCACCATAAATCTGAGTTCCCAATATACCAGCCTGGGGGGGGCTTTGCTTGCAGAGGGGAGAAAAGGTTCTAGTATGCATCAGCTCAGCTATGTTCAACTGTTTAATGGCAGGTATTGGCCCTTCCCCAACAGGCTTCTGGCTGGGATGGCTTCGCTCCTCTTTATGCCCAGTGGTCTGTTAATTTGAAATCACATGCCGCTGACTTAGAGGATCCGCTTGACCTCGAGTGCTGCCTCAACCACGTTGTAGATAGGCTGCTTGGCAGGCTGGGACGAAGGGGGGGCAATATTTTGCTGGTTGACAATCATCAGTGGATTGATCTGGCTCAGAACCTCGTCGTTCACTGAGATGCCATCCAGGTACTGCTTGAGCAGCTCCCTCAGCCTGAGGTTGTCTTGGAGCAGCGCTTGCTTAGTCCGCTCCAGCGAAAGCTGCTCCAGCCTCACCTTGTTGTATCTTTGCCAGAAGCGCTCCAGCCCCACGTAATCCTGCATCATCTGTAAAAGACATGGAAAAGAGAGGCTTCTGGGTTGGTTCTAAAGAGCTGCAATGCTGTCTTTGGACAAGAATCCCTGCTTTGAGTCGGGGGCTACATTGGGAGAAACAAACTGCTCTTGATCACCTGCTAAATTAGGAAATGCTGCTTGTGAATGTAGCAGCTACAGGTCTTGTAGCAAAGATTATTTCCTATAGCTGTGCGGCAAGCAAACACCACAAAGTCGGGTGTGCCTGGATAGAGGGGCAGGCAGAATGCATTCTGGGAAAGAACCAGAGGCAAAGGTTGAGCAAGTGTTGTGGGGAAATCTTTCATGATGCTAAGTGCATCCCTTGAAGTATGGTGGTTCCTCTGCTGTGAAGAGCAGACATAGGAAGCCTGATCAGGACTGGGGCTGTGACATGGGGGTTAACTCTGCCCCTGCCATGGTCTGCAAACCCCTCCATCCCAGCTGCTGCTGCTGCTAGCCTTGGGGTGGGTGCTCCCATTGGTGCCAGGGCTGTATTGCCTCAATCTGACCATTCCTTCTGGGAAAGAACAGCCCTGAATGCTAAACTGGAGACACAGAATAATCCTGAAGTTCCAAAAGGCATTAACCTAGACACTGAAATGAAAGAACTTTCCTCCTCTTTGCTGGTGAACCAGGCAGACCTGCCTTCCTCCCCTTTCCACACACAGACAATTCACCTGGGCTAATGGCTCTTCTGGTTTCTCCAGAACCACCTTATCCACAGACTTCTGTTCTTCCCAGGTTAGGGAACTGACATAAAATGGCAGCACTTTCTCCTCCTCAGACTCCAGCCTGCGGCACATCTCAGCCCGGCGCAGGATCAGCTCTGCCTATAGGGGATGTGGAACAATAATCAGACTCTGTTTTCCTCTATCTAGAACAGGATATACCCCCCAGGGTTGGGTCTTGCACTGGAGTATCTCTGTATAGTCCTAAAGTCGGAGTTTGAGTTCTCTGGAGGGCTAGGAATGCCTTCACATAATTTTCAGCACTTTCACCAAACTGCAATTCCCGGGATTTTTTAGAGCAGGGCGAGGAGCTTGTGCTCCTCCAGATGTTTGTTGCTGGATTCTAGCACCCAGAACTCCTAGCATGGCCAGTGGTCAGGATTGGTGGAACTGGTGGTTCTGACAACGGGAAGATCGTAAGTTCCCCAATCCTGCTTTAGGGAGAGCCATGGCAATCAAATGAGTATAAAACCAATATAAATTTGTAATGTAGGTTACAAATTTCATGGATCACTGCCTTGTCGCGGTGAAGGGGCTTAAATAACTTAGAGAAGTTAAGTTTTGACCAAATGTGATCCACCTGGAGAAGGAACCAGCAAGCCACTCCAGTATCCCTGCCAAGAAAACTCCATGGACAAAACCATTGATATAAAACCACTAAAAACAAACCAGGGTCTGAAATTCAAAAATAAAACAGCATCGTAGGATAGAAAAGTAAAGGGTCCAACTTTAATAATCAGGGTAAACTTGCGCAAGAAAGCTATGCATTCAACAGGGGTGATGGCTAAAAGGAACCACATGCTAAAAACCTCCATATAGCCCAGAAGCATAAGGTGTAGCCTTCACTACTGCTGCTTCTCCCTCACTCTCACCATTTATTATTCTTGCAGGAATTCCCAGCCATCTCTTCTGTTTGAACAATCCCAGCCACAGTTTGTTCCTTTCCCCAGTCAAGAACACCTTATCTTTGCCCCCAATAGACTACGCAGCTCCCTCCCCACTCCTCCTCTGGAAGTGCTTTCTGTTCCAGCATGGCTAGGACTAAGAGAGGCAAAAGCCAAGCTCCGCTGCTCTCCAAGGTCATGTGGGAGCACAGGCACACAGAGTAGGCATTGCTTCTTAAAATAGTTTAAAGAAAGGTAGGGGGGAAATGGGGGGGGGGTTAAACCCTATTATTTTCCAGATTACCAGACCTCAGCTGCTCACGACTGCAAGATGGGAAACGAAGGGCAATTCCTTTAAGCAAGGGAGCTTCTCAGCAAGGGAGGGAAAACCTGGCTGATTCCCCCCTGCCTTGGAAATGTCAGCAGTATAGGCATCTGTGTCCATTCAGGAGGCAGTAGCCTCCCCTGAAAGCTAGTCTCCACTAATACAGCTTTCTTTGGAGCCAACCAGGTGCTATTTTTACAGGCCAAAGCTGTGCTTGCACATCATCTGCAAGAACTCTCCTGGACTGAACTCCATTTTGGGAATTCCCAAGGGCTACCAGAGATCACCAAAGTTTGATTGATGCATGTTCTCTTCAGCTACCTTCATTCTCCCCATCCTATGTACTTTCTCAATTTGTGGGAGGAAGGAGCCTGAGACCATGACTACCCAGAAGTGCATCCGGTTTTACCTTCTGCATAACATGTTCCAACACTTTGAGAGCCCCACTGCTCTCCCTGGACAGCTTAGCCAGGTTGGCTCTGGCCTTGGCTCTGGCCTGGTTCATCTCGCTCTTGAGCTTCTGCAGCTGCTTCAGCACCACCTCCTTCTCTTCGCGGACTCGCCGGTTCTGCTCCTCGCTCTCCCGTGCATGAATAGCAATTTTGTTCTTCAGGATGCCAATGAGGTCCTGGTGACAAGAGAGGGATCTAGTCAGCTGACAGGCAACTATAAACAAACTCATGGCTGCAGGAAGAGGTGCGATTAGATGGCCATTTTGGTTTGCAGCTTTCGTGGTGTGAGATTTTACTGTTGTAGGAGGTTCAGAGTAATGGGATGAGGAACAACTGCAGATATTTATAAGGCATGGGAGCTGTGGGGGGGGGAGTTTCAGGAGGATCTGTTGCTCTGCCCTCCACTGATAAGCATCACCAGACGTTTGCCCATGAATCTATTTTTCCCCAGGTTCTTCTGTTGGTGGGATGAGGGGGAGAAGGTAGATTTATGGAGAGGAGTGCTGGAGGCTGATGAATTTTTGATCTTTTCCAGCCTTCCGATTCTGTCCACTGAGCTTTGCAGGCCCAAATCAAACGTTCAGTGCTCCCTCCATGGCTACCACTTGAATGGCAGCCAGGCCAGGATCTACCCACATAGAGGGGGTAAAAAGGTAAAGGTAAAGAACCCCTGACAGTTAAGTCCGGTCGCAGACGACTCTGGGGTTGCGACACTCATTTAGCTTTACAGGCCAAGGGGGCCAGCGTTTGTCCGCAGACAGTCCCCCCCCCCCACCCCGGTTCATGTGACCAGCATGACTAAGCCACTTCTGGTTCAACAGAACACCGAAACCAGAGCAGTGCACAGAAACACCGTTTACCTTCCCACCGGAGCGGTACCTATTTATCTACTTGCACTTTTGGGGCGTGCTTTCGAACTGCTAGGTTGGCAAGAGCTGGGACTGAGCAACGGGAGCTCACCCCGTTGCGGGGATTCAAACTGCCGACCTTCTGATCACCAAGCCCAAGAGGCTCAGTGGTTTAGACCACAGCACCAGCCGCGTCCCTTACATAGAGGGGATAAATTAATCCACAGACACCCTGTTTCCTGCAATCAAGAACAACACTTCTTCAAGACAAGGCCATGATAATCACTAATGCAGGTAAAGGCCTCGGACCCAGCAAAGAGTGTCTCCACCATGTGAACCCAACTAAGCTGTGTGCCAAGTGGCAACCTCACCCACTCCTGGAAGTCATTGCAAGTGGGCTGCCAATTATAGAAACTGGGCCACCGGTTAGGTATCTCTCTCGATGGTGAATTGTAAGGGGTGGGGGTGGGGATATAGGTCAACAAAGGTAACTTGGGGAGGTTGTTAATGCTACCATTTTGAAAGAACACCACTGCGTAGAAGGGACAGCACAGCCTGACTGAAGCCCAAATGAGCAGGCCCACTCACTTGCATCTTCTGCAGTTTCCTCATCTGCATCTCAATCTCCCTGGTGCTCTTCTCATCTCTGCGTTTGAGGCCTTCAAAGGCAATCTTTCGGTCTTCCGTTGCCTCTGTGTAAGTACGCAAGGCCTGTTGGAAGCGTTTCCACAGCTCCTCCACTTTACCCTCCAACTGCATTCGCAGGTAATGCTTGTCCTCCAAGTTCTGGGGTGGAAATGAACACAGATTAGTATTCTGTTAGCAGAACAGCCGGTCCTGTTCTGGTCTGCTTTGGAGTTTTCCAGTTAACTGACTCATTTTGGACTAACCCTAGATCAGCCTGCCCAGGAACTCCTTTCCCACGCAAAAGAACACCATACATTTAGAGCACATCCAATGCACACTGAAAGCTCATTACTTCCCCCAAAGAATCCTGGGAACTGTAGTTTGTTAAGGATGCTGGGAAATGTAGCTCTATGGGAGGAAACTACTTTGGAAGATTCTTTGGGGGAAGTCATGAGCTTTAAATGTGCATCGGATGTGCTCTAAATGTATGGTGTGGAGGATCTGCCCTTTAAAAATGTGGGGAGGGGTATTGTTATTGTTTGTTATTATGCTGTATATTTGTGTAATTTTAGATTATAAATTGCCCTGTCACATTTGGATGAAAGGCAGTATAGAAATTTAAAATAAACAGATAGCCTTAGTATGCCCAACTGGTTTTCTTTGGAGTTTTTAAAATCATGAGTATGGGCTTGGCCAGGCTGAGGCTGAGGCAGCGGGTGTACTAGGCCTGGCTGAGGTTGGGGACAGTACCTGGAAAAACAATGAAAATAAGAAGGACCTGCACATCGTTTCAGCCACAGTCTTGTTTCCCTAAGCACCAGAATCTCTCATATGGCTCTTCTTGGAATCTTACATGGAACCAGATTTTACAGCATCGGCTCTGTGGGTCCTTTCTTCCTCCCCGCCCAGTAATGTGTGGCATAACACAATGCATGTAAATGACACCATCTGCCCATGCATTCCCCCAGCCTGCCAGCCAATTATATGGGAGGAGAAAAGGGGCAACGAAATCAGGTCATGAGTTTGTTTACTACACATTACTGGGAAGAAGAGAGAAAGAAATATACAGCAGAGGTGGTTTCATGTTTCTTTCAATGTCTAGTTCTGTCTGTGGATCAGTTCAGCCACTGACTACAGCTACATGTGCCAGAAAAACACAGGGTGGGTGCATTTTGATTACATAACATGTGTTTGGGCTGGGGCCCTTCATCATTAGCGGCAGCTACAAATCAATGAAGGGGAAATAAACCCAAACGAAGTATATGATGATGAGTATTAACAGACAAAGAGTTGAAAGAATATACATAGGCTTCCAGTCAAATGAGGTGCCAATGCCTGATATTGGGTACAGGTGATATATTTAGAACCTTTATAATTTCAAGGAAGCCCTGGCATGACTAAACCTCCGTTGAACATCTCCATGTAGCTTCTACCAGTCTCACATTCTATCTTTGTTTTTGTTTTTTTAAATTAACCAATATATAAACATATTGGCACATAGCAGATGTATAAGAACACTGGAAGAGCCTGCTGGATCAAGCCAACGGTTCATTAAGTCCAGCATCCTGTTCTCACAATGGCCAACCAGAGGCCTACGGGGAGCCTCAAAGCAGGACCTGAACATAACAGCACTCTCCCCACTCGTGATTCCCAGCAACTGGCACTCACAGATAAATCAGTGTAACTAATTAAAACTCACGTATGAAATAATAAGGCCCCAACTTGCATATTAAATAACTTTTTAAAGGCCTATGAAAGGCAGGTTTCAGGGCTATGCCATTGCTAAAACGTGCATATATATTTTTCTGAGGATATTGTCCGTTTCAAAGTATGATAAATCCTCCCATTCGTTAGCAAACTTAGAAGTTGCCATAAAATTTCCTTCCCAAGTTTTAACCCAGACCTTGTTCTTGACGTCATCTCTTGTACTCTGGAAGTCGAGCCTGGCCTCATATTCACTGTCAGTAAAGTTTTGCTCCATAGCCAGCAGCACATCCTGCAGGTACCGGCTCTCTATATTATGGTGACCTATAATTATCTTCCTGGTGAAAATATGAAAAGCCACGTGAGTTCTAAGAGTCCAACAAAACACAGTTTTTCACAGTTGTTGAGCCACCATCTTTCCCAGCCCCACCTCCCTCCCTTCTTCCCTTCTACCTCTCTGTGTCAAACTCCTTCTGCAGAGCTTGCAGCTCCGTTTGGTAATCCTCCTCTAAGTAGCCAATGCGGCAGCGCTGGAGTTGCAACAGCTGGTCTATGTTGTGCAAGTGGCTCCGCAAAGCATGCGCATATTGAGCTTCTGCCTCCGAGAGGTCCTTAGCGAGGGACTGGAGGGAACAGAGATGGATCAGACAACCACAGCAGGAGACCAATCTGTTTTAAAGAGCTAAAGAATTCCACGCTAAGAATATTGAGAATGCTATGATCTAAAGTAATAAATTGTGGTATCTGAAATAACTTATATTCAGCTGGTAAACACACATAAAGCTTCTGAACTGAATCTCCTGTAGATTGGCCCTAGCATTCCACACTGCATTCAGTTCTTATACCACTGGGACCCACTGATAAGCAATAATAAAGAACTGTTAAGAGGTCATTGCAGAATTGTACAAAGTGCAAACAACAACTTTTTCCTACAATACAGATGTGCCCTTTGTTATTCCCCTTTGTATTGGCCAGAGCCACAGAGCTTCCCTCTCCAATCTCTAAGAGAGCCATTAACAGTTTCACAGTCTCCTTCCAAGGGCTTTTCTGGGCCAGGGCTCACCTTAATGACATTGTCTTTGCAGTCCACCACACGTTCAAAGGTCTGGCTAAGGATCTCAATGTCCTTGCGCAGCTCCCTGGCCTTGACTTCACGGAGCACCGTTCGCCACTGTAGGGTGATCTTGTGCAGGTTTATTTCACTGTTGCGCTCCTCTTTGGCCAGTTTTTCCTGCATTGAGAGCCACAGCTTTACCCTGGCAAGCCCAACACAGCCCAGACATCGCAACCAGACAAAGAATAGAGATAGTAGGCAGTAAAATTTGTTTCCTAAAACCGTTGTGATCACAAAACTAGTGACTGAGCAATAAACACAAGATGCTGGACTACATGAGCCTTTGGTCTGATCAAGCAGGAATCTTCTTATGTTCTTAGGATGGCAACCTCCTCCACAAGTCAGACACCACTTACACTGGTCACATATTAGCCCCAGTGTCAACTGAACACCCTGAGCATGTTCTGTGCTGATCAACTGTACTGAAATAGCACTGATCCTTTCAGAGTGATGTGGGAGTGCCTTCAAATGATCATCAGGAAATACTTCCCAAATGTAACGCCCCTTAGGCCATGTCAACATGACAGACAGACTGGGGGACTTATGAAAAGTCTTCAGAGTGTCCATGAAGACACTGTAGGACCACTTTAAATTTAGGGATTTGTATCACTGGGGTCTTCCAACTCTATTGCCATGGTTACCTGAAACTATTCGTTACATCTCCCAATTGCAGTTTCATACTCAATGTGCCACCAAGTCAGTTGGTGAGAAAAGGAACTGAAAGCATTTTGGGCTAATTGGCAGAAACCTTTGGTCAGAACAAGAGAGATATGATAAAAACTAGAGTGACACACAATCTAAGCTTCTGGTACTAAATTTAAATTCACCTATGGCACACATAGGGTCAATGCTCTCTCACTGGATTTCTGTGGCGGAAGTAATATATGCCTGGCATCGGCTATTGTTGTAGCAGCAATCAGTTCAATTTAATATCAAAAGCGTCAATAAGGGCTGCACTGTAACTTTGCTCACTGGTCTGAATCTTCATGAGTTGAGAAGTCAGGTGACCATGAGAATCAGCCGCAGCTCACTTTCTCCAATATAAGCTCCAAAGTCTTTCACTATTCTTCCATCTGAGTAACTTGTTGCCTGCCTGCATCTATCTATTTACCCATCTGCTTGCCTTCTATGTCTTTCCTCTTACAGCAGAACAGAAGCAAAGACCCCCAAAATGGTACAGAACAGTAATTATAGAAAACTCCCAAAGGTGTTGAGCTTGAAAGACTTCCTCAAAGTAGTTTTAAAATAAACTCCAACAATACAGGCAGCCATTTAATTAAACATCTATTTTGCTCTCAAAAAATACTCCTTTGGGGAAAAGTACTGAGCTCAAAATGTGTTGAGATTCTAGGATTTCCCAATAAAGATTGTGTCTGGCCTTGCCCACCTGCCTCCAAACCACTAACCCAGTTTTGACCTTTTACCTCCCAGAGATCACATATAAACTCTCACTACAATTTACCATGCTAGCTTCAAGCTCTTTCACATCCTGACTGCATAAAATGCTGTGGTCAGAGCATATGATTTAATAATAATAATAATAATTTATTTATACCCTGCCCTCCCCAGGGTGGCTAACACCGAATATAAATACAGTAAATGACTCTTTCTGTTTTCCATCCTGCATTATCTTACAAGTGGAACGCTGCAGACTAAAAGATGTTCTTAGCCTCACTGCTGAGAACACCCTAAGATTATGTGATTCACCCTGTTCTCTCACATTTGGAAACAAGACCCCTGGAGCACTATTTTGAATTGTGAGCAGGTTTGTAGGTCTGCTGACACTCCTCTCCTCTCCCCACAACACGCCACATATCTTCATGCTTCCTTGCAACACAAACCCCTTTATGTCCAGGCAAACAAATGGTACCTTTAGGAACTGAGCCAGCATGTCCTCCTTCTTCTTCGTCCTTTCTTCCTCAGCCAGCCGCTTCTGTTGCATCATAATCAGCCGTTCTTCATCAGTCAGGGGTGCCCGCTTGCGTCCTCTCTTCTTCGGCATGATTGCACCTATAATGGAGGAAAGTACAAAGTACAAAGAAGAGGAACCCAAGCCTCCTCCTACCCCTTTGGTCTATGCTAAAGGGGGGCAGCTCTAATGGTCAGACCACTTCTGTATAGTATACAGATGTATAGACCAGTGATGGCAAAACGTGGCCCTCCAGCTGTTTTGGGACTACAATTCCCATCATCCCTGACCACTGGTCCTGTTAGCTAGCGATGATGGGAGTTGTAGTCCCAAAACAGCTGGAGGGCCAAGTTTGGCCATCACTGGTATAGACACACCAATATGGCTCTACTGTAGCCTCCTTTAACTTGTTGTCCATACCCATTCCCTCTTTAATATCCTGGCCTTGCTTTAAGGATCTCAGGATTATGAACATCAGCGATGGGAAACCTGTAGCCCTACAGATGTTGACTCCAACTCCCATCAGCCCCCACCAACATGATCAATGGCCAGGAATGATGGGAGTTGTAGTCCAACCTCATCTGGAGGGCCACCATGCATAGTGTACATGGTCCCTCCCCCTTTCACCCACATGCAATCCTGTGACATTGATTAGGTTGAGAAATCACGGCAGGTCCAAAGCCACCCAGCGAGCTTGATGGCTAAGTCCCTATTGGAACCTGGCTCTCCTCCGATTAAGTCCACTAGCTCTCTCTTTCTTGCCTGAAGCTCACCTTGCCTGAAGCTTCAAATCTGGGTCAATCCACTGTCTCACTGTCACAGGCTAGCTATGAAGGCTTTTCCACCAACACTACCAAAGCTTTGTGAGCGACACGTCTGATGAGATCAGAATTGCCAGGAATGCCTATTAGAGGAGAGGGAGCAAGCATGGATGAGCCTAGAAATGGCAAATAATCAAACATCATGGTGGCCTGACTTGGTTGTCCTTTGGGGAGGCCCGACTTCCTAAAAATTAGCGTTGCCACATTGTTTACAGACAGATGCTCTGTGCTTTCTTTAAAGCATTGTGTAGAGGTCAGAAATCAACAACTCATGTCATAGAATCATAGAATCGTAGAGTTGGAAGAGACCACAAGGGCCATCCAGTCCAACCCCCTGCCGAGCACTGCTGTCACTGCTTTTTCATGCCAGGTAATATGAATTTTAACAGGGAGAAATGTAAAGTACTACACTTGGGCAACAAAAATGAAAGGCACAAATACAGGATGGGTGACACCTGGCTTGAGAGCAGTACATGTGAAAAGGATCTAGGAGTCTTGGTAGACCACAAACTTGACATGAGTCAACAGTGTGATGCAGCAGCTAAAAAGCCAATGCAATTCTGGGCTGCATCTATAGGAGTATAGCATCTAGATCAAGGGAAATAATAGTACCACTGTATTCTGCTCTGGTCAGACCTCACCTGGAGTACTGTGTCCAGTTCTGGGCACCACAGTTCAAGAAGGATACTGACAAGCTGGAACGTGTCCAGAAGAGGGCAACCAAAATGGTCAAAGGCCTGGAAACGATGCCTTATGAGGAACAGCTTAGGGAGCTGGGTATGTTTAGCCTGGAGAAGAGAAGGTTAAGGGGTGATATGATAGCCATGTTCAAATATATAAAGGGGTGTCATATGGAGGAGGGAGAAAGGTTGTTTTCTGCTGCTCCAGAGAAGCGGACACGGAGCAATGGATTCAAGCTACAAGAAAGAAGATTCCACCTAAACATTAGGAAGAACTTCCTGACAGTAAGAGCTGTTTGGCAGTGGAATTTGCTGCCAAGGAGTGTGGTGGAGACTGGAGTCTCCTTCTTTGGAGGTCTTTAAGCGGAGGCTTGACAGCCATCTGTCAGGAATGCTTTGGTGGTGTTTCCTGCTTGGCAGGGCGTTGGACTGGATGGCCCTTGTGGTCTCTTCCAACTCTATGATTCTATGATTCTAAATGATTACCTGTCCCTTGTCCATATCAAATGATTACCTTTAAAGCCCTTAAAGGAGTAGCAAATAAGTTGGAGATAATCCCCTTTTCTTTCTTGTTAGATGTGTTATCCTGCCTATAAAGTATCCCTCCCTCCTGGGATCATTTTTGCCATCTAACCCATGTTCACGACTAGACTACAGTATCTCCTGGTTTGTTGTCAGAAGCTCTTAAAGCACTAATCCCCAAATGGTGTGGCCTGACATAACTGCTAATGGCCACAAGAAATAAACTGGCATAATCAAGGGCTCCTGAGACCCCAAAGCACCAAGCAAAGATTGCTCACAGTCAGTGCCCTTTGCCTGGTTCCCTGCTCTGGTCTGTGACGCCTCTCCCTCAGATGCTGCTGGGTCAGCCATCCCTGCCTTAGAGCCAGTTCCCCAGCCTTAGGGGAGAAGGGAGGAAGGGAGGAGCATCTCTGGGATCACCTGCTTCCAGGCACGTGAAGCAAAAACACACGGCTCCCCTGAGCGTGGGTAATTCTCACTCTTACATAAATGGGGTGGAGGAAAAGGCTTTTTGGTTACACGGATGACGATGCATGGTTTTAATTTTTTTAAAAAAAGCCTGTCACCTGGACCCAAGAGAAATGCTTCATATTAAAGTGGATGCTCCCCCTTGTGCAGTCCTAATTTGGATATGGTAATGTGGCACCACCCCCAGGCAGGCAGGCGGGCGCTTCGGATCTTGTATGCGGCGCAAAGCATCTTCCCAGCCCCCCAGGAATTTCTCCCGTCGTGGTTAAACCTGCCCCCCCCCGGCTTCGCCCCCTTCGCCCCCCCCCCCCGCCCCGCCGGGCCTACCTCTCTGTTTCCCCCGCGTCGCTGCAGGCCGAGTCCCTTCGGTCTCCTAGCAACAGAGCCGGAGCGGCGCGGGCGTGGAGGGAGGAGCCGGAGCTCCCTCTGGCAAAGCGGCCCTCCAGGCAAAGCGGCCTCCGGCGATCCTTCCGAGGCCAGCAGCGTCCGGAGACTTTTCAAGGGATCCCGAGGGGCGGGCCGTCTAGTCCAACCCCCGGGCGGCCATGCAGGGATGTCGACGCAGGATCCCCAATCCACTTTGAAACCATGCCGGGCGGACCCTGCTTTGCACTGCAAAGGTGCTGGCAGTTTATTTGCTGCACCTGCTGTTGTTGGCAAAGCTCATACCAATGACAAACCTGGTTGGTCTCTAAGGTGCTACTGGAATGAATTTTTTTCTTTTGTTTTGACTACAGCAGGCCAACACGGCTAAAGGTAAAGGGACCCCTGACCATTAGGTCCAGTCGTGGATGACTCTGGGGTTGCCGCGCTCATCTCACTTTACTGGCCTGAGGGACCCGGCGTACAGCTCACACCCACAGCGCCACCCGCATCCCCACCAACATGGCTTCCTACCTGTAACTAAACAAGTGTATAAGCTAAACAAGTGGGACGCGGGTGGCACTGTGGTCTAAACCACAGAGCCTAGGGCTTGCCGATTGGAAGGTCGGCAGTTCAAATCCCCAGGACGGGTTGAGCTCCCGTTGCTCGGTCCCAGCTCCTGCCCACCTAGCAGTTCGAAAGCACATCAAAGTGCAAGTAGATAAATAGGGGTCGCTCCAGCGGGAACGTAAACGGCTTTTCACCAGAAGTGGCTTAGTCATGCTGGCCACATGACCCGGAAGCTGTCTGCGGACAAACGCTAGCTCCCCCAGCCTATAAAGCGAGATGAGCACCGCAACCCCAGAGTCATCCGCGACTGGACCTAACAATCAGGGGTCCCTTTACCTTTAAACAAGCTATAGTTTAGGGCCCCTCTCTCTCTCCCCCCCCCCCATATACTGTTTCTTAATTGTATTTCAGTTCAATAATTACTTTGATAAAATACATATTTTGTTATGTGAAATGGCTTTAGATACCTATTAGGTCCATAAATTACCATATAGCATATAAAAAAATTCCTTCCAGCAGCACCTTAAAGACCAACTAAGTTTTTATTTTGGTATGAGCTTTCGTGTACATGCACACTTCTTCAGATACACTGAAGCAGAAGTCCCCAGGCGCTTATGTAGGGAAAGGGGGGGTTATCACTCAGAAGAGTGGTGGAAATGGGTGATTGACTGACTGATAGCTGTTGATGACTGAACGACTGCAAATGGTCTTGCATGAAAATGCAAGGGTTGGGATGGCTGAAGATCGCTTTATCATGTATAATGAGATAAGAATCATATGTCTCTGTTCAAACCAGGTCCCTCCATTGTTTTGACCTTGGTGATAAGTTGCAATTCAGCAACTTCTCTTTCCAGTCTACTGTATTTCTGAAATTCTTTTGTAGTAAGACAGCTACTTTGAGATCTTGTATAGAATGTCCTGGGAGATTGAAGTGTTCTCCTACTGGTTTCTCTGTCTTGTAATTCCTGATGTCAGATTTATGTCCATTTATCCTTTGGCGTAGGGTTTTAAATTTGGAAGTTTAAGTACATATATGTTGGTTTGGGAAATTGTTGCATGATGGGCCAATGGCCGTAATAAATATCAATCAACCATCTTTTTCAATTCATTATATATCATTTCCCGGTATCTTTTCACCTTTTCGCATGTCCACCACATATGATAGAATTCACCATCTTTCTCTTGACATTTCCAGCACTTTTTACTACTTGTTCTATACATTTTTGCAAATTTAACTGGTGTTAAATACCATCTATACCTCATTTTCATAACATTTTCTTTCAAGGCGGTACATGCAGTGAATTTCAATGTTTCATTCCATAATTTCAACCACGCATCATATTCAATATTATACGCAAAATCTCTTGCCCATCTTATCATCACATCTTTCATCAACTCATCTTTTGTACACCATTCAAGCAACAAATTGTACATCTTTGACAATAACTTTACTCTGCCTCCCAAATTTGAAATTTGGACCTTTTGTTTTCAAATCCTAATTTCTTATCTTTTGTCAAAACATCATTCACTGGATGTTGTAACCATCCAGTCAAAGCCTCCTTAATTTCTTCAAATGGTTTTAATTTCCAACCTCTATCTGACTTTATCAACATTTATTCATAAGTGGCCCTCCTCCCCTCCATATTTAACTTTTTAACCATCAGCACCTCTACTGGTGAGATCCACCAAGGCGTTTTGGTCTCTAACAGCATCTTATTTCTTTCCCAAACTTCAAATAATGACCTTATCACATGATTTGAAAAACCTTTGTGTGCTTTAATCTTTTCATACCATAGATAGGCATGCCATCCAAATCTGTTGTCATGACCTTCTAGGTCTAACAAATCAGTGTTTTCCAGTGTTATCCATTCTCTTATCCAACAGAGGCAGGACGCTTCGTAATATAACCTTAAGTCTGGCATGGAGAATCCACCTCTTTCTTTCCTATCAGTCAATAACTTTAATCTTATTCTTGGCTTCTTCCCCTGCCAGACAAATCTTGATAAAATTTTCTGCCATTCTTTGAATTTTCCTGTCCCTTTTATTATAGGAATTGTTTGAAACAAGAACAACATCTTGGGCAACACATTCATCTTAATAGCAGCTATTCTTCCCATAAACGACAACTTCATTCTGTTCCATATCTCTAGATCTTTCTTTATCCCCTTCCACACTGATTTATCCAAATTCCCAAATATTTTACTTTTTTAGCCACTTCAATGCCATATTTTTGTTGAATTTCCTCTTTTCCTTTTTTGCTTAAATTTTTAACCACCATTTTTGTTTTCCTTCTATTCAACTTAAACCCAGCCAACTGTCCAAATCTGTCAATGTTTTCTAATGCTTCTGCAACACTTTCGCTAGGGTTTTCCAAAGTTAAGACCAAATCATCTGCAAAGGCTTTTAACTTAAATTCTTTTGCACCCAACTTAATTCCTTTAATCTTTGGAGTTTCTCTCAGTCTATTCAGCAATACCTCCAGGACCGTAATGAACAATAATGGTGATAGTGGACAACCTTGTCTAGTACCTTTTGTAATCTCAATATCTTCTGTTAATACATTATTTACAATCAATTTCGCTTTTTGTTGTGAATATATGGCTTCTATTCCATTCATGAAAGATCCTCCTACATCCATCAACTCTAAATTTTTCATCATAAACTGCCAAGAAATATTATCAAAAGCTTTCTCTGCATCAATGAACATTATAGCCGCTGGTTTATCAATCCTGGTCTCCAAATATTCTACTATATCTATGATATGTCTTACATTATCCTTTAATTGTCGACCAGGAAGGAATCCAGCTTGATATTTATGTATTATTTCATTAAGAATTTCTTTCAATCTCATCACCATTATATCAGCAAAGAGTTTGTAATCATTATTCAATTAATATATTGGCCTATAATTCTTGACATCCATTCCATCTGTATCTTGTTTAGGTATCAATGTTATATAGGCTTCCTTCCACGTATTCGGTATCTTTCCTCCTTTCAATGTATTGTTCATCACTTCTGCCAATATTGGAGCCAATTGTCCACTTAATGTTTTATAATATCTTGCCGAGAGCCCATCCGGTCCTGGTGTCTTGCCTTGTTTTATTATTTTAATTGTGTTCTGTATCTCCTGTATTGTTATCGCTGCATTCAATTTTCTTTTCTTAACTTCTGGAATTTGATTTAATCTATATTTTTCCAAATATTCTTTTATCTTCTCTCCTTCTTTTTTTCCCTTCCTGTACAAATTGCTGTAGAATTTCTGGGGAAAAAATCCTTATTTCCTTTGGATCTTCTATCACTTTCTCTTCCTTTCTGATTTTATTAATTGCATTTTGATTTTGACGCTTCCTCAATTGCCAAGCCAACAATTTCCCTGTTTTATTTGCTGATTCGAAATTCTTTTGTCTTATTTGTTTTATTTTCCATTCTATTTCCTGGTTCACCAACATAGAAAACTGTGTCTGCAACATTTTAATATTGTCTTTAATCTGTTGGTCTTCTGGTTTCAAGATTAATTTCTTTTCATTCTCCATAAGGTACTTCAGAATTTCTTCTTTTTTCTTCTCCTTCGATCTTTTCAGGAAACTGTTTTTTGTATTAGAAAACCTCTCATCACTGCCTTACTAGCATCCCAAACCATCTCAAGTCCAGTTTCTTTATGTAAATTCCAATGGAAATAATCCTTTAACATTTCCTTAGATTTTTCTACAATGCTCAAATCATCAAACAAATCTTCATTCATTCTCCATCTAAATGAATTTTGTTCCTTTCCTTTTATTTCCATAAATATCGAATTATGGTCTGACAATGTCCGTGGTATTATTTCATTCTTTACTACTCTGGGAACCAGCTCTTTTGTAATCCACATATGATCAATTCTTCCCGAACATTGATTTGGTTCTGAAAAGAAGGTGAACTGTTTTACTGTCAGGTGTTTTAATCTCCAAATGTCCAGTAGCCCCAGATTCTCCACCAAGTCAAAAAAAGTCTTTGGTAGTTTTCCCTCGTTTTTCCTCCTCCTTGTCCTATCAAGTTCCAGAGATACCACGCCATTAAAGTCCCCCATCAAAATCATTTCGCAGTCCATAAATTCTAACAATCTTTCCTCCAGGTTCTTATAGAAATCAGCTTTATTTTCATTTGGTGCATAAGGACAGCTGGACATATAAAGGGCCCCATTACTTTCAGTAGCTTAGGGTCTCATCACACCTCAATCCGGTCCTGGGCAGACACAACATCCTGGCTCAATGACTTCTATAGTGAGTGGTGTGGCAAAGTACTTTTTCTTCTTTTGATAATAACTAATAAACCAACTCCAGTCGCCATACCCTGCTGTAATTATATAAGGCTAAATATAGGAACTGCCGTGATTACACATGCGCCACCCGTTTACTCCTGCCTCCATTTCTTTCCTTTCCCCCTGTTGTCTCCCTTGTTTCTGCTTCTAACTGGAAGCTACTTGGGGCAGGGACCTGTCATGTTCATGGGCAATGAAATAATGACAACAGGAATAATTACTACTAAAATAATAAAATAATAATATATATTGCCAGGTGATGACTGAAAAAAAGTTTGTTAGTATACAAATTGAAAGGATAATGACTATTACACTGCTGTTTGATCATTTTTTTATTGACCTCCCAAAAACGTGTATCGCTGGCACACACTTTTATGACACATAATTCTAGGATAAATAGCACCAGAGTAGGAGTGCTCCTGGCAGAACATAGCTTGGAGCCAGCAGATACTGACTGGTAAATAACCCCAGCTCCAAGAAACAGACAAGTCTGAAGAAATGTTGAATGTCTAAAGCTTTTTTTCTGCTATGGAACTTTGTGCCAGTGCTAAGCACCGCTATAAACCTAAACATGAAGCCCACAAGTGTCCCCACACCCCACCTAGAAACCTTTCTTTATACTGCCCTGGGTGAGAATCGGACGCCCCTGTTTCCATTGGAGAAATGTTGGAGAGGGTGGAATCCATGCCCTTTAAATGAAGGCTTGGTTTTCTGAAAGATTCCGTTAGTCCACCCCTTATCTCAGTGCCTGTACCCCAACTGCTCAGAAGGATAAGAGATCACTGTTCACAATATTTGAAGCCTTTGTGCAGGAGATGAGCTCTTATAGGACTTTTCCAGATTCAGGTAGGTAGCTGTGTTGGTCTAACACAGTCGAAATAAATAAATAAAATTAAAAAGTTGTCCAGTAGCACCTTGGAGACCAACTAAGTTTGTTCTGGGTATAAGCTTTCATGTGCATGCACACTTCTCCACCATCAGAAAATGCCAAAACAAACTGATTCCACAAGGTGGCAGCACTTCCTAAGAGTTACCAAGCTGCTTCCCTTCTTTTCCGGGCCATCGTTTTATTTTCAGGCAAACTTTTGTATCTTTAACATGTGAATGCAGGTAGAAATTCAATAATGCTGCTTCCCCAGCATGATGAAGTGCAGGAGAAAGCTTTGCCTGAGTTTTCCTTTCTTTTTAATCACTTCCCATGAAGCATCCCTATAAAGCAGTTACATGGGACTTGCTCCCAGGTAAGTGTGTAAAGCCAGTGCTGCCAATGTGGTGTCTTCCAGATGTTTTGGGCTGCAACTCCTGAAGGCCAACATGGTCCATGGTCAGGGATGAGGAGAGTTGTACTCCACAGCATCTGGAAAGCACAATGTTGGCTCTTCCTGGAGTGTGAGATTCTGGATGTGTTTATGTTACAGCTATTGCATATAAGTTTAATCAGACTGATTACCGTACTTCATTAAATATATTTGAAAGGGCCGTTGCTATCATTGCTTTACTTACAAGTAACTAATGCCATGGCCCTTTTAGAACATGGATGAGGAAGAATGATGATGAGCATTCAAAGGCAGGTACAGCCAGTTCGGGAAGAGCTTCCTGTCAATATAGGGCGAGAGATGGCAGGAGAATTTAAATACTTTTCAGTTGTTTATAGCTTCAGGATTTATTCTGAACTATTAGTGACATGGATTGTTGAGGTTGTTGGTTAATACATGGTATTGATACAAGTTGGCTTAGGGGTTACTGGTTACTGCCTGTTTACTGTTTAAGTTTTCAATCCTTATGTGTAAGTTCATAAGAACATAAGCAGAGCCTGCTGGATCAGGCCACTGCCCTATCTAGTCCACCGTCCTGTTCTCAGAGTGGCTGAACAGTTGCCTGTGTGTGGGAAACTAGTAAGCAGGATTCAAGCACAAGAGCCCTCTCCCCTCCTGCGGTTTCTGTTTCTAGCGAGTTGCTGCCTCCACCTGCAGAGGCAGAGCATAGCCATGGTGGCTAGCAGCCATCAAAGTTCTTTCCGAACAACTCTCTCTGTCATGTGACTCACTTAAAACTTGCCTAAAATCTTCTAAGTACTGTACAGGACAGTTCCTGCCTGCAAGCTCGCAATCTAATATACACCACACAAAAGGAAAAAAATGAGGATGAAAGCAAACATAGGAGCACTTCTTCCCTGGCCTGTGGGTGGAGCCATGTTGGTCTCGCCCTTATGTTCTTCCAATGTAGATACGATAAGGGGAGGGGAGACTTTGGCAGTGATCTCAGGTGTGGGGAAAGAGGTGTGAGATTACTGGGGGGGGTGTATTGTTTTGTTTGTTTTTAATGTTATGTATTTTTGTGTGATCCTCAGATGAAGGACATTTAACAAAAAAAAATAAACTCAAGAGCCTTCATATTTTTCTTAGAAAGTTTGTTGAACATGCACCATTCTAGATACAGTCCAGAATCACTTCAGTCAGAACTACCGTATATTCCGGCGTATAAGACAACTGGGCGTATAAGACGACCCCCGACTCTTCCAGTTAAAATATAGAGTCTGGGATATACTCACCGTATAAGAAATACGTCCTAGCGTTTAAGAAGACCCCCGACTTTTGAGAAGATTTTCCTGGGTTAAAAAGTAGTCTTATACGCAGGAATATACAGTAGTCAGTCACTGATCATCCAAACACAGCGCTGCCCGCTAGAAGACTTCTCCACAATGCCAGCACACCACTCAAGACCTGACATCGTTGAGAGGTAGCACATTAGAGCATATTTTCCCTTTGGTTCCCATCTTTGAAGAGGGCTGCTTTGCAGCGCAGTTTGCCATGGCAACAGGTGGGGATTTGATTGGATGCAACCACCTATCTCTGTCCTCACCCAGCAGTGTAATTCTTCTTTTGAAAAAATCATTCCTCTCATTCCCCTCTCAACCCCTCATCAAGAGCTCTGCTTCATCCTCCGTTTCAGCTGCCTCTTGAATATCATCTCTTCAGCCGCCACTGCATCTCTCATGGATTCCCGTTCACAGATCAGTTCTTCCCTGTGTCCTCTTTCCCCTGCAGCTACCTGCACAGGTTGGTGTTTCACAGATGTCCCCATTTCCCATACTTCTCTACCTCTGTCAAACACTCACAGGGGAGAAAGTGGCACAAAGGGGCCTCCTGCCCAGAGCATCGTCTTTCTTAACATGCAGCACATTTGAATGTCCAAAGTGGTTCAGATGCAGCTATGCTGTCCTTGATGTTTCCTGTGAATTGCCCTGAACTTTTATAGGGCAATGTGGCCCAGCAGGTCTTTCTATCTGACCCTCAGGATTTCCCTCAAGCCACACTCACCACCAATCTTCCTTTCCTTTGCACCCTCCTTGAGTGTTTTTGTCTGTCTAAGGCAGTTCTTCTCATACTTGGGCCACCAGCTGTTGTTGGACTATAGCTGCCATCACCCCTAGCTAGCAAGATCAGTGTTCATGGATGGCAGGAGTTGTAGTCCCAAGTTTGAGAAACACTCGTCTCTAAGGGTGCTTCTTGCTTGGAGCATAAAGAGGGATATGTGAATGTGAAGAAAGTAGTGTCCTGTTCCAAGGCAAAATTGCTCTGCTCACTTTTGCCTCCCCCCCCCCACTGATGTGACCCCTGGAATTTTCCCCAAAAGGAAATGTGGCCATAGGCATAGCCAGGATTTTTCGTGGGGGGGGGGGCAGGACTTTTGTGTGTGGAGGAGAACCAACTGATCAGTTAAGTATTTCTATTGTTTTACTTGATGGGGGCAGCTGCCCCCCATAGCTATGCCCATGAATGTGGCCCTTGGTCTGAAAAAGGTCCCCTGCCCTGGTATAAATACTTTTTAAAAAAACTTACAACAACCTTTTAAAGCAGGTCAGTATTATTATCCCGAAATTTCTAATGTGTCTGAGAGATTTGCTTGCCTAGTGAATTCCTGGCTGAGGTGAGATTTGAACCAGGGACTTCCTGATGAGCAAGTTCCATCTGTCAGCTGCTAAACTTGCTCAGAACATGTCTTTCTAAGTAAATGATATATAAGAGAAGGAAAAACCCTCAGCCTGGACTTTCCCACTTTCTCACTAGGCTGGCTCTGATCCATTGCATTCCTTTCCACCACTGCCAGGCAATGAAGGTGTTTTTTTTTTACTATTGCATATTTATATGGAAGACATCAGAATTTCCATGTGTGGTCCCAAAGCCAGGAAAGCATTGCCAGGAAATAAGGCACATAATTTGTCTTCTCCAGAGTCTTCAAAAATAAAGCAAGGAATTTGTCTTTTTGTTTTTTCCATTCCACTGTCAATTAGGTGGTTAAGGGAAAGGGTCAGGAAGGAAAGCAGTGCAGCCATGGCATTTCCCCGCCCACATCTTGACATGTGTATTAACTTGACTCAAGATGCATCTGCTCCCTACGCAGAGAGATCTGACTTTTAAAGACACATCATTTCCCCAAGAAAAGGTAAAACCAGGACAGTGTTTTTACAAGGGAAGCAGGGTTTGTGCTTCATAAACGGGGCAGTTGGAGAATATGAAGATGGGGACACAACAGATCCCCTTCCATGTGCCCAGAAGGGCTTGTCCCTCGGTGCAGACACACTTAGGCATGTGCACCTGAGTGGCTGAAAATGCATCAAGGTCATTCCCCCTTTCCTCTACTAGTGCATTTCAAGTCATGTTTAACATTGCTGCACATGCCATTACTGTACTTGATTGCTTGATTCC
This sequence comes from Zootoca vivipara, assembly GCF_965207765.1. Lineage (NCBI taxonomy): Eukaryota > Metazoa > Chordata > Lepidosauria > Squamata > Lacertidae > Zootoca > Zootoca vivipara. Next base: position 3,526,616 of record NC_142584.1, read on the forward strand.
CATGAGCTGCTGTTCAATGAAGCTCTCATCTGAGCATATGTGATGGATGTCTCAGTTGTAAGTACACACCTTACATTTCCGAATTGAATGGAAGCTGGGTTCAGGGACAGTACGCCAGGGCAGTACACCAGGGTTCAGGGACAGTACACCAATCAGCTGCATTTCTCAAGAAACCAGAGGATTCATATGGATTGATTACTCAGTTTTCAATCCAACGATAGGAGTGCACTGGGGCCAGAATAAACAGTAGTGTGTACCCAGCCTTAGAGAAGACATTCCTGCTTGTAAATTTGAAGCTTCTTTGCATTACTTGCTGGGCTGGGATTAGAGAAAAGAGGGGGGTGGTTGCCAAACAGTTTGCGTTGAAGTTATCCCAAGTCATCAACTTTGCTTTGGATTTGTTTGTGCACATGACAGTGGGCTTTTGTTTTCTCAGAAACTGAGCTCACAATCCTCTGATGACTCCGGCTGGAAGGCAGGGAGGTGGGGAGGGAGGCAAGCAAGGGGGCAGTGTGATGCTGTGGTTGCAATAGGGATATTCTGCTACACAAATGTAACACAAAAAGTAAAGATAGCTGACTAACACCTGGAATATTGCGATAATAGGAAAAAAATACTTGGAATATCAGTTATTACGGAATCAGCAAAGACAGATAAATTCTAAGCAATATATTGTGAGTTTATATGTTGTGAGCATCTTCTGCATCTTTATCAGTATGGAACTCATTACGTATGTTTTTCTTATATGCATCATTTAATTCTTCCTGCATGCTTGGGGTTGAAATGTGATTTACTGGCCATATATGTCAACATCCTTTGTTAGAGGAAGGTTTTGTTTCAGTTGGATTGTGGATTTTATTCTGCTTCTTTTCCTTATATATTTGAAAATTTTAAATAATTAAAGATGGCTGTACTGTCCCATAAGAAAAAACCCCAAATCTATATCAGGGTAACTAAACACAGCCCAGAATAAGTAAGGAGGTAGTACAAGAATATTTGGCTAGTTTAGATGTATTCAAGTCTCCAGGGCCAGATGAACTACATCCAAGAGTATTAAAAGAACTGGCAGAGGTGATTTCAGAACCACTGGCAATAATCTTTGATAATTCCTGGAGAACAGGCGAAGTTCCAGCAGACTGGAGGAGGGCAAATGTTGTCCCTATTTTCAAAATGGGGGAAAGAGAGGACCCAAACAATTACCGCCCAGTCAGCCTGACATCAATACCAGGAAAGATTCTAGAGCAGATCATTAAGCAAACAGTCTGTGAGCACCTAGAAAGAAACTCTGTGATCACTAAAAGTCAGCATGGGTTTCTGGAAAATAAGTCATGTCAGACTAATCTGATCTCATTTTTTGACAGAATTACAAGCCTGGTAGATGAAGGGAACGCTGTGGATGTAGCCTATCTTGATTTCAGCAAGGCCTTTGACAAGGTGCCCCATGATAGTCTTGTAAAGAAGCTGGTAAAATGCGGGCTAGACAATGCTACCATTCAGTGGATTTTTTAACTGGCTTACTGACCGAACCCAAAGGGTGCTAATCAATGGCTCCTCTTCATCCTGGAGAGTAGAGCCTAGTGGGGTGCCACAGGGTTCTGTCTTGGGCCCAGTCTTATTCAACATCTTTATCAATGACTTGGATGATGGGCTTGAGGGCATCCTGAGCAAGTTTGCAGAAGACACCAAATTGGGAGGGGTGGCTAATACCCCAGAGGACAGGATCACACTTCAAAATGACCTTAACAGATTAGACAACTGGGCCAAAGCAAACAAGATGAATTTTAACAAGGAGAAATGTAAGGTACTACACTTGGGCAAAAAAAATGAAAGGCACAAATACAGGATGGGTGACACCTGGCTTGAGAGCAGTATATGTGAAAAGGATCTAGGAGTCTTGGTAGACCACAAACTTGACATGAGTCAGCATGAGAGCAGCTCAACCAAAAAGCCAATGCAATTCTGGGCTGCATCAATAGGAGTATAGCATCTAGATCAAGGGAAGTAATAGTACCATTGTATTCTGCTCTGGTCAGACCTCACCTGGAGTACTGTGTCCAGTTCTGGGCACCACAGTTCAAGAAGGATACTGACAAGCTGGAATGTGTCCAGAAGAGGGCAACCAAAATGGTCAAGGGCCTGGAAACGATGCCTTATGACTGAGGAACGGCTTAGGGAGCTGGGTATGTTTAGCCTGGAGAAGAGAAGGTTAAGGGGTGATATGATAGCCATGTTCAAATATATGAAAGGATGTCATATGGAGGAGGGAGAAAGATTGTTTTCTGCTGCTCCAGAGAAGCGGACACGGAGCAATGGATTCAAACTTCAAGAAAGAAGATTCCACCTAAACATTAGGAAGAACTTCCTGACAGTAAGAGCTGTTCGGCAGTGGAATTTGCTACCAAGGAGTGTGGTGGAGTCTCCTTCTTTGGAGGTCTTTAAGCAGAGCCTTGACAAGCATATGTCAAGAATGCTTTGATGGTGTTTCCTGCTTGGCAGGGGGTTGGACTGGATGGCCCTTGTGGTCTCTTCCAACTCTATGATTCTATTATTCTAATACCTTTTTTAGCCCAACCAAAATATCACAAATGTAACAGAGGCTCTCCTAGCTCCCTTTCACTTCTATGGGACAGAAGCAAATGAGATATCGAGTTACTGTGGTGCTTAAACTCTTCCTTAACTTTTGTTGTGGGATGGTCCTGCTGTAGCCAACTCAGTTTCTTTCCTCCCTTTCCCCATTTTCTCCAGGCCTACCATTATTAATCTAACCATATTTCTTTCCCACACCACTGACATTTTAAGAACCATCTCGGAATGTAGGAAGGAAAAGTTTGTACAGCTAGGGGATTTTCTCTCTGTGGGGAGTTCCTACTCTGGTTAATGTTCAACAGCGACATTGCAACATACATGAAATTCTGAATAAACCAAGCAAGGCTTAAGCTCTGAAACAAAGCAGGATTTAAGTCTGCCTGGAAGTTACATCAGCTTGAAAATCCTCCCCCTAACTCAAGATGAGCTGAACACAGTAAGTTTTCTGCTGAAAATCCCCCCTATTTTTTGCCCCTGATGACGCTATTTACTGTTTACCTTGGGGGGGGGGCAAACAGCAGGTGGGAATCATAGATTCATGGAATTGTAGAGTTGGAAGGGACCCTGAGAATCATATTATAGGCAATGCAGGAATATGGAGCTGTCACAAACAGGGATCGATTCTGCAACTTTGGTGTTATCAGCACCAAGCTCTAACCAACTGAGCTATCCAGGCTGTCGGTGTTTTTCACAAGGAAACTGGTACAAGGCCCCATTCTGGATTGGGACCTCCAGCTGTTATTTTTAAAATTCAGTATCAAAGTGGCCAGTTTATGCAGGATTTGGGTTTCATGGGTGTTATGTACTGAGCTGAATCCTAGAACAATAGGATTCAGAATCAGCGGGAGCTACCCAATCCAACTCCAGGTGGAAGTGAATCCGCAACCTGATTGGCCTGCTGGAGCAGCCAATCAGGCGGCTGGCAGAAGTGAATCTGCTACCTGATTGGCCTGTAGGAGCAGCCAATCAGGCTGCAGGCAGAAGTCAATCCACAATATAATTGGCCCACAGGTGTAGCCCTGAAGTAGCCAATCACGCAAGGCCCATTGTGTAAATAATGTATATAAGCAGATGGTTTTGGGAAAAGAGCCATTCGTCTTCTCTTCTCCTCCTTGATGACTATGAGCTGAATAAAGAGCATGAAATTCACTCTTGACTCCGAGTATATTTCACTGGCGACGAAGGTGGGATCCTGCTGAGCTGACCGCCACCACGCACTGCACCGCAGCACCGCCACCTGCTGCACCGCTGCATCGCACCGTGCATCCAGGTTTCAGCTCCAGGACCCAAGGAACCCAGAATGGCAACCGACAGCAGCTTCTTGCCATTCAAACCAGCATCAGGAGACTGGGAAGGGTACGCCGCCCGTTTCAACTTCCTCCTGCAAGCGAAAGAAGTCACCAACGATGCCATGAAGAGGGCGACATTCTTCAGCGTCTGTGGAGAGGAGACGTTTGAAATCGCCCGGGCTCTCCTTGCACCTAGAGATGTCGCTACCGTCTCTTACAAAACAATAATGGAACGGCTGAAGGAGCACTTTTCACCACAGCCCTCGGTGGTAGCTTGCCGAAATGCCTTCTACGCAAAGCGGCAAGCCCCGGGGGAAACCATAACTGGGTTTGTGACCTCCCTCCGCCAAGCCGCCCGGTTATGCAACTTCTCAGAGTTGGAGAACATGCTTCGTGACCGCCTCGTCGGTGGCCTGAGGGACGAGATGTTGCAACGACGCCTCTACGCCAAAAAAGACCTCACGTTCCAGATTGCTCTGGAGGAAGCCCTGGCAACCGAAGCCGCCGAGAGGTCAACGCAAGAGGCACGACCGGCCCCGCCATCCCAACCGAGGGTCTACCACGAAGACCTCACCGACGAATCCGAATCTGACAGGGAGGAAGTACACCGAGTACAGCGGCGCACTCAAGCAGCACACACACCACAGCAGCCTCGACGAGAAGGAGGGAACTGTGCAAGCTGCGGGGAGAACCACGAGAGGAGGACCTGTCGTTTCCGCAACGCAGAGTGCAGGCAGTGCAGAAAATTGGGACACATCGCCCGGGTGTGTCGGGCTCGACTCACCCGTCGACAAGCATCAGATGACCGACCCAGGAGCCCCAGGTCACACGGCACCATGCACCAAGGCAACTCGACGGAGATCACGGACTACCAGGTATTCCAGTTGCCCCATCCCAGCACAGAGAAAATTTATATAGAGGTACAGATAGAGGGAGCCCCATGCCGCATGGAGCTGGACACGGGTTCAACTCTATCCATAATCTCGGCCCGAACATTAAGGGAACTGTGCCCTAATGGGGGTCCCAAACTAAGGCCGGCCCCATTCACCCTCCGGGACTTCCAGAAACGTAAGGTCCCTACAATGGGGGTGGGGACCTTCAGGGTGCAATATCGAGGGCGAAAGCAACAATTGGACTTGCTGGTAGTTAAGGGCCCCTACGTTAGCTTACTGGGACTGGCATGGTTTGGACCTCTGGGGCTAGCCGTTACCGGGGTGAACCGCACTAGCTTACAAGTGGACGTGGACGCCATATGCAAAGAGTTTCCAGGGGTTTTCGATGGGGCATTGGGACAATATACAGGACCCCCCATTGCCCTACAGCTAGACCCCGCTGTACGACCCATCAGGCACAAGGCCCGCCGGGTCCCGTTCGCCCTGAAACCCCGCATAGACGAGGAATTGGACCGGCTCGTGGAGCAAGGAGTGCTGGAGCCGGTGCCCAACGCCCCCTGGGAAACTCCAATTGTCACACCCGTCAAGCCTAACGGTTCGGTCCGCATCTGTGCAGACTACAAATGCACCATAAACAAGGCTCTCACGGCCCATGCATACCCAGTGCCAGTGGTCAGCCATGTCCTCGCCACCCTGGCTGGGTCAAAAATCTTTGGCAAACTGGACTTGGCCCAAGCGTATCAACAGTTGCCTGTGGACGAAGCCACAGCAGAGGCTCAGACGATTGTGACGCACAGAGGGGCATTCAGAGTAAAGCGGCTGCAATTTGGCGTTAGCGTGGCACCAGGCATATTCCAGAATCTAATGGACTCTCTCCTTAAAGGGATTCCTGGCGTCACCCCCTTCTTCGATGATGTACTGATCGCCGGGCCCACACCAGAGGAATTTGAGGACCGCCTCCGCTCCGTCCTGCACCGTTTCCAGACGGCGGGCCTCAAGGTGAAGCGGGAAAAGTGTTTACTGGGAGTGCCGCAGGTGGACTTTCTGGGATTTAAGGTGGACGCAGAAGGGGTCCATCCAACCGGTGACAAGGTACGGGCCATTTGTGAGGCCCCAGCGCCCAAGAGCAAGCCCGAACTTCAGTCATTCTTGGGACTATTGAACTTTTACCATGCCTTCCTTCCCCATAAGGCAGCGGTAGCGGAGCCCCTACACAGACTCCTAGATAAAAGGGCCCCTTGGGTGTGGGGCCAGCGACAAAGGGCCGCATTCCAGGCAGTCAAGGACTTGCTCGTCTCAAACTCGGTCTTGGCACACTTCGACGAGAGGCTGCCAGTGGTGCTGGCATGCGACGCCTCTCCCTATGGCATCGGCGCTGTCCTGGGACACCAACTCCCGGATGGAAGAGAGGTGCCGGTGGCATACTTCTCCCAGACGCTTGCTGCAGCCGAACGAAACTACTCACAGATTGACAAGGAGGGTCTGGCAATCGTGAAGGGCGTAAAAAAATTCCATGATTTCTTGTACGGGCGGCCCTTTACCATAGTGACTGACCACAAGCCGTTGCTTGGCCTGTTTGCCCCCGAGAAGCAGACCCCCCAAGTGTTGTCTCCACGTGTCCTCAGGTGGTCAATTTTCCTTGCCGGCTACCAGTATGCACTAATCCACCGCCCTGGGAAGGCGATGGGCCACGCAGACGCACTCAGCAGGCTTATACTCGGAGTCAAGAGTGAATTTCAATGGGCTTCTACTCAGCTATTTACTGAAGACCTGGAACAAAGCCTTTCCTCTATTTCTGCCCTGTTCTGACCTGCTACCAGGCATGGAAACCTCTGGAGACAAACCCAACACCCCACAGGTCAAGAACCTTGTGGACGAGGCAATGCTGAGGCAGTGGCAGGTCTTGGGGTCTTAAATTTCAACAGCGCCCTGTGCGGCGCCAAATTTTGGCGCCCCTCCACCTGTCCCGCTCCACTGTAAATCATGGTTGCGGCACCCCCCGTGTTGGCTGGACCTGCTGAAGAATCCCTGGGGCTGTGGAGGAGGAAATGGAACCATCCCACTGGTTCTCAAGGATGCTGGCGCCAAAAGGTTTGGGTTCAGGCTGATGAGTAATGACATAGTAGGCCTCTACAGACCAGAGTCTACTTGCGAGTAAGCATTCCCTGAGGTCAGGAGGCCAGAGTACATAGGCATCCTCTCTCTTGGATGTTACCATTTCTGTTTCTTCCTCAACAGAAAGTTTTGAGATTGGTCTGGTAAGAAACTAAGGAATAAGTCAAAGCGTGGCAAAGGCATTTTTGGCCGAAACACCTAAAGAACCCATCCCTTTTCTTTCATCTGTGAGATTCATTTCTCTTTTTTGCACCTCCTCCCTCTTGAGCCTTCAAGTCGTTGGTCTAGTTCCCCTGCCTTACTGAACTCTCTGTGATATTGATCTTGGACTGGTTCCTGAGCTTGCTTCCGAATCATGTTTGGACCTACACTGATTCCCTGCATTTGACCTTTGCTTGATTTAGACTGCCCTGCACTGCACTGGGAACTTCCTGAGTCAGTGCGTGCTTAGGTGAGAGGCTTACAGGGCCGGATTTACATACAGTATAAGCTAAACAAGCTATAGCTTAGGGCCCCACTCTCTTGGGGGGGCCCAAAAAATTAAAGGAAAAAAGAACTGGATGTACATTTCCAAAATATAAGATAATAAATAAATAAAATAAAACTTACATGCAGCAACAGTGTTTTGTGTTGTGTAGGCTCCTATGATGTGAGTAATGTAAGACCTGCTCCCTAAGATATCACGGGTTTGCTCATTTCCATATAGCATATATTCAACACAGAAAACAGCAACAATTTGTTGTTGACAAAGGACAGCTGGACATATAAAGGGCCCCATTACCTTCAGTAGCTTAGGGCCTCATCAAACCTCCATCTGGCCCTGGAGGCTTATACCTCCTGGACCTGGGACCCAAGTCTCTGAGGGCACCTTCTGGAGGATGACCATTTCCTAAGGGTGGGAGTGTAGATCCTTATGCAGCCAAAACACACAAGAGGGTGGTATCAGTGGGCTCTGTGGAACCTCAGGTTTTGCAGGAGTACAAAAAGTATTGTATGTAAGAAGAAGAAAAACTAAGGAGAGGAATTGCTGCAGAACCACCCAATCAGCATTGAGCATGCTCAGTGGACACAACATGTTGAGTGAATGTTGGGGGGGGGGGTAGGGAGATTAGGAGAGAGAAGGAATGAAGTATCCTGGAAGAAGGTTGTGTGTCTGGGATACTGAACAGGAGCACTCCACGCATTTTGTGGCAGGTCCCACTCGTAGTCCAAATCGTTAATTTTCCCTTGTAAAGCTAGTGACACGAACCAGTGTGGCCAGGATTCCATTGATGTTCATTTATTTTATTTTATTTTATTTACATAATTAATGCCTGGGTGCACACACAAGCAATTATGATCAGATCAATGTATGCAACTGTGATCAGCTTGTATTTAAATTACATTAAAATCATTAAATGGGCTGCATATACAACACAAGGTATCCAAAAGTTGAGTCAATAGGGATGGGGCACGAGATGATTTCTGTACAGTATGCTATTTGGTCAAAGGCCACTGTTGGTCACACAAAGGAGATTGAGAGCCAGCAGGATTGTTTCTCTCTTTGCCCATCTTCGAAATGGGTCCAAGGGCTAAAGATATAGGAAACGGGTGTCTGTATAATTGCTCTCATTTCGAAGGGATTTCGAAGGGGCAGAGGAACCAGAGACCAAATAGCAAACATGCGCTGGATTATGGAGAAAGCTAGAGAGTTCCAGAGAAACGTCTACTTCTGCTTCATTGACTATGCAAAAGCCTTTGACTGTGTCGACCACAGCAAACTATGGCAAGTTCTTAAAGAAATGGGAGTGCCTGATCACCTCATCTGTCTCCTGAGAAATCTCTATGTGGGACAAGAAGCTACAGTTAGAACTGGATATGGAACAACTGATTGGTTCAAAATTGGGAAAGGAGTACGACAAGGTTGTATATTGTCTCCCTGCTTATTTAACTTATATGCAGAATTCATCATGCGAAAGGCTGGACTAGATGAATCCCAAGCCGGAATTAAGATTGCCGGAAGAAATATCAACAACCTCAGATATGCAGATGACACAACCTTGATGGCAGAAAGTGAGGAGGAATTAAAGAACCTTTTAATGAGGGTGAAAGAGGAGAGCGCAAAATATGGTCTGAAGCTCAACATCAAAAAAACCAAGATCATGGCCACTGGTCCCATCACCTCCTGGCAAATAGAAGCGGAAGAAATGGAGGCAGTGAGAGATTTTACTTTCTTGGGCTCCTTGATCACTGCAGATGGTGACAGCAGTCACGAAATTAAAAGACGCCTGCTTCTTGGGAGAAAAGCAATGGCAAACCTAGACAGCATCTTAAAAAGCAGAGACATCACCTTGCCTACAAAGGTCCTGTCACAGTGGCCGGAGTGGGCTACTTCAGAGTAACGACGCTACGCAGCTCTGCATTTTATTCTTTTATTGGTGCTGCGTATTTACAGTGCTGAAGTCATTGCTATTTACACGGAGTGGTGTGGTCAGTCGGTTTCAGAACCTCCGAATGGCTTTTGGCGCGTCTTTCTCCAACACAAAAGCTTTGGCAGACCCATCCTCTTTCCCCTCCTCTTTCTGCGTAATTCCGGAGTTGGGGGGATGGGTCTCCCCCCCTTATTCGCCCCTTCCTGTCCCACCTGGGACCCTGGCTCCTCTACCTTGCCTGAGCCTCGGACACGACTTCCTGCTTCCCCACTGGCATCGGAACTCTCTCTGCTTTCCCCTGTGCTCGGGGATGGGCTTGAACTCAGGAGGGGAGGGACTTCGCGATATCCCCTGTCCCTCACATCCACCCCCCTCCCAAGCTCTCCTTCACCCCTCCCCAGGTCCCCCCCAGGTGTCGGTGACGACTGGAAGCCTAAGAACTCAGTGCTTTCCGAGCCCGTTGGTGTGAACACCTCCCCCCAGTCCTGCGAGCCCCCCCCTTCCGCCTGGGAGGACGGGAATCCCAAAAAGTCCGTGGCATCAGAGCTGGTAGGGGTAAAAATGTTCTGCCAATCTGCTCCTTCCTCTGACTGGGTGGATCTCGGTGACACCCATATCTCATCCTCTGGTTCCTCAAACTCCGCTTCCCAGCGCCATGGTGAACTGCTCTCCCGTGCTTCCTCCCCCTCCCCCTCCCTTTCCATGTGCCAGGGCTTGGGTCTGTGGGGAAAGAGGGCGTGAAATTCTTCTACCAGGAATTCCTCCTGTATCTGAGTGGCTGGGACCCATTCATTCTGGGACGGTGGAGCATCCTCCCATGCCATGAGGTACTCCAGGCCCCCCACCCCTCTCCGTGAATCAAGGATGGCCGTGGCCTCATTGAGTTGCTCCCTGCCTTCCCTCTGCCCCCCTCCCTCGGGGGTTTGTTCGCTGTCTCGGAGCCTGCTGCTTTCCCTGTACGGCGACAGCAGCGATCTATGAAACACTGGATGCACCCTCATGTCCTCTGGCAGTGCCAGCCTGTATGCCACCGGGTTTACCTGCTGCGTGACCGTGAAAGGGCCCAACCTTCTGGGTGCCAGCTTCTTGCACCTCCCTCTGGTGGGAAGGCCCTCCGAGGACAACCAAACCTTGTCCCCCACCCTGATGACCTCCCCCGGTCGCCTGTGGCGATCTGCCCCCTTTTTGTACGCTTCCTTGGCCCTCTCCAAGTGTTCTCTGAGCTGCTGGTGCACCGTCTCCAGCTCCTCTGCCCAATCCTCTGCCTGCGGGCCCTCCTCCTCCTCCTCTCCCTCCCTCTCCGGGAAAGATCTGAGGTCGCGCCCGTAGTTGGCCTTAAAGGGCGACACCCCTGTGGAGACGTGCACCGCATTGTTGTAGGCAAATTCTGCCAGTGGCAGGCGATCCACCCAGTCCGTTTGCCTCTGGCTGACGTAGCATCTCAGGTACTGCTGCAGAATGGCGTTGACCCTCTCTGCCTGTCCATTGGTCTGCGGGTGCCGAGCCGTCGACAAGCTGACCTCCACCTGCAGGAGGTTCATGAGCCGTCTCCAGAACCTGGAAACAAATTGGCGGCCACGATCCGAAATAACCCTTAAAGGTAATCCATGCAGTCTGAATACGTGATCCACAAACAGTTTGGCTGTCTCTTCTGCAGAGACCGCCCTGGCACACGGTATAAAGTGGCACATTTTGGACATGAGGTCCACCACCACCAACACTGCGGTCTTGCCCCTGGAAGAAGGCAGATCTGTGATGAAGTCCATGGACACCACTTCCCACGGCCTGTGTGGCGTGGCTAAGGGCTCCAGCAATCCCGGTGGCGCTGCTCTGACCACCTTTGCCCGCTGGCAGGTGTCACAGCCCCGTACATAGTCTCGAACATCTTCCCGCACCCCCGGCCACCAGAAGTGTCTCATGACTAAGTGTGTGGTCTTGTCCCTCCCAAAATGACCCGCCGTTGGGTTGTCGTGCATCTGCTTGAGGACCGTACGTCTAAGCTGGGTGGTGGGCAGGTACAGTGCACCCTTGTAGAAAAGCAGCCCCCTGCGTTCTGCAAAGTCTTTTGCGTGCTCCCCCCCCCTCTCAGTTCTCTGAAGATGCGGTTGGCAAATTCATCCGCTGCCGTCAGTGCTGTGAGTTCTGCCTCGCTCACCACTGCTGCTCCGCAGGACCATGCTGACGGGGGGAAAATGTGCCTGGGTGCCGGTGGCGCCTCCTCCTCCATGTACTCTGGCTTGCGGGATAGGGCATCCGCCCTGACATTCTGCTCTCCCGGGATGTAGTGTATGGAGAAGTTGAAGTTCGAGAAGAACTCTGCCCACCGTATCTGCCGCTGGTTGAGCACCCTGGCAGTTCTCCAGAACTCCAGGTTCTTGTGGTCTGTGCACACCTGGATGGGGTGCTTGGCGCCCACCAGGAAGTGTCTCCAGTGCTGGAACGCAGCGTGGATCGCAAGAAGTTCCCGATCAAACACCGTGTAGTTTCGCTCTGGCTGGGTCAACTTCCTGGAGAAGAAGGCACAGGGTCTCCACTCTCTGTTGGCGTCCAGTTGCAACAGAATGGCGCCCACAGCTTTATCAGAAGCATCTGTCTCCACGCGTAGGGGCGCGTCCTGAACCACGTGGAACAGGTTCTGGTCTGAGGCGAACACCCTCTTGAGGCTTTCGAACGCTGCTTGCGCCTCTGGTGTCCACCTGAACTTCTGCTTGCCTCTCAGGCAGTCAGTGATGGGAGCCGTAACGCGAGAGAAGTTCTTGATGAACTTCCTGTAGAAGTTGGCAAAGCCTAGTAGGCGTTGGGCATCTTTGCGCGTCCTGGGGCTGTGCCAGTCCAGGATGGCCTGCACCTTGTCCTTGTCCATCGCCAGCCCCTTGTCTGACAGCTTGTAGCCCAGGAAGTCCACCTCCTTGGTGTGAAACTTGCACTTCTCCAGCTTCACATACAGGTGGTTCTCCTTCAGGCGCTGCAACACCTCCCTGACATCTTTCACATGCTGCACTGGGTCATCGGAATAGATAAGGATGTCATCCAGGAAGACCAAGCATTTCCTGAAGAGGAGGGACCCCAGGACGTGGTGCATGAAGGCCTGGAAGCATGCTGAGCCCCCTTGCAACCCGAAGGGCATCACCAGATATTCAAAAGAGCCCAGAGGCGTGAACATCGTGGTTTTCCATTCATCGCCTTCCCGGATCCTGATCAAGTTGTACGCCCCCCTCAGGTCTAGCTTGGTGAAAATCTTGCCCCTGCGTGCCGCTGTCAGGAGATCATCCACTCTGGGCATGGGGAAAGCCACTGGCTCTGTCACTGAATTCAGCCGTCTAAAATCCACCACAAGACGGCGCTGTTGCGTGTCTTTCTTGTCCACCCAGAAGACCGGGCTGCCCCCTGCTGCCTTGCTTTCTCTGATGAACCCCCGCTTGAGGTTCTTGTCGATGAAAGCGCGCAGATCCTCCAGTTCCTGGTCTGACATGGCGTACGGCTTGGCTGGGGGTATAGTTGCCCCTGGCACCAGGTTGATCTGGCAGTCAAAAGGCCTGTGTGGGGGTAGGTGGTCGGACTCCGCTTCGCTGAAGACCTCCTGCAGGTCCCAGTACGGCTTGGGTATCGCCTCACCCCCTTTGATGTGCATGGTGGCCACCGTGGCTATCGGAGGCCCCTCCCCTGGTTGGTGCTGCATGCAGTGTTCCAGGCAAAAGTCCGATCCAAAAGTGATGCATCTCTGGTGCCAACTGATGGAGGGGTCGTGGCGCGCCAGCCAGCTCATGCCCAAGACGATGGGGGGGTCTGAGATGGTGGTGACGTTGAATGCCAGTGTCTCTGAGTGCCTTCCCACCGTCATTCGCATGGGGGGGGTTTGATGGGTGATGGCCCCTCCCAGCAACTCTCTGCCGTCAATGGTTGCCACGTGCAGAGGAAAATCCAGCTGCAGAAGCTGGATCTGGTGCTGTTCTGCAAAGTTCCTCGAGAAGAAGTTCGCTGACGCCCCACTGTCAATTAGGGCGAGGACCGTCAGGGGATAGCCATTTGGGAGCGTGAGCGTCACTTCTAGAACCACTCCTGCTCTGGGAGGGGTGGGCTGGCTCTGCTCCTCTCTGTGCGGGTGGGTGGGCTGGGGCTGTTGTCTGCTGACTGTGCCTGGCTGCTGCCCCTTGTCTCCTGCAGCCAGGCTTTCCCGTTTCCCTGCTGTGGTGCTGCGTCAGTGGGGGAGGGCACAACCGTTCCCGCCTTTCCTTGCCACTCTCTGCGATGAGGGCAGTCTCTGACGAGATGCTGGGGGGAGTTGCAGAGAAAGCAATTCCCACCCCTTCCCTCCTTGCGTCTTGGCGCCGCTGGGGTTTGAAAAGCCCGCGCGCGCGCGCTATCCATCTGCATGGGTTCCTGGTCCTGGCTGGCCCCAGGCGTGGCTTGAAAGGGTTGTTGGGGGAGTGGCTTCTCCTGCGACCGTGGGAACCAAGCCCGCTTTGCGCGCGTTGCTTGCTTGTCGCTCCACCGGGATTCCTGTCTCACCCCCACCGCCAGAGCCGCTTTGCTCAGCTGATCCATATTACTGGGCTTTGGACCTCTCGAGAGCTCATCCTTCACCTCCTCATGCAACCCCAAGTAGAACGCCGCTTGCATTGGGGGTGACTCTAGTTCCCACCCCAATCTGTGCACCAGCATGGTGAATTTCGCCCAATACGCGCGAACTGTCATATTTCCTTGGCATAAATTATGAAGTTCCTCCTTAGTCTGGTCCATATGACTATCGGACGAATACATCGTTTTCAAACCTTCTAGAAATAGTTTGACATTCTTCATGCAAGGATTCTTTGTTGCGATTAACGGTCTTAGCCACTCTCTGGCTGCCCCGGTAAGGTGCTCCACAATAAACGCTACCCTGTGCTCATCATCAGGGAACTCATCGTGGTGCAGCTCAAGAGCATACACAATCTCAGTCTCAAAGCCCTGATATTCCCTCGGGTCTCCATTGAACTTGCTTACTAGGGTCCCGGCTCTCCTTCCTGGCAGCACTTGGACTTGGGGTGCCCCTCCCGCCTTGTTTTTCTCTGCATCCAGCTTGTTTTGGAGGTCTACCGCCACCGCCCTTAATTCCTGCTCTCTTTCCTATAGCGCTCTCACCTGTTCCGCAAGTTGTAGCCGGTCGTCCTGGACCTTCTTAGTCTCTTCTTTAGCTGCCTTCAATTCCCCCTGCGCCTGCAGCGACAGCTGCTGCAGTTCTTGCTGGGCTTGCTCCGCGATCTGCCGCCATCTCTCCGCCTCTGACACGCTCATCCCGGCAACTCCAAAGTAGCCCAAAAAGGATTCGGAGGTTGCTGTCACAGTGGCCGGAGTGGGCTACTTCAGAGTAACGACGCTACGCAGCTCTGCATTTTATTCTTTTATTGGTGCTGCGTATTTACAGTGCTGAAGTCATTGCTATTTACACGGAGTGGTGTGGTCAGTCGGTTTCAGAACCTCCGAATGGCTTTTGGCGCGTCTTTCTCCAACACAAAAGCTTTGGCAGACCCATCCTCTTTCCCCTCCTCTTTCTGCGTAATTCCGGAGTTGGGGGATGGGTCTCCCCCCCTTATTCGCCCCTTCCTGTCCCACCTGGGACCCTGGCTCCTCTACCTTGCCTGAGCCTCGGACACGACTTCCTGCTTCCCCACTGGCATCGGAACTCTCTCTGCTTTCCCCTGTGCTCGGGGATGGGCTTGAACTCAGGAGGGGAGGGACTTCGCGATATCCCCTGTCCCTCACAGGTCCGTATAGTTAAAGCTATGGTTTTCCCAGTAGTGATGTATGGAAGTGAGAGCTGGACCATAAAGAAGGCTGATCGCCAAAGAATTGATGCTTTTGAATTATGGTGCTGGAGGAGACTCTTGAGAGTCCCATGGACTGCAAGAAGATCAAACCTATCCATTCTTAAGGAAATCAGCCCTGAGTGCTCACTGGAAGGACAGATCGTGAAGCTGAGGCTCCAATACTTTGGCCACCTCATGAGAAGAGAAGAATCCTTGGAAAAGACCTTGATGTTGGGAAAGATGGAGGGCACTAGGAGAAGGGGACGACAAAGGACGAGATGGTTGGACAGTGTTCTCGAAGCTACGAACATGAGCTTGACCAAACTGCGGGAGGCAGTGGAAGACAGGAGTGCCTGGCGTGCTATGGTCCATGGGGTCACGAAGAGTCGGACACGACTAAACGACTAAACAACAACAACATAATTGCTCTCAATTTATTGCCTATGGGTTGTAGGGAAATCACTTTTATAGCTCTGTTCCTCAGTTTCCCTATCTGTTCTATGAAAGGCGATTCATAAGCTCAACCGTTTGAACAGCAGAGAATAGATTGCAGCCCAGCTGTAAAAGTGATATGAATTATCTGATGTTGCTAATGACAGGAACTAGACTGTGAATCAACATCTAGAGCAGAAAGTGGAAGATGCCACAGCTCGTTGACACATGAGGGCCAAATCTGTTTCAAGTTACTATACATGATAAGCTATTTTGGGAATTCTGCTTCCTGCTCAGTTAATGGGAAGAGCCACTGACACTGCATGTATTATTATGCAATTCACTTGGCCACTAGCCCCACCCTTGGGTACCAATCAGTGAGCAGCATTGATATGTGACATTATTAATAAGAGGCTTTCAGTATCAGAGGCTGCCTCTGAATTTCAGTGGTTGGGGAAATAATAATACGTAGGAGAGTACAGTTGGGCTGAGAGGACAGAGTCCTGTCTTTGGGCTTCCCAGAGGCAACTGGTTGGCCAGACTAGATGGACTAATCCCATCTAATCCCTATGCACCTTTGGGAGGATAAACATTTAATTCAGTACACTGAACAAACAAATAAATCCAGAAGGATTCTCTTTCTATTCTCATGTTATTTGACAGCTTGATGCCCAGCACACACTCAACAGCTCCAGCTTCCCTTCGTATGCAGTTGCTAGAGAGGGGTCTTCTTGTCTGGGAAGCCTTGGACCTCCATATGCACTGCCTAGGCTTGCGCCCAGAGAGGTCACTTCGGTGCTGCTAACAACAAAAACAAGGGAAGCAGCAGTTACAACTTCCTGGTCTCCATAGCTGTCAAGTTCTCCCTTTTTTAAAAGGGAAATTCCCTTATGCTGAATAGGCTTCCTCGCGAGAAAAGGGAAAACCTGACAGCTATGCGTAGTCTCTGCAGCAACGGAAGGTGCTGTGATTCTTCACTCCTGGAGATGCATTTCATTATCTTTCAAGACTGTTGGATGCCAACAACAACAATGGTTGTTTAATAACTGATAATAACTGAATAAAATTTTGTGAGGGTGGGAAGCTGACCAGTCTCCTCTTGTATGTACAGGCCCAGGGCAACTGTGTGTTGGTATTTATGTGGAAAGCAAACTGTATAGCTTCTCCTTCTCAGCTTGGTGGATGGGACCAGATGATTTCTCCTTCTGCCATATATAAGGGAACTTCGTAGGAGAATCTCTAGTTGAAAGAATCTAGCTCCATTTTAAAGCCTAGGTAAATTATTGAGATCCTAGGCATACACTCCAGCCAACCTAGCAGTTCAAAAGCACGTCAAAATGCAAGTAGATAAATAGGTACCGCTGCGGCGGGAAGGTAAATGGCGTTTCTGTGCGCTGCTCTGGTGCCAGAAGCGGCTTAGTCATGCTGGCCACATGATCCAGAAGCTGTATGCCGGCTCCCTCGGCCAATAAAGCGAGATGAGGCAAACACCAACCCTCACTCACACAAGACAACTCTTTAAATGGGCTGGCATTATTGTCAAATTACTCAGTTTAGTTAGTGAGTCTCCACAGTGTTGTAACAAACTGTGAGCCACTTAAGCAAACATGAGTCCAGCAAACACATAGCTGCCAAGTTTTCCCTTTTCTCGCGAGGAAGCCTATTCAGCATAATGGAATTTCCCTTAAAAAAAGGGATAACTTGGCAGCTATGCAAACATGACACAAATTTGGATTCCTCTCTGCTGGAGCATGGGAATGTAAAAACTATCTATTAGAAATGCAACAAAGATTACCTCCCTCTCACCGGAAATACACCTGGTCAGTTCACAAGCATTAAGCAAGGTGAGAAGTTCACTCCAGAACATCAGTGGCGTTCGGACCATTGACTAAAAAGTGGCAACCAAGTGTCCACGTAGCCTTCAAAACTCAGCTTGGTTCAGTGACAGTTTGTGGACAAGTGTAAGAAGGCAACGTTCTTAGATCACTGCTGGGAATAGGATGAGTGTTATTCCCCTAGATTAGAGGCAAGATCCCATTCCGGGTCCTGGTCTTATAAGTTATTGTTTATCCCTGCCCATTCCTGGGCAGTTACATATTTACCCTGGAGCCATTTAAGACACAAACACATCTAAAATGGCATGTTTTGCTGAGCCAACTTGGTCCTTAGAAGTTGCAAGCTTGAAAACTACACGTCTCTCCCCCCCCCCTTAGGCAAATGTGTTCAAAGCAATGTGCCCTCACCTGCCATGTTGTCATATTACACTTAATTATGTGTATGGTCCTCAGGACTGCTGCTGCTGCCGCTGGGGCTCATATCCTGTTTGCCATCCAAGCCCTTTATGAGTTCCCAGTAACTCTGTTTGCTTCTCCTGCTATTGGAGCACCCTGGTTCCATGTCTGCTTCCATGGGATGCGAGAGTTTGTTTTGGGGGGGTTGCCTGAAAAATGTTGGTGTGACAATAGACATGGCTCTGTTGGGCTAACATTACACACATGGCCATAATGTAATAGTGCAGCTTTCCCTTAATCCCCACCAGGTCGTCCAAAATTTCCTTGACAGTGAAGAGGGTTAGAATGTTAGTCTGTGTTTTCTCAGTCACTGACCCAAGGTCCAGTAAAGGTGTTTCAACTGCTTCACATATTGGTCCCCAAAACAAAGAAGGTTGGGACACTTAGTTATTTTAAAATACTGATCTGATTCACCATTCCTAGCCACAATCTGACCATCATTCACCAGTGACCACGAGTTTGACTCAGCATAGAGTTTCTCATGGTATATGCTCACTTGGGAACCTCAGATCCTCCAAGTGTCCCTATTTTCCAGGGACGTCCCTGATTTAGAGAAGCCATCCCAGTTTCTGATTTGATCATGAAATCTCCCGCTTTTCCTTAAAAGGTAAAGGTAAAGGGACCCCTGAACATCAGGTCCAGTTGTGGACGACTCTGGGGTTGCTGCGCTCATTTCACTTTACTGGCTGAGGGAGCCAGCATACAGCTTCAGGTCTGGCGAACCAGAGCAGCACACAGAAATGCCATTTACCTTCTCGCCAGAGCGGTGGTACCTATTTATCTACTTTTATTCTGATGTGCTTTCAACCTGCTAGGTTGGCAGGAGCTGGGTCCGAGCAACGGGAGCTCACCCCATTGTGGGGATTCGAACCGCTGACCTTCTGATCGGCAAGCCCAAGAGGCTCAGTGGTTCATACCACAGCACCACCATCCTTAGGATGTCCTTATTTTCACTGGAGAAATGTTGAAGGTATGGGGTTATCCAACCCCTGAGACCTCTGAAGGCAATCCTGTATAGGGAAGGTGTTTTTTTAAGTTGAATGTTTTATTATGTTTTTATATACGTTGGAAGCTTCCCAGAGTGCTGGGGCAAACAAATAAAATGTGTAGGGTATAAATAGTAAATTTTTCATTATGGAATGGGACATCCCTATTTTCATTGGAGAAATGTTGGAGGGTATGGAACCTAAAAATTGATTGGATGTGGGATAAGGCACATCACCCAAAGTACCTTTATTTTTAAGCAAAAGCAGGCACGTGGGACCACCCCCCTCCTGATCTGGATGAGTGCTTTTGCTATATACTGCCAATAGCACATTCAGCAACCAAGCGCCACCAGGAAGAGCAATTTTTGGTGGGAAACTGGTGCTGGGACCAATTTGGATCAGGAGGTCAGCATCAGATTGGGCCCCACCCTCTGTGACAGGAACAAGTCTGCTTAAAAAAAAGAATAATATAACAAGTAGGTTAGCTTGCCACAGAAACTGGTATGCATCAAAGCAGCAACAGGACAAGTCAGGACTTGATCTACTGTACAGTAATTTAGATTACGTATCAGTTTCGATTTGTGTCTGCTGTTTCTATGAGTTTCCTGCAGGGGGCGATGTTTCCATTTTTTCCTTAGAGCTAAAATGAAATTTTGTATAAATTTCTCAACATTTAGAAAAACAATAGAGAAAACTGAATGTCTTTCTCAAACTTATTTTATTGAACCTACAAATATTATCAAAATATTCTTTCTCGTCTGAAATACAGACTCAGATATTGACAAATTATTATCTGGGAACATCTGGTGTTCAGGAGCAAAGGCGAAAACGAACTATGACTTTA
Source organism: Zootoca vivipara (assembly GCF_965207765.1). NCBI lineage: Eukaryota > Metazoa > Chordata > Lepidosauria > Squamata > Lacertidae > Zootoca > Zootoca vivipara. The sequence goes on from NC_142584.1 coordinate 3,546,249, forward strand.
AAAAAATTGTTTTTCATTGAACTAAGTCATATTCAGAGCACCCCCACTGGTGAATGGACTTAAGCCCACTGCTCTGATTATAGCCAGCACTGGATATTATTGCCCTTTATAATTCTATCATTGAGGTGAGATCACAGACTCACACATGCAGACTCACCAAATATATCAAAGCACATCTCTCAAAGACTGTACTTGAGGCTTACATTTCAAAAATGAAAATATAAATGCAAGTGTTGAGATTTCTAGATTTAGGGGTGTTTTTTAAAGAAGAAAAAGAAACACAACATACATAACATACATAACAGTACTCAAGACAATATCTTCCAGGAAAAGATGTACCTTGACAAAAGCAAGGCAGATCATCAAAGCATTCTTGACAGAGCAGGTTACAATATTGTGGGGCATCGCCTGGCATTCAGGTATCCATTGCTTCCCCATCACCTTCCTTTTCCTTCCCTTCTCATCCCACCTAATCAAATTAAATCAAGCCAAAGCCTTCTGTTGCTGTTTGCTCTGCCTCTGGCCTCTGCCTCATCGACAGACAGAATAAACCTATACCATAAAAATGTATTGTGTTCCCAGTTCCTTTACCTGCAACATACAAAACAAGTATGTTTTCCAGCCAGCAAAACAGCCATACCCTCTGGAAACTACCAACCAGCTGATTCTGCGTCTGCTTCTTTCTATTGTTGAGCTATTTTTAACCTGGAAGCCAGCAGCAAATAAATTATTAACTTGCTATAAAAAAAACAACCCAGGCCCGAATTAGGACAGATTTTGGGATCTAGGAATGTGTAAATGAATTCAAAGTTGAGCATTTTAATGACACTTGTTTGGGGAGCAAGAATATTTGGCAGGATGTTGTCCATTTCCTCCTAGGTGTGACACTGAAACAAAAAGCAAAACAAAACATTGTTTGGTCATTAAACCAACAAACTTAGTCACTGGTTGATTAGGAAAAAAATCCTGACAACTCCTAGGATAGCTCAGTCAATAGAGCATGAGACTCTTAATCTCAGGTTCTTGGGTTCGAGGCCCATCTTGAGCCAAAGATTCCTGCATTGCAGGGGGTTGAAGTAGATGACCCTCAAGGTCCCTTCCAACTCTACAATTCTATGATTCTAACTCCCTTTCAAAAACCTAAGCTTTAAGCCTGCTTTCATGTGGCTCTAGCCACATGAAAAAGCAAACACCAAGGATCCCCTTTAAATGATTTACACTTAGAACCATAGAACCTCTAGACCTGGAAGGGATCCCCAGAGTTCTAGTCCAACCCCCTGTAATGCAGGAATCTCAACTTTATTTGCCCCACGGTGCCTTGAACGCTCTTCTTTTGCCGTAACCCCCCTCAGGCTCTCCCCCAATTTTACCCTGAGCCGAAAGGTGAGAAATCCTCCCAGCCCCCGGAATGTATCTCTAACCTGAGGAGGAAGGAGGGAAAGAAACTCTGACTCAGCCACCTTGGTCTCTATCACTGGTCATCAGGCTGGAGCCCGGCCTCTTCTGGTTGGCTGCGCAGAGTCCCGCCTCCGCTGGTCATTGGCGTCTGTCTCCTGTTCTCTATAAAGGTAGCCTCCCCCCTCCGCTGGGCTTAGTAGAGTCCTGCAGTCAGGGAGGGAGTCGCGCAGGATTTTCTCTTTCCCTTTGGAGCTGCAAAGACGTTTGCCGGTGCGCCCGCTTCGCTCCTCGGCGCCGTCATGAGGGAGAGGAGGACGCCTCAGCCGGTGGTGGCCCGCTGCAAGCTGGTTCTCGTCGGGGATGTGCACTGCGGGAAGACTGCCATGTTGCAAGTGTTGGCCAAGGACTGCTACCCGGAGGTAAGTGGACGAACCGGGATCGGGGCCTCCATTTGCAGGAGGCGTCGTCGGGGGTCGGGCCTGTCCTGGATCGTCGGAGGGGAGACGCTGCATCGTTCAAAGCGCTCCCTGGCTGCCCCATCTTTATTCGGCCCGCGCCCTGCTTTTAACTTTCGAGAAGCTGCGACGCAGCGGCTCCCGATCCTGCGGAGACCGACTTAGCTTCGACGGCGTAACGGTGTCCCGCGCCTCCAGGGACTACGATGCGACGTCGCCTCCCCGGCTTTCCAGGCCCCCTTCGGGTTCCGCCTTGGGCACCGATTCTCCCTGCCTGCCTGCCCTGTGGAGCTTAGCGCCAGAGAGGGCTTGCAGTTTCGGAAGGGGCGCGCGCGTTGCTGTCGTATCTCACCTGCTCGCACGGCAGGCAATATGGCCTCGGTCCGCCCCCCCCCCCGGTCTTTTTGTGAAATGGGCTTGATGCACATAGCTGCGCACTAAACGGCTTCTGCTCACCGGCGTCTGGTGATGCGTCTGATGGGCATCATTTGAACACCCACGTCGTCGGGGGCTGACCCCACCGCTGTTTGTACTTGAAGGTACTGACCTCCCTGCCCTCTCCATCCTTGGATATCGGTAACGTTCTCCTGGCAGAGCTTGACACTGTAGTTGATAGTTCTTCCCCTCCCACTCCGCAACCCAGAAAGTTATAGCTAATGCCTTTGTGTATCCTGTCTCCATTGCTAGACATACGTGCCCACGGTTTTTGAGAACTATACGGCGTGCCTGGAGACGGAGGAGCAACGGGTGGAGCTCAGTCTGTGGGACACATCTGGTGAGGCTCCCTTTTCCCTTCTGGACTCTGCCCCACTGCTAAGGACCAAGCTACACCCTTCTGCTCGCTGCAGTCAAGCAGCCTTTGTAGAGGGGGTAACTTGTGGCAATAATAATACAGTACAGTAGTTCAGCTTATATACCACCCTTTATCAAAAGATCCCAGAATGGTGAACAATACAAGTGAATCAGTTCTGAGAACAGATATAGATGAGGAAGGGAGGATTTCTCAAGGGCTCAGCGGGGGGGGGGGAGGCGGGGGGAGCATCCTGTCCAGTCTATGTTTCTGTTTCTTGGTCTACCTTAGCTTTGGGTATGGGAGAATACAATGATAATAGTGGGTGTGGATTAAATTCTGTTCTACCCACCTAGATCTTGTAAAGGAAGGATCTGGCTAGCCCGAGTAAATGGCTTTGAATTTTTTATGTGTGTGTGTGTGTGTGTGTGTGTGTGTGTGTTAGAAGGGGTGGGGGTTTCTTCATAATTCAGAGTTTTGGGGTAGGGAGAATGTGTTATGCACTGCAGTGCTGAGCTGGAAAAAGGGGGCACCTAGCATTGGTATGCAGAGCTGGTGGCTCCTGCAAAGGAGGGAGGAGTAGGAGAGGCAAAGACTTTAGACTGTCTTAGAGTTGGAATCCTAGCCAAAAAAGAACCAAGACCCCATGTTCAGGGGGCGCTCCCCTAAAACGCACTTGTTTGTGTGTGTGGAGAGCAGGACAGCAGGACAGCTGTGGGCAATATCTTAAATCTGCCCTTCTAGCTGTTAGAATGAGAGACTCCAGTCCCTCAGGGCTGAAGTAAAAATGCAGTAATCCTCTTTCCTGCCACCCCCACTCTGGCTTCCCCAACACTCCTGTCTGTTCCCACATCTTTTGCAGCCTCTGGAAGCTGCTGTAAGGTCTGTGATGCCCCCTCTCTTCCAGCTTTGCCTATTATTGCATTCCCCCCCCCTCCTGTAGAATGCAGAGGGGAGGAGATTTGTCCATTGTGTGCATGTTAAGGAGGAGGGATCCCAGGGCAGAAGGGGCTTGGTGTGGACTTTGGTAGTGAAATTGGGAGGAAATGGACACTAACAATAAGGGGCTCTTAAAGGGTATTGTGTGTGCACATGGAGAGGGGTGTAGTGGAGTTGCCCTAGCAACCAGGGGTGGGGAATGGCTGCAGCATCCCCTTTTTTGAAGGGGGCCGGAGGTGGTGGGGGTCCCTGGCTACTCGGATCCCCCTTGTTGCCATAGTGATTGTGCTGGTGCAGGGAGCCAGGGGCTGCTTGCTATTCTGGGCACGCAGTGTCTGGGCTGCAGAAGCATTTTGGATGCTGCTGCTGCTGCTTCGAAAAGGGGGGTGCTGTGCGATCCTATTCCTCTTCTTCCACCCCCTTGCATCTACGCAGCAGTTCCCCACCCCCACCTCCAGTTCTTGCATCCATAACATCCCTTGCACACATGCAACCTTTTTTCATCTATTCTTGCTGATGAGTGATGTTGCTAAGCAACCCGTTCCTTCCTGTATTCCCCCCCAAAAAAAAATCCCTTGAAAAAAATGGGAGCCCTGCACACACACACACCTTGCCCTCAATACTGCTTGTACAGAAGGGTAGTGGAGAGATGGCCTTGGTTATATAAAGCCTGGTGAAGCTATTCCTTAAGAAGGCTGAATATTAAAATAGGTGCGAATAAACATGCAGAGCCCTGGGTGGGTTCTTTTTTCCTTTCACCTAAAAAGGCAGCTTTATCAAAGTCTTATTTGAATCGGATGCTGCTTACTGGCTTTGATTTTTGGTGGAGGTGGGGGAGGAGAGTCTCCTGAGCTGGTCCATGACCTTCTTCTCTGCACAGGATCCCCATACTATGACAATGTGCGCCCCCTGTGCTACAGCGACTCCGATGCGGTCCTGCTTTGCTTTGATGTCAGCCGCCCTGAGACCATGGACAGTGCACTGAAGAAGGTGAGAGAGATGTGTGCTGATCCCCCTTACTATAAGGCCCAAGAGTCGGATTGGGGGTACCTGCTGGTACATAGTTTGACATAATTCTCCACAAACCAGACTTACATGCCTCCTGGGAAGAGAGGCATCCTTAAAGGGGTCATTGGTCCCTGACCTACATGGGAAGCATCCATGCTTCCTCTCAGATCTTGTGAAATCCATGCGCATCCACCAGGCATAGTTATACTAGGGGTGTAGAAACTCTAATAGGTTGGATGCAGGTCCCCCAGTGTAGAATCATAAAATCATGGAATTGTAGAGTTGGAAGGGATCACGAGGGTCATCTAGGCCAACCCCCTGCAATGCAGGAATTTTTTTTGCCCAATTTGGTCTTGAACCCATGACCCCGAGATTAAGAGCCTTATGCTCTACCAGCTGAGCTATCCCAGCTGTACCCGGATCTTAGAGACCCTTTTGTCAAAGTGTGGTGCGCAGGGGGAACTCGCTCCCTGTTAATATTTCTTCCCTTTTAACTTCACATGCAGATATACCCAATACTGAGGGCTATTTATGCCTGGGCATACACAAGCACAATATAAACGAGGTACCCAACTTTATTATGGAGTCTGCCCATTCCACAAAACTCACCCCTGTCTTTCCTCCCACCCCTTCCCAACCACTGTTTGAAGAAGAATGGCCCTCAAGACTACGTTTCTTGGAGATCCAGGTTGTCTGGGAGAATTATGCGACAATAGTTTTAAAGGCCATAAAATGCAGCATGGGAAGCTGCCTTGCCCAGTCTTGTCTCTCAAGCCCTACCTGGGGCTGCCAGGGATCGAACCTGGGTCCTTCTGCATGCAAAGCAGGCCTGCTGAGCCCAGGGCCCTGCCTCATATCCTGTGTCCCCAGAGTTGAAAGTGACTTCATCTAGTTATTCTCTCCCTCCAGCCACCTAAACAAATGCATGTCTGCCTCTCCTTAAAAGCCCCCAGAACCCACAATTTCTAAGTGCCATCTGGAAAATTAGAAATGGATAGTGCTGCTGTTCCCCCTATTTAACTTTTCCTCCCTGGTCTTCAATAATACTCCAGAGCAAGGTATCCCTAAACTCCTGGTCTCTATCAGACTAAAATATGAATAACAGTTCTTTGTTTCTAACTTGAATTTCTTGCCACTTTGAGCTGTTATATTTAGAAACGTCTCTGTTCAGAATCCCTTCATGTTTGTTCATACTTGCTGCTTTAAATCTATGTGGAAAGTCTTCTAAGCACTCCTTGGATAGTAAGGCAGTCAATGAGTCCTGTAGTTGAGTCACATTACTTGTGAGCCATATGACACAAATTCATTGGTAGCATCTAATGGATTCTTTGGTGGGTTGAAAACACATTAAAAGCACAAATCCGGAGAAGTCAATTGCCAAAGGAGTATAGGATGGCTTCCCAGTGTTGGGTGCTATTAAGGGGGAAACGTGAGTTGATCCACTTCTTCAGGAAGCTGCAGAGGATACACTGCCTGACAGCTAAGTTAGTGTTACAGTACTTTTTTCTGTTAGAAATTGCATTTTTTTTCATAGCCTATCCTGCTCAAAGGAAGAGAGGAGGTCTTTAAAGTCTTTTGAAAGAGGTTTGGCCTAAGATATGACCATATTAATAATACCAAACCAACTGATCTATAAAGGATATTATCCTTCAGTTTCTTTTCTGGTAGTAATTAAACTCTGCCTTTAGCTATTTAGGGCTGTGATCCTGGTTTTTTTAGGTTCCGGGGCTGCTTCTCTATTCTTATTTTCACAAATGCTCTGTAATTCTTGTCATGCATAACTGTTAGAACTGTTGGATGGTGAGGGGGCTATAGAGATTGCTTCCAGGTGTGCCCAGTCTATGGGAGTGGGGGGGGGGGGAGAGAATACGCGTTTGAATTTTCATACAGAACTTTTTACACTCGTGTTTTTTAAAATCCCATGCCCACTGCAGAAATTAAGCAATGTCAACACCAAGTTAGACTTCTCCCAGTTAGCAAAACAGCTTGTGTCATAGTGATGTGGCAATATATCTACCTGGAACACGTTTTCAGTCTTGGAACGCTAGAGGATTCAATTCCTCTGGTATGTTTTTCTAGTGGAAGACAGAAATCTTGGACTACTGTCCTAGCACCCGAGTGTTGCTGATTGGCTGCAAGATAGATCTGCGTACTGACCTCAGCACCTTGATGGAACTGTCCCACCAAAAGCAAGCCCCTGTCTCTTATGAACAGGTAAGGTCTGCATTTATAACCTGTGACGTACTCCACACCTACACACCTACCCCAGTATGAATCCCTTCCTTGAGCAGTAGATGTCTTCAGTTTTTTTAGTCTTCTATGCTTAGGGTTTTACTTGCACCTGTAGATATGATGGCACACATGATTAAATTCACGCTCAAATTCTTTCTTCAAATCATACTTTTTTTGTTTTGTTTTAAGTTATCCCTCAAGGAATTTGAGCTTGAATTTGCTTCCTTGCAAACTGAAATTAGCTTTGTATACAACTTAAAAAGGCATTCTGAACATACCCTCACAAAATGATTCTAACTAAGAATGATATTTTCAATCTATAGATAAGTATAGATATATATATCTATGTGGTCTTAGAAGTCCTAAGTTGGGTAGAATAGCACTCCAACTGCATATACCAACTACAAACATTTCTTTAAAATCCACTGGGTTTATAACCTACAAGCCTCTCTGCAAAGGCTTCCTCCAACTATAATAAAGTGACCTTGCTGAAATACAAACATGCTGAGGAATTTGAAATTTAATAGAACTTTGACATCTTGTATGTTGGGGGTATGGTTGGAACTGCTGGTATGAACAAGCCACCATGGGAACATCCCTCCTTGAGATGGATTTTGGCAGCTTCATGGCACCTGGGCTGTGTTTTGGCTGCACTGGCTATAGGACTGTTTCAAATCCAATGCCCAAGTGTGATGCATTTCAGAAGGCTACATTCTGGCATCTGCATCTTGGCTTTACTGTTTGTGGTTTGTTTTGGGGAAAGCAGACCATGATCCTGGGTTCAAATGACAATCCGGACTCTGGCTTGTTTCCCAGTGGGGCAGGAGGGGAGTGAGAACTTTTCAGCAACATGCTGCACCAGTGCACTGCATGTTCATAGTAAACCATAGTGCTCCATCTAACTATGGCTTAATAATTTCATTTATTACATTTTTATACCACCCTTCATTGCAGGGCAATTTATAGTATAAAAACACAAAAATATATAGCGGACAAAAACAATGATGTGCCAACCATCTCAACATGTGTGTCCTAATTTGGAGCACTAGCTCTGTTCCTTGGCTTGGGTCCTCATGCCCTCCTCTTCCCCCCCCCCCTTTCAGGGTTGTGCTGTGGCCAAGCAGCTAGGAGCAGAGACTTACCTGGAGTGTTCAGCCTTCACATCAGAGAAAAGCATCCACAGCATCTTCCGGACAGCGGCGTCCATCTGCCTGAGCAAGCCTGGCCCCCAGCCCCCCAAGAGCCCAGCCCGAAGTTTCCCCAAGAGACTCCTCCACTTTCCCAGCCGATCTGAGCTCATCTCTTCCACATTCAAGAAGGAGAAAGCAAAAAGCTGCTCTGTCATGTGAAGGGGCTGCCTACTTCCGGGGAGTAGGGGGTGGCGGTGGCAGCGGAACCATTGCGGACACTGGGCCCTCCAGCTGGCCCTTCTGGGGTGGGGAAGGGAGGGGGCTGCCTGGCTCCCATGGGCCAGGCCTGGAGACTCCAGAAGGATCCCATTCCCAACTCCCCTGCCGGCTTGAGCAAGCCTGCCGTCCCTTCCGCATTGCAATGCTTCCCTCCATGCAGTTGCAGTGTGCGCTTCTTCCTGATAGACATGAAGCAGGGAGGGGGAGTTTGGCTGGACTGCAAAGGTGAAGGTTGGCTCAAGACCAACCCTGCTCCGGAAAGCCTTGGGCCTTGGCATAGCAACATCGTGGACAGCAGTGGCTCTGGTGGTCGTTCCACATAGATTTGGAAGGTTCTAAAGAATCGCCCCCTTTCTGATGCACAGTTAATATCTTCGTTTGGCCCTGATCACCTCTTCCCATCAGCTGCTTGTCTCCATTGCCTGTGTGAAGCAGGCCGAGTGCAGATCACCTCTCCCTTCTCCCCCCCCCCAAGCCTTCCGAATATTATGTCCTTCCTTTTACCCTCCTCCCTCTAACAGGAGAGGTGTCCGGGTACCCTCTTCTTCACCCTCTACAATTGCAGGTGGAGGGGGGTGGAGGGCAGGACGAGGGAGTGGTTGTTTTATAGACATTGTCTCTATGTGTATGGGAAGGAAAGGAAATGGGGTAAATCTGTTAAATGTTCAGTGTTATTAAAAGAAAAAAACTTATTTATTAATGAAAATATAATGCAGATTAACATCCACATTTGAGGGGTTTCTTATTTGTTGGTTTCATTCTTGGATTTTCCTGGTCATGGAGGAAACTGGGAGAGATTGACTTGTAGATACCTAGCCCAAACCAAAGTGAGCCTTTTAGGGAATCCTTTTCCTCATTGACATGTCTTATGGTGCCTCTGTCCATTGCAATAGATTCTGGGGGATGTTCTCGAGTGAGCAGTCAGTTGGCCAAATCTGCCTCATTGGTGCTCTGCTTCCGTGCGCTCTAGAACATGCCCAATGCTCTGTGACAATGTGTGTTTCAGGAATAGCTGTATTTCTAGGACAGGTTGTCTGCTGCTACAGATCTTCTGATTAGTTCGTGCAGCAGTTTTGATTCTCTTAACTGGCCAGTACAATGGACAAGTCCCCAAACCATTTCTTCATACCAAAGCCTAGCAAATGCAATACTTCTAGGGTGGAGGGGAATACAATGAATACAGCTAGAATAATATTGAGGGGCATACCTTTTGCAATCTCTCTAGCTAAAGGTTAATGTAAGGTGATGCTAGCACTATCTAATTAAGCTGGGATGCTGGAGGTCGTGGCTCCCTTTTAAGCACCAACTATGGAAGCAGACTTCAGTGGTGGTGTACAAAGTGGTTGCAGGTAACAATGATGTTGAATTGCATACTGCCTCCCTTCCTTGTGGTTATCTAAGCCCCCACCTGGTTGTGTTCCACAGTTAACCTGCACTACAAGAAGCCTTAGCTTGAGCTGGGCTAGAATTCTGCATCCTTTCACCATTTCTGAATTTGGTTAGTGGAATATAGTATGGAAGTTTTAATCCTGTAGTTTCAAGGAATGGACTGCTTTGAGTAAGAGAAGCTTCTCACCCGAGGCTGTCTGTACTCTTCTCTTTACCCAAAAGAGCTCACTGAGGCCTCATGACTGACTACCTGACCTCTGCTGCTGGAAGATAACTTGAGAATGTCTGAGGCCATGGGCATACCCAGGATCAAAACTAGGGGGGGGGCAAGGGGAGGGGCCAAGGCACGGAAGGGGAGGGGCCACAAAGTGGGCGGGAACAGCGAACTCGCGCTCCGCCGGGCTGTGCCCCTCCCTAGCAGCAGGGCTGGTGGGCGGAGGCGGAGCCCAGCCCAGCGGAGCGCGAGTTCAGCGTTCCTGCCCGCCGCGCCGCGCTCTCTGGTTCCCCGCCGCGCTTGGCCTTGCCAGAGGGCGCGACGGGGAGCTGGAGGGAGGGCGCAGCGCGGCGGGCAGGAACGGCGAACTCGCGCTCCGCCGGGCTGTGCCCCTCCCTAGCAGCAGGGCTGGTGGGCGGAGGCGGAGCCCAGCCCAGCGGAGCGCGAGTTCGGCGTTCCCGCCCACCGCGCCGCGCTCCCTGGTTCCCCGCCGCGCTTGGCCTTGCCTGAGGGCGCGCCGGGGAGCTGGAGGGAGGGTGCGGCGCGGGAATGGCGAACTCGCGCTCCGCCGGGCTGTGCTCCGCCTCTGCCCACCAGCCCTGCTTCTAGAGTAGGGCAGCTGCCCTAACTTGCCGCATGGTGGGTATTCTGCAGACAGTGGCACACCTATAGAAGTTGTGATCTTGCTGTTACTGCCTGGCTGTGCTTGTGTTACAACTGCAGCTCTCAGGAAACGGGCAGGAGCCCTTCCAGAGTCAGTCTTCTGAATTCCAGCTTTCCTCATAAAAGGATTGAAGAGTCCTAGCCCTCCTTATGATGAACTCTACCCACTGTTTGTTAAAAGGGCTCTGCATATCTACAATCAGAATACCTGAACAAGAGAGTACATTTGAATACTTAAGCATGCCCGGCCCTGTTTCCTAGCATGGCGGGCGGGCACCGCGCACAGGGGGGCTGCCGCGGGCGCAGCTGCACTGCGCCACCCAGCCTGCCGTAGGGCTGGCCAGGGGGCGGGTTGCAACGCCCCTGCGCGCGGTGGAGGCGGCCCCAGGCCTGCGCGCCTCCAGAGAGTGGCCTGACGCCGCTGAACAGCGGAGGTGCGCCTGGGGCAGCCTCAGCCGCGCCTCTCAGCGGGCGCAGCAGTGCCCCTGGTGGCCTGACGCCCCGCGCCACCGGGAGCGGGCCTAGAGCCAGCCCTGTTTGAATAGCTTGACACTTGCAGAGTTGTGTTTCACTTGCTGATCATTATTTGCTTAGTTTTTACATGTTTTATCCTGTTTAGAGCAAGCTTTAAGCATTTTGCTTTCCAAGTTGTTGGTTCATGAATATCCTGTAGCAACCTAATTCTGTTACAGGGTTAAAAATCATTGAAATCCAAAGCCCTAAGACTAAGTAATCCCTTGGGTAGACCTGGCAGAGATCCTTCCTTCTGAGAAGGGGAAAAATGGTGACGGAAAGGAGGGTAGACATCCCACTCCACCTCTATTGGCCCAGGGTTCTTCCCCATGCAGTATCTTAGTTTTACTATGCAAGGCTGTTGCCAAGCAGGATCTCATGCTGTGCTGCACTTTACCCTCTCAGCAAATAGAGGCCTCCTATCACATCCGGCATACTAATTCTTTCTCATAGTTGCAACAGTGATACTGCAGGAGTGAACTCCGTCATGGGAAAGAGGAGTCGCAGCTTCCCCAGGGGTGCCCTCTCTTAGCTGCTGAGGTGAAAGGTTTTCATTTTTGCTTTTAATGGTAATGATGGGTTTCGGTTCAATTGAAAGGACCAGCTAGTCAGTAATGGGAAAGACTGTGACCACAGTGAGTCACTGTTGGTTTGAACAGACAATACTCAGAATGCTGGACTAGCTAAGCCTTAGGCCTGATCCAGCAGGATGAGAAAACAGGCTGACCTGGGGTACGGCAAAGTTAGCTAGACCACCACAAGTGTGTACTCAGAAGCTCAGGCTGCAACAACTGAACCTGGTCCCATAAAACAGCACTCTGGAAGCCTCCCTATGCCCTGTCCCAACCCATCAAGCTCTGCGCTGCAAATTCATCATGGCAGGCCTCCCAAGATTCTGATCTATCTGCCTGTTCTGCTGGATGGCACTGTGGAATGGAATGAGTTTTATATGCTGTCTTCACTGCCATGCATTAATCTAGACTATAAACTTTAAGCTGTGTTCTGGCAACTTCACTACAGGACCTGCACCACCTGTCATCCAACTGTCATACTGATTTCATTGGCCACAGAAAACAAGGGAGCCAACTGGGCTCCACAATGCTAGAGAAGGTATTTACGGTAGGAGCAACTGTGTAGATGACCCCTCTCCATCTTGCAATTCTGGAACAAGACTAGGGCCTTGACAGGTCTGTCAAGTCATGTCAACTGGAATCACAGAAATGTAGAGTTGGAAGGAGCCCCAAGTGTCATCTAGTCCAACCCCCTGCAATGCAGGAATCTCAGCTAAAGCATCCATGACTGGTGGTCATCCAGCCTCTGTTTAAAAACCTCCAATAAAGGAGGGTCCACCACCTTCCAAGGAAGACCATTCCACTGTCAAACAGCTTTTGCTGTCACAATGTTCTTCCTGGTATTTAGTCAGAATCTCTCTCTCTCTCTCTCTCTCTCTCTCTCTCTCTCTCTCTCTCTCTCTCAACTTTAATCCATTGGTTTGGGTCCTAACCTCCAGAGAAGGGAAAACAAGTTTGCTCCAGCTTCCATGTGTCAGCACTTTAGATATTTGAAAATGGCTACCATCTCTTAGTCTCCTGAAATGTAATACGGATGATTAGCTGCCCAGATTTACCAGATGAAAACAATTCAGGCAGTTTCTATATCATAAACAGATTTATTAGATTTGTCAGACAAATGTAATAAATTGTTGCAGTGAGAATAATAGTTTCTCATTCTGCACACCCGTGCATGTGCAGAGTGTTGATTATATACCTTTTTGACAGAGCGAATGTCAGCCTTCCTGCAGTACTTCATCAACCAATCAAAGGAGAGTATTTCAAGCTGTAAAGTCATTTACCTAACTCCACTAAGTGGCATTATGTACCTGGTACCTTTCATACCCGTGTCTATATTTCTGGAATTTTACAGGCAAAATTGTGGTTGCGCCCTACTTAGAACTTGTGGTTTTGTGGTGGGCTACATCCTCTGTAGGACCCAGGTGGCGCTGTGGGTTAAACCACTGAGCCTAGGGCTTGCTGATCAGAAGGTCGGCGGTTCGAATCCCTGTGACGGGGTGAGCTCCCGTTGCTTGGTCCCAGCTCCTACCAACCTAGCAGTTTGAAAGCGGGTCAAAATGCAAGTAGATAAATAGGAACCGCTACAGCGGGAAGGTAAACGGCGTTTCCGTGTGCTGCTCTGGTTTGCCAGAAGCAGCTTTGTCATGCTGGCCACATGACCTGGAAGCTGTACGCCGGCTCCCTCGGCCAATAATGCGAGATGAGCGCGCAACCCCAGAGTCGGTCACGACTGGACCTAATGGTCAGGGGTCCCTTTACCTTTTTACATCCTCTGTAGTCAGATGGAACAGAACATAAGCTAGCTTCCTTTTGAAGCTTTGTGGTTACAGAGAAAGGTACAAACAGAGGGAGGGGGTACAAAGGAGTGTTGAATACACATAAAACAGTTTTAACTTTTAAACTGCATGGTTTGCTGGCTTGGAGTTTGCCCCTATGGCTACTTAGGGCCTGCGTGGCCTGACCAGGATTATTCTGGCCCTGGTCATTGCCACCCTATACTACAGGCTAAACACCCCCAGCTCCCTCAACCATTTCTCATAAGACTTGGTTTCCAAAGCCCTTATCATCTTGGGCACCCTCCTTTGCACATGTTCCAGCTTGTCAATATTCTGAAAACTGCCCAGAACTGGACATAGCACTGACCAAGGCAGAATAGAGCAGTACTATGACTTCCATTGAACATGCCCATCCCAAGCATTCAGGAATATTAAACGGTCCCCCTAACACCACTAGAGGGAATAACCACCACTGCAAATCCAAACCTAACCAGGGAGTGATACATACATAATGGTGGGGTGACCAGTGACCTGTAGTCTTCACTTATTAGCAGATCATTCCCAGCTCCTCCTCCAACAGCATCTCTAGAGATGTATAGGCCTGGCGAGGGGAGAATCTTAGGAAAAAATGTGTTATTCCCCCCCCCTCAGTTCCCCCCTCCCCCCCAGACCTTCACATCTCTGTTATTTAGTCATGTCCGACTCTTTGTGATCCCATGGACCAGAGCACACCAGGCACTCCCGTCTTCCACTGCCTTCATCAGTTTGCTCAAACTCACGTTGGTAGCTTCAAGAACACCGTCCAACCACCTCGTCCTCTGTAGTCCCCTTCTCCTTGTGCCCTCAATCTCCAATTACCACCAAGACCACCTGCATCAGCTCAGGAAGGAAGGCTGTTGGGCAGTAGGGCATGCAGTACACCAACTGGATCCCTGTTCAGTCTCTGATCCAGTGTCAAGAAAAAACACCCAATCCAGCTTCCAGACACATTGGCTTCCTAGTTAGATATAATTCCTATGAATGATGGCAACCTGCCCCCAGTGATGGGCTTGGGGCTCTCAAATTTATGCTAAAATTGGTGCTCTCCCACCTCTCTTGTGCTCTGTTCTACAGCATTGCTGTGGCACACTGGTCACACCACCCTAAAACTGCCTCTGCACCCCCACTGTTGGTGCTGCTTCAAGTATCGGGACGGAGGGAGGATGAGCAAACTGGGTCAGATCAAGCCTGCCCAGCCCATCCACACAGGTGATACATGCCAGGTGAGCCACTTCATCTACAGTCAAACTGTGGGTGAGAGTTGTTTGTATTTTGGACTGACTTGGCTTCTAACAACACCAGGTGAGAGATGTCAGGTTGGCATGCCATCCCAAATCTTGTCAGGTGAGGGATGGTCCTGAAGAGACAACAGCCTTAATACATTGGATACTCCTGTCCTTCACTGGCCATCTGCCACCCCCCAGCGCCCTTGCCTCTTAGAGGCCCCCAAGGTCTCCCTCCACTCAAACACAACCTCCACAAGCAGAAATGCTTTTTAATGTCAGGCCTTCAATTAGCTGAGAAGCCAGCAAACTTCCAATAATGAAATTAATCATGGTGGTACGCAAGAGTTTGTGCTGTGTTTTTATTGCTGACAGGCACCTTGTGAATCCTTAAGAGTTTAAAGGGGGAACGATGGGGAAACTTCCAATAAAGAAAAAATAAAATAAAATTGAACCCACCAGTGCCCATAACTTTGATACAGGCTGGGTGCGCCCTCTAATGCCTACTGCACCAACCTGCAGCTACAAATCAATTGGAACTCACAACCAAAGGTGGCACCTCGGGTTGACTGGCTATTTAAAACAGTTTAACCTATCATTCAAGTCCATTTCAAACATAATTACGAATTCAAAAAACAAACAAACACAAACCTACAAGTGGTTAAAGTGGGGTTTCAGGTTTGTTTGGCTTTTGCACTGGCTGGTGGGTGTTTTTGTGGTACAGTAGTTGTGTTTTTGCAGGGTAGGACGCAGGGTTGGCCCCAACCCATTTTGGCACCTGGGGGGAACCACAAAAGGAAACCCCTTCCTTCCCACCAGGGGAAAAGAGATGAGCGATGATCCGCATCAGGAACAACGGTGAACGTAGAGCGGCGGTGCTGCCTCCAGCAAGTTCCTTCGCAGGAAACGCGTCTCCCTCCTCTCGCATGAAGGCAAGCTGCCCGAAGCGAAGTCCCGCGGACCCGGCAGAACAACATTTCCCAGTAGCCCCTACGGGGGGAAGGCGGCGTTAATCTTTCGTCACGACGCAGAAACGGCCTCTGAGAATTGTAGTTTTCTTACTTACGGACTTACGTACGTTTAGAACGCACAGGCTGCGTACCCCAAGAAGCTTATTTGCAGGGCTAACAGTGCGCCTTCCGAGTGTGGTGCATGCTGGGATTTTCTCTCTCTCTCCCTTGCCTCGCGTGTCCTGTGGGAATTGTAGTCCTAAGCCTGTGCATTGAGGCGGGAGGGATAGCCCGAGTGGACTTGCTTTCCCATGATGCTCCGCGGCAAACCCGCTGTTGTGACTGGAATTAGCTTTAATAAGATGGCGGCGATGTTGGCGGCGCAGTGAGTTGCTGGTAACGTCGGGAAGGGCTACAGGTGAGGCGCATCCGCTTGCCCCCCGGCCACCTTCGGTGTTTCCAGAGACTGCAGGTAGGGAAAGGTATCCAAGAAGAAGGGCTGCCGCTGGAGGCAGAAGGGCTGCTGGCTTCAGGTTAGCGGTAGTTCCGGGCGCCTCACGCCGTCGCTTCCCTCGCCTTGGTTTGCTTTCAGACGCTCAGCCCTGACGGGGATGGTGCGAGAATAAACACAGAGGTTTGTGCACCAGGGGTAGTGGGAGGAAGAGACATTGTTTGTTTGTTTGTTAAACTTGTATCCTCCTTTTCCTTCTCATTTTATCCTCACAACAACCCTGTGTGGTAGGTTAGGTCGGGAGTGTGACTTGGCCCAAGGTCACCCAGTGAGCTTCATCACCAAGTGGGGATTTGAGCTCTGGCCTCCTAGGACCCAGTCTGGCACTCTCTAACCCAGGCATAGGCAAACTCTGGCCCTCCAGATGTTTGGGACTACAATTCCCATCATCCCTAGCTAACAGGACATGTGGTCAGGGATGATGGGAATTGTAGTCTCAAATATCTGGAGGGCCGGAGTTTTCCTCTAACCACTACCCCACATGGGCTCCCATCCAGATCAGAGTGGGGCATTTCTAGCCTGACTTGAGCTCCTTGTACAACACCAAACCCCCTCTAACCCAAAGATCAAGTATCTCCTTCCTGCTTTAGGGAGTGAACTGGGTGAAAGAAATCTAGAACAGAACAGATTGTTCTGTTGAGGTTTGTGCCGGAATAACTGTGATTGTCATTGAAGAAGAAGAGTTTGGATTTGATATTCCACTTTATCACTCCCCATAAGGAGTCTCAAAGCGGCTAACAATCTCCTTTCCATTCCTCCCCCACAACAAACACACTGTGAGGTGAGTGAGGCTGAGAGACTTCAGAGAAGCGTGACTAGCCCAAGGTCACCCAGCAGCTGCATGTGGAGGAGCAGGGAAGCAAACCCGGTTCCCCATATTACAAGTCCACCACTCTTAACCACTACACCACGGTGGCTTGTGCATCACATGCCACTTTTTCCAACATAAAATTTTATTTTATGCTCTATTTTTATGTTAAAGTATGTTTTATTTGTTACATTTTATTATATCCCACTTTTCTTCCAAAGAGCTCAAAGTAGTATTTCCCCCTCTCCCAGCTTTTATCTTCACAACCAATCTCTGCATGACTGAGGGGAGATATACAGTAAACCCAGGTCTCCCTTTTCTCAGTCTGACACTTTTGCTGCTATACCATACCTGCAGTCATAGAACCAGCATGTGGATCATCAGCTGCAAGAACTGCATGTTCATTTGAACCTTCAGCATGCATCTGATCATGATATTTTTATCATGCCTATATGCAGAAAAACTACTTGTTGTTGGACATGATGATTTGTGTGTGTGCGCATGTGTGCGTGCTTCTTTTCACTACCAGTCTATACGAATTCAAAACAATTGCTCATTGGCAGACTTTATTTCAGTCTATGTGACATTTATAAATTTGCCTTGATCAGCTTTTGGTCTTCCCCTCTAAAAACAGGCTAGCTGTGTAGTTATTCTAAGAGGACCATGTTGAGAATAGAGTGGAAGGCAATATGCCAGATTGCCACCTTCCCAAAATAACCTGCCAGCAAATCCTCTTTCAGAGATGCCATCCCCTCCACAGATTCCCTTTTCAAGTCTGAATCAGTAACTGGGAGAGGTTCAGGTGGCATTTCTCTTGGGAATCAGGGGCTCCAATTGTTGGTCCCTCACCAACTTCCACACCTTGAAAACTTGGTCAGGATTTTAAGAATGACATAATAGGTGTATAATGCGAGGAGTGAGATTTCAGATTCTTAATTAAGCTATATCCACAGACAGTTGGGGCAATTCCATACTGAAGCAGGTCTCCAATCCCCCTTCCTCTTCCCAATAACTTCTGTATATTAATACCACCAACAAAACTTTTTCAATCCAGATGGCTGGGGAAACTGTTGAAAAGAGAGAGAGAGATTCTTCACCCCTCAAGGAAGAGCGGAGACGCTCACGTTCAGCTGAACGAGAGCGAGACAGGAAAGGCTCCCCCGTCACAAAGGACAGGAAAAGGCACCGCTCCCGTGAGAGAAGGAGAGGCAGTCGATCCAGATCCCGATCTAGGTCCAAATCTACTGAGAGGTAAGGCCAGATTATAGGTCAATTTGGTTTGCTGCAAGGATGATGAACGTTAGTCAGCCTTGAGTGTAATAAGTAGCAGGGAATGCTGTTGGCTTCAGGTGTTTTTATTTGGCTATTAGTAGGATTCAACATGGGGTGGCAGGTGGCGTTGTGGGGACGCGCGTGGCACTGTGGTCTAAATCACAGAGCCTAGGGCTTGCTGATCAGAAGGTCGGCAGTTTGAATCCCTGTGACGGGATGAGCTCCCGTTGCTTGGTCCCAGCTCCTGCCCACCTAGCAGTTTGAAAGCACGTCAAAGTGCTTCCCGCTCCGGTGTGGTAAACAGTGTTTCCATGCGCTCTTCTGGTTAGAATCATAGAATCGTAGAGTTGGAAGAGACCACAAGGGCCATCCAGTCCAACCCCCTGCCGAGCAGGAAACACCATCAAAGCATTCTTGACATATGCCTGTCAAGCCTCTGCTTAAAGACCTCCAAAGAAGGAGACTCCACCACACTCCTTGGTAGCAAATTCCCCTGCCGAACAGCTCTTACTGTCAGGAAGTTCTTTCTAATGTTTAGGTGGAATCTTTCTTGTAGTTTGAATCCATTGTTCCGTGTCCGCTTCTCTGGAGCAGCAGAAGGTGGTTCACAGAAGTGGCTTAGTCATGCTGGCCACATGACCCGGAAGCTGTCTGCGGACAAACGCCAGCTCCCTCAGCCTATAGAGCAAGATGAGCGCGCAACCCCAGAGTCATCCGCGACTGGACCTAATGGTCAGGGGTACCTTTACCTCTACCTTTAGGATTCAACAATTCAGCACTGAACTATATTTTGGACTCAAACCAATAATTTATCCAGTTTCTCAGAGCAGTTACTTTCAAATGCTTTGGGGGTGCACTTAGTAATAGAGTCACAATCCAGGATTGCACAAACAGGAATGTTGCTTACATAAGTTTAAGGACACCCAGTGCATGTCCTTTGTGGACATACTGTTCTGCATCCCTTGTTACACTGGGGCTAGGTCAGCGTTTCTCAACCGCTGTTCTCAACCACTAGTGTGCCGCGAGACGCTGGCTGGTGTGCCGCGACGTGCGGCAACGAGAAGGGCGATTTGCATTGTTACGTGCCTGGCGGCCGCCAATACACTACGCTGACCCACCGGAAAGGAAGCCGGCCGGGTCACGACGCGGGGCGAGCGCAGCTCTCAACAGCCACCACCACGGGAGGGTGGTTTTAGACAAACTTAAAGAAGCTGGCTGGATGAGCTCCACCTGAAACTTGCTGAGCAAAGGATTGTGCTGGCAGAGAAATCAGCGGCTTGTGAAGCCTTATTACAGGAGATTGCAACCAACACAGCAATTGGCAAGTGTTTCATACAGTCATAATTATATAGTCACTATAGGGCGGCACAGAGTTAAATTTTTCAACTTTTTAAATGGTGGTGTGCCTCGTGATTTTTTTCATGGAACAAGTGTGCCTTGGCCCAAAAAAGGTTGAGAAACACTGGGCTAGGTAGTCTGTATTGTTGGTTTTGAAATAAAAAATGGGTACAAAGTTTTTCTAAACTACACTGATATTTGGTTTCTAAGACCTGTAAACACTATGCATGCTAAACAGATTACAGTGTATCATTTTACTTGATATAACGCATCTGCCTTCTTTGGGGAAGGGAGCTTGTGAGACTATGCAAGTTATTGAAGCCCAACCACTGAAAATGTTGCTCTGTCCTAATCCTCTCCTTCTGAATTTGAGCTGTAGCTAAACTTTTTTCATTTTTAAGAAAGAAAATGGAGGCACTGTTGCAGAGTTACACTCAGTCTTGATTACATTTATTGTCCATAGACTTTCTAGGTCTGCTGTACAGATAAACCACAGCTGTACCCTTTATACAAAGGCTGAGTTAATGGGTGTGAGCAAAGCATAAAGGGAGTATATAGGAGGATGCTAATTTAATTTGGTGGGATTGAACGGTTTCTGCAGTTGGTTGATTTCTATTGATACTGTCTGATGGAAGGGGTGGCTTGATCTGTGTGCATTGAAATCAGTTATTCTGCATGTAAACCATTTGTTTGTAGAGAGCGGCGATATAAAGAGCGGGAGCGAGACAAAGAGCGGGAGCGCAGCAAGAAGGACCGGGATCGTGAGAAAGATGGGCACCGGAGGGACAAGGACCGTAAACGGTCCAGGTAAAACAGTGTTTCCTAGACAATGAATGCAGTTACTTCTGAGGTGTCACAGCTGTTGTGGAATATAGCATTGTTTCATGGTAGCTGGGGTGGAAACATGATTAAAAAGATAACTACAATTTCACCATTTTAGCTTTATGTTTGGATTTAAAGAGAAGTTTCATCTAAATTCTTGGGTTAACAACAATAGGAATTGGGCTCAAGGTACAATGCCCAGGTTGTTGTTCTAGTTACAGGTAGGTAGCCGTGTTGGTCTGCCGTAGTCAAAACAAAATAAAAAAATTCCTTCCAGTAGCACCTTAGAGACCAACTAAGTTTGTCATTGGTATGAGCTTTCATGTGCATGGTATCTGAAGAAGTGTGCATGCACACAAAAGTTCATACCAATGACAAACTTAGTTGGTCTCTAAGGTGCTACTGGAAGGAATTTTTTTATTTTGTTTAGGTTGTTGAAAGGGCAGTAGCATCTATAGTTACCATGAGTGACTGGTGCTGAGGATTTGTTCAATAGATTTATTTAGATTTGGATATATTTAAATAATCCATACTTTCATAAAGTAGATCAGAATGGAGAGTAACATACAAAATATAATAAAATCAGTAAAGTACTCCATAAAAATATAATTAAAAACATCAGTGAAACATCAGCAGATACTAGTTGGTTAAAAATAGAAATTCATATTTCAAAGGCCTGTCTAAATAATTGAAGACATCTAAAAGAAGGGAGGGAAAGTTCCTGCTGAACCTCTACTGGTAGGGAGTTCCACAGGGCAGGGCTTGCCACACTAAAGGAATGATCCCTAGTTGAGGCTAGCTGAACCTGAGGGAATGAACCTAGATCTACCCAGTGAAATACGGTAACCCCAACTCCTGACTGTTCTATCCCTCTGGCACAGGAGTACCTCTCCAAGTCGGAACAAAGACTCCAAATCCAGGAAGGACAGAGATTCTCGCAGAGATGATGATGATGATTCATTGTCCAAGAAGGAGAAGGTAACTGTTCTTGTTCAGTTCTCTGTAACATGTGCAGTTAAGCTGGGTGGGTTTGAATTCCCCACCGCACCCTGATTCTTTTAATTTGAGACCTCTTTTATTAAAAACTAGCTGGCCCTGCCACGCGTTGCTGTGGCTTAGTCTGAATTTGAACACAATCGGTCAAGCGGTTTCGGAGAAAAGTGGAGACCCACCGACATGCCCCTTTTACATTTATATATATATATAGATTACAACTCCATGTTTATCTTTCAAAGTGTGTTTCTAGGATGGCATAGATAAGAACCATTTTTTGGTTGAAAGGCCTTATACTATAAATCTCTGGTATGTTTCTGTTCTCTACTTCTTTATACAGTATCTCTGGAAAGTGCTTGCTGTGAGATGAAAGGGCAGATCTCAATTAATCAGGCTACTTAAAAGAGAATTAATCAGGCTACTTAAAAACAGTTTTTTACATTCTCTTTCAACCTTGCTACTTTGGAACTTTATAATATAGCACTTCTTCCCTACAGCCAAAAGTATAGACCCCACAGCTTCAGTGATAGCAATTCCTACTTTTTGGGTTTCTCTCCCCCACCCCTGATTTTAGCATGCACTTATTTTGTTCACAGGGATGCGGGTGGTGCTGTGGTCTAAACCACAGAGCCTAGGGCTTGCTAATCAGAAGGTCGACAGTTCGTATCCCCACGACAGGGTGAGCTCCCGTTGCTCGGTCCCAGCTCCTGCCCACCTAGCAGTTCTAAAGCACATCAAAGTGCAAGTAGATAAATAGCTCCTGCAGGAAGGTAAACAGTTCTTCTGTGTGCTGCTCTGGTTTGCCAGAAGCAGCTTAGTCATGCTGGCCACATGACTTGGAAGCTGTCTGCGGACAAACGCCAGCTCCCTTGGCCTATAGAGTGAGATGAGCACCGCAACCCCAGAGTCGTCCGTGACTGGACCTAACGGTCAGGGGTCCCTTTACCTTTACCTTTATTTTGTTCACAGGCCCAGCCACTTTCTCTGGAGGAGCTGCTGGCCAAGAAGAAAGCTGAGGAAGAGGCTGAAGCCAAGGTAAGAGCATGGGGCATGCCTCCACTTTCTTTTTCCCCACCTACCAATTCCATTTTTGCCCAGGTGAGACCAGCAGGTGGGTGTATTAGATTACAGCAAGCTGTGTGTATTTAAAGCTGTGCTTTGCTTCCTGGCATCTCCAGCAATTCTTGATGAGGGAAGTACACAGGGTTTCCTTGCACGCTCAACATCTTGCTCTGATTTCTTGCAGCCGAAGTTCCTTTCCAAGGCAGAACGAGAGGCCGAGGCCTTGAAACGACGGCAGCAGGAGGTGGAGGAGCGGCAGAGGCTCATAGAAGAGGAGAGGAAAAAGAGAAAACAATTCCAAGAAATGGGGAGGAAGATGCTAGGTAAAGATTACCTCCCAGGAGATCATCAGGTACACTGATATCTTGGAAGTTGAATGGAATCCGTTCCAGAAGTCCGTTCGACTTCCAAGACGTTCGGAGACCAAGGTGCGGCTTCCGATTGGCTGCAGAAGCTCCTGCAGCCAATCGGAACCTGCGTCGGACATTCGGATTCCAAAGAACATTTGCAACCCAGAACACTCACTTTCGGGTTTGCGGTGTTTGGGACCCAAAAGGTTTGACTCACAAGGCATTCAGGATCCAAAGTATGACACTATTCAGCTTCAGGGGCATGATGTGATTCCCTGCTCTGAGCTTGTGTCCTGATGCCACATTTCCTGACATTCTGCCGTTTACTACAGAAGACCCCCAGGAGAGGGAGCGCCGTGAGCGGAGAGAGCGCATGGAACGAGAGACCAATGGCAATGAAGATGAGGAAGGGCGGCAAAAAATCCGTGAGGAGAAAGATAAGAGTAAGGAACTTCATGCCATCAAGGTAATGTTAGGCCATTTCATTTTCTCTCTGTAAGTAGTATGGAGATGAGGATTAATGGGTTAGAATAAGGGGACTGGGATAGGAGAGTGTCTTTGATGTGCATCCAAGTGGCTGAGGTTAGCATTATGATTAGTTGAATTCATTGATCATCATCATCATCATCAGGAGGTTTATTCGGCTTTACGCCCATCATAAAACACAACACAACAAAATAAATCAAATAAAACAGCGGACTCGTTCAAGCCACAAATAATAAAACACAATTCACAGCTCACGAGGACAAATATTAAAAAGAACAGTTTAAGATAATGATTAAAAATTTAGGCACTACGCTAAAATCAATATCAGATGTCATTATAAAAAAAAAAATTATAACTATAAATAATCTGCTAACATTCCATTCCGTCTCTTGTACGAGAGGACGGCTGTTAGGAATTTAGCGACCTGTAGAGTAATATAAGGATCCACATCTTGAAGAACCCAGGCAAGCTGTAGGTCAACTGGTTTGTCAGCCATAGGCTGGATTATGGAATTTAGTATACTAGCACGAGCCGAACTGTACATAGGGCAGATAAACATAACATGATGTAGAGATTCAGATGTTTTAATTTCACAAGCACACATTGAAGAGACTTGGCCCTTAGTAAATCTATGTCTCAGCACGTTTGTTGGAAAAACATTAAACCTAGCTTTAATGAAGGCATATCGGTGAGACGCGGCCGTAAGCGATGTTAAATAGGACGGAGCACGGTAGATAGGGGTTATGCCGAAATTTAATGGCGAGCAAACTCCACGACCAGCTAAGAAATTTTGGTATAGCTCCGCATCATCCAGCCTTTGATTTATACACCTTTTTGCCGCATTTAGATCCAGTTTGAGCAATTCAGTGGGCGAGATCTCATAGGACAGCAATTTGGCATGGATTTTTCCTGACCACAAATTTGTGAAGTCATCCCGCCACATGCATTGAATGAGATAGTGGTTCGGGAGTTTATGCCATAGGGATATCCAATAAATCAAAACTCGCCTCCATAAAACTAACTCCACTGAGGGGATCTTCATTTCTAAGCGAATAGCCGCATTACTTACGCATGTTGGTAATTTTAGAAGTCGGCGTAAGAATTGGCTTTGAAGCGACTCTAAAGGTGAGAGATTTGCAAAGGCCGCCCATAAAGGTGCAGCATAGGCCATTGTGGCCATCACTTTGATGCTATACACTTTCAAGGCCGCAGGGATGAATAAGGCCCCCTCAGAATAGAAAAAACGGAGGAGGGAGTGCGATAGGGCTTTTGTCTTGTTTTGAAGGTATTCAACTTGCGCTTTCCACCCTAAATTATATTGAAAATAAATTCCTAAATATTTAAATTTATGTACTTGTTCGATTTTCGTGCCCTCCAGTTTCCATGTATAAAGTTTTCGACTCCTTGAAAATATCAGTACTTTGGACTTGGTGTGATTGATGGACAGATGATTAAGATGGCAATAAGTCGCAAAAATCTTTAGTGCCCTCCTTAAACCCACTCTGGAGTAAGAGAGTAGTACCGCATCATCTGCGTAGAGAAGTAAAGGACAACGATAATCTGCTATACGAGGGGCGTGGATAGATTTTTGCGAGTCGGCTAATGGGTTCCTCATATCGCTGATAAATAAGTTAAAAAGAAGTGGTGCTAAAATACAGCCCTGGCGTACTCCCTTATTTACTGGCACTGGGTTCGTTAGGTCTCCAGCAGGGGTTAATCTCACCCTGGCCACGGACCCAGCATGAAGTTGGGAGATAAGCCACAGAAGCCTTCTATCTATTCAGAAGCCTTCTATCTAACAGGCAAGTTTATCCCATAGTAATTTCCTCGGAATACTATCAAACGCAGCTTTCAAATCTATGAAAGCTGCGCAAAGTTGGCCCCGTCGAGGTGTTGAGTATTTCCGGGCTAAGTGATAAAGAATAATTGCCTGATCTGTTGTGGATCGGTTTAGTCTAAATCCAGCTTGCTCGTGCCCGATCAGGTCAGCCTCGACTGACCACTTCATCAACCTTGCCAGCAAAAACCGGGCATATATTTTCCCAATGGACGATAGCAGACTGATATTTCAGTAGTTCCCTGGGTCACCGGGGGGGGGGGGGCTTTTTTGTAGATAGGAATTATAATGGCCTCCTTCCACGTTCCTGGTATTAAGCCCGTGGCATTTATTGCGTCGAAGGTTTTAGCTAAAATCCCTGCCCACCATGCAGAATGTAGCTTTATAGCCTCAACAGGGACCAAATCCGGCCCAGGGGCCTTACCAGTTTTCAGCTCAGCTATCAATTCTAGGATTTCAGCAGGGTCGGTGTTAGGCCAGACAGGAAGGGGATTAGAAGGTCTCCAGTGAGTGGCCGGAGCTTCTGCTACTGCGAAATATTTTCTCAGGAACTGCTCCCATGTGGGGGCCGGGATCACCCTTAAGGGATATTTCCTGTTTCTTCCCTTTATTAAGGACCAAAATTTCCGGGAGTTATGAGATTTTGAGGCAGAAATTATAGTCTGCCAGCGATTTAAATACCAATCCCGTTTGGCCGATTTCTGGGCCTGTTTGTATGCTTTTTTAGCCAGGGGATAAGATGGAGGTAAGGCAGGCGCACCGGAGAGTTTATAATCATTATATATCGTATGTAGATGGAGTCTGGCTTGTTTACAAGAGGAGTTGAACCAAGGGGCGCCAAATTTAAAATAATGGTTTTTAACTCCATAGGCTGGAGAAGTAAAAAAGCGAGTTAAAACTTCTATCAAACAAGAAAAAAAATTCATACACTTAATAGGATCACGCGGGACTATTCCTACGTCCGGCTGATCACCCGGAAACTTTTCTTGGATAAAAACCGTATATCTATGGGCGAGGGCAGGGGACCATCTAGTCCCCTTTATTTTAGTGGACGACTCCACAGTCACCGGGATTGGGTGGGAGCGCTCGAGCAACTGCCAGTCAACACATAACTTGGTTGTCAGGGGAAGATGGTCACTAAATTGAGCGTTATCAATTTTAAAAGAGGTGACATTCAAAAATAGATCCCGGGAAACCAATACATAGTCGAGAACACTGTTTGATTTTAACCCCAGGTGGGTGAACTCTCCTGGTATGTCTGGAGGACACCTGCCATTTAATATAATTAAATTAAGGCGTAAAGTCATCTGATAAAGCATCACTCCCGCCTTATTGACTTTTACATCCTTTGATATTCTAGTGGGGATATATACTGGATCGTAGGTTTGAGCGCCGGGGTCAACCCACCATTTAGACTTCATAAGAACCTCCCGATTTGAAGCTATCCGAGCATTAAAATCGCCTCCAATAATGGAGGGGACATTTGGAGACTTAAGATAACAGGAAAGTAAAAAATCCTCTAGGGATTCCCATCTAGTAGTAAGATCAGCTGCTGACCCTCCCGGAGGGAAATAGACATTTGTGACCAATAAGGAGAAGTTTCCACCAGAGATCAGTCCGGTAATAGCATATGGCGGTAATGCATGCACTAGTGAAAGTTTAGCCCGAAGTTTAAGGGAGATACCAATTGTAAGGCCACCTTTAGGGCGGCCACCATTCGTTGGCGGGCTAGCATGCAGGCATATAAACTCAAAGCCATTTAACTCAATTTCCTCCTCCACCCAAGTTTCTTGTAATAATATGATAAGAAAGGAATTAATATATTTTTGGAATTCTGGATCTAATTTTTTACTTTTCCATCCAGCAATGTTCCAACTTAATATTGAAGGCTGGGGTTTCCTCGCTCCTCCCAGTAACTGTCATTCGGAAGGATGGCTCAACTTTAGTACGGGAAGAGGGGGGCCAATAAAAAAATCAGTTATCTTCCTCTGATGAAAAACTCCTCGTAGAATCTGAGTGGGAGGATTTACAAGGTTATCTAACTGTTGAACTTGGCCACTCATTCTACTAGGAGTAGGGCCTTGAGCAGGAGAGGACCTCTTTTCCAGAAGAGTTTGGTGGGCCATCCGGTGCGATCCAGCTATCTCATCAGAAGTTTGGTCTCTCTGTGGTCTGCTGCTGGTCTTTTGGACTACTTGATTTATGTGGCCTGTTGGATCTTCAATCAGTTCAGTCTCTGGCCTTGCTGTTGAATCCATAATACTCCGCAATGAGGGATAAGGCAGGGCAAGTGGGCTATTTGGGAAGGTTGGCAAAGGCACCTCTTCTCTTGATTGGTCAGTGTTATAAGAAGGTTCCAGGTCTGGCATCGATGAATGTGTAGAAGGGGATTTTTCCTGTTGTGTGCTGCTTTCTTCAGGTATGTTTATCGAGGGTAAGTCATGTAAATCTATTAAGAGCACAGCGGGTTGTTCTGCTTGGAGGGAAGGGCTGGTAGTTGCTTCTTGGGGTTGTATCTTATCCTCCATTACCGACATACTTTTAGCATTAGATATTTCGAGATCCATATGATCTGGTTCTTCTAGGATGTCATGATCGCTATACGTGGGTGTTCTGGTGCTGAGCTTCCTAATAAGTTGGTTTTTAAGCGATTCCAGCCTATTAATAATTTCTTTTTGTTCCACGGCTGGTAAATCTGCAAAGGAGGCAATGAGTTCGATCTCTTCAGGAGGTGTCAGGCCACTTTCCGGATGGTCATTGTTCTTTGTTAGGGGAGTGGAGGCCACATAACACTTCTCCTGGGGTAGAACACCCACTCCGTCATCCACTGGTGGATCAGGATTAACAGATTTTGAGCCCTCTTTGGTTATTGCCTCCAACAATAGGGGTTTAGGCGTAGGGTCTATAAAGGCTCTTGTTGGTGTTACACCACAGCGAAACAAAAATGCTTTCCTTCGTAATATGATAGTGGGAATTTTTGTGGATTGGAACGCAAGCAGGACTCTCTGGGATTTATGGTGATGGACAAGAGGGAGGACTGCACAGAGGTCAATTTGTGTTGCCTCAATATTTAAAAGCACCTTCAAGAGTTCCTTGGCACCGCCCAGAGTTCTCCATCTTGGGTCCCCATTTTGTATAGTTAGGCTCACTTTCCTTGGTGTTAAAATCAAGGATTGATGATCTAATTGACGGTTAAGGTTGTATTTAAATTTGTCAGCACATTTGTTATTTAAAGACAAGCTTCTCGTCCCCTTTCTCTCTTCGAGGGACTTAACACCTGCTAACGATGGTGAAGTAGCAACTAGCTTTTGTTGAAGGCTGTGCAGCTGGGACGAAAGATCATCTAGTCTTTTGAATATACAGTGCAAGGTTTTGATTATTAAATGTGACTGTTCAAATGTCATATGATTGGCCGCATCAAGGACCAGTTCCTCCTTCTGAGGAGAGACTACACTCTTACTGTTGGCCACATCGCTTGTTATTTGTGGTATAATTTGCTCTTCGTCTTTAAGTACTGACACACAGTCAATCAGAGGGTTGAAACGGTTCTGAGTTTCTACCGTGTAGGAACATTCCAGTAGATTACTCCCTTCTTTAAAGTGACATGATTCAACCCTTGTTTGCTTTGATCTCGGAAGGGGAACGGGAACTGTCTCATCGGAATCTCTAAGACGTTTCCCATACCCCATAATTCAGATTATCGAGAAGAGGGGGGGGGGTAATATTTTAACACCAACTCAGGTGATAAGTATTTCCTTCGAGCCTACCAGCACTTGCAGTGGGGGTATATTTCACTGCCTGCTCATATGAAAGTCGGCGTCTTCACCTTCACCCTCGCAGGCCGGCAATTTAGTTCTTCAGGGGGACTACCGGTAAGCAACGCAGGCCATTCGTTTGTAGTCCTGCTCCCACCAGGACTAAGACTAATATAAAATTCTAAAAAACCTCAATTGAGGTTTAAAGCTTGAGTTAACTGGGTGTCAAAAAGCCAAATCTCGTTTAGCCTCCACCGAGTCTATCGTCTTTCCTTCCAAGTCTCCACAGCAATGTATTAATCCAAGTTTTTATCCAGTAGAGAAAACAGCAAGTCATTCACAGCAACAGGCATCATAAGGCATCCGTTGTTGCAGTAGGACAGATTGAGCAGTAAAACAATAAAACAATAAACTAAAACAATAAACTAAAACCAAAGAGAAGCGATGAGGTAGTAAAACAGCCAGTAAAACGTTAGAACTGTGAGTTTAAAATCAAGAAATGGCTAAAAACAACTTAAAAGCTTAATTGAAAGCAGGAGAGTCTGACCAGGCTGCTGTCTCCGTCGCCATCTTGGAAGCCAGTCATTGATCAATTTAATGCAATCATACCAGTTTTTTGAGCAAGTCATCACAGTTTTCTACGTCCTGAAAAATATGTTATCGGTGTGGGTTGATTGTCACAGTAGAACCGCTCACAAAATCAACCTGACAGTGCCAACGTACTTTCAACCTCTCAAAAAGCCAGCTTTAGAAAATGGTCCGTAAAATAGTTGTTCACTTTCTTTTCATCACTCGTTTCTTGTTCTTTACATGACTTCATAACCTTAAGGCTAGGCTACTGTAATGACTTTTCTTTGGGGATTCCTGAGTTTTTGAAATGTGCACTTGAAGAAGAAAGCAACAGCCCAGTTCTTAACAGTGTCACTAGGAACACATCTTCAGAAACAGCTGTTTGGAGTTTTCAGCATTGGAATAAAAAGGGTTTGTTTTTGTTTTTTTGCTTTGCTGTGGCAAAACTGGCTGAGATCAGAGCCTATGCAGATTCATTCTTCCTGCTTTTTTCTGGGTCTTCGTTCCCAAGGTCCAATGATGATACACATTTTCTGGGCTGGGAATGAAAAGGATGATCTGGATATGAGCCCAAGTGAGCAAAAAGCTGATTTGGGAACCAATGCAGAGTCTGAACTGTTAGCCAGGGCATCCCTAGTTCAAATTGCAGTTCTGTCACTACAGGGCCTTAGGGAAGGTCTTGTCTTGTCAGCCTCAGGCACTTATCAGAAATAAGAGGAATAATAATACTGACCCACCTTACAGGGCTGTTATATATGAAGCGTCTGGAAAATTAGAAAGAGCAGCATACATGTTTATTGTAATTTTGATCCAACCGGTGTGTGTATTGGATTATAGCAAGCTTTGAGGTATGTTTTGCTCCTTAGCATGTTCAGCAATAGGACTCTTCATGGTCAGACTGAATTCTTGCAAAGGGAGGCACATATCGTTTCCTTGCAAACTTTCTTTGTGTTTCATTGGGAAATGTTGCCTTGTTTTTCCTTTGGAAAAGCCTGAGAGGGCATGAATAAATAAATACCATGTCCCCTTAGGAACGGTACTTGGGTGGGGTCAAGAAGCGGAGACGTACTCGGCATCTGAATGACCGCAAATTTGTCTTTGAGTGGGATGCTTCCGAAGACACTTCCATTGACTACAATCCCCTGTGAGTATTGCTGTGGGAGGCGGGTTCCATATGGGATGCTACTTCAGAGTAGAGAGACTGGTGTCCACAGAGCCACATATCTATCCTTGTTCCTGGGAAGAATCTGAAAATCCCATTTCCTCCTTCGCAATGAACCAGGAATATTCCCAGCCCTGTGAGAGGAGGATGTCTAGAGGTCTGGGATTTGGAAAAAAATTACATCCTTGTACCCTAAAAATACAAATTCTCACATGACAGTGAGTTGTGCAAATTAAGTGGGCTTGTGGAAAAAATTGAGATGGGATTCTGGGAGTTTCTAACCAGATTCTAACCACCTACAGTTTGGAGTGTATGCAGTACCATTTGACATTCTGTTCAACAGGTACAAGGAGCGGCATCAGGTTCAGCTGCTGGGACGTGGCTTCATTGCTGGCATTGACTTGAAACAGCAGAAGCGGGAGCAGTCACGTTTTTATGGAGACCTGATGGAGAAGCGGCGCACGCTGGAGGAGAAAGAGCAAGAGGAGTAAGTTACATCCAGGGAGGGAGGGAGGGAGGTGTTGGTGTTGCAAAGTTTATGATGACATTCCCCAGCTGATGAGGGAGCAGTAAACTGGATGTTGGTGTTCAGGTGGATATGGGAAGACATTCTGTGTTTTCATCACATGTACAAGGAGTTGTTGTTTTCAATTCAACCAACCAAAACTCTGACAAGGAAAGTCAGACTCTTAAGAGTTCATTGTGAGGAGTGTAAATCATGAAAATTGTTCAAATTATATGCATACTCTGTTAATAGATCAAATCCATTGTTGGGTTTTTTAGCCACAGCATTTACAGAAGTAATGAATAGGTTACTTGAGCCAGCTTGTGCTCACCAGTTTTCTTTTCTGGCTGGAGTTTTGTGCCTTTAGCAGTGGGGCTTGCAAAACCTCGCCATGGTGGCAAAAAGTGGCAGCGGTCTTCAAGTTCTCTGGGCGGTAGTAGGAGGCGGTGGCAGAAGCTGCGGCCACCTGCCTCAGTGAGGCCATGCAGGCCGCCACTACTGCTGCTGCCACTGCAGGGCCTTGCAAGCAACCATTACTGCCGCTGTCATGGCAAGGCCCTGCAGGTTGCCACCGCTTCTGCCCCCTGGTTGTTGCTGATTCTACTGCTGCCAGAAGGTATGCTGGCAGTCTGGCACTCCCAGGTTATTTGTATTGTGGATTGTCCTGAATACCACCATTTGGTAGCCAAGTCCCAAACTAAAAGTCATGTTTGGATGCATTTTGCCTTGACTGCTGTTTAAAGTGACCATGAGGTGATTGATAATATCGTCATTTATCCGTTTTAGACCCCTAAGTAGTAGCAGTTGCCAGGACATTGTCATTTTCGCCTTTGCATAGTTCCATGCTTATTTCAGACATTGTGGTAGATTGTGATGTTTAGCTGGTGATAACATTGCAATGTTTGGCTGGGGAGACATTGCGATGTTGAAAACTAGTTATCGCCTAATCCTCGCACATACTGTGATTTGTGATATATTGCCAGGTAAAAAATTATGAAACAGTTATCATGATGTGAACGTCAAACCAGCTTTGGACGATATCTCAATATCCTGAAGAAATGCCAGTCCTATTCCTGGCATAGTGAATAGGTTGCAGTAAGCAACGGTTTGTGCAACTGTGGGCAAATAAGAGCTGCCCTCTTCCAGTTTGCTGGGGGTTTTCTTTGCTTTTGCCTTCTACCATTTTGGCCTGCCTATTCTGACCCTGTTGGGATCTTCCTTCTTGGCAGGGCACGTCTGCGCAAGCTGCGTAAAAAGGAGGCCAAGCAACGCTGGGATGACAGGCATTGGTCTCAAAAGAAACTGGATGAGATGACAGACAGGGACTGGCGTATCTTCCGGGAGGACTACAGCATCACCACCAAAGGGGGCAAGATCCCCAACCCTATTCGTTCCTGGAAAGACTCTTCGCTGCCCCCTCACATCTTGGAGGTCATTGACAAATGCGGCTACAAGGTGAGATGCAAGTCACTTCATAAAGATGGATTGGCCCTTCTGTTAACCATTGAAACTTCAGTTTATTTTGAGAGACTGTATAAGTGTATATTTTAAATGCTGTTTTAAAATCTAAAAGTTTATATTTGAAAATGATCATTTTTTTAAAAAATAATAATTTAGTTTATGGGGGTGGTGCTGTTGAACAGGGACTGAGCATCATGGCTTCTGGAGATCAGCTTTGTGTTCTTGAAAGGACATAGTGTTTTGGATGTTGGGGAGGGCTAAGAGTCAGGATTCCTAGTTCTGTTGCTGACTGCTTGAATTTGAATTGAATTTGATTTCTCCCAAGAAGTCTAGTGCTTTCCTGATAGGTTTTATGCCCCGTTTTCCACAGGAACCAACTCCTATTCAGCGTCAAGCCATTCCTATTGGTCTGCAGAACCGTGACATCATTGGCGTGGCAGAAACTGGCAGTGGTAAAACAGCTGCCTTCCTTATCCCATTGCTGGTGTGGATCACAACACTTCCCAAAATTGACAGGTGAGGGAGGGAGTGATGGTTGCTGTGGCAGGTTAGACCACATTTCCAGAGGGGGGGGGGAGAAATGGACATTTGAGGGCCCTGGGTCAATGCTCACCTGCAAATGATTCTTCAGCACCACAGTTTGCACTAGTGCTCTCCACAGCCAGGCATTCTTCTGTGGGGGAGTGGCATTTATCTAATACCACACATCAAGTACAGTGGTACCTTGGTTATCGAACTTAATCCATTCCAGGAGTCTGTTCACTCCCGAAACCATTCAAAAACCAAGGCACGACTTCCAATTGGCTGCAGGAGCTTCCTGCACTCAACCGGAAGCCGCATTAGATGTTTGGCTTCCCAAAAACATTCACAAACCAGAACACTTACTTCCGGGTTTGCGACATTCAGGAGCCAATTTGTTCGGGAACCAAGCCATTTGGGAACCAAGGTAATCTGTAATCTGTTTGGGAAGCCTTTGTAATCCCCCTAATATTTCGGTGACTTTTGGTGGCAAAGCTCAGAATCATGCTACTCACTGCTTACCCCTGTTTTTGTGTGTATGTGAGAATGAATGAGAGGTGGGAAGATGAGGATTTTTCTCCCATGGTAAAGCCATTGCTTCCAGGTGTGCAGCTTTGAGTGAGAAGGACAAACATACAAACATAAGAATTGCTTTGCTCACATTGACAAAAAAACAAAACAAAACAACCCCATCTTGTCCAGCAATGCTGTTTCTATCAGTGGCTACCCAGAGACTTCTGGGAAGCTCACAAACTAACCATGCTGGAGATAAGCCAAATCACCATGGATAGATGGCTCCCCCCACCCCCGTGTGCACTGTGGGGACCTCCTTGCAGCTTTTATTGTGCTCAGGCTGTGTAAAGACCTAGAAAACTGCCTTGTTCAGAGTCAAACCATTGGTCCATCTACCTCAGCATTGTCTACACTGACTGGCAGTGGCTCTCCAGGGTTTCAGGCAGGTTTCTCTCCCAGCCCTACCTGGAGATGCCAGGGATCGAACCTGGGACCTTCTGCATGCAAGGCATTTGCCGTACCACTAAGCCAGGGGTAGGCAACCTAAGGCCCATGGGTCACAAGCGGCCCACGGGGGTCATTTAACTGGCCTACAAGCTATCCCCGAACCGAGCCGCCCGCTTGGCGAGTCCCTGTCCGCTGCGCTAAACTGGCATGGTGCATTGTGGGGACTCACTTCTGCAGTGCTGGAAATCACGTCTGTGCATGCGCAGATGCCGGAAATCATGTCTGCACAGACGCAGACACCAGAAATTGTGGGTGCATGTGCAATCCGGCCCACGGAGAGCTCTCCACTGGAGTGAACCTGCCCAGGCGAGATAAACCTTGCCAACCCTGCACTAAGCCAAGACCCTTCCAAAGCCAAAACCTTGGCTTCTAGGTGAGCTTGAAATAATCTGGTTCAGTTTGAACCCATTTACTTCACTGGCTTGTTTCCCCTCCTCCAAAAAAATCGCATGGCGCCCACCCTTACTTAATTTTGTTTCAGTGGTAGTCAGTAGATCGAGGTCACAAATGTATACATTTCTCACAGTCCAATCTAGCAGGCAGAAACCTGGGGCATTCTTTGGTTGGGACCCTGCCTTTGCTGCAAAGTCTTGTAGGCCAGAGAGGGATGGTTTCACACTGTCTGCTTCAGCTCAGCATGTGTTTTTTGTTCACTGCAGGATTGAGGAGTCAGATCAGGGCCCCTATGCCGTCATCCTGGCTCCCACCCGTGAGCTGGCCCAGCAGATTGAGGAAGAGACCATCAAATTTGGAAAGCCCCTGGGCATCCGCACAGTGGCTGTTATTGGTGGCATCTCGCGTGAGGATCAAGGCTTCCGCCTGCGCATGGGTTGTGAGGTGAGAGGGTTAGGGCGGGTGGTCTGTAAGGGCCACAGCCAATGCTGCAGCTCTGCTGATACAACCAACTTCTCATCCTGCAATGGAGCTGCTTCTTCCTTTACTATACCCCCTGCACACCCTCAAAATCAGCTCCAAAGGGTAGGGCTCCCCTACGTTAAAGTAGATTTTAGGGCCACACAGTGGGAGGAGAAGAAATGGAAATCCTGTTGTACCAGCAGAACACTCTTGGCATATCATTGGCTACAACCCTAAATGTTCACTTTGCTCCTGTGAGTGATAAATAATGACACACATTCATAGCTTAATATCCTCTTAACTTCATGGCCTGGCTCACCGTCCCTGCCTGGATAGTACATTGGAAAATGTTGCCTTGTTTCTTGAGTCAGGAAAGGATGGGCAAAAGCTGTATGGACACAGGTTGCAAGGGTCATTTCCACCTCCATGTATCTGCTCTCTCTCTCTCTCTGAATGCCACAGATTGTGATTGCGACACCGGGCCGTCTGATTGACGTTTTGGAGAACCGTTACCTGGTGTTGAGCCGCTGCACCTATGTAGTACTGGATGAGGCTGACCGCATGATTGACATGGGCTTCGAGCCTGATGTGCAGAAGATCCTGGAGCACATACCTGTCACTAACCAGAAACCAGATACGGATGAGGCTGAAGACCCTGAAAAGATGTTGGCTAACTTCGAGTTGGGGAAGCACAAATACCGGCAGGTTAGTGGGGTTTGGATGCCTTGCTGTCACATCTGGTGTATTAACTTGTAAAAAGTAAAGCACTGGGGTTCAAGTCCACCATTGAGTTCCACCCTTTGAGCCAAACACCCTTCCTTTAATCTGACCTGGTTAGCAATGTTTCTCAATTCACATGAGAAATAAGGCACAGAGGGTGTGGTTGGTGGCTGCTTGTGGGCAGGGAGATGCTTTTATCTGAAAAATAAACATCACTATTACATTTCATTAATTACATTCCATTTATAATTGACCCACCTAACGACAAATAATTACAATTACAACAAATAAAGGCTTGACATATCTTGCTTTGCATGTCATGCATCTTTCTCATATATTGGTTTCACCTTTTAAGTTGCATTACTGAAATAAATGCACTTTTCGACGATATTCTAATTTTCCGAGTTTCACCTGTAGTTGTGCAATGGAGCTTCTCTGTCTGCTCCTCTCTCCCCATATGGCCCCTGTAAGGTTCCCTCAATCCTCCAGAGCTGATTTACAGGGAGTGTAGGGAGAGGAGAGGGCCCTGAAACCTCCAGGTATAGGGCTGTACAATAATAATAATTAATAAATAAATAAATAAATAATAGTCCATGTGCTAATGGAACCGATCACTTGGGTTCCACCTCGAGTTCAAATTCTTAGGCACAAAAGATGAGGCGTTTAAGAGGATGGTTGATGTTAGTGGCCATTCCCTTTTCCGTGGAACGTACTGAGTGCTTGAAAGTGTGCTTTGAGAGGGAGCGAGACAGAACAAGGAGAACATTTAAGCTTGGGCACCATTCATAGTAAAAAAACAAAACCTTACCAGCCAGAAGTGGTGAAATGGTAGGATTTGATGCCCTTTGCAGGGTGAAGGGTTCATTGATTTCCTTTATTTCTGGCTAAAACCGCAAATGGAAGTGTGGAAACTTGTTTTAGCAATGATTGGAGGTAACTTTCTTAATAAAAGAGCTCTTTGTGGCTTTGTACATATTTCCTGCAATGTGATATTTGTGAAAATGCATCCCTCCCCTTTTCTGCTTAAATTGGAGGAGTTCCATTATGTGGGAGGAGAGACAGACTGCCTTGCACTCATGCTCTCTCTTCTCTCCCCCCCCCCGCACCCGCAGACTGTGATGTTCACAGCCACCATGCCCCCTGCTGTGGAGCGCCTGGCCCGCAGTTACCTGCGCCGCCCAGCGGTGGTCTACATTGGCTCTGCTGGCAAGCCACATGAGCGTGTGGAGCAGAAGGTCTTCCTCATGTCAGAGTCTGAGAAGAGGTAACCGCTGGTGTGGGAGGTTGCGTCAAGGGGCTTGGTTTGTCTAGTTCAAATGAGGTAACGGGAGCCTTTGAAGTTTGGGCCCTCAGGTGTGGTAGGCATAGAACATAGAACTGTGTTTGTTTTGATTGGCACAAGGCTCTGTGCTTAAAAAGAGAACCCTTTGTAGAGGCAATTCACATCCATTTTATGCTTTATTTTCGCTCCTTCTGAATTGTGGCATAAGCACATTTCTGGCTATGAAGTAAAGCCTCAACCCGAACATGGGGCTTCTACCGTAATGTAATTTCCAGAGAAGGGCTATGTGGAATGAGCCGGCTAGACTTCCCGCCAGCATTCCTCATGACTTGAACCGTGAAATGGTTCCCATATTACTCAAGCAAGGTGGAGGGGAGGTCCAAAGGAACCATGTACCGTGTAACGGCCAGTGCATCCTTTCCTTGGTGTGAGTGCAGAAAAGAGAACTTGGCATGTGGCTTAGAGTTGCAGAGGGACCCTAGAATATCATTCAGTCCAGCCCGCCCCCCTATATGCGTACTTGAATCTGGTGCACATTTTAGTTACGTATTACACGTTCTAGCCCTCCTTTCTGCCAAGGAGCTCAAGGCTGCACACATGGTTACTCCTGCCCAGTTTTATTAGTGTTGTTTCTGGATGTCAGGGTACTGAACTGTTCCAAATGATAATACAGAGGTGATATGTATGCCAGAGGGCAGGGGTGCAATGTAATGTTTCTGCTGAACAGATTGCATCTTCAGACCCCACCATCGTGGCTCACCTGTTTGCTTCTCCTCTCCTTTCCCCTGTACAGGAAGAAACTGCTGAACATTTTGGAGCAGGGCTTTGACCCACCCATCATCATCTTTGTGAACCAGAAGAAGGGTTGTGATGTGCTGGCTAAATCCCTGGAGAAGATGGGGGTAAGTAGTAATCTCAAGAACTGTTAAATTCAAGAACTGCAGGTCCTATGAAAGTATTTGAGGCCCACGTGATGTTAGCCAGCCCATCTTTGAGGCTCCCAGAATTGGTGTCTTTGTGTCCTTTGTCAAACTTCGGGAAGATACGTAGGTGTTTCCTCTCACTATCAGCAAATTATCAGAATAATGTGGTGTAGCTGTTGAGCTTATGGCAGCTGGTAAGACATTTTCTGGCTGACTGCTGAGCCCTGAATTGGCAGAGTTCAATGCCCATTCTTGGTCTGGCAGTTGCCATTCCCCCCACCCTGCAAGCCCCTCGCAAGATAATCAACATCTCTTGGTATTCACTAGGAATGTCTGGGAATGATGGAGCACTCTGCCCCGTGTCTCCTCTTGAAACACTTGGCTGTCTTTGTCTCTGGAGGAAATTGTTGCTTGTTCATTGCCTTTTTGTTACTGTCCTCATTGCCCAAACAGATAACATCTGGCTTAATGTAACCCGTTGCTCTCCCATCTCTGCAGTACAATGCCTGCACCCTTCATGGCGGCAAAGGTCAGGAGCAGCGAGAGTTTGCCCTCTCCAACTTGAAGGCTGGTGCCAAGGATATTCTGGTGGCCACAGATGTGGCTGGACGTGGTATCGACATCCATGATGTGTCCATGGTGGTGAATTACGACATGGCCAAGAACATTGAAGGTGAGCTGTCCAGTGCTCTCTGCCTTTCTCTGGGCACTTCCTTGGTCTTATAACAGAAACCTCTGGGCCTGTGAGGCATGCCTTCAGCAATTTGGGCCACCGAGCGGGAGAAGTGGGGTGGCAGTGGTTGGCATGCTATGTTGAAGTCATAAAAATGATGTAGGTCCTTCTAATTCCACGTCTGGGAGTTGGCAGTGTGTAGTCACAAGGTATCTGAAGAAGTGTGCATGCACACGAAAGCTCATACCAAGAACAAACAAACTTGGTCTCTAAGGTGCTACCGGACAATTATATATATATATATTTCTGTTAAGGAGTGGTCAGTCTCTGTCCATGACCCTGTAGTATGAGCCATCATTTAGATTTTCCATCCAGGACCAAAGGTTAGCAGCGTCTTAACACCTCCCTCCCTCCCTCCCTCCTTGCTTACAGATTATATTCACCGCATTGGCCGAACAGGACGAGCTGGCAAGAGCGGTGTAGCCATCTCTTTTGTCACCAAGGAGGACTCTGCTGTCTTCTATGACCTGAAGCAGGCGATCCTCGAGAGTCCGGTGTCTTCCTGCCCTCCAGAACTAGCCAACCACCCAGATGCACAGCACAAGCCGGGAACCATCCTCACCAAGAAGCGGCGGGAAGAGACTATCTTTGCCTGAGTCCTGTAGGGTTGCTCTTCAAGAGGCCCCTCTGGGCCACTGCCTGGAGCCTGGAGCAGACTGGTGAAATGGCTCTCAGTCCCACTTGCCTAGACCTTAAAGAGGCAGTGGCTTTTAATGTGCTTCCCCCCTCCCCTTCAAACATAGTAGGTACACCCCTTGAGCTGTTGATGTGACACCCAGCAAAGAATTCAGGACCAAACAATGAAGACTTCAATCTAAAAAATTAAAATGTCTCCTTGGGAATCCTGAGCTAGACAATTCTCCCTACTTCCTTTTTCCTGTAGCCTTGCTTTACATTTGAGTTGGGAAGCTGAGCTAGGCTAGGCCTGGTTTGTGCCACTTGGTGGCTTTAAGCCTGCCACCTCCTCTACTCCATGATCAAGCGAGACTCTGAGATTTTGTCCTGACTTTTTTGGGGGGGGGGGTAGTGATACAGCTTGTGGCACTCTGACTGGGATGCTGCAGGGCCCTCCTTTCTTCCTCAGATGATAACATCACCCTGTTTCCAGTACCATGTTTCAGGGTGGTAATTTCATGAGGAAGGGTGGGGTGAATTTCTTAACAAAACTTGATTTATTCAGAGGTTAGTACTGTCTACTTTCAGTAGAAGGGGACAGGTGATGTACAGAAAGACACTCATATTTTTCAATGATGTTTCTGTGCTTCTATAAATCCATGTGAACTGTTACTCAGGTCTGTCTCTTCCTTTACTCCTCCCTTTTCACAGATGCAGGTTCAAACTGTGTCTCCTCTGTAGAACTTGTATTCCTCTGTGTCCAGCTTCTGTGCCTTTTAAATGTAGCAATTGCCCTTACAAGCTATTTATGAGACTATCAGCTAGAAGCAAGAGAACCAGTTTTGCACTACCGATATAGTAAATCTTGTGTGTGTGAGGGCAGTAGCAGTAGTTGGAACAAAGTAGTGTTTGAAGCGTGACAGCTGGAGGTCTAGAATAAAAGGGCAACTTATTTTTGTTAAAAAACAAAATGTGTAGAAATTGTTTATTCCCCAACCCAAAAGGTTGATGGCATGTTGGACTTAAAACAAACAAAATGTTTCTAGCTCAATATCCTCTACACTGCTCTCCAGGGATTTCAAACAGAAGCCTTTTCTTGTCCTATCTAAAGATGCCTAGGATAAAACCTGCTGAATGTCTTGATGTCACTGCTGAATGTCTCAGCAAAAGTGTGCAGAAGTAGACGTGTGAAGAGAAGTAGGAACTTGCTTGGGTTGCCGTAAAAGTGAACCATTTGCAGACCCCATGAGGCTCATGTATTTTTGCAAGCGAGTAGCTCTATGTCTGGTGAGCTGCAGCCCTACACTCCTGTTGCAACCCAGTGTGGTGGTTTTTGGCAAGAGTGCCCCAAATGAAATTCAACATAATGCAACTGGACAGCACCCCATTCCATGCTTTGGGGTGACTTTACCTTTAGTTGCTGGCCTGCTCAGCACTGGATAAGGCAAGAACTGCATATTGAAAAGCTCCCTCACTCTGCTGCAACTGGAACAAGTGATGCAATATTGCATAATCTGAAATGTAAATTAAGTGCCCAGGGCAAAGAGTATGGATTTTTCCACCAATAAATTTGCATTTCCACCAGGAATTGTGATAATGCAGAGTTGAAGACATTGATGGTAGAAAGCTGCAGTGCTGAGTTCACTAACTATGGAGTCTGGTTCATTGAAAGCAGGAAGGCCTGTCTTAGCGATGCTTAGGACTGTTCCACATGGACTATGAGGACAGTGTGTTATTGAACCATCTTTGTTCTCTGGGACAGGGTGTCCACTTCCACAGCTTCATTTGCATATCTGCAGACCGAATTCTTCAAATGTGCTCTTTAAAAGACTTTTTGAAAGAGTCCCCAGCAGGTGCTGGAATGCAGAGTCTCCAGTTTGTGCATGGGGGAGGGGGGGTTGCAGGGGTGGGTAGGAGAGAAGGTACTTCATGTGATAGTTTATTGTGAGGGGAACTAAATGATTACACAAATTCCCCTTTTGCTCCTGGTATACATCTCTGAAAACCAGGACACACATACATTAGAAGCAAAAGTGACATGCAGCCATTCACATACCTTGCTTTGCTTGTTTTACCCAGTAGGAGTATTAACACCTGTAGTGTGAAAAGACTCGATATGCAGACTCAAACCTTCCTTTTGGCTAAAGTGCACTTTGTGCTGTGCTTCAGGTAGTGCTGACAGAGGGCAGTGTGTATGCTGCTGAATTGCTAGTCTCCAATTTAAGGCTCGGTGGGAAATGCACATTGAATTATCAGCACAATGTCAACGGCCTCCCCCACCTGCCCGGCTTTTATACAAGTAACCATTGTTTAATGTGTGCGTGTGGGCTTGTCAAGTCCAGCTACAGCCAACTGAACTTCTTTGGGCTGCAGCTAAGCTCTTGAGATTCTCCATTTGATTTATGTGTTTTTATATACCACATTAACTGCCATAAGGAATCCTTAGGAACACTGGTTTTGTGTGGCACAGCAGAGAGCAGAGAGCCACATGCACTTATGTGCAGCCTTCCTGGGCAGCGTGTTGGTGGTGGGTGGGGGGCAGAAGTAAAAAATGTGTGGAGCAACAGATACAACTCTTCCCCTTGTATGGCAGGCTATGTTCCTGCTCCACAAAAACCAACTGGTGTGTATTCTGGCAAGCGAGTGGCATCGTTGCAATTTCCCCAACCCTCTCCTGTCCTAGGCTCTGCCTCATAGAACTAAACAATGGAGCAAAGAGCCGTTAAGCCTCTTTGAAGGTTTTTGCAAGAAGTATCACATTTGTGAGTCAACCCTGAACACCCCCAACCCAGATTGTAGGCCCCACTGCAGTTCACAGCAGGCCCCCCCACATTGCCTTTCAGAGTGCATACACCATACAAAACATCATATTAATTTCTGCTCACTGATTACCCACTGAGCTCCACTGTTCTTTACCCGCCATATTTCATGTTAAAAAAGACAGCCCAGCCATGTTTTATAAACAGCAAACGCTTGTTTCAAACCGCTTACAAGTTGTCAGGGAAATAAGTGCTCTCTACAAAAGAATAGTAACAAAGCTCTTGCCATGGCTGACTGACCGGCAATTGCAGGGACAGAACCTGGATATTCCTGGCCCCTGGAGCCGCCTCAGTTCCTCCAGCCAGCCCAGGGCGTAGGACACACACTTGAAACAACTCCCCGATGGTAGCATGCAGTATTTACAGGCTGATTTCTGATAGGTGTGTACGTGGTTTTGAAAGGCAGGGAGCTGCCACTCACTACCCAGTGAAGGGCTTGAGGAGCCTGGAGCAAGGGGCGGCGGGAGAACCGAAGGCAGGTCAGCTGGGCCTTTGGGGTAGGAAGGGGGCTTGTGCATGAGATAGGAAGCAGGAAGGGGTGGGGTGGGGTTGGCTCTAGCCCTATGCCTAGGGAGGCTCCTCAAAACAGAACCTGTGAGTGATGCAGGTGGGCATCCCTGCCAAGCAGCAGCGCTGGCTGGTACTGGCCCACCCCTCCCAGACAGACGATGGAAGATCAAGGCCTCATGCAATTAGAGCAGAGAACTCCAGGAAGGTTGAAGAAGAAGAATAAAAAATTATCACATTGTGGCTTTACAACTGATCGTTATCCCACCAGCTCCTCGACAGAGGAGGGGTGGCTGTGCACTGAAAGGAGACAAAGAGCCTCTGTGAAGGGAAGAGTGAGGGGGTCAAATGCAAGCAGATGCCTGGACTGTGGATCTAAGGTGATGCATTGCTCGTTCATTACAGGCTTCTCTTCTGTGCCAGGGAACAAGTTGAATATTATATCCTCTGGTCTCAGGAGGCAGCAACTTTTTCAGCAACAAAATTGCACTCTCCTCTCCCCCCCCCCAAAAAAACATGCTTCCTCCACCTGCCCCCTCCATCTATCTCCTGTGGATCTGGAACCCCCATCACTGGGAGAGCAGCTGGGAGAGCATTTTGAGTGCAGCCAACTTATATATATATATGAAGTGCAGTAGGGTTGCAACTTACACATATTTAACTTGAGCGATCGCAGCTTTATGCACTTGGCAACTGGCCAGCTGATATCGTACAAATTAAATGCACAAAAGGCAAAATGCTTTTAAGTTCTCAGACTCTCACTGGGGTCTGAGAAGGTCTTGTGATATCCTGGACGGCCCCCAAGATCTCGCACTGTCTCCTGAAGGTAAAATTGCTTGCATGATGGTGTTTCCAGGGAGTTGTTTTGACAAGACACAATTTCGGCTTTATGTGCTACCACCTGGAAATTAACCCATGTGCAAGACATGATTCTACCATATCAGGACTTTATTACACATGTTTGTGTAATATGTGCAGTTTACCTCTCAGGCTCCTAGGAATCAGGAGGGCTTCCACTTCACAGAAGCCAAACTGGGAGAGAAGAAGAGGAGGAAGGAATTTGGGGCACTTCTTCCGGTTACATTGGAGCACGACTTTGCTCATGGTGCTCACAGGAGCAATGTCAGGCAAAGGCCATGTAGGCCTCTCCTATTGGCCTTAGCCACGCCTGTGAGTGGTGATGATGCTGAAAAAACAAGCACCTCCCCTTATCAGGAGAATATCTCCAGGTGGAAAAGCTACTGTGGGGTGGCCTCTATGACTGCATTTCACATTCACCTCGTGGATTATGCCACATTTTTTCCACTGCCATGAATGGAAGAGGAGGAAAAGATGGAAGAACTGTTTCTAGACTGCTACTTTAAGCTACAGGTAAGGGAATCACATTGTTGAAAACATATATCTCCCTGCATACAGAAACTAAACATGAAGTCTAGCCTTCTCCACACTAATTTTCTATATGAGGGAAATTCCTTTCCATTATGTTTAACTATGCAATTCCTCTACCCCTGCAACTTGAAGTGGTTCAGCCCAGGGGACAGTTGGACACACACACCCCAACTGCTGCATATGCACAAACAGTCGCCAATGCCACAAAGCTCACATCTCATGCTTTC
This sequence comes from Zootoca vivipara, assembly GCF_965207765.1. Lineage (NCBI taxonomy): Eukaryota > Metazoa > Chordata > Lepidosauria > Squamata > Lacertidae > Zootoca > Zootoca vivipara. The sequence continues at coordinate 3,590,359 of NC_142584.1, forward strand.
ACCCTCTGTAACTGCAAATCCGAAAATCTACTCACAGACCACACCCATTCCCACAGCAGACATTCGTGTTCCTCAGCAACCTCAACTGTATTACTTCTGAACTGGCCTACAGCAAAGCATGAGAACGATGCCCAAGTCCTCTCAGCAAAATCCCACAGTCTTGTCTTTCCGCTTGTAATCCATCTACTCCATCTTACCAGGAAAACTTCGCTCCCTGCTAAGCCTCCTTTGTCCTAACAGTAGCCCTGCTCACCTGGAGCCAGAAAAAGAATCGCAGCCCTTTCTCCACCCCCACCCCCTTTTGCGTGCACACACACGCAAATGCCTCTCTCCTGGAGATGTGCTAAGCCCAAATCCCTCCCCCCAAAAACAATGGACCTGGGATGAGAAGCTACCAATGGAATTTACCCTGCAAGGGCGTTATTGTGGCCCTCATTAAGCCAAAGCAAAGGTGGGCAAGAGATTCCACCCATCCTGGGTATAGGAATCAGGCAGCTGCGGCTGTGTCTGGGGTTCCATGGATAGCACCTGTATACCAGGGCAGCACCTGTATACTGTGGGGCTGAGCTAGGAGGGGAGGGAGAGAGGAAGGCTTAATACCAGGCAATTGACGTGACTCGGGAGGAGAAGGAGGCCTTGTCCCATTTCCCTGGCTGCCCGGCCAGGAGGCCTCAGTAGCTGTCCTTAGCCCAGGGCCGGTTGCGCTGCCAGTTCCTCTCGTTGTGGTTGTGCTCTGTCTCGCGCTCCAGGAGGCGGTCCTGGGAGTCATGGCCGTTGGTGCTGTGGAGGCCGCTGTTGTGGTTGCGGTGAGGCTGGTACAGGTCGGTGTAGGCATCCGAGTATTCTTCCTCCAGGTGACGGGAGCTGCGCTGAGAGGCCGCCGTCCAAGTCTTGCGGGAGGCGTCGCTCGCCTCGTCTGACTGCATCAGGCCGTCGTGCTCCACCGGGGAACGTTCGTTGCCACTCTCGCCCAGCGAGGCCTGGTTCTGGAGTGGGGAACCGTAGAGCGGGTCACAAAAAGCACCCAAGGACACAGCGCCACCTGGGGGCGCATAATGCGTGCGTCTGGACATGGCCCATTAGTCACTCACACTTAAATCCCATTGAAACAATTCAAACTAAGAATGACAACCTTGAGCCAATGTACCAGGAAGCAATTCCCACCGGGTACGGTAGTCATGCATGGAATTGTGTTGCATCTCGTACAGCTAGTTCCAGTGGTGACTTAAGGGTGATGGATTTTATTTGGCCTGCCAGAAGGTTGAGGCTTCTGCACTAACCCACCCCCTCCCAGCCATTTGTTCCATCAGAATCAACGGTAAGAGATTATGGGACTTGCAGTCCCAACACCTGGAGGACCACAGCTCCCCACCCCTGCCCCAATTGTTAGGTTATTTGTACCTGCAGGCCTGAAATGGCGGTCGAAGGTGTGGTGAGGTTTTGGCCACCGGCAGCATGCGCAGGGTGGTGAGTTGCCCGCCAGTATACTTCCAGGTAGTCTGCCAGGTGTTCGCAAGCATCCTCCAGCTGGTTCTCGTCCAGGATCACATCAAAGAGTTCCTTGGGGGAAAGGAATGAGCCGCAAGGGTGAGAAGAGGGAGAGAAAGGGATCAATTCCTCAGAGACCCAGGCACAGAGAGCAGAGAAGTGGGCAGGCTTGTAGTGTTGGGTGGAGAATGGCAGCCTGGCATGGTGTATAGCAGAGGCATAGAAGGGCCACCATCAGCTCCAACCTTTAAATGTTTTCCCCAAAAATTGAGGATGGGGCACTGCAATCTTAAGGTTGTTTGTTAAATGAGGCAGGAGCACTTCTTAATTTCTAGACGAAAAAGCTCTGCAAAGGAATCTCTGCCACTTGTCCTGGAAGGATGTTCCTGAATTCTAAACACATAAGGCCAGATTCAGGTTGCTCAGGAGTGTGGGAAAGGCGCTCTGCATATGCTCAAAGGCACATTTTACCATATGAGACGACCTCACATCAGTTTCTTAAAAGAAAGGGTGTAGCACTTGCCGGGGGTTCCTTCTGCCATTAAAAGCAGAACCAGGAGGTGCCCAGAGGAGGAAGTCAAGTTACAGGAGGCACAGAAGGAAAGTGAAGAGCCAGACAGAGCCCAGGGCAAGGCAGAGGCATGCCACACAGGGACAGAGAAACTCACTGGAGGACACTGCACAAGCTTGTCAGCTGCCATCATCTGCACGTTGAGATGCTTCACTTGTGACTTCCCTCTGGACTTGATAAGCCTCTGCAGCACCTTCCAGAAAAAAACAAAATGAGAAAAGCACACAGCTACAGAGCTGGAAGGCTCCCTGCCAGCGGGACACCTAAAGTGGGTGGGAGGGAGGGGTGCATTGGCTGAGATGACGGAGCTGTGAAGCAGAATTTACTATGAAACTATCACATGGTCTCTCTCAGCCTCCTCCCTCCACCTCACCCTCTGCAGCTCCTAAAACTTATGAAGCCACCGACTGGCAGAGTCATGGGGCTAGAAGAGGCAGCAGGGAAGCCCAGGCTTTGAGAGGGCACCATTGCAGATAATTAGGATCTCCTCTTTACAGTGTTGCTTCAGAGAAGGGGTGTGCAGGAAGCTGCCTTATATTGAGCCAGACCACTGGTCCATCTAGCTCAGTATTGTCTACACTGACTGGCAGCAGATCTCCAGCGTTTCAGACAGGGAGATGCGTGGAATTGAACCAGGAACCTTCTGCATGCAGAGCAGCTGCTCTCCCACTGACCTATGACACTTCCTGTAATCCTAAATCCTAAATGTCTTATTAATCCCTAAATCCTAAACGGCTTATTAATCCCCCACATTCTCATGGGAAGACTGCATGCTACATGGGTCACCTGACATGGACATTTTCAACGAGAAAGTTCCCGCTGTTTCCACTGCCGCCCAACAACTGAACCTCATAGGGGGGAAAAAGAAACCAGGAAATCCAAGCACACATCTCCCATGTACTATTGCTGCTGTATACCCTACAGCACGGAGCTGAACCTGGGCAACCAGCTTGGTTAAAGAGAAGACCTTCTGCGTACAGGAAAGGTAAAAGGGTTGTGTGCCGGTGTGGAAAGTGATCCAACCCTGTGTTTCCAGCAGCTGGAATTAGAGTGGCCAGGTCTTCACTCAGAGACCTCGCCTGTATCTTCAAATATCCAGAATAAGAGAGAAGCAACTTCCTCTCCTCACCTGCCACCAGGAGTGGACTTTGGACATATGGTGTCCTGAGTGAGGACAAAATGTGGGGCCCCCGCCTCAAGTTTCTTATTTTCACAATAATTCCTTTTGCTGCTTTGAGTAGGTACCAGTATAAATATAGGTATAATAGTCATAATAATAATTTTTTCACCCCTCCGTTCAGCGCCCTGTGCGGGGGAACCAGACACACAGCCTTAAATTGAGTGCTGCTCCTGCCACTTCACTGCCCAGTTCCCCCACTGGCACCTGTTGGGCAGCACACCTGGATTCCTTCTCAACAACCTGCAGTCAGAGTTGGGTTTCAAGATAACTGGGTGTGGTGGTGGTGGAATCTCTGAGTTGCAATCTGGCTGTCCTACCGAAAACCAAACCCTGAGCTGAAATTGGGGGTCACAGGGAGGGAGTATATATAACTCTTTTGGTAAGGTTTTAAAACAGGATGGTGGGACCTGCTGCCCTCCAAACATTGCTGGACTTCAGCTCCAATCAACAACTCCAGCCAGCATGACCAATAGTCAGGGATGGGGGGGGGAGCTTAATATCCGACATCCGGGGGGCTCTAAGCTCCTACCCCTGTTTTGAACATGGTCCTGCCCATTCAGGAAAACATGGGGCGGGCATAAATTAAACTAAGCAGAAACCAGCTTACCTAGTGAGCTGGGGAACAGCCTAGAGACGGGAGGAATCCATCTCCCACTGCAAAACTAGGGGATATCAGAAAACACAGCTGGGGGAGCTGAAAGGGCCTTCAGAAAAACTGAGAATGATTCAGAGGAGTCCCCTTTGTCTCTGAGGAGCCTTTTCCTCCCCTGTTTACCTTTGGGGAAGAGACCTTGACGTAAACGATGATTGGGGCCAGCGAAGTTTTGGCCAGTTGTGCTGGGTGGTTGATGGTGTCAGCATCCAACACAACCAGCTGCAGCGACTTGGCCAGTTCAAAAATCCGCTCAATCTCGCTCTGGACTTCAGCTGTGAAGGAAGCAGAAGGACAGTTGGCTGGGTGCCCCTTTGAATAGGAAGGAAACAAGCTTCTGTCTGCCTCCTGCCTCAACCATCTCTGTGGCCTCCACAGACACCTGCCTCCCTTGAGTCTCACCTCCACAGCTCCTTACCACCTTTGAAACTATAGTTTTTACTGTAGGCTGGAAGAACTACTTATGGTAAGCTTCCTTCTTGTTTCTAAAATGATTTATAATTGCCTGTTCAGGTTTCTAGACCCTAAGTGTCTGGGATGTAGCATTGGTGAAAGTTTTGGTTTGGACAGCAGGCTAGGTTCAGAGGACACAACTCTGTCCTCCCATCATTTGGGCATCTTCTGCCTCAGCCAGCTTCCTCACTCTGTCCAATGGCAGGGCCCTTCTCTGGGTGAAGCGCAAGGACAGGAGCTTGTGGCCCTCCAGATGTTGGGAGTCAATCACATGTAATCCTATCTGGGAGTAAGTCCCATTAAACTCAGCAGGACAAAGCTGCTGAGTAGACAAGTATAGGACTGCCCTGTAAGAGACAGGGAGCTACACTCCAGAAGGTCCTTATTTCAAAGCCTCCAGTCATTGGGAAGGTTTCCTACTTTCTCCCAGCCTTTATCTTCAATTCTATTGACATGACCTATCCTACAGGGGTTTGCAAGGATTGCAAGGTAACACGACTGAAGTGTTTGGGGCATTTGAAAGCACTATATAAATGCTAGGCATGGTTCATTCATTATTATTTTGTCCCACTATTACCTCTAGTCAAGCAAATTGTGCAATTTTTTAAATGCAATACAATGCCCTGCAAAACCTGTTTTCCAAAAGTGAAAATGAGATACACCAGTTTCTAAAATAATAATTGTCCCTTTTCAGACTTGGTGGGTCTTTGAGATTATTATTACCCTTCCCTGTAAGCTTGGGAAATGAGCACAAACCCATTCTGAAAATGCTGTGAGCTGCCTTAATGGGGCGTAAGAGGTATATAAATAACGACAGTGTGTTGCCTACTGCAGGAAGCGATGAAATGCAAGACACTGGGTACATTCAAGGAGAATGAGGAGGGAGGCTGCTTCAGGTGAACTTACAGGATCCAGTTTTATAGTGCAATGTCAATGTAGGGAGGAAAAAACACCTTTAATTCTGCTAATGTTACTCATTTTTACAGGGTGACACTGAGATGCAGCCACATGATGCTTTCGCATTGCGTCTGCATTCTGCCCAAGCACATTCCCACATGTGCAACTATAACTGCACAGATATCGTGCAAGAAACAGCATCAGGGCACCTCAGTCAATTGTGCCGTCTATTTCTTTTCACCCCACATGAAACTGCATTGACTGGCAGTGGCTCTCCAGGTTTCAGACAAGCAGATAGTCTTAGCCCTCCCTGGAGATGCCAGGGGTTGAACCTGGGCCCTTCTGTGTGCAAAGCAGAGGCTGCATCCTGTTCCCAATAGGGATACATAGAAGGTCTGCTCTCTGCCCAGGAGATTTTAAAACTGTGTTTCCCCAATCGTGCTCAGACAAGCAATGAGAGCATGACAGCAATATATACAGAAACCAAAATGATCTCCACCCCCCAAAAAAATGTTTTAAAGTTAATAGTTTCTGCAGGCATTTCTGAATCCTTGAAGAGTGAAGCCTGTATGCTTTCAGGGAGCTCACACCCAGGGCCCTCTGTGGATTGCAGCCTTTCAAAGCAGGACCCTGGAATCTACTGATGGGTGAGCAGAAAGAAAGAGCAGGAGAAGATGGCTGTGAAGGAAACAGTGCTGTGAATTCTGCTTAGAAACTTGCACAATTTGCACCCAAGAGCGTCACTTGAGACCTACCCACACCAAGAGGAAAATCTAGACTACCTTTCTCCCTGGCACACTCATTTTCTATAAGCAAGGAATCTGGGATGCTACCGTGTTTCTCCGAAAATAAGACACCGTCTTATATTTATTTTTCCTCAAAAAAAACCCACTATGGCTTATTTTCAGGGGGTGTCTTATTTTTTTCCTCCTTCTCCTGCCACGGCCGGCATTGCTGCTGCGCCTATCACTATGTCTTATTTTCGGGGTATGGCTTATATTCTTTGAATGCTTAAAAATCCTGCTATGGCTTATTTTATGGCTACAGCTTATTTTCGGAGAAACAGGGTAAACCAAGGAACAGCGTGGCTATGCCAGACAAACTGCTCGCCTGCCAACTCCCGTCGCCATTGAGGGACCTGCTGGGACTCACCAATACTGGACCGGGTCGTGGATCGCTCAATGATGGCCCGCTTGCCTGGGTTGTTCAGCACTGAGCGCTTGGCCAGTGACAAGTCAGCTGTGACGCGTGTGATGGAGATTCTGAAAGACAGGATGACAGGCAACAAGACCATTACCCAACATTCACTAGCGGCACAGGAACTAGGCAACAGGTGAGGGTGGGGGTCGAAATTGCTCTTCATTTCAGAATAGTGCCTTACCTGCCATCGAATCTGTGCTTGAGAAAGTCAAAGAGAGCTTTCTGCATCATGTCTGTCACCTGAAAAGAAAGGACAGAGGGCAGCAGTGCTGGTCAAATGACTACTACAGCCAGGAATACTTTTGTGACAGGGGAGCTATTTTATGCTGGTACCCGCAGCACTTCTAGGAATATACAAGTACTGGCACCTTGTCTTTCCCCATCCCTACCAAAAATGCACTGGCTAGAGCCACATTTCAGAACATGGGTTTAGGGCAGAGTTTTGTCCCTTCCACGTTCCCATACCTCATATCCTTTCAGGGATGGTCCCACCAGCACCACCGGCCTCATGGAGGGCACGACATCGTAAGGTGGAATGTGCTCTGTCTGTAAAAAGGAGGGTGTGTCACAAAACGGCTTTCCCCCTCCTCTGCAGCCCAAGAAGTAGGAGAAAGGACAGCAGTAATGACAAAGTGGGGGCTCTCTCCATTTCAACCGGAAACGCATATACACAACCCAATGGATGATGAGGTATCAGATACCACCCCTATATCCCTTTTGCTTTGCTACAGTATCATATCAGTATCAACAAGCTACAAACTCCTTGCAACAGGAAATGGCCTCACCTGCTCAGCCCCAACCCCTCTTCTCTGCCCTGTGCCTACAGCAGCCACCAAAATCGCTACATGGGGGCATTTTTCTGGGTGGCGGGGAGTAAAACACTAAAAGGGGAGAGCAAGCTAGTTTCTCACCAAAAAATGGGAAGAATAGAACCTGTACATGTTGCTTCATATCTCAGGTTCTAAAAGGGCTAGAAACCTAACACACACATTTCTTTTAAATGAAAGCTGGGAATCAAGGAATTATGGCTCAACCAGGGACAGCAATTGTCCCCTCCTTCCTGTGGACACGTGGGCCACCAGCCTTCCCCTCCTCTCACATTTCTATGCTGAGCATGGGGAAGAAGCCCAATCAAAACCGATGAAAAAGCCCGATGCCTTTGTATCCTGCTCTGCATGGGGCAAAATGCCCCCAGCACACATACACAGGTTGGGGTGGCCGGAGGGAAGGCCCCCACCACTGCAGGTCATGAGGCAGCTGCTCCAGCCAAAGGCAGCTCCACCTCAGTTGCCATTCTAGCATAAAATCCACTCTGTTCAAAGTTAGGTTGCATACACACATATGTGCAAAGCACATTGGAAGCACATTCTGCGGGGGCCCCTCAAAGAATTCTGGGATTGCTTGGAATTGTAACTCAGAGGTAAACTACAATGCCCAGAATTCTCTGAAGGGGGAAATGTGTTTTGAATGTGGTTTAGAGGCATAGTGGAAATGCAGCCTTGGAAAGGATGGCCTCATAGTTCACCCCGCCTTCCGCTTGTAGAACTGGCTAGCAGGGAAAAGACACAGCACAGCACAGCATGAAGAGGGTCATCCCAGCATTGAGTCCTTACCTGCTTTTGCTTCTGTTTGGCTTGTTGGGGGGGAAGAAAATAGGGGGTTGTCAACAGTGAAGTATCAGCAAATGAACAAGACTACAAGGAGGACAAGAGTTTAAGAGCTTTAATCCCTTGGGAGTTGGAATTGGGGGCAGGGCAGGGCGTGATGGCTGCCTTCCTGTTTCCCCTTCTCCCCTGGCCTCACTCACGCAAGGCATCTCTGTTGTGGCACCCATGTGGCACTGGTTGTGGAACCCTAAAACAACCTCTGATTTCCAAATCATGTGACAGTGCTCTTGTTTTACTTGGCATTATTTATTTGTTGCATTTATTCGTCGCTTACTACATGTCTCAAAACGACTTACAATGATAAAAGCACACAATAATACAAAATTTAAAACACACAAAAAGCTAAAAGAACATTACGGACTAAAAGAGCCTGTCCTGAAATTGCATTAAAAAGGACATCTCCCACTCCACCCTGTTAAAAGATGGGCACCAGTGCAGGCTAGGGGATCATCATACCGTATGAGCCCAATTCAAAGCTAAATGTCTAGATGAACTGGAATTTTATATTTTTTAATTATTAAATTTGTATACTACCACTCATCCACAGATCTCAGTGCAGTTCACAACATAAACATAAAATATAAAAGCAGAAAATACATGATAAAAACCAGAACAAGAATCAACCAACCAACCAACCAACCAGTCCCCCTCTTTGCCTGGCACCTAAAAAGCTGGTAGTGATGTCGCCAGGTGCATCTCTCTAGAGAGAACATTCTACGGTCAGGGAGCCACCACTGAGAAGGCCCGTTCTCCTCTTGCTGCCAAGGGAGGGGGCACACAAAGCAGGGCCTAGGCTGACAAATGCAAGGTCTGGGTAGGTTCAGGCAGAGAGAGGCAGTCATGGAGCTCTTCACTTTTGGCACTGCCTGTCTAACTACCCCTCCAGCAATATCTTTTTGGTCCCTCTCTGTTTCTCAAGTGAAACTAGCAAGGGGGAGAAAGAGCTGGCATAGGTGAGATGCCTCTTCTACTACAATGTCTTCAAAGTGTGTCTTTGAGCATATGCAAGGAGCCTTCCCCTTGCTACACGTGAAATTCTCAAGGGAATAAAAAAACTTTTTTGCTCCAGCAGGTGGTGCTATTTGACACTAGGATCTGGCTTCGGCACAGTTCATTTAGTCAGAAATAGTTCATCAGTCACGAAATTAAAAGACGCCTGCTTCTTGGGAGAAAAGCAATGGCAAACCTAGACAGCATCTTAAAAAGCAGAGACATCACCTTGCCGACAAAGGTCCGTATAGTTAAAGCTATGGTTTTCCCAGTAGTGATGTATGGAAGTGAGAGCTGGACCATAAAGAAGGCTGATCGCCAAAGAATTGATGCTTTTGAATTATGGTGCTGGAGGAGACTCTTGAGAGTCCCATGGACTGCAAGAAGATCAAACCTATCCATTCTTAAGGAAATCAGCCCTGAGTGCTCCCTGGAAGGACAGATCGTGAAGCTGAGGCTCCAATACTTTGGCCACCTCATGAGAAGAGAAGAATCCTTGGAAAAGACCCTGATGTTGGGAAAGATTGAGGGCACTAGGAGAAGGGGACGACAGAGGACGAGATGGTTGGACAGTGTTCTCGAAGCTACGAACATGAGTTTGACCAAACTGCGGGAGGCAGTGCAAGACAGGAGTGCCTGGCGTGCTCTGGTCCATGGGGTCACGAAGAGTCGGACACGACTAAACGACTAAACAACAACAAGTTCATCAGCCAAGTACCCCTTCACTTTTTGGTGCCTGCTAAAAACATTTATGTTTAGGCAAGTGTCATGAAGTGGCGAAACCCTTGTTCTTTTGCAGTGCAAGCTGGGAAGCATTGCAGAGAACTCTGGGATTTTGTGCTGGGAATTTGCCCTATTCAACCCAGAGAAACCAGCCTGAGAACAGAATTCACACTCCCTCTTGCTCTTCTTTGATTAAGCTGTAAATTACCTCATGTCCAGCTGTGAGAATAGGCTTGTTTGGGTAAGGGTCTTTCTGATAAGGGGATCACTGCTTTCACATTTGGAAGGGAAACCAGAAGGGGAGAGGCTGAAGGTTGTTTGAAATGTAAATCACCTGGGGTCTGGCAAGTGTCTTCATTGATTGACAGGTCTAACGGCCAGCCTAAACATCATAGGCCAATTTGAATGTGAAACAACTGTTGATTGGTTATATGCTTTGATCCCTCGTGGGTTCACCTGTTACGCCCCTAGGCAGGGATTAAGGATAAAAGTAAGGAAAGTGTTTTGTTCAGGGCTCTTGCCTATTGCCATCTTTGGGACTCTTCTATGGGATTCTGAATGGCTGCGTGTTGCCGAATGGAGACCACGCAGCCAGGTTACCTGATACCTTCTATGCATGTACCTGCTAGTTAGTAAGTTTTGTTGTTTTATTCTGTAACCTTCCTTTTATGAGAATTGCTTATAATTGCTTATATCTGCTATATTTGGTTGTTTAATCTTTTACAGTACTTTAATAAATAGTTAAAGGCATTTTGCTGTTGGTTTTTCTTACTCCTGGCGCCAGGGCTAAATCCAAGTCCTAACCACTTGACCATACTACTGGCTGGTGATATTTGTGGGTTACCTGGAAAGGAACCCTGGTGGCAGCAAGTTACCCGCGGGTTGGAGCGGTTCCTCCCGTGTAAAAACCCAGGTGCACTTGGTCTGTTCCTACGGAGCCCAGTTGCCCTCAGGCGAAGGGACTAGTGGGAGGGTAGGTCCGGGACTGGATGGTGGCCTGGGGAACTTCATGACAGCAAGCCTACCCAAATATATAGAAGGTTGATATGTGTTTTAATCTGCATTTAGCTTATTGTTGATTTTAATTATTTTCTGAATGTTTCAAATAGCTGTTTCTAACTTTTTATATTGATAATTTTATTGTTTTGTTCTTTTTGTAAATTTCTTTGAGGTTTTTTCCTTACAAACAAGCAGTATATAAAATTTAAGAAATAAATAAACCAAACCAAACCAATACAAAATTGTTAAAAACCAAGGTGTGGGTGGGCTTTCTGTCTGCAAAAACATGCTAAGATATCACCAGTCGTTTTCAAGCATATCATTGTTGCCGTAATCTTGCTTCTGTGGTTTAATAAAAGCTAAGGTTCTCAGGCAGTTGCATCCAGCGCTCCCACAGAAACACAGCAGACACTCAACCCTGTTTAAGGTTTTACCTAGTGATGGGGGAGGCGATCGCCTGTTGCTGATGGCGGGATTACCAGAATGCCTAATTGAGGAAGAAAAGAGAAAGTCAGTGTGGAAACTGGAGAGAAATGTGGAGCTCAAGCTTGTGTGGATGTGCTTGTTCCAAATAGGAAAGCAAAGTCTGGCAGATTCAGCAGCTGCCTAAAGAAAGTGCCCCCCCACAGTCCCTTTTCTCAAAGGAACAAGGGCCAGTGCTGTATACTGAAGGACCTAAGTTAGCATCTCTTCATTGATGCTGAACTTAGAATTAGCATCAGTGTCCCTGAAAAGCCATGCACAATATCACACAGCGGTTTGAGTTTAGCTACCAAAGAACTTAGATGGGGGGCAGGTACACAGTACTACTGCCAGTTTTACAAGCTGTCTCCCACCACAGAAAAGCATCACATCCCTTTCTCTTGCTGATGTGGCTGACTGAGCCAGAGTTATGTGCTATCCCATCCACTGAAGCCCCTCTTACCTGGCTTTCTGCTCCTGCTTCAGCCGAATGGCTTCCAGCCGCTGTGGGCTGGGGATGAAAGCGATGTCTCCCCCCTCCTTCACTAGCCGCCCGATCCACCAGTCATTGCTGTACTTCTGCAGAGACATCATGGTAGAAGGTCAAGAATTAGACTTAAGGCTTCATAGATCTGTAGGGTCATAAACCCTTTAAAGACACCTTCCTACCATATATAGAAAAAAAGGGAGGGAATGAGAAGTATCTATTCATGTAAACAACTGGCGTTAGAACTTCCTTTTTTCTTTTACTATTTTTGAATCCTCAAGATGAGTAACGATATGTTAATTTTAATAAACAAAAAACCAAGCCAACATCAATAAACCATGCAGTAGCTGAAGAACTGACCCTTCAGTACCAGAAGGCTATGACCAGATTTCAAGTCACATATCAGATAGAAGAAGCACTGGATGTAGCAATCAGAGAATCAGCAGGATTTAATAGATGAGAAGCTAGCACTTTAGAGAAGCAGGTGGAGCTCATCCACCTGGAAAGGCATCCCATCTCGGAGAAGGAAAACTGAAATCAAACCTTCGCTGCCTTGGGGGATATCTCTGGAAGAAGAAAAGGCTAAGGAGTAAACCCTACACAAATCCAGGGTGAAGTTCCTAAAACGGTTGGGTGGCGCCTTGTGAGCCTCCTTCCGCCAAGCTGGTGCCAAATGTCTTGCTCTGCTTTCCTTTCGATGACATCAGCGAGGCTGGGGGTGGTGGTCCTTGTCATCTGTGCAGCCCAGGACCACCATACACCACCATACGCACCAGGGAGGTCACTTTGGTGCTATTTACTTCGCCCCCCAGAGGCTCACTCCATTCTCTCCCAAGTCAGATGGATGCCAACAAAAACAGCACTAAATTCAATAGTATCCAATCTAAATTTGGCCCATCTGGTCCAACATCCTGTTTTCCACATTGGCCAACAAGATGTTGCCTCTGGGAAGCCCCCAAACATGGTGTTAATGCAATGGCATTCTCCCCACTTGCATTCTGGCATTCAGGGGCATGTTGACTCTGATTTTGGCGCTAGTACACAATCATCAAGACTAGTAGCCGTTATCCTCCATGAATTCCACTACATCTTCTGGTAGCAAATTCCATTGTTTAAGTGTGCGCTGTGTGAATAGTACTTATTTTGTCTGCCCTGAATCTCCCGAGTCAACAGGTGGCATCGTACCTCCAGGAAAAAGAGGTACTACAATTACAAGCTGTTGCTGAAAACTCTTCTCCCTATGCCCATCTCCACCCAGGCCCCACCTCTTTGATGTGCAAGAAGTCTTTGGCTTCAAAGTTGATGGCAGAGTCGCGCACAGGACATTCCTCGTCCAGCGTCCCACAGTAGCTGACATTGGTACGAACAGCAAATGCGACTGGCTTGTTCTGAGGAGGAAAAGAAATCGGAGAGGGAGCCTGTCAGCACCAGGTCAGATGGGACTTTGTCACTTCCCTCTCAAGAACAAATGTGCAGGATCTGTCACTCTCGGGATTATGCCCAGTTCCAAAGGGTAGCGATGGCAGACTTAACAAGGTTTGGCTTGGCTGTTGGAGTCATCTGAGGAAAGGACTCGGTTTGTACATTTCCACACACCTGCTCTTGCTCTCGCTGGTTAGAGAGCCCACTGATGGTCTCTCTTCTTATAGGTGTTTAAAACACTTTATTTGCAATCCTTGCAACAGCCCTATAAGGCAAGATCCACACGTTGCAGGTAAGGGGAACTTAAGGAGAGGGGGTTGTCTCGTGAGTGTGGGGTACGAAACACAGAGCAGTCAAATACAACATTCCTAGAGTGGACATAAAAAGGGTTTGCTAACTCAGTTGTCACAAAATGGCACTGTTGCAGGCGGCTCGACACACAAGGGCTACAAAGTGTGAAAAGCTCACCATGTATGCTTAAGAGTTTGCCAACACAGTTGTTTTAGATTACACTGTAAAATGTGGCTCGACACAGGTCTCAAAAATAGGTAACTAAATAGCACAGGGGAGGCAGCCATCTCTCTCTCTGACTTCATTCCTCGAAGATGCAACATCTCCTTAGCCTGACTAACTGTTGTGGGAAGCAAATTTGAGCAAAAGAATGACAGGAGTAGAAAGGGCAAAGCAACCCCTCCCTCCCCCACTCCTCAAATCAAACCCACAGCCTCACACAGTGTTTTTTATTTATTAACAAAATACACAACAACCACGATCAGGAAACTATTGTCTGAATGTGCTTTGTAATGTCTAGCTTGGCCCTTAGCGTAGTCATTAGCTGCAGCCACAGAACACGCAGGGCAGCCCAGATGTGCTCCCTCCCATACTGGATTGTAGCCTGTTTCTCTTTTATTCACTAATGAATGCCACTCCATTGGCTTATGTGTGTTGTGTATGATGCCTTTGGAAGAAACGGGTGAGGATTACATCAACTGTAATCTACAGAAAGGAGAAGAAACCGCAGTCATGGAAACCAGCAAGCAGAAGGCCAAAAATTGTTTGCTCCCCTGCTCTCTGTGGTCTTCAGAAGCCAAAATGAAGGGCAGATGTGGGGCCACCAAGAAGTCGTTGAAGAGCAGCCCACCCCCGTCATCATGGATCATTTTGAGGTCACTGTTTGGGGGAGGGCTGAGGAGCCGCTATCCTGAAGGCCGTTTGGAAATGCACTAGTCCTTTCCAGAATGTTCATGAGAAAGCAGTATGATGTTTACATAAAACATAAAATTATTTTCTGCTCCTTACAGCCCCCCCCCCCAGCCCAGGGCATGGCTGGGGAATCTGTGGCTCTTCAGCTGTTGTCTTGGACTCCCACTCCCATCAGCCCCAGCCGGTATGTCCAGTGGTCGGGGATGATGGGATTTGTGGTACTGAAATATATGGGAGGCCACAGGTTGCCTCCCTCCCTCCCTCCCTCCCTCCCTGCATTCAGAGCCGCTGGGGACCAAGGAAAGCTGTTTCATGGACAAAGAGGTCCTCACCCAACATCTGCTTAGCTGAAGCCAAGGCTGGCGTACCCTCCCCTGCCAGTACCTTGGCTTTCTCGAGTTGCTGTTGAGCCTGGTTCTCCACTTCGCGTTTCACCCCCTCGCGCTCCTCCTCAAGCGACACGTCGGAGTCCAGTGATGGGCGGCTGGTGTACGAATCAGCAGAGCCCTGAGGAGAAGGTTCAAAGCTCGAGTGAGGTAAGGGATTCAAGCTAACTGGAAGTCAGGATGCAGCCTGATTTGAGGAGACCTGCCAGAGCTTCTCTCGGGAGATGGGACTTTTCTTTCCGTTACGGCCACTGAAAGGAGGGGTACCTCAGCCACACAGTTTCACACTGATTTCTGAAAACCTGTGCATTTGGGCTCCACACACTTTTAGGCTGAGAGCCTTGCAAGTTGCTAAGCTAGGCAGGGGTGGGTCTGGTGTGCCTGGATGGGGGACCAGATGGGAGACAGCATCCATACGTCCTCCAATTCCATGATGGAAGAAAGAGAGGATAAAAAATCTATTAACCCCTCCCCTCCATGCTGTTCGAGGTTTCCCTGACAGGGTCAATACAGTGGGCCAGCCATATCAGAAACTATAGCGCCTTAAGGCATGTTTCCCCATGCTTTCTGATTGAGGTGTAATAGCCTATAGTCAAGCCTTCGCCAACATGATGCCTAGCAGATGTTTTGGACTACAACTCCATCAGCCCCAGCCAGCGCAGCCGTGACCCCATCAGCTCCAGGATCAAATAGTGGGGCTGATGGGAGTCATAGTTCAGAGGATCAGGGAAGTAGGAGGTTGGGGAAGGCTGGTAAAATTGGGAGCTGCTTTACAATGCCAATAGTGCATATGTTAAATCAGAATTCTTAAAGCTTGTTCCTCACCTAACATTTCCTCAGTATGCAAGACTGCAGCCTTAATATTCAAATTAGATACCCTCCAACAGCTCCCCGTGAAAAGAGGACACTCCTGTATAATTACAGCACCTTTGTCTTTGAACTAAAGATCACTGCCCCCGCAGTGATCAGCTTCCCCACCCCCACAATACACACACATTATTATATACTGCTGAAGGCTCTTAGCTGTATGCTATATTTATTTCCTGTGCAATCACCTGCTTTGTGCTGGCTTTGGATGAAAGCTTATTAGTAAAGCCAAAAAAAAAATCTCCTTTTTTAAAACAGCAACATAAACAATATTTTATAGCATTTATTTTCACAAGATATATAGTCAGACTTATGGAACAGCTGCAACTCAGATGCATTCAAGAAAATGTTCACAGCATGGCTGAGGTGCAAAGGAAGCTTGTGCACTGTGCAAGAACCGTCCCTAACATGGCTTGTGGGGAATTTCTTAATCCCCAAATCTGCCCAAAGGCAAAATGCAGGCAGACAAGTAAATAGGGAAAGCTGGAGGATATAAGGGGAAGTGGTAGAGCATCTGCTTTGTGGGCAAAAGGTCCCAGGTTCAATCCCGTCTCCGAGGAGGGATGGCAGATAACCCTGGTGACATCTTAAACAGCCACTGCCAGTCAGTGCAAATAGTGGTCTTTCTCGGTGTAAGGCTGTTTGCTAGGTCCCAAAGTCAGAGCAAGTTCTGTTCTAGTATAGAATAGCAGCAGCTCAGTGGTCAGGGGGGCAGCTGTGTTGTTTACTTTGTACCAGGACTGCTCCTATACTTTCACTAGAACTGCTGTGATAGCTCAGTCAGTAGAGCATGAGACTCTTAATCCCAGGATCGTGGGTTCGAGCCCCATGTTGAGCCAAAGATTCCTGCATTGCAGGGGGTTGGACCAGATGACCCTCAGAGGTCCCTTCTAACTCAATAGGTGAAGCTTCCCCCCCCCCATGCACCTTGATCCCAGGAAACCACCAACTCTACATGTTTGGGTATCTGACTATTCTTAAAGGTACAGGAGCAGAGCCCACCAGAAAAAGATGGCAAAAGTCCTTCAGTCCACAGGCCCTTCTCTCCTCAGTCACATATTCGCTAAGTCAGCTTTTGCCAACCTAGCGCCCTCCAGATAGGTGAAGGCTGCTGCCCCCTCCATCTGCAATACAGTATGAGGACAATAATACTGGCATCCCCTACAGGGTTGTTGTAAGAATTTCTCAGATAATCTGTGAGAAGCCCTTAGAAACCAGACACATGTTACATAAATGCTAAGTTATATCATTGGTGCTGTTGTTTATTGATTTCCCTAGAATATCATTCCTATGGCTGAGGAATCAAGCTCTCCTTTCCCATTTCTCCACTGCACTTCATACCATATTTTTTTCTTTCTTCCTTCAAATCCCTCCTCAAATCCTACTTTCCCCTTAGGAAACCCAGATGAGTCCCCATTTCTAGCTTCAATCACATCAATTGCCTTTGCCCACATCCCTTCCTTGCTCCCACTTCTCTCTGCCTTGTGTTATCTTCTCCTTGGTTGATTTTCACATGCAAATTCCTTGAGGGAAAGGGCCTGCCTATATCAGCTTAACAAATTCTGTGCATACAACAGCTTACAATCTAAGCAAGGTGGGAATTCAGAGAAGGAAAACAGAGGGGGCTCAGGTGAAGAAGGGATGAGGATGTGACCTGGGCAGCCACTGACAACCTGACTGCTTTCTCCTTAAAGGTGGAGATGGGGTTTCTCTAACAAGTCACAGACCAACAGCAATGTCACTAGGGAAGCATCTGGGAATGCCATCCTATTAGAAGTTGAAAACAGCCGCCACCGTTATTAATACTGCGTATTTGAAATGTCCCAAACACTTTGTGTACATTATACCAGCAATCATCCACAACAGCCCTGTAAGGTGGAACACCAGCTCTGGGAATAAAAAGATGGATCAGTTGGCAACTCTGAAAAATCCCAAGAAGGTCTCATCAGCACAGTTCAAAGGGCCATCCAATTGCTGTTGGACTCAAGGTTCCCCATCACTTGGCTAGACCAGACCTCTGGCAAGTCCCCACTGCCCTCTGCTACATTAAATGTGGGGTGTGTGTGTTGCACTTCTATAACAGTTGCACAGGAGAAGGGGGAGGAGTGACATAAGCAGGGAAGCTTCTGGTCACTGCAATGGGTGAAGCTCCATTTCCCAAAATTCTCCTTTCTGCCCAGCAATGTAAGAGATGCAGGAATTTCCCCTCCCTTAAAAAAATGGGAATCTGAAAGTCCTGTCTGCCTCCCCCATTAACTTTAAAAGAAAAGAGGTAGTTCATCAGTGGGGTTTGCACTTTTAATCCCCCTTCCGCTTCAATTTTCACAGATTAATACAGTAGTAGGCGCGTCTACTCAGAAGCAAACCCTGCGGAATTCAATGTGGTTTACTCCCAGGAAAGTGAAACTAGGGCTGCAACCTAAGCTGCGAGGAATACCTAGCAGCAGCCTGTGCCTGGTTTTGGTGCTAACTGCTTCCAGAAGGATACCTCACACACAAAAAATGTGTATTTATTATTTTGGTATTTTACAATATTGTAAAATATGCAATGGGTCAGTGTGTCTGGCTGTAAACCAGGTTGTTGATGGTTTGAGCCCACCCAGGGATGGCTGTGGGCAGGATCCATGCATTGCAGGGGGTTGAGCTAGAATGACTCTTGGGGGTCCTTCCAACTCTACAGTTCCATAGTTCTATGAACACCTAAGTGTGACTCTCTAAGATTCCAGTGAAACAAATTCAGGGACGGTGGGAGGAGGAGGAGGAGGGTGGGTACCCCCTCACCTCACCTCACCTCTCCCGGAAGCCATCTTCTCTGCCCTCCCTTCCCACGCCCAACAGTGTGGCACCAAAAATGCCATGCAAAAACCGCCATG
Organism: Zootoca vivipara; assembly: GCF_965207765.1. NCBI lineage: Eukaryota > Metazoa > Chordata > Lepidosauria > Squamata > Lacertidae > Zootoca > Zootoca vivipara. The sequence goes on from NC_142584.1 coordinate 3,608,879, forward strand.
CTGAACCAGCGCAGGGGGCAGAACAGCAGCCTCCGATCTTCCCTCGTCTCGACTGTGGGGAAGGAGCGACAGAGAGAGACGGAGAGGGAGAAGGGAATTGGGAGCTAGCACCAAAGCAACGCGCAACGCCACGGGGAGGTGCCAGCCCAGCACGAGGGCCTGTGTAAACGTAGGAGGAGAAGCGAAGCCGGGAAGGGGCGAGGGCGGTGGAGCACCGTTTTAAAAACACGCCATGCTGGCTGCCTCAGAGCTGCCGCGCGCCCAACCCCTTTGGTAACGATGCGCACGAATCGCCCACGCGGGTCTCTGCCTGTAGAGTCCACAGGGAGCTGCCACCACCAGGCGCGTGTCTCCCGTCGCGTGTCCACACGGTCCAAGAGGCACGTGACGTGGGAGAAGCCGCGCGCAAGAGGGGCCCGCGACGGAGCTTAGATCTCGCGTGGAAGGGGAAAGGAGCCTGTGCGTTTAGGCGCACCCGCCTCTGGCCCCGTGTTCAGCCTTCAGAGCCTCTCCTCTTCTGACCGCCCCACACGTGTACGACGCGTGTGTTTCTGCTGGCTGGTGCTCGGCGGCCCACGTTTCTTCCGCAACGCGGGAGTCTGGAAAGGCGCGCGCGGGTGAGAGAGAAGATGCTTCTTAGCGCTTCCTCGATGCCCTGCCTGTTCCTGAGCTTCGCGTTGCAGCGAACCGCCTGCGATGTAGATAAACTGGGGAGGGGAATCAGGCCTGCGAAGCCCAGGGATCCAAAGGGTCTTCGTTTCCCAGGGTTAACTGACAAAAGGAGACACGAACCTGCCTTGAAACCTTTCCCCAAAAGGCCAAATGGGTGGGGGGTTGAAAAGACATTTGGCATTTGCACATGCCTATTGGCGCTCTTCTTCCACCCCAGCCCCTACTTTGGTAGGGGTTTTCATTTGCTTGAGAATACTGGTGTGGTGCAAGGGCAAAAGGCTGACTTGCAACTCCAGATCTGGCAAGTTCAAATTTCACCTCTGCTGTGAATTCACTTGATAGCCTAAGGCAAGCTGCTTCCTCTCTTTTCTGTCATGGGGATAGTAATCCTGGCCTACCTTACAAAGTTGTTGTGCATTGGGATGCGAAGCACTTTAAAACACTCCAAAATGCTCTACATGGCTAAGCAGGAAACTCAGCACCAGACTTAGCAAACAACGTTAAATTAACATGGGAGAGTGTTGATGAAGGGAAGAAATGGAAATCAGTAATTTATGTGGGTTTTCTGAAGTACTTTCAGGTCAACTACATTTTGGATTATGTTTCTTGTGTACAGCTGGCCAAAGAGAGAGAGAGAGAGAGAGAGATAGCACAAGGTTTTTGAGAGCCTCTTTCATATTCTTGCTTCCTATGAGTAACTTTCAGAACTGGTGACTGAGTTTGCTTTTTTCATCCTCCCTCTCCCTCCCCTTTTCCTTTTGTGTCGTGTGTTTCAGATTATTTCCCAAATGACACACTGTTATTTTTTATTGCTCTAGGGACCTTTTCAGCTGAAGATCAGGGTAAAAATGCTTTAAACAAACAAGCAAGCAAGCAAACACCAATTAAATACAAATGCTTTGACAGAACTGGCAGAACTGGCATTGTTCTGCACTTGTAAGAAATCCATCTTTTCGTGTGGCAGCACCTGCAACTTGGAACTTCCTGCCTGTTGATACCAGGCAAGTGCCTTCACTTTTCAGCACCTGCTTAAAACATACCTGTATTTTGTTTAGACAAGCCTATCCAGACATGTAAAAGTGGCATGTGTTTTATTTCTTTTTCATTCCTGTTGGATTTAATCATCTTTTGAATGTTTTAAAATACATGTGTTTAACTCTTTTAACAAAAATTATCATGCTTTATTTTATATTTTTGTAAACTGCTTCAACATTTTCTTACAATAAGGCAGTACAGTATATAATTTTGTTAAATAAAATAAAATAAATGAAAGGTTCAAATGAAAGGTTCAAATTCAAGCATCTACAGCATATTTACAATGACTGTCAGACTGGTGCCAGACACTGCTCATTTCAAAAACTCATGAGCAAACCAAACCCCCCCGTAATCTAGCACTTATTAAACCATTATTGTTATTTTCTTACTTTTAAGAAGACTGGTTAATGTTATGGATTTCCCTGCCTTTTTTATTAATGTCCCAAGACAATATTATTATACTGTATTCAAAAATAGTTTTAGGCCTAAACCCTGACTCAAATTAAGCCCTTTCATGTCCTTTTCCCAAAGCAGGTAATTTAGAGGATTCAGAGTGTTCTGCAGGGCTCGCTTTATCACGGCAAGGAAGGAGGCCTAGCATTGCATCTGGGGCACCAACAGATGGAAATACCTTTTCCCTTCCCAGTTATACGTTGGAACTATACCAGGCATCCCCAAACTTCGGCCCTCCAGATGTTTTGGACTACAATTCCCATCTTCCCTGACTACTGGTCCTGTTAGCTAGGGATCATGGGAGTTGTAGGCCAAAACATCTGGAGGGCCGCAGTTTGGGGATGCCTGAACTATACTCTCGAAATATACTCAAAGTCCTGTAGTGACTTCATGCTCTTTATTGCAGCTTGTAAAACAGTGAATGAAATGCCCCCCAAACCTCAGGCTTTTATATACATTATCTACACAATGAGTCCCATCTGATTGGCTGATTCTGCTTCCCTCCTGGGGCCTGATTGGTCTTTTCCTGCAGGCCAATCAGTTGTTGCATTCTACGATCCTACAAGCCTAATAGGCTGATTAACTTCTTCCTGGAGCCTGATTGGTCTTCTCCTGCAAGCCAATCAGTTGTTGCATTCTAGGATCCTACTTGCCTATTGTTCTAGGATCCAAGCTTAGTACATAACAAACTTATACCTTTGCCGTTCACTGGCACAAGTCAAGCAAAGCAAGGCAAGGGTGTGGCAAACTCTGTGGTCCTCCAGAAATTGCTGGACCTCAGTTCCCATCAGCCTCAACTGGCACAGCCAATGGGGAGGGATGAAGGCAACTGTAGTCCAACACCATCTCTCACTATTGGTCTAAAGCTACATGATGCAGCAACCTCACACTGAAGCTAAGCAAACCTGGAGCTGGACACGCACAGAGGGCCAGTGTGTCCGGCTGTTAACCAGAAGGTTGGTGGTTCAAGGCCACCCAGAGACAGCTGTGGGCAGGATTCCTGGATTGCAGGGGTTGGACTAGATGTCATTTGGGGTCTCTTCCAACTCTATGATTCTATGAGACCATCTAGGAACCCCACTTATGCCATCTTGAGATCCACTCTGGAAGAAAGGTGGAACGTAAGTGCAATGAATAAAATGAAGCAGGGGGTGGGCCAGTTTCCAAAGGTGAGGCGGGAAAAGGTAAACAGCATTTGAACGTCCAGAGGAGGGATCTGGGCAAGATTTGTTCAAAGACAAGGATGCAATGGGGCCCATCAAGGACGCCCAGAAGAGCTGAGTAGTGGGGAGAAGGGATGCATATGGCAGCTTCTTGTGATGCTACTGGGATACACTGCTAAGTAAGAGGAGCTCCAGAAGTGAATGAGGGAACAGAGCACATAGCAAATTTGCATCAGCTGGCTTGGTTAACAAAAGCAGGCCATGGCAGCAGGAACAAAAGCAGATTTAGCAAAGAGAGTAGAAAGTCCAAAGTGATCAGATGCTACCACTAGCAAAAAGGGGTTATTACACATTGCTCTTCTTCTTTAATTTCATCCACCCTGACACAGAACATTTTGGGCTACAGGAAGACTCCAAAGCTGTGGTCTGTGTACCCACTCGGAAGTCCGTAAGAGATTATCACGATCCAAAAGAGTTTCATATTCAAAACCCCATTTAGCACTGGCATCAGATCAGTGATAATAGGACACTGTAATTGCTGTTTCGAGCATCCAGAATGTGAGCCACTTCAGCCTCCAGTTTTTTTTGGGGGGGGGCGCTTCAAACTAGGACTGCCTGAGCAGCAAATACACAGTTGTGTGCAAATGGATGTGACGGAGCCCTCAGAGCTTCTGTTCTGCTTCACTAAATTAAAGCAGCTTCCTGTATACCTGAAGGAGTGTCTCCACCCTCATCGCTTAGCCCAGACCCTGAGGTCTTCTGTGGTTCCCTCACTGCAAGAAGCAAAGTTGCAGGGAACCAGGCAGAGGGCCTTCTCAGCAGTAGCGCCCTCCCTGTGGAACGCCCTCCCATCAGATGTCAAGAAGATAAACAATTACACACCTTTTAGAAGACATTGAGAAGGCAGCCCTGTGTCAGGAGGTTTTTATTGCTTCTTAGATATGCTGTAAGCCACCCAGAGTGGCTGGGGAAACCCAGCCAGATGGGCGGGGTATAAATAACAATTATTATTATTGTTGTTGTTGTTATTGTTATTATTATTAATTATTATCATAATCATCCCTAATTTTGAGTTGCAGAAACAGTGGTAGGAGGGGCTGCTTAAGCTGTTCCCCATGTACACCTTTTCTCCTGGGGGGGCATGATTTTGAGCAGGAAAGTGGCTGGTGATGAAAGGGTTAATAAGCCCCTCCGGCTGCTGTTCTCCTCCACAAAACCGCAGCTTCCCCAAACCTCATTTCATTTACAGTCATACCTCGGTTTAAGTATGCTTCGGTTTGAGTATTTTCAGGTTGAGTACTCCGCGGACCCGTCTGGAACGGATTAATCCACTTTCCATTACTTTCAGTGGGAAAGTTCGCTTCAGGTTAAGTACAGACTTCCAGAACCAATTGTGTACTTAAACTGAGGTACCACTGTATTTAAAAACTCAGGAAATTGTCACATACATTTGCATGTGCCATGTGCTTGGACAGCTAAAAACCAACTGTTTGGACAGGTATTCAAGGAATACTGTTTGGGCTTCTAGCATGTTGATATTCCCTTTCGGACTTTTCTCTGCCTGTGTGCTTCTGTTCTCTGTCCCTATAATGCTTGCTCCACCTATCCGTGCATAAAAGCAGCATAATGAAGAGACTGTTAAGTCTCCAATGCTCTGTCCTCCAAAGAAAAAGGACCTTGTAAAGCAGGGTCCTCCAAATGTTGCTGGACTACAACTCCCATCAGCCCCTGCCAGCACAGACAAGGGTCAGAGATGGGAACTGTAGTCCAAAGCAACCTAGAGGGCCACAAATTCCCTATCCTTGTGCAAAGGTTCCTTTATGGAACTCTGACTGCCTGGGAAATGAGAGGGAGTGGGGGATGTGAAACAAGACATGAAAAACATCTACAGTACTATGTTTTGATTCACATTCAGTAAGACTCACTGAAATTAATAACCATGAAAAAGTTGGGTCCATTAATTTCTACTACTCTGAGGAAAACTTAGTTGAACACAACTCAAGGTGTAGAGAATTAAGCCTCCATTCTACTGATATCTGAACCTCTACATTGGCCAGGGAGAGGACAGAATGAATACCAGAGGGAGAGGAATGACTCTAGAAACACCAGGGTGATATTTTGTGCTTCATCAAAGCAAAGCAAAAGAGAGTTGTGCTGGATCCCAGTCAGAATTCTTGCCCATTGCCCTGGATGCCAGTCATCGTAATGTCAGGTCAAATGCATCCAAAATGTGTATGATTACTCAATGGCGAGGGAATGGCACATTGCATGTGGCTAAGAAACGTATCTCCTTCATTCACCACTACCTTCACAGGTTCCAGTGTTGAAGATCCCCTACCCTGGAGTCCTTGCCCAAATTAAGCCTTAGAGTGGAGGCTCTGAAATTGTGATCCATCTCTGGTGACCTGCAAGCTCCATTCAGACAGTCCACAAAAATATTGCAAAACAATCACAAATCTCTCTACTGGCCTCGACCAGGGCCAAAGTCTTTTCAGCCCTGGCCCCAGTCTGGTGGAATGCTGTCACAAGAGACCAGGGCCCTGCGGGATTTGACATCTTTCTGCAGGGCCTGCAAGATGGAGCTGTTCCGCCAGGCCGTCCGGGCCCAGTCTGACCCCCTTCTTTCTATGGGACCCTGTATGTAAGTGGCCTCCTTGGCTCTTTCTATTGGCCCATATGGGACCAGCACGGGGGGGTGGGCCTGGTGAACCTTTAATTCCTTACCCCTACGGTTATGTATCGTGGGTTCCCACTTAATTTTATTTTGATTTTAAATTTTAAAATTGTATTTTAAACGAATCGTTTGATGTTTTTAATGTATTTTATATATTTGGCATTAGCCGCCCTGAGCCCAGTCTCGGTCGGGGAGAACAGGGTATAAATAAAATGTATTATTATTATTATTATTATTATTATTATTATTATTATGTTTGTTCACAATGGATTTCGCCCCTTAAAACTGACCCATAAAAGTGGCCCTCCTCAACAATCTGGCCTAGGCCACACAATTTGTATAAAGCAGCACTGGTTTTGAAGCAGAGGCTGAAGGGGGGGGGGAGGTTATCAAGTGATCCAACAGTTTTGAGAACTGTTGCCTAAGAGTGCAAGGGGTGGGCAGCTTGTGCCCCCCTCAACCCGATGCTGCTGGGCTCCAGCTCCCAACAGCCCCAGCCAGGGATGATGGGAGTTGTAGTCCTAAGATTTTGAGGGGCTTCTCACTTTACAGATACCCACAAGATGAGCGCCTATGTACTCCCATGGCATCCCCCAGACAGGCTGAAAGGAACTGGACTTGGAGGCACAAAATGGAAAATCCTTAAAATGTCACCCTCTCTGCTATGGCGGAAGAGAGAGAGGCTCTTTCTGGCCCAATCTGTGTTGTCACAGCTGCAACCACAGTCCCCCCCTTGAGAGGAGGATGAATCTCGGCCAAAGAGCTTAAGATCCAAGCTGTCAGAGAGCAGCAGTCCCTCGCTCCCTGTCCTCTCCTCTCCTCTCCTCTCCCCAACGAAAAGCTCCACCACTTCACCCAGCTCCCTTCTCAGACTGCCTCTCCTTTTTGCAGGGGTGGGGGGGGTGGGAAACACCCACCCACCCTGGGATAAACCTCGTTTTAAAGGAGAATGTGAAGGGAGAGGGGTTGCACTGTCAACTTTCTACTCCTACACCAAGGAAGGGCATGAGAAAGCAAGAAGGAAGAGGACCAGTGCAGTGCCGTCCAGATGTTGCCACATTGCAACACGCATTGTGGGGATTATGGGAGTGCCACAATGACAATCCCTGGTATTCTGCCTCTCAGATACCAAAGCCTTAAACCACCCAGGCCCCCAAATATCTGAAAGATTGCCTCTTTCCCTACAGACCCTCCCAGGTGTTAAGGACTGCAGAGGGAACCCTCTTGGTAGTTCTACCTCCCTTGGGAATTGGTGTGTTTGTGTCTGTGGCTTGGGATAAGGCATTCTCTGTGACAGCCCCTAGGTTGTGGCATTCTCCCCCCCCCTGCCCCCAGCCTGACTTCCTCACCTTACAGCTTTCAGTGAATGCTGAGTCTACCCCTTTTCACCCTGGCCTGCGACACCAGAAATGTGTGTTTTCACAACACGCCTGATCCTTGTGACTATAATTTGTTTTTAATTCTGAATTTTAAACTCGAACAATAAATTTGATGATGATGAGCTAAATAAGAAACCAGCCCATCTTCTGCTCCCTTTCCAGACCATTCAATCAGATTACCATTGCAAGAATTGGAGGGTTCAGAATAGCCTGAAGACCCAAGCTAGCTATTGTCTGGACCCCCCTTTCTCCTCTCCCTTTGCTGCCAATTCAGCTCCAGTTCAGCCTTGCTGTCCACCCCATTCCTACCTTGCCCTTTGAAAACCAGAGTTAGCATGTTGTGTAGTCATTAAGAGCACCAGTCTGGAATGGGAGATATCCAGGTTCAAATCGCTACTCAGCCACATCAAGATCACCAGGAAACCCTGGGTTCAGTCACTCTCTCTTAGCCTAACTCACCTCACAGGGTTCTTGTGAGGATGCAGTGCAGGGGAGGAGAACCATGTATGCCAACCTGAGCTTGAGAAAGATGACAGGTGTAACACAGGAACACAGGAAGCTGCCTTATACAGAGTCTCTTGGGCAGTGGCTCTCCAGGGTTTCAGATGGGACAAACTCAGTCCTCTCTGGAGATGCCAGGGATTGAACCTTTTGCATGCAAAACAGATGCTCTGTCACTGAGCCAAATTTGGTCCCCCACCCCTGCAAAAATAAAGTAAATAAAACCAAGAAGTAAGATTGGATAGGGTATGAATCAGGAGCTAGGATTTCTGGGCACAACTTGATTCTGGTTCCCAGGAATTGGGAATGTTTTCCCCAGTGCAAATTGAAAGGCAAAGGCCTCGAATAAATCCCAGCCTTTGCTACCACCCCCAGTTCTGCACCTTCACTGTCCTCCCCTCCCTCTGCATATGGAGTGTGATCAACAGACACTGAGAAGAAAAAAAATACTTTGCAACAGTCTTTAAAAAGTGCTTTTATGACTTAGGTAAGAGGTGCTAGAAATGGAGGCGGGAGGAGAGGTGAACATCTCGCACTTACAGCATGCAGTGTCTCTCTTCTCTCTCCCCCCCCCCAGCTCAGGCAGACACTAGGAAATGCCAGCCTCCTCCCCCCTCCAAAGCCCAGTTCTGTCATGTCAGCTGATCATCCACCTTCTCCTGCCGACACCCACCCACACATTTCAAAGCGGAGCAGCTGTGCCTGCTGTGGGTGCCTAACCCCAACCAGGTGGGCAGGAAGCCCGAGGTCTGGGCATGATAAAAATTGTGCTGGCATCACACAGGGGAGCCCCCACACCTGACTTATAATTGATGGGCTCCTACAGAGGTTGACAAAGTGGCTTGTTCCAGACCTGCTGAACTAGCCTACTGGGTGGAGATTTTCCTAGCCATGTGTCCTCTCCCTTGCCATCTATCTAGATTATAGCCCCTGTTTGCTTACGCATGTTAGGTGAAGAGCCATTGTCCAGTGGCTAAAGCATCTGTTTTGCATGTAAAAGACTCCAGGCCAGGTCCCATCCCCAGCATCTCCAGCTAAGAGGAAGATCCCCGCCTGAATTCCTGGAGAGTCTCGCTGCTAGTCAGTGCAGCCAATAATGAGCTGTGTGATCTTTCTGTACAAAACAGGTTCCTTTATGCCCACATCATCCAGTCAAAGCCCTCCACAAACTCTCCATCCAGGATTTCCGCAACTCCTCTTTCGAGCTCTAATGCCTGGGTGACAACAGCCAGGAAAAGTGCAGAAGAGAAGAAACACCTCCTTCTCTTTCAGGAAGGAGTTATTTTTGGGATCCCACTTGAAGGGAGACGCGAGACTTTCTCCACCCCTTACCCAAATCATGTAGGAGGACCTCCAACCAAGGATCTACCCCAAAACAGGTGCATGGTCTGAGGAACCCTGCACTTGCTCCCACCACTCCTGGCTCAGGAAAGCACAAACCCTTCCCAAAAACCAGCTGCAGACAAGGAACATGCCAGGGTCCAGTCAGTGCCTCTCAATATGCATCTCCAGACATGGTTGGGAGAGACTGAAACCCTGGGGATCTCCTGTCCGCTAGGGTAGGCAATAGTGAGCTAGATGAACAAGGAAGCTTCCCATGTTCCTATGTGCTGGATTCACCCACCAGCGGGGGGGGGGGGGGAGCTGTTAGGGGAAAGAACACCACTTCCCTTGAATGCCAGGGCACTAACCTACTGCCTGCTTCCACCTGCACCCCCATCTATCCAGAATCATTTTCCTCCACTCCTTGGAGAAGACCAAGCCTACAAGTGTCTTCTAGCCCTGAGCCAAACAGAAGCCAAGGAAAGCAACTTACCACCACCCCATAACTAAGGGGTACCCTTAACAAGCCTTGGTCCTCCTCCACCAAAGGTGCCCAGTTAAACCCTGCGATTGTGCCCTGAGCTCAGTCGCCTACTCCACTGTCTCCTTACCCCCGGCAACACCCCCCCCTGCCCTCATGGGTCCCTGCCCCAACTTTCTAACACCTAGTCAATAGCATCAGAGCTCCCCCCCACCTTACCCCCTGCCATCCAGCCCCGCACGCAAACCAGGACGATGCCAGGTTCTTGTAAGTGGGCGGTTCCCCTGCTGAAAATAGCCCCTGGCTTCTGCCAGACTCACCACCTCGGAGTCTTCGAATCCATGGAGACAGGAGTCGTCATACATGGGGGATGAAAGAATCGTTCAGGAACCAAGACAGAGATGGTGGTGGCAGCAGGGGGGAGGGGGTGAAAAGGGACGGCTCTTCCAATCGGAGGGATGCCCAGCGCGCTGTGCCCCCTGCCCCAAGCTGGGTTGGGGGCAGCGGATGGCACGCAATGGCAGAGCTGCTCTGTCTGCTCCCCGAGAAAGATTCCCCCCTGGATGCATGCATGCGCCCGCCCGCCCGCTTTCTCCGCTCAGCAACGACGGCAAAAACAATAGCGCCCACCCACCAGCCCTCCCCTGGGGGCAGGCATTGAGACAGGCAAGCACGGAAGGAAGCGGGGAGGTGGGGGGCGGGCAGAGAGAGAAAAGAGAGAAGTGGGGCAGCAGGCAACAGCTCCTGAACTGTCCGGATGCGTCTGCACCCATCTGGGGCAAGACCAAAGCGGGGTGCCAAGGGGCGCGGTGCAGATAGCAGAAGGGGAACAACAGGATGGGGAGAGGGAAGACAGGACAGGAGGGCGTCGTGTGATGTGGGTTTGGGGGGGGGCAGGGGTCGTTCTCAGTGCATTCTTAGTGCCCACCAACCAAGCTCTGCCCTTTATTCTGCCTCCAGAGAGAGGGAGGGCAGAGATGGATGCCTTGCTGGAAACGGAATTGTGGGTGGTGGTGGGGAGACACAGCCTTCCTGCTTGGGCCAGCAGAGACCCGGGCACCGAGGCCGGGCAAGCGAAGGAATGTGGGCAGTGAATCACAGAGGAAGGAAAGGGTGAGAAGCCCAGGCCGCCGCCACGGCACGCCGTGCCCCCCACCCTGTGTCTTTAGTGCCCCTGATAACCAGTGCCTCTCCGCGCGACCCCTGGCACAGGCACTATAGGGCACAGGCCACCCTCTGCCTCCCTCCAGCTTCCCCGATGCAGCGCCTCTCCCTAAGGATCTCTCCTCCGGCTCTAAGCTCCGGATTGCCCACCCAGACGATCCCACAGCTCCATCCCTAACGGGCAGATGGGGACGTTCGCCTTCCCCACCACCATCGTTAACTTCTGGGCAGGTGCTGCTACTGCTGCCCGCTGATCTGGACTCGGTCCTCCGCTTTGCCGGAAATGGTGCCCGATGGGGTCCCCAAGCTGCGTCTCCAGATGCCTCTCCAAGCCCGGTGCCAGGGGTGCAGGCGCCAGTTGGACCCCCACCCCACCCCACGGAAGTTGGGCAGTCCCTGCAGAAAGAAACCCCTCCGCCTTTTGCCAGAGGACGCAGCACCAATCCTGACACCCCAGCCCCGAATCTAGGAAACGCAACCGGACTGAAGGCGCGCAAGAGAGAGGCGAGGAACCCAGCGAAGGGGCGGGAGAGGCGCGTACAGTAGTTGCCCGCCCCTTCTCCCTCTCCGCGCTTCCTCGCCTCTCAGGCTGTATGGCGCGAGTGGGGGTGGGGAAGGGAATGTCTAGGGCGCGCGAGGAAGCTGCCGCTTGGCGCGGGAGAGGCGCGCGAGACGAGCGGGGCGGGGATGGCGCCGGGGCTGCGCTGGGGTGGCGGCGGCTGCGCGCTGCCTGTTCCGTTACCTCGTTGAGCAGGAAGGTTGCGCTGGAGTCAGAAAAAGACATAGACGGCGGGGGAGGGAGCCGGCCGGCGGGCGGGCCCGGGGTGCGCTGCCCGCTGGGGAGAAGGAGGGAAGGAGGGAGGGAGGGAGGGAGGCGCCCCCGGCCCCGCTGCGCCGCTTCCGAAGCGCCTGCCCGGCTCTGGCCGCCTGCGCTCGTCCGCTCGCCCGCGCTCTCCTCCTCCTGGCGACGAGCGCGGTGCGCGCCGCCGCGCCTCCCGGCCCTCCTCCCGCCGCGCTACACGCGCCCTTCCGAGAATGGGCTCGGGGACGTGCCAGGCGCTATATAATCACGTGGGGGGGGCCAGGATGCGCCCTGCGAAGCAAGAGCCTCTCCGATGGCGCCTTCCCCGGGCTCCCCTGTCCTCCTCGCCGGGGTGGGGCGCTTCTGGGCTGAAGAAGAAGGGAGGCAAGCTGGCGTGCAGGATGCGGCTCGCTCCAGCAGTCGACAAGCTCCCAGATGCTCATCCAGCAGATAGAGAGATCTGAGTCCAGTTTCCCGGGTTTTTAATGCCATCGCTCCCTCTCCCCCGCCCGTCGGTGGCATTGCAAATCCGAGAAGCTGGAGATGGGGGAAGCCGCTCACCCGCTGCTGTTCTCCCTTGCTTTCCCCAGGGTTTCAGCTGTCCCTGGCACGCCAGATGCTCATCCCTGGGGAAAACGGAACAGTCGAAAGGACCCTAGAGCAAGTGCAGAGTGCATTTCCGCGGAGTGGCTGCAGAGAATTGCCACGTATCAGCCACCGTCAGAGAGTTGTTTGAAGGCCCTCCGGCCCTAGCATCTCTTGTGCTAGAAATTAAGCTTTGCCATTTCCCGCAGACGCCATCCCCGACTGTTAAAAAGCAAGGCACATTGTTCTCTCTCGGCACCTCGAGATCCTTCCCGCCCCGTTTCCAGGGATTTCAATGTGGCTGCTGCGGCTGCATTCTAGCACTTTGCCCCAGCTCCTTGGAGCGCCCCCTGGTGGAGGTAAGAGGATAATCGGGATTCGGCTTCCCTTGCTAGGGAATATTTGGTGTGTTTAAAACAGGGTTAAAAAAGCAGATCCCTATTCTAATCTCAGTTTGAGGCTTTTGTCATTAGGGAATACAGACCTTGGCTATGAAGACCGGTATGCAGATGCTAGTCATAAATAAATAAATAAATAAATAGAAACCATATTTATTTGCAGTATGAAAGAGCAGCTAGATTTGAGAAGGGAGGCAGAGGAAAGATCAGTGATGCCACTGGACCCTCTTACTGAGGGCGGGTGATGGGACAGATAAATCACTGAAAAGCTTAGCTCACCCTAGGCAGTACCACCACTCTTAACTTGGGGTGGGAAGGAAGCCCAGGGGGTGAGGAGGGAAAGGGGCAAAACAAACTTTGGCGCCACCCGGTCAGTGCAATAGAAAACTGTTCAGAACAAGCTTGTGAAAATAACATTACACTGGCTCTCAGTTAGAATGGAGCCTTCCTAGCTCCAGCCCTGCAGGGGGCGCTATGGATTGAGGTTCAATAGTTCTAGATGTTGTGGAGGGGAAGCTTCTGACTTTGCTGTGTATGGGATGAAAACTGCAGAGAGCACAGATGGAGGAGGAATATTGTTACTATAAGGGTTAAAGCAGAAAATATTCAGCTGCTGGAGGGGGGCAGTGCTCCTGCCTTGGTGGTCTTCCCTCAGCAGGGGCACTATAGGGCACAGGCCTTGGGTTCAGGGCAAGGGGGAAAGGGGGGCAGCTAATGGCACAGCAGGGCTCAACACACCCATGAGTTGCTGCAGTAGCTGGTGCCATCTGCCTACCTGGGCAAACCTAACTCTTCTTGATAGCTCTGGTGAGTGTCTCAACCCACATCTCCTGCATTTGACTCCACTTTCCTGTGCTGCGGTTCTGCCACCCAGGCAGCCCCCTCTCCAGGCTGCTTCCTCACCCCCTTCTCACCCGCTCCTCTTTTTCCAGCCCGCCCCCCAAGAGACAAGGATGATGGCACTTTACCTCGTTGAGCAGGAAAACACTGGAGTTGGAGAGAGACATGCAGAGTGTCTGCTTTGCTGGACTGCAGCTGACACTGTGTGGCTCACACACCTCCTCTACCTTCCTCTCATGAACCCAGCCCAGCTCACGGGGCAGACAGGAAGCCCTGCCCACAGGGGATGGAGAGCAAGCAGCCTGCAAGCTCAGGGGCATGAGCAAATTGTGCAACGTGCACACTGTTGTCTTGTGGCGCCGTATGCAAGCATCCCATTGGCTCCCAAGCTCTTGTGGGACATTGTGGGTGTGGATGGGTGTGGGAGTGCGCATCACAAAGCCAGCTTTGTGAACCATCATCTTTTAGCACCAAGCACAAACAACCATCGTGGAACAGCGCATCAGCCGCAACAATGCATTTAAAAACGACACTGGCTTCAGGCATCAGCTCACAGCTTCTTGTGGGACCCAACAGGAGCAGTTTCAGTGGCAGCCCATGACTATTGCGGGCCTATAGTGCAAATGGCTTTCATGACAAAGATTCTCACAGGGTGGAGGCAGTCGCTTGCCAGGATCTCAGTGCCATGGGTCTCTGGGCTGTCAAAAGTGGCTACTGAGAGATGATACAATCTAACGATCACTTCTAGATCAATTGTTGAAACTGGTAAGTGAGCCCAATATGACTGCAGTGGAGACAGACCAGAGGAGGAATGACTGATGGGAGGAGCGCAGAGAGAAATAACGCAGCACAACCAGACGCCTTCCTCTGCCCCAGCTGTAACAAAACATGTCTCCAGGGCCAGATGAATTACATCCAAGAGTATTAAAAGAACTGGCAGAGGTGATTTCAGAACCACTTGCAATAATCTTTGAAAATTCCTGGAGAACAGGAAAAGTTCCAGCAGACTGGAGGAGGGCAAATGTTGTCCCTATTTTCAAAAAGGGGGAAAGAGAGGACCCAAACAATTACCGCCCAGTCAGCCTGACATCAATACTAGGAAAGATTCTAGAGCAGATCATTAAGCAAACGGTCTGTGAGCACCTAGAAAGGAACGCTGTGATCACTAAAAGTCAGCATGGGTTCCTGAAAAATAAGTCATGTCAGACTAATCTGATCTCATTTTTTGACAGAATTACAAGCCTGGTAGATGAAGGGAACGCTGTGGATGTAGCCTATCTTGATTTCAGCAAGGCCTTTGACAAGGTGCCCCATGATATTCTTGTAAAGAAGCTGGTAAAATGTGGGCTAGACAATGCTACCATTCAGTGGATTTGTAACTGGCTTACTGACCGAACCCAAAGGGTGCTCATCAATGGCTCCTCCTCATCCTGGAGAGTAGTGACTAGTGGGGTGCCACAGGGTTCTGTCTTGGGCCCAGTCTTGTTCAACATCTTTATCAATGACTTGGATGATGGGCTTGAGGGCATCCTGAGCAAGTTTGCAGATGACACCAAATTGGGAGGGGTGGCTAACACCCCAGAGGACAGGATCACACTTCAGAATGACCTTAACAGATTAGACAACTGGGCCAAAGCAAACAACATGAATTTTAACAAGGAGAAATGTAAAGTACTACACTTGGGCAAAAGAAATGAAAGGCACAAATACAGGATGGGAGACACCTGGCTTGAGAGCAGTACATGTGAAAAGGATCTAGGAGTCTTGGTAGACCACAAACTTGACATGAGTCAGCAGTGTGATGCAGCAGCTAAAAAAGCCAATGCAATTCTGGGCTGCATCAATAGGAGTATAGCATCTAGATCAAGGGAAGTAATAGTACCACTGTATTCTGCTCTGGTCAGACCTCACCTGGAGTACTGTGTCCAGTTCTGGGCACCACAGTTCAAGAAGGATACTGATAAGCTGGAACGTGTCCAGAAGAGGGCAACCAAAATGGTCAAAGGCCTAGAAACGATGCCTTATGAGGAACGGCTTAGGGAGCTGGGTATGTTTAGCCTGGAGAAGAGAAGGTTAAGGGGTGATATGATAACCATGTTCAAATATATAAAAGGATGTCATATAGAGGAGGGAGAAAGGTTGTTTTCTGCTGCTCCAGAGAAGCGGACACGGAGCAACGGATTCAAACTACAAGAAAGAAAATTCCACCTAAACATTAGGAAGAACTTCCTGACAGTAAGAGCTGTTCGGCAGTGGAATTTGCTGCCAAGGAGTGTGGTGGAGTCTCCTTCTTTGGAGGTCTTTAAGCAGAGGCTTGACAGCCATCTGTCAGGAATCCTTTGATGGTGTTTCCTGCTTGGCAGGGGGTTGGACTGGATGGCCCTTGTGGTCTCTTCCAACTCTATGATTCTATGATTCTATGATTCTATGTCTCTCTCGTATTGGTCTCCCTTCCAACAGTTTGACTTTACTCCAAAGGAGCACTCCTCCACTGTCTCCAGAGACAGATGGAGGCCAGCAAGTGCCCAATAAAAGCCTAAACTAGGGTTTCCCAAACTTGGATCATCCTTAGCTAGCAGGACCACTGGTCAGGGATTATGGGAACTGTAGTCCAAAAATAGCTGGAGACCCAAGTTTGGGAAACCCTGGCCTAAACCTTCCTGAGAGATCCCTCTAAATTGTAAAACTGCTATAAGAGGGCACATCATCAGCAAGCCACCCAACTCAGCAGCACCCACATTGGTACACATTAGTTCTCCTCCCCTTGCTGGAATTTCTCTTCCAGCTATGGCTTCTACCCATCATTGGTTCAGTTTCTAGACCATGGATGGGCTCTCAAATCATCCTCAACTGGTCTGATATTTATCCTCAGTACATGTTCAGCAATTAGCATATTGGGAACCCATCAGATAGAAGGTGAGAGCAAGGAGCAAGAGGTGGCTCCTTTGCTCTCTCCATTGCCATTCCTTCCAGGACTCCAGGCTAGCACCACTTAAGGCTTGCAGCCTAGGGGAGCTTCCAGGCTCTTGCTGCTTTTGTCTGGGTTATAGTGGATTGGGTGGTCTTACACAACAAGCTCGCTTCCCCCAAAAGATCAGACTTTGCAATCTGGAAAGTGAAGGTGGAAAATGCATTCTTAACACCCCTGCAAACAAATCAGGGTGCATGCTCAATGAACACCTGGTCATGTGGAAGAGCCCAGAGTAACAGTACTTCTTCCCAGCTACAAGCTGCTCCTTGTAACCACACAAGTTGCCTTTTATACGAAAGATGAGCAAAGGGCCTTTGAAAATATTGTGGACAGGGTGGTGGGGAGGGCGAGCTATCCTTCACTACTCCATCCTTTCAAGGCAACTGCTCTTCTGTGCCTTGCAGGTGAGTCAGAAACAACTGTGCATGTTGGTCTGCAATTGAGACTCCCACCCTTTCCCTACAGCACACGTGACCAGAAATACTGAGGCCCCCCCCCCTATTCAACAACTTATGCTTTATTCTGTTTGATTTTGGCCTAAGTAAAGACCCCCGCCCCATTTGACAGGTTGAGCTATTTGTGTTCCCAGTGAAATGGTTTTTGAACCACTGAGGGATTGCTGGGAAGCCTGGCAGCTCTTTCATCGGATGGCACCTTACTGAGAAAACCCACAGATTCAGTAGGGCAGGCTTCCCCAACCTCGGCCCTCCAAATGTTTTGGTCTACAATCCCCCCCCCCCCGCAGCTGGCACTGGGGGTGATCTAGAGGGCCCTTGGTGGGTGAAGGTGGTGGTGTGCCAGGCATGAGGAACTCTACCCCAGGAGCAGAAAATTCAGGCCATCTCAGGTGCCTGAGAAAGTACCCTCCATCTCCTCCTAAGGGACCCTTATTCTGCCCAGTGTGACAGCATTGGGGGACTTGTGCTCAGTTATACCCTGAAGGCATAAAAGGATAAGGAGCCTGAATCCAAATTATTTGCGCCCCCCCCCTCACACACACAGTGAGTCACTCCACTTAGAAGAGTGGGGGAGGCAGAGCTGGAAGTGTGTGTTGTGTGTGTGGAGAATTCTTCCATTTGGCTGCCTCTGAGCAGCTTCATAAATAAGAAAACACAAAGGCAGGCAGGGCGGGGGAGGGGCCCTCAGAGTGGCCTGTTAATGGATGCTCTCCTATGCCAAGGAAGGCCCTGGGGATGCAAGAAGCATCTTCACTTTCCAGGAGAAGGAGAAGAGGGGAAGGGAAGGGAATGCGGGGAGGAGGTGGGGGAGCCCTTCACTCCCTCCCGTTGCATTCGGGGGAGGGAGGACAGATCCTGAGTTCGCTTTTGTCAGGGATCCATATCGAACCGCGTACACAACTGGTGGCTCCCCAGCCCCCAACCCTGTCTGTGGACAACTTATACTGGCAGCCCCATTAGGGCTTGGGGTACTTGGCCAAATGGGCCCTACCAAAAATAACCTCTCTGCTGAGAAACACTCAGCCATTCTTTTTAATGTCCTAGTGCTGCCAGATCTTATGCTTATGCAGGAGGGCCATTTAGGGAGAGTATTTCCCTGCTTTTGTTCCAAATTATAGGACCGTTCCTCCTCAGCAGCTGTGTCAGTATCACTGGTCTTTCAAGACCTGCCCAACCCATTTTGCTGCCTGGGACAAGATGGTGCCTTCCTGTTCTACATTATAGAATCAGGCTGGACTGGGTTGTATTACAGAGCAAGGCAAGGTTAATTTTCCCTGGCATCCTGGGATTTAGGGGCCCAAAAGACTTAAACCTGATGGGCTGGAGAGCTCTTGCCAGTTAGAATAAGGGGCTAACAGTGCAATCTTATGCACTAAAGCAAAAACACAAAAAGCGCATAAGCAAATCCCACTGATTTCAATGGGACTTACTCCCAGTAAGTGGGGTAGGGATGTGGCTTAGATGGACTGGTGTTCTGACTCAGTCCAATGCAACTTCTTATGCATGGTGCAAGGGAGAAAGTATTGCATTAACATTTCACCAAATGTGCTAAAACAACCTGCAAGAAGTCCACCGGTGCTCAGAAGGCACACTGTGATTCAACATTCTAACATGCTCCCCCACCATCACCATCAAATGGCGGCATTTGGATTGTTAACTCGGAGGTTCAGCCTGGGCTCCACATGCACCACCCCCCTCCTTTGTCTGCTGCTGGGCTGAGAGCAATTGCCCACCTTGTCACCCTGCCAGCTGGTATTTCAGAAGCTCGGCAGCTCCGGATGCTGTCCTCTGACACAGCATTTGCTAGATATAAAAATAGCAAGACAGATCCAGGCAGCGCTATCTGGCCGGCATGCTTCCTGCTGACTCTCACAAGCTTTGACGGATGCCACAAAAGTCCTCCATAGTCCCGCCATGTGCTCAGCAAAGTCAACACTGGCCCCTTCCTGGCTGATATTCCGGAGGCCTCACCGTGGTCTCCTTCAGTGTCACCATCACAATGGAGTCTTCATGGAGGAGTGTATTTTGGGGGTGTTTGACTCCAAACAGCTTTAGCAAGTTAAAAAGAGATGAGTGGGAGCTAAGAGGTTGCTTTTGCTTCCAGAAGTTGCTGGATTACAGCTCCCATGATCCCTGGCTATAGAGCCATGCTGGCTGATGGGAGTCCAAGCACAGCATCTGGAGGGTCCCCCCCCATGCCCTAGCATACTGGATATGGAGGGCAGCTAGGAATTAAAGAGTGCATGTAAGAACAGCAAGTGATGGGAGGACACCACAGACAGAGTTTTATGCCTCTGGAGACTCCAGCAACTTCTGATGTTTCATCATCATCCTGCAGAGCAAGGTTAGGAAGAAAATAAAGGTGTGGGTTTTTTTGTGGGGGGAGAGTTGCTGCCAGTTTGGATCATGGCCCAATATTCCCTGTGATCCCAAAAGCAAGAACTGCTGCAAATTCACAATGTCTACCTATTTGTTTTTATAGAAACGTTATACAGATTTATGTACAAGGTATCCAAAGTGGTCCACAACCTTTTGAAAACAAAACAAAGCATAGCAATAAAAATAATTAAAAACTGCATTACCATTTGAGTTATAAAAGCAAATTTTCGACGACTTCCGGTCTGCCGCCATTGCTGACTGGCGAGAGAATCCTGAGCTCCAGGATTCCCTAGCATTGAGAGGGAGGGGGCAGCCGTGAGAGTGACGCAGACCCCCAAAAGAGCCCCAGATTGAGCGTTCTGGGGACATGGGGACTCAGCTGCACCGTTTTGGTCTCCTCCGCCCCCTGGTAGCCCTAATAAGGGCGCTGAGAATGAGCGGAGTGGAGACGGGGTGCTTGAGTTAAACTGCTACCCTCGCAATGTGAAGCTCCGTGCCAGCAGCCTGGAGTGGTGGATTCTTCTAAACTAGCTGGATTTGAGAACATTGGACACCGTGAGTAAAGAAAAAGACTTTTAAATGTTTTTAATTGGATACGGGAGGAGATTTAAACAGGAAGTCAATCTCCCCCATTGAGTGAATCGAGACACAGTTAATTTGCCTGAAGCCGGGAAGACTGATAGGAAGCATTCAATTATCAAAAATTGGAGCTAAAACCTTCCCTCTAGGGCAGGGTAAAGGGGAGAAGGATTGAACCGAGCAAAACCCCTGTAAAGATTTTTATCAGGGGAAAGTCCCCCTGAAGCTGGAGTTGTGTCCCTGGAGGGATCAGCGAGCCGCCATTATGACATCATAATAGAAAGGAATTTGCTTGCCTCTTTGAGGCTGGAAACTGTCAGCAGTGAAGAGAGCACAAAATATAAGGCTGTGTATATGAAGTTGGACAATGCTCTTTTCATAAATAGAAACAAGATTTTAAAGATATAAGGAAGAATTAAAAATGAGTGTAACCGGATCGGACATAACTTTTGTTTCTGAACTTTGGAAATAAGAACTACGCCATTTCCTGTCTAGTAATCTCTGCTTTCCCAGGAAATTTGAGACCAGCAGGATGTCAGTAGACACAACATCATCTGACTTGGACCTTCAAAAACAACTTCTGGAACTTATTGAAGATTTAAGATGTGACGTGTATCAGAACACAATACAGATTGCAAAAATGGAAAAAAAAAATCAGAACTGTGTGGAAAATGAAGAAGGATTATTCCCAACTGAGAATTTAGACAAGAAAGACTTACAACCAGTAGTCCTAGACAATGCAGAATTAAAAGAAGAAAAGGAAGCCTAAGGGAACATTGTTCCCCTAATGAGGGGGGGGGGAAACAAGATTCATGTTTTATTTTAAGAGCTTTTAAAGAAGAACCAGTATGGAATAATGCCATCCCAGTGAGAGAGGGTGGGCAGAATCCATACTGGGGCCAGAGTTTAAGGGAAAGAAAAATTGTGAAAGGGCTAAAAAGTGGGAAAGCAGTTGGATGGTGTTTTGTAATATTTAAAGAATTGGGGAGGCAGCCGGGGATGACCAAGGAAGAAGGGTGGATAGGAAGGGACAGGGTGGGAGTGGGGTGAGGAGCAATATTGGATGTTACTTTTTGATTGCTTTAGATTGTCCGAAACTGGAATGACCTATGGAACTCGCTGAATCATCTGGGAGACCCTGAATCCAGGGGAAGGGGGGTGGATTTAGTGTTAAGTGATTAAATGTTATTATGTTAGAAAAATTAATCTTTGAATTCATGGAAAGTTTTTGGTAATAAATTTTAGGCTAAGGGGAGAAATAAAAGATAGAGGATGGGAAAATAATTTTTGATTTGGATTAATTGATTAATTATTGGTGGGGGATAGTGGACGTTTTTCAGAATAGAATAGTTGAGAGATAATGATAAAATGTGTTAGAATGATTTAAGATACAAAATGAAAATTGTTTAATTGAGATTTTAAAATGGACCCAGTGTGGGGGGAAATGAGGAGGTCAACAATGTTAAGTAAAAAATGTAAGAACTTTTATGTTTTTTTTCATGTTTTCTTTTTGTTTGTTTTTTGTTTGTTTTATTTTTTGTGATTTTATTTTTGTGAATATTGGAAAATGAATAAAATTATTCGAAAAAATAAAATAATAGCAAATCTTCGCTAGGTGACAGCATGTGCAGCCAATATTAATGATCAGGGGATTCCAGGGTAAACAAGGAGGGCCAGTGTGGTTTAGTGGTCGGAGTGTCAGACTAAGAGCTACAGACTAGGGTTCAAATCCACACTTGGCCATGAAGCTTAGGCAAATCACTACCTCTCAGCCTAACCTACCTCACAGGGTTGTTGTGGGGACTCAATGAGGAGGAAGAGAACCATGTATGCCTCCTTGAGTTCCTTAGAGAAAAAGGTGGGCTGTAAATGCAATACAGTAAATAACTAAAGAAAAATTGCGATGAAAGCACACTATCCATTCTAGATGGCACCTCCTGCATCTCCAAACAGAATATGCTTTAGGAAAGAAAGGTGGGGGGAATTTGCTGAGAAGATGGGTTCCAGATTGGATACTAGCATCTAAATGGAGTAGACACAGGAATATCTGCACTAAAGATTTACTTACTCATCTGCAATCCTAGACTCACTTGAAAGCAAATCCTTTGGAATTCAATGAGGCTAATTTTTTAGTAGAAGAGCTATATGGGCTTGCACTGTGCATCAGGTTTTAATAGTCAATCCCTCTCTGCAAGGGACTATTGGAACTGTAGTTTTGTGAGGATCTTAGCTAGCAGAACATAGGAAACAACAATGTAACATCTACTTCAATATCATCCACACTGACTGGCAGCAGCTCTCCAGGGGTTTTCTCCCTGCCATACTTGGAAAAGCCAGGGATTAAACCCGGGGCCTTCTGCCTGCAAGGCACAAGCTCTGCCACTGAACTACAGTCCTGACCATCAATGACCAGTTGCAAAGTTGGCAACCCTAGTTTAAACTCCTAGCTCAGCTTCAACAGGCCAATAAGAGAGCTTCCTCACATTCCAAAATAAATCCCTTCTTTTGCTTTCCTTCCACTTTCAGTAGGCCACTGACTAATTGGACATCTGGGGTGAAATATATTTAATTAGACATCCTTCACACTGTAGAGTTAAATGTTCTGGTTTAAGGCCCATGCAATAAACACACAATCAAGCCCATGTCTAACTTTTGCCCCAAGGCACCAAAGCCCAATGTAGAAATGACAAGCCGTGTGTGTGTGTGTGTGTGTGTGTGTGTGTGTGTGTGTGTGTGTGTGGTATCATTCCCCTTCTAGTCTCCCTATATTTCATTGCATTCCACAGTCTCCTGAATTCTCTCTGTGGTGAGGGGGGGTGGGGGAGAGAGAGAGATTCTAGAAAGGGAAGGAGTGGGGAGGAGCAGCTCCCCAAGCCAAGATAGTCTCAAAAATTAGGACATCTTGCAAAACAGCTTCGGCAGCATATGAATTATTGAGGACTGTAGAGAAAAAGAAGTCTGCCAGGTGGTTTGGGAAAGAATGCAGGCGGAAGCAGGCAGGCTAGGGGGTTGCACAGTGGGGCCGGGTGGAGCTGGGGAGAGAATCTGGGCAGAATAGGATGGGTAGGGAGTGTTCGATCTAAATGCAGCTGGCAGGGCTGAGAAGAGCCCCAAGGTGCAGGGCCCTCTGTGGCCTGACCACATCAGTCCTTCCAAGCAGCTCTCTTGGTGGCAGAATTCCAGAGAGACTAAGATAATCTGGAAAAGTTCTGCTCCGCTCCACCCTGCTCCCACAAATCCTGGCCTTTGGAACAATCCAGTCTGAGGTGTGTAGGGATGGTTGTGAGAAAAGGCCCTCCCATTTGGAAGCAATTTTTTCTATTTTTGATCTGAAGTTCATATATCTGTTCACTTATTTTAATTTGCTTTTATGGATGCAGTCGGTTTAATTGACGTTATAGAGGCGATTTGTATGTGTTTTTATGGTGTAGTGAAATTGCTTTGCAGTGCTTCCTAAGCAGCAATTCCTAAATGAAATTATGGGAACTGCCGTCAGGAAGACCCTTGTAGAAGAAACAGAATTACCTTCCCACCTCCTCCCACCCTTTGCTAGATAAAACTAGATGCAGGTGCGGAGCAGCAATTAAAAAATCAATCAATCAATTTTTGCCAACGTCAGCAAAATAGCTTGAGCTAGCCCCGGCTCCAGACTGTCTGTTCTAGAGAAAGGATGGGTGGGAGCTGGTTGAGTGTGTCATAAGATGGGCATTTTGGGTAGTGGTGGAGAGAGCAAGCAGTACTTGAGAAGTATTGTAGCTGGAAACTGGACCTGAAAACCCAAAGTCCAGAGAAGATTAGTCCTGTGGACTAGCGGCCACACAGATTTTGGCAGAAGTGACCACAGAGAGGGAAAGAAGACCTGTCTCTACCGGTAGCAGTGCAGTAGCTCTTCAGGAACTCACAGCATGTGGCTTGTCCAGCTCATTTGTGGTCCGCTTACAGGGATAGCCAATGTTGTGCCCTACCAAGGTCATTGAACTACATTGGACTACAACTCCCATCAGGCCCTAATTTTTGGCTTGTGCCAAAAGCAGCAGGACACCTGCATCTTCCCCTCTATTCTCACAGTACCATCTTGTAACAAAGCGACAGCAGCTGCGAGATGGGATGGTGATGTCATCGCACGACGAGTTTCCCTGCAGTCAGCTGAATGAAACATGGAGCTGGAAAAGCCAGAGTACGGTGACATCACAGTGACATTTTTGGGATATCGAGATGCTACAGAGAGACTGTAGGGGGCGCTGTGACTTTTAATGGCATGCCAGGCCTGCTCAATCCATTCAGGTGAGTTCTGTAATGTAGATTGCTTCTGGATGGCCAGTTTACTGAGCATTTATTCTCATTGACATGAGTCAGCAGTGTGATGCAGCAGCTAAAAAAGCCAATTCAATTCTGGGCTGCATCAATAGGAGTATAGCATCTAGATCTAGGGAAGTAATAGTACCACTGTATTCTGCTCTGGTCAGACCTCACCTGGAGTACTGTGTCCAGTTCTGGGCACCACAGTTCAAGAAGGATACTGATAAGCTGGAACGTGTCCAGAAGAGGGCAACCAAAATGGTCAAAGGCCTGGAAACGATGCCTTATGAGGAACGGCTTAGGGAGCTGGGTATGTTTAGCCTGGAGAAGAGAAGGTTAAGGGGTGATATGATAACCATGTTCAAATATATAAAAGGATGTCATATAGAGGAGGGAGAAAGGTTGTTTTCTGCTGCTCCAGAGAAGCGGACACGGAGCAACGGATTCAAACTACAAGAAAGAAAATTCCACCTAAACATTAGGAAGAACTTCCTGACAGTAAGAGCTGTTCGGCAGTGGAATTTGCTGCCAAGGAGTGTGGTGGAGTCTCCTTCTTTGGAGGTCTTTAAGCAGAGGCTTGACAGCCATCTGTCAGGAATGCTTTGATGGTGTTTCCTGCTTGGCAGGGGGTTGGACTGGATGGCCCTTGTGGTCTCTTCCAACTCTATGATTCTATGATTCTATGATTTGCTTGTGGGTAGGCCAGAGGACGTTGGGTCAAAGCATGTGTTAGCCCACACCCTCCCACGAATCTTTGCTGCCATTTTTCCTTATCGCAAAAGTCAGATCTGTTAGGAAAGTGGATTTGTTGCGCATGACACACCCACCCACCCCAACAACTCTAACCTTGCAACCTGAGTTTGTCGGCATGTGGGTGAATCTCCCCAGAAAAGAGCCACAATCTGAACACACACACAGAACACAGATACCAGGGAAGGCTATTTGTTCATCTAGCCGCCGAGTGCAGCCAGTTGGCAAGCAGCGGCTTTGCAGGGTCTCGGCAGAGAAAGACTTTTCTCATCATGTGCTTTGCCATTGAGCTGAGGCCTTATTGAGAACCAGAAGCAGCTGGCCCTCAAGAAATGGAGGCAGACGAGCTGCTTGTTGGCTGGCAAGCCCAGAGGCGAATTCCAGAAGACTGGCCATGTTGGGGCCAATTTGTGCAACTGCTCCACATGTTAGATCCGGATGGTTTGCTTCCTTCCTGGACTGGGTATCCAGTCAGGATGGGATGGGGGAGAATTTCATTTCAGTTTGCAATTTAAAGGCGAATCTACTGACTTTCACTTTCTGAAACAATTTGCAAGCAGACACACAACCTTCCTTTGAGATTCACATGACTCTGAATTTTACAATGCAGTTCTCCGGTACAAAAATGTGTCTGCTAAGGTAAAATGTGCACAGAGATGCATCAATTTGTGAACATAACCTATAAGATGCATTATATTAGGGAACAGTGCTTTGTAAAAATGTGCATATTTGGCAAAATTGCATTCAAAAATGTGTCTATAGAGGAAAAACCTGTACAAAAATTGCTGACTACTTTTCATGAGGTCTTTAAAAACAAACAAACCACAACCAACTAACATGGAAAAGTGAGTAAGTGAACTTAGAAATTGGAAAAGTGAGAAACGGATATGGACAGAATCACCCATTTGGGCTTCAGCATTCACTCAGACGACACCTTCTTCCCATGGGCAGCTAAGAAAGAGCAACTGCCTTTAACATGTTGTGGCAACAGAGACTAGCTGGCTCATTGCTCCAGGAGCACAAAGTCCCCCTACTGCCATTGCCGTCCCCAGGGCATCCGAGTGCCAGGCTTCAACTGGCTTGTGCCACAAGGCAGCTAGAACTAATATGGTGTCTGCTGCCTCAGACAGAGTATTGGATAGGACTGGGAGACCTGGGTTCAAATCTCTGCCCAGCCATGAAGTTCCTTGAGTGAATTTCTTTTTCTCTCAAAGCAACCTACCTCACAAGGACCATCACAAGGATAAAATTGGATCACACATACCATGGGAGGCCAGCCTTGAGGGAAGGAGAGAAGGCTTCCGTGAAATACAGATACTAACTGCCAACAAGTGGTTTTTCACACTTTGTGTCAGGTGAACTCAGGTGTTCCTCAGGACTTTCGTAGAGGCTTCTTTGTCATGATCACTGCAAGGGCTGACACAATTTTCACTATCGCTAACTATTACCTAGAATCTGTAGCTGCAGAGGAGCATTGAGTGTACTGTATCTAGGCTTCCTGTTTAAAGGAGGGTGGTCACACTTAAGCTTCATCCAAAATAAATAACTAAATAACTAACTAAACCTGCTTCCTTGGAGGTTTTTAAGCAGAGATTGGATGGTCACCTAACATGTATGATCTAGTTGAGATTCCTGCATTGCAGTGGGTTGGACTAGATGACCCTTAGACCCCCAACTCTATGATTCTATGAAAAAAAGGCAACACACTGCTGAAACTTGCAGGTGTTAGTTTTTCTGTACAGATGTAAATTTAGAAATAATGACTGTAGTTTAAATAGGAAGACGATACATCTGCCCATAGGGGTGTTGGGGGTGGGAGGCTGTGACCTGGGTGACCCCCTGGGTGAAGCTGCTCAGGCTTCTGCTTAGGTGCTCACTGCTGGCGGGCAGCTTCATGGCCCCCTTCCATGCTCCCTCCTGCTTCTTGGCCAGACATGCCTTCAAACAGAGGAGTGTCCCCTGTAAAGGAGGATGTGTGGCCACGCTGATTAATGGGGGCCTTGCATTCAACCCGTGTGATTGTATCATGGGGCTTCAAATTGTTGTGTGCTGAGAAAAGCTTCCCCTTCTGATTCCTGCAGTTCAAAACCTCTGTTAAAGAGACCTGAGGAGCAGTTGGCAATTCGCTGTGCAGACTAGATCTATATGGTGGAGGATCTGCTAGAACCTTTCCAAGGATTGCTTCCCATGGGCTCAAGTGAGGTCTGACACCCCATTAAAAGAGATCTTAGCCAATGAATTGCACAATGGGGTCCCTTCCCCCATTGATGCAGTTAATTAAACTCTTATTTAAATTTGCATAGGAGTAAAAACAATGGCTCTCAGAGCAGCAAACTCACTTTCCTGCTTTCCCAAAGCAATAATGGGGAGGGAGGGGGGAGAGCAGCAGAGGGGCAGCCCCCACCCACTTACAAGGTTCAGCATGGAGCCACCAGCCCTGACCCTCCTGAGCTGTGTTAGAACAGAGGAGGCCTGATAGCCAACCCCCAAATTGAGCCATATAGGAGGGGAGGGGATGAGAGGTGGGGGGGTTTCAGGGTGGGTTGCCACCGCCTCCTGGTCCTGTACCCCACTATGTCTGAGAGAGTTCCTCCCAGCCCCTGCCTCCCCCCCCGTTTGTTATATTTTTATCCTGCTTTTCAGCCAAAAATTGGCTCCCCAAGCAACTCTCAGCAATTATCCAACACAATATGCAGCTGAGGGAGGTTCTCAGCTGGAGCCGAATCCAGGAACAATGGAGAGGCCCCTGGCTGCTCCTGCCACTCCTCCTGATGGCTGCAGAGCAGTTATTGAAGTGGGTGCAGGGGGGAGAATTGGGCCCCAGGTCTCCTCCTTCCCCCTTATTATTATTTTTCTTTTTTCTGAATTTTTTAGGAATTGTAGCCATTGCCACAATTTGCAACCGTTTACAGCAGATTGCTGTAAATATAGAATTACCACCCACCCCTGCCTTTTTCATTTTGTTTTTTTGAGGGTAGTCACCCATTTCACTGATTGACATCAGGCCACTTAGCACGCTAACAGAAGGAAGTAGTGAAACCTGAAACAAAATTTATTATTATTATTATTATTATTAGAATTTACAGTATATCCAACCCTTCCTCCTGAAGGAATCCAAGGTGGCCAGCACAACAACCACAGTTGCAGTAGCAGCCAGAAGTGGAGTGTCCCTACAGTTCAATAAAGCCAAACACCCTTTCTGTGACTACATTGGTTGATTATTGATTGATTATTTAATTTATATAAGGCTTAATATATTAAAAATATCTCTAAGCAGTGTACAAAAAAGAAGCAACAACAGACAACTGAAACAAAATATTACAAAAACACACAGTTGCATGTAAAAATGTTACATTAATACAAAGCATGCATATAGAGTTTTTCTTCTGACACACCCTCCCTCCCTCCCAGCCACCAGGTTTTCCCCCAGGGTCCAAACAAACCCTCAACTCACCCACAGAAGTCTCACAATAAGAAGAGGATCACCCTAGTCTCTCGTTCCAGACTCCCTTTGGATTGACAGGGCCAAGGTGGAGAGCAGTTCCTCAGGCTGTGGCAGGTGAAGCAGGTTTGCTGAGTTTCCCAGGTGGTCCAGAGGATGAGAAAAGGGCTCCACTCCCAGCTGTGTCTTAACCCTCTCTTCTCTCCTCCTCCAGCTCCAGGTGTACAAATACCCAAGAGAGGGGACTCCATTGGGAGCCAAACCACACAGGGTACACAAATGCACAAATAACTGCAACATGATGGCCCCTTTTCAGAATGAAAAGCCTCTTAGGAGAGAGTGGAGAAACAGCAGGAGATATGTTTGGCAAAAGTTGTGCATACACAAACCACCAGCAGGAATACACTGGGAGTGGACAGGAACAGCCCCTCCCAGTGTCCCTATTTTCCAGGGACAGTCCCGGATTTACAGAAGCCGTCCCAGTTTCCAATTTGATCCCATAATGTCCTGTTTTTCCTTAGGACGTCCCTATTTTCATTGGAGAAATGTTGGAGGGAATGGAGTTATGCAACCCCTGAGCCAAGGAGATAAGTAACTATACAACCTTTAGAAGACATCTGAAGCCAGCCCTGTAGAGGGAAGTTTTGTTCATGTTTAATGTTTTATTGTTTTTATATATGTTGAAAGACGCCTACCCGTGTTTCTCCAAAAATAAGACACGGTCTTATATTTATTTTTCCTCAAAACAAACAAACAAACAAACAAAACTACTATGGCTTATTTTCAGGGTATGGCTTATATTCCTTGAATGCTTAAAAATCCTGCTATGGCTTATTTTATGACTATGTCTTAAAATAGGAGAAACAGGGTAGAGTGGCTGGGGCAACACAGTGGGGTGTAAATAATAAATTATTATTATTATGGAATAGGACGTCCCTATTTTCACTGTGGTGTAAACCACTGAGCCTAGGGCTTGCCAATCGGAAGGTCGGCAGTTCGAATTCCCACAACGGGGTGAGCTTCCACTGCTCAGTCCCTGCTCCTGCCCACCTAGCAGTTCAAAAGCACGTCAAAGTGCAAGTAGATAAATAGGTACTGCTCCGGCGGGAAGGTAAACGGTGTTTCCATGCGCTGCTCTGGTTTGCCAGAAGTGGCTTTGTCATGCCGGCCGTATGACCCAGAAAAACTGTCTGCAGACAAACGCCGGCTCCCTTGGCCAGTAAAGTGAGATGAGTGCCGAAACCCCAGAGTCGTTCGTGACTGGACTTAACTGTCAGGGGGTCATTTACCTTTTTATTTTCACTGAAGAATCGTTGGAGAGTATGTGGGACTGTGTGTGCTTTGTCGGTGGCTGTGGTGTTTCACCTCTAGAGAGTCTAGCAAGAGTTAAGTTGCTAGGGAGGGAAACAGCCAATAGGAGCTCTCCAGGCAGAAGCAGGGGTATATAAGGAGAAGCAGGCAGACAGGAGGGGGAGATAAAGGAGTGGAGTTGAGGGGATTTGATGAGAGAGGTGGAGGATTTCGAAATAGAGGGTTAGAGAAGCTAGTGAGGTGAGCGGTGGTGCAGAATCTATAGGAGTAAAGAAGAGAACTTCAGTCAGGGAGGACAAGGGGGGAACTAAGACTAAAGGTTAAGTTTAAAGTAAACATATTTGAGAAACCAATAAGAATTGATATGCTTGTAAGATCTTCACATTAAATAAACTTAATTGTTTTGTTCACTGTTCATCTGACTGGGTTCAAATCAATTGTGTACCAGTACACAGATTTACTGGTTGGTGGCAGCAAGGGGAAGAAATAGGCGAGGGAGGTATTGGGTCAATAGACCGTCAAACGTCCGGGGACCCTTTACCGGTGTATCTCACCACAGTGGCATTTTGGGAAGTTTAAATGGTGACCAGAGCCAGCCAGTCAGCCTTACTCAGACTACAGGTGGGGCTGGGGATGTAAAGGGGAGCCCAGGACAGGCAGCAGCAAGACTCCTGCCCAGCGATGCTAGAAGACTGCTTACAGTAGCCCCACAACCACTTTGTCTTAATACAACACAACTTCTGGGCACTGCCTTATACTTGTGCTGAGCAACCAATTTTGTTAAAGCCCTGTAGGATCTCTGTTCGGGGGAAGATTCCCCAGCTGGAGTTCATCAGCCAGGAAAAGGAGGGTGAAAGGTGCCCCCGTGTGGTAAAAATGCGTCACTTCATCCAGAACACAAGCCGGGCTCCAGGCTCTCTTGTCGTCTCAGACCCACTGCTGCAACTGCAGTATGCCCACCCAAACATGCACGCTGTGGTGTATTAAAGTAATAGCACAGCCAAGTATGCATTATAATATAGAGTTTATTGTATTTTATTATTATGGAGAGGTTATTAAGGGGGGTGCCTGGCACCCTCGTGTATTTTGATGATGTTTTAATATCGGGGAGGAACCCCCATGAGCTGGAAAGCCCCATCAGACTGGTGCTCAAAAAGTTCCAGGAAGCTGGGCTCCATCTAAAAAAGGAAAAGTGTAGCTTTGTAGTTCCTCGGTTATACCATTGATGCTGCGGGAGTGCACCCCATGGAAAGCAAGGTTAAGGCCATCACCAATGCCCCCAGGCCCAACAACAAAACTGAACTCCAATTGTTCTTGGGTCTGGGGAATTTTTACCATGCGTTTTTACCGCACAAAGCGGCAGTGGCAGAGCCTTTGCACAGGCTTCTGCAGAAGAAGTGCGTCTGGCATTGGGAAAAGTCGCAACAAAAGGCTTTCGAAACCATTAGGGGAATGTTGTCTGCTGAGAGTGTTTTTGCCCATTATGATGAGACGACACCCCTTGTACTCGCTTGCGACGCATCTCAATATGGACTGGGAGCTGTGCTTAGTCACAGAGAGGCGGATGGGTCAGACAGACCCATTTCGTTCTATTTGAGGACTCTTACTTCCACCGAGAGGAACTGCGTGCAGATCGACAAAAAGGCATTGGCTGTGGTAGCGGGGGTAAAGAAATTCCATAGAATAGAATCATAGAATCATAGAGTTAAAAGAGACCACAAGGGCCATCCAGTCC
Organism: Zootoca vivipara; assembly: GCF_965207765.1. Classification (NCBI taxonomy): domain Eukaryota; kingdom Metazoa; phylum Chordata; class Lepidosauria; order Squamata; family Lacertidae; genus Zootoca; species Zootoca vivipara. The sequence goes on from NC_142584.1 coordinate 3,640,273, forward strand.
AACCCCCTGCCAAGCAAGAAACACCATCAAAGCATTCTTGACATATGCCTGTCAAGCCTCTGCTTAAAGACCTCCAAAGAAGGAGACTCCACCACACTCCTTGGTAGCAAATTCCACTGCCGAACAGCTCTTACTGTCAGGAAGTTCTTCCTAATGTTTAGGTGGAATCTTCTTTCTTGAAGTTTGAATCCATTGCTCCGTGTCCGCTTCTCTGGAGCAGCAGAAAACAATCTTTCTCCCTCCTCCATATGACATCCTTTCATATATTTGAACATGGCTATCATATCACCCCGTAACCTTCTCTTCTCCAGGCTAAACATACCCAGCTCCCTAAGTCGTTCCTCATAAGGCATCGTTTCCAGGCCTTTGACCATTTTGGTTGCCCTCTTCTGGACACGTTCCAGCTTGTCAGTATCCTTCTTGAACTGTGGTGCCCAGAACTGGACACAGTACTCCAGGTGAGGTCTGACCAGAGCAGAATACAGTGGTACTATTACTTCCCTAGATCTAGATGCTATACTCCTATTGATGCAGCCCAGAATTGCATTGGCTTTTTTAGCTGCTGCATCACACTGCTGACTCATGTCAAGTTTGTGGTCTACCAAGACTCCTAGATCCTTTTCACATGTACTGCTCTCAAGCCAGGTGTCACCCATCCTGTATTTGTGCCTTTCATTTTTTTTGCCCAAGTGTAGTACCTTACATTTCTCCTTGTTAAAATTCATCTTGTTTGCTTTGGCCCAGTTGTCTAATCTGTTAAGGTCATTTTGAAGTGTGATCCTGTCCTCTGGGGTATTAGCCACCGCTCCCAATTTGGTGTCGTCTGCAAACTTGCTCAGGATGCCTTCAAGCCCATCATCCAAGTCATTGATAAAGATGTTGAATAAGACTGGGCCCAAGACAGAACCCATGACTATGTGTATGGACGATCGTTCTTAATCAAAACGGACCACAAGCCATTGCTGGGTCTGTTCATCCCCCATAAACAAACCCCTCAAATCCTGTCCCCTAGAATGCTCAGGTAGTCGATTTTTAAAACGGGTTCCAATATAATATATGCCATGTGAAAGGGAAAGTGCTTTGTCACGCAGACACCCTCAGCCAGCTTCCACTCCAGGGGGCTAGTGATTGTGATCCGGCACCAGCCGAACAGGTTATGATGTTAGAGACACTGCCAGGTGCTCCTGTGACCGTGGAAGAAGTTGCGGCCAGGACTCAAAAAGGACACCACACTCTCCCGTGTCCTTGCCTGGAGAGGGTGGCCCAGTGGGGACCAAGAAGAGAAGTTCCGCCCATTTTTAATTCGGCATCATGAGCTATCCCTTCATAAGGGGTGCGTACTCTGGGGGGGACAGGGTAGTCATCCCTAAACCACTTAGGAACCGCATTCTATAAACCTTGCATATGGGGCACCCGGGAATGGTCAGAATGAAACCCCTGGCCCGTTGTTATGTGTTATGCCAGGGATGGATAGGGAGATAGAAATGGGGGTACACACATGCAAGGCATGCCAAGAGGTTTGAACTGAGGTTCCCCGGGCACCTATTCATTGTTGGGAACAGTCCAGAGCACCATGGAACCGTCTTCACATAGACTTTGCGGGGCCCTACCAAGGGAAAAAGGGACCCAGGTGGCGCTGTGGGTTAAACCACAGAGTCTAAATGGCGTTTCCGTGCGCTGCTCTGGTTCGCCAGAAGCAGGTTTGTCATGCTGGCAACATGACCCGGAAGCTGTCTGCGACAAACGCCGGCTCCCTCGGCCTATAGAGCGAGATGAGCGCCGCAACCCCAGAGTCGGACACGACTGGACCTGATGGTCAGGGGCCTCCTTTACCAAGGGAAAACGTTTTTGGTTGTGGTCGATGCATACTCGAAATGGGCATTTGCCACGCATGGTCTGCCAGAAACATTGGTGTCAGACAATGGGGCAGCATTCATGTCAAGTGAGTTCAGAGGTTTCCTCACTGACAATTTCATACGAGGAGTGACCTCTGCCCCTTTTCATCCCTCGTCTAATGGTCAAGCAGAACGAATGGTGAGAACTGCAAAGGGTGCTATTTCACGTCTACTGGAAGGTGACTGGGTAGCCCGAATAGCTTGTATGCTGTTCTTACAACACGCCACACCATGTACAGCCATAGGAAAGTCACCAGCCAAGCTACTGTTAGGTCGCAGGCTGGTAACAGCCCTGGACTTTGTGCATCCAGATAGGATGCCCTCCCGTTCGGCACGGGAGCCACCCAACCCGAAGGAGACAGAACGAGATACCTTAATCCGGAGGATCTCGTTTGGGTGAGGAATTATGCCAGGGGTCCAACTTGGGTTCTGGGGGTCATTTCGCAGGCCAGCGATCCCGTGTCATATTATGTCACGTTGTCACAGGGTCAGGACTGGCGTAGGCATGTGGATCAGCTGAGACGCAGGTTACCCAGCAGGAGTGATGATGAGGGACCAAACACCCCCGCATTAAATGAAGAGTTGCCGCCCCTGAGTCAGGTGGAGACACCTGCACTGATTAATGACCCACCAGGGCAGTTGGAAGGTGAGCTCCCCGCTGGGAATACGGAGCTGGCAGAATATAATGAGCTGGGGAGGTCATTAGGAGGGACAGCTGTAGCCGATACTCCCGAGGAGACTCCTCAGCCTCCAACCCCCAGTGTCACAACGCCGGAAGTGAGACGATCTAGTAGAAGTCGCAGGAAGCCACAGTCCCTGAAAGACTTCGTGTGTAATTCTCACTAAGTGTGTGGGGGGGTGTTGTGTATTAAAGTAATAGCACAGCCAGGTATGTATTGTAATATAGTGTTTATTGTATTGTATTACAGAGTTTATTTGAATGTACAAGTTCCAGCGGGAACGTCTATCATTCGCTGGTTCAGGGTGCAGGATTTGGATCCTCTGCCAGATTGGTTTCTGCGGGGGGAATCCGTGCCATTGGTTCCCACCAAAATGTATCTTTTCCCTGCTAGTCCTCCTGCTAGTCCTCTGTTATTATATAAGCCCCAGTTTCCCCCATTCCTGTGTTCTGGCTCTTACCTGTTCTTTGAAGTAGAGATATGTTGTACCAGATCCTCACCTCCAGCTTCTTATCTGCACCAGGCTGAAATCACTGAATACCCACTACACAACACACACATAGGCCCACACACACAGAAAACAGGGTGTTTCCTTCCTGATGTAACCGATGCGGTCCATCAATCGCTGACACTGGCTTGGGCTCAAGCCTTTTACAGCCCCGGCTCCCGTGATTTTATGAAGCACTGAGTCAATACACAACTATTCCACGAGGGGGCGCTGCTGCCTTAAAAGTGTAAAAAGGCAGTTGCTGCTTTGATCCCAACCGGGCAAATTGTCCCCTAAGATCTAACTAAAAAAGCTAGCACTTAGCCCAAGTGCCTTTTGATAGCAGGGTTCCTTTCATCGCTTACCTCAGATCACCTGACCTGAGGCAGGAGGGAAGTGGTGGCAGGGGCCTCCAGAAGGACGGGTAATGAACAATATAGAATCACAGAATTGTAGAGTTGAAAGGGACCCCAGGGGTCATCAGGTCCACCCCCTGCAATCTGATCTGGATCATACAGAACAGGTGGCCATCCAAACTCTGCTTAAAAACCTCCAAGAAGGAGAGTGCGCCTCCTCCCATGGAAGCCATAATGGGCAGGAGGCCAATTGCTCTCAAAAGACAAGACAGCATGCCCTGCTCTGGTGCTCTGAATATTGCTATGCAGCAGTAAGCTGGTGAAGGTTTTGTTTTGCAGCATAGAAATAAACGTTACTAGCTGTTAATGTGGTCCCAGTGGGTGCAATGGTGCCCTTGAGAGCTTTCCCTCTTCACTCACTAAATTTCTGAGCTCACCAGTACCACCTCCCTTTTGGTCATCAGGTGGTAAGGATGGTGTCCTTTCTTTCTCTTGAAATGTACATCAAGCCAAAGAGGGAAGTTGAAAGAGTGATGCTCTTTCCCACTTCCTTTTTCAGCTCTAGATGCTTGATAAGACTCAGATTAAGTGTGCATCTGGTTCCAACTGCATCAAACAGAGAAGCAAAATTTGTGTGCACATGCTTTCTGTCTTTGCGGGGGCAGGAGGAGAGCATTGATCCAGGGGGGAAATTAACCAAAGAGGTTGGTGCCCACAAGTCTGAGGAGGTCAGTACACCCTGTACAAATGACTGCACACCTACCGTAGTTGGAAGAGGCACAGGAGTGGAGAGGGACAATCTTTAAAAAAGTTGGCAACCCTATTTGCTGTGAGCAGAAATTTCCACAGCTTCTGATAGGACATTCATGTGCACCATATTACACAGGGTTTCCCCAACCACTCTGGGCAGCTTCCAACAAAATATTAAAATACAATAGTCTGTTAAACATTAAAAGCTTCCCTAAACAGGGCTGCCTTCAGATGTCTTCTAAAAGTCTGGTAGTTAGAATCATAGAATCATAGAGTTGGAAGAGACCACAAGGGCCATCCAGTCCAACCCCCTGCCAAGCAGGAAACACCATCAAAGCATTCCTGACAGATGGCTGTCAAGCCTCCATTTAAAGACCTCCAAAGAAGGAGACTCCAGTCTCCACCACACTCCTTGGTAGCAAATTCCACTGCCGAACAGCTCTTACTGTCAGGAAGTTCTTCCTAATGTTTAGGTGGAATCTTCTTTCTTGTAGTTTGAATCCATTGCTCTGTGTCCGCTTCTCTGGAACAGCAGAAAACAACCTTTCTCCCTCCTCTATAAGGCATCCTTTTATATATTTGAACGGTTCCCCAGATTACGAGTCTACTGCTCTTAACCACTACAGTGGAGAGCCACTGCTAGTCATTGTAGAGAACACTGAGCTGGAGGCCCAATGGTCTGACTCGGTATAAAGGCAACTTCATAGATGTTCCCAGTTTTCCTTTCACCTATCAGCCCATGGATCACTTTCACACAGGAGTTGATTGCATTGCTCACCTGCTTAATGTGCTGTGGAGAGGTAGGCGTTCTACCAAGAGTAACACCAAGGTAGCCTGGCAACGGTTCCTGGGCAATTTCATACCACAGTAACATATTTCCATACCTTTGATCTCATCTGCACAACTTGAGATGAAATCCCAAGAGCAGCTGATGAAGTGTGCATGCACACGAAAGCTCATACCAAAATAAAAACTTAGTTGGTCTTTAAGGTGCTACTGAAGGATTTTTTTTATTTCCCAAGAGCAGCGTTTTGTTGTGGTTATCGGAACTATGACCCATACAGTTGAGATCTTCACACCAAAACTGTTTCTTTCCTTGTGGCTCAGTTCCTTCCTCCTGCTAGAAGGGTGCTTGCATTGCTGAAGGGCACCCGCTCTAGCACTTGTGGGCACAGCAGAGATGGGGATGGGTGAAGTTCTTTGAGTCCATGGATCACATTCCCTCTTGGGCAGCTTTCCAGAGGCTGTAATAGCAGGCCGGCCAACCAGATGTGACTAGTGTCATAAGAACCCGAGAAGAGAGCTCTACTGGATCAGGCCAACTGTCCATCTACTCCAACATCTTGTTCTCACAGTGGGCAACCACTGCAAGCAGGGCCAGAGCACATCTTCTCCACTAGCCTGACACTCCCACTACTACAACCCCCCTGGCTTTCAGTTGAGCTCAATGTGAGTTGCATCAGGAACTGTCCCAGGTCCTAGTCTTAGCTTTCCCAGAGGTACAGAGGAAGGTGAATGCAAGAGAGCACATCTCCAGGACTATTTTTCAGAACAGGAATGTTGATGTCATCAGAAGGAGTGGCAGGGCCATTGATGGACCCTATTTGCCCTGGAAAGTGAATAAGGTGATAATGTGGCTTTGAAGTTTGTTTGTGACTGAGCAGCATAGAGGAAGACAGAAAATTTAAGCCGTAATACCTATTCGCTGGATTGAAAGCTAGAGGCTGCATTTGGAAGAAGAAGTGTATTTTGTTAAATGCTGGGGTGGGGAACCTGTGGCCTTTCAGAGGTGGCTAGACCTCAGCCCCCATCAACCTTGACCACTGGTCAGCCTGTCTGATAGGAATTCCACGAACACCTGGAGGGACACCATTTCCCCACCCCTTCTCAAATGTGTTTTGTGTGAGTTGAAACTACACAGTCAGTAGTAAACACCACTGGATTTAATGGAGCTTATTCCCCTGCATGTGAAGACAGGCTCTGGCAGATGGAGTGGATGAGATCAGTAGTGGGGCCAACTGTCAAGAAGGCAGTTTCTGCACATGCTGTGAGGGGCAAATGGAGCTCATCCACCTGGGAAGGTATCCCATCAGGAAGAAGGAGAACTCTGATCCTAAACCTCCACTGCCTTGCAGGAGATCTTCAGGAGAAGAAAAGGCGAAGGAGCAAAGTCTACACAAATCCAGAGCGGAGTTCCTAAGACAATTGGATGGTGCCTTGTATGCCTCCTTCCAGAAACTCCCGCAGCCAAGCTGGTGCCAAACATATTGCTCTGCTTTCCTTTGGACCACCTCAGCAAGGCCAAGGTGGGGGGGGGTCTTCTTGTCTGGACAGCCCAGGACCTCTATACACACTGCCCAGAATTGTGTCCCAGGGAGGTCACTATGCCACTGCGAATGCCACGTTTGTCTTCATCCTCGGAAGGGCTGTCCATTGTCTCTCAAGACGGGCAGAAGTCCAAGAACTCCCAGGAAACCATGCATAGGATTGCAGTCATGATGAACCTATTAAATGGGCATTGTGCTCTTTGGTGTGTGTTTCGTTTGTCTAGGCATGATCATAACGGATCGACACAGCTGCCTACACTTTTGGACTCTTGTTGGGGACTTGGCTATTGACTCTTCTCGGGGTGGGGGGTGGGGAGTGTGGCAAAGCAGGACAGTCGAGCAGGACACTTGTGGCTACTGCATCTGCCTAGCCTGGACTACATACAAAAATGCTGCCTATTTGAATCTTCTCTACTGGTCCAGTTTTTACCAGAAGCACCGAGCTGCACCTGTCCCCAGGCCTTGGGTGTTGGCTGCATTTCACACTTCTGAGCAATCAAAATGCTCCTACACATTCCATGAAGCTTCAGCAGTTGACCATTGTCTGCAGAGGGGGCTGGATCAGGGTCACAGGAACATAGGGAACTGCCTTGCACTGAGTCAGACCATTGGCTCATCTAGCGCTCTTCAGGGTTTCAAGCAGGGGTCTCCCCACCCCCACCCCCAACCTGGAGATGCTGGCAATTGAACCTGGGACCTTCTGCACTAACAGCACCTGCTCTACCACTAGGCAAACTCTTATAGCCAAAAGCAACAGTGGTTTTAAAAAATGGCAGCCTGAGTTTAGAGGCTCTAGGAGTTTTGCTATCATTGAGTTTATCTGATTGTGCAACTTAACTGGCAAAGCTTGAGAAGCTTTTCAGAAGGACCTGGAAGCCTTCTGAAAAAATGTGTTTGAGGAATGTCTAAGCCAGAGTACACAGGTAAAGGGATTGTTTTCAAATCTAGTGTAAACATCTAAGTCCTTGTGTACCGGCTGTACACAATGGTTATTCAATGGCAAGGAAGTTCCCTTGTGACTTTTAACAAACTCAGCCATGGAGTCCTACCTACTTGCTGCATGCTCAACCCTGCTTGTCATTTACTGAAATAGACCCACAATAGCTGGGAAGAAAGCATATATAAATCATTAGCTTATTTGTTTTTATGGCATCCAGTAATGTGATGACTGCACATGTTAATTTTGGGATCAAGCTTTCCTGTGTGTGATTGTTCCCACAGTGCATGGCTACGCTCAGTGGAAAGAATTTCCCTTGGAAACGAACAATACCTCCATTTTATAGGCAACTTAATAGATGGGCTCAGGGCTGGAGTTTCTGACTCAACACAATGTTCATGCAAAGGTTCCCTGGTAATCAGGTTGCCAACTGATCAGAAAATAATCCTGACAGGCCCGCTCTTGTGCCTGAAAAAGAAAAGACACCTCAATGGGAAGAAATAAACAGGTGAAGCTAATGTTTGTGCATCAAGCTGCTTTTGCAAACACAGCTGCGGTGCCCAGGGCGAAAGTTGGCAACATTACATGGCAAAGGGCATGGTGTAGTGGTTAGAGTGCTGGACTGTGACCTGGGAAACCAGGGTTTGAATCCCCACTCAGCGAGAAGTTTTGTAAGGAGGATTATATGAAATATTATAGAGAAAATTTAGGAAAAGGATAATTTGTTAAAGATTATTAAAAGTGATAGTGAAATTAATGAAATACAAGATTAAGTAAGGAAGATTGGAAATCTTTAAGGAAAAATGGGATGAAAATGCAATAAATGAATAAATAAAATGTAGATTACTGAGCTGAACCTTACTTGGGCTGGACCACTTTTGGTATTTGATGTGCAAATGTACAAATCCACCTACAAACATGTAGGCACTCCCACACAACCAAACATTCATATATACACACTTGCAAACACCCACAGCAGGATTCCATAATTAACTAAAGCATTTGGTTAGAGCAATAGCCACACCTGCCCTGGGTACAACCCAATATGATGATGGGCCATATTGAGCATCCAAGATAATACAATATATTGACATTTATTAAATGAATACTAAATAATGCAGTGTTCTCTTTCTCAGAGGCTTAGTGAGGGCAACAGACCAGACTGATTGGCATGTTTCCATCATTCCATTGGCCATGTGCATGCAGTCTAGCCCATAAAAAGACATCCAGCCATTGTTTGGAGAAATGGTGAGAGACCTTGTATCAGCTAGCAGGTTTTTCCACCCAACAGCTTTCTGAGCAAGAGCAGTCTATCTGAGCAGTAAGAGCATGGAATTTCAGCAGCAGTACGGCTACACTCCACAGCCTCTCTTCCTGGTCCCTGAACCATTCATCCTGATTCTTCATTTATAGGTTCTCCACCCCTGGATTAGACCAAGGCTAGCCTCTTTTACCTTCACTCCCATCACCTCCTGAACCCATATGTGGGTTAGATATAATCCTGCCATAGTCCATTCAAATGGCAACCAAAGAATTCTCTCCATCATCATCACCCTCATGGACCCCTTTCCCATGGAGTGATAGATGCAAATGTGCAAAAGGCAATGGAGAACACGAGAGGCTTTGTTGACCCTGAGGGTCAGATGGCTTCCACGGACTATTATTATTATTGATTGAATTTGTATACTGCCCTTCATTCATAGATCTCAGGGTGATCTGCATTTCCATTCTTTCTCCCCCTGTGCTGGGGGGCCTCCAGCCCTTCTTGAAACAAGATGTCGTCCACCAACTTTCACCCCCTCAGCTGCCAGTTGCCACAGCAACTTTTTTGACAGCGTAATTTGAATCAATGGAATCCCAAGCTGAGCAGCCAAGGGGCTGGTTGCTAGGTGACAAGAAGCCCTGGATGCCTGTGGCTCCTTGGTGTTGGGTCTTCCCTGTCCTCCACCTTCAAAGGATTTGGGGAGGTTTGCTTTGGGAGCAGGGTTAGCCCCTTCCAGCATGGTGACTTTGCAAGAGAAACCAGGAAGCGTTTCCCCAAGTACAGTACTTGAGCTGGTGGGTGCCACAAGGGACGGAATTATATTAGTCAATCCTGATGGGGGGGCACTGTGGTGAACACAGAAACTCCTCACTTTCCACAGTATGCTTTGCCCTCATGCATTTTGCTTCCTTTGGCTGAACAGGTTTTGTGTATTTGCATATTGTTGAGAAGGTACAAAAACATAGCTGTCAAGTCCTCCCCTTTTTTAAGGGAAATTCCCTTATGCTGAATAGGCTTCCTCACGAGAAAAGGGAAAACTTGAGAGCTATGTACAAAAATATACTTTCTTGTAGGCAAGTGGTACATGCACCAGGAGCACAATCCCTTTTCCAATCTGCCTACAGCTTTAGAAGAAACATAAAGATAATCTGTCTGCTGTTTAGGCAACCTGGAAGGTCATTTTCCTGGGAGCCACACGTGCATATGCTTTCTTCTGAAGATACAGCTAATATGTTTTCTACCGTACACTAAACGATGCTGTGTATCCTTCTCACCTGAAAGGAGCACTTATGGTCCAGGCTTCCAGCCTGCCTTTTCCCTTATAGAGAAACCTTGTTTTCCATTTCAGCTTTCTAACGGAGATTCTTCTGCTCTCCATGCTTAGCTCACTGGGCCGTTGGGCAGATTTGATTTGATTTTTGATTCCCTGCATATTTTGGTTCTTATTCTTATGTACCGACATCTCCCTTCCGTTCCTCAGTGGTGCCACTTCATCACTGTTTCCGTGGGCTTCTCACGGCATGAATTTACAAGGACGTGAGCACAAGAGGAGTAAACTACACCAGCAGTCACTTGGGGGTGAGAGGAGAGACCATGAATCCTCCTTTCAGTAAAACATAGGAAAGCGTATGGCGTGGGAGGAGTGGAGAAGAGAAAGTTTCTTCAAAATCTTAAAATGATTCATCTTTCAAGTTTCCAATCAGGGTTGGATTCTCTCTCCCACTCTCCTCCCTCCCCTGAAGTCCCCATGGCTTAAGCCTGGAGAGTTCCGGGTTGGCTCCATCTCTGATTGAAACCCTTGGGGACATGGATTTGCAAAGGGCTATTGTTCAAGCAGCCCATTTCCTGCTTCAGCTGCTGCTGTTTTAAAGCTTGGCACAAATGCACTGCAAATGGGAGTTGGGAAGAAGTCCCTTCTGACCTCTGCTCCTATACACAAAAGCCATTCAGGGAAGTCAGAAGCCCCCTCAGATCAGATCGTTCAGGGTGGGAGTGCAACGCAGGCCAGCCCAGGGTCAAAGCTGCATTCCATGACTTTTGGTCTCCCTCTAATTCTCTCTAATGGAATGAGAGACTAGCCAGAAGGCTGTGACCTCCGCTCATTAGGGGGGAGAATTCAGAGTTGCCCTCTGCCATCAGAAATTTGCAAAAACCAAGTCCAAGATGGGTACTGCCTAATCATGGCAGCTCTCCTAACACCAACTCTTCCAAGATCCTCAAACGAAAGGCTTTATGGTATAAAGTCTTGCTGGATTAGATGAAAGGTCCCCCTCATCCAGCATTCTGTTCCCACAGCAGCCAAGCCAGATTTGCCTCTGGGAAACTTATGAGCAGAGCACAAGGACAACACTCCTTCCCCTTCTGTGTGTCCCCAGCACCCAACATTCACATACGCTCCCTGTTTGTTTCTATTTACCAGGAACAGCCTGTCTTTTCTGGTACATGTCCCAAGTAAGTCACACGCCTTTGTGGGAAGCCTTTTTCAAAATGTTTGCAGCATCTTCAGGCTTGTCCTAGCTGCCCATTCACCACCACCACTCACAGCATGTTGCTGATGTGTTTGAATTGCAGTTATCCCATAACACATTGTTAGATTAAACAAACCATTTCAGACCCTGTGAAATGAGGCTTTCTTGGTTGACCCAGCATTTGATGGCTGAAAGATACAGTTTCTGGCAACCTGAAATCACTGGCTGAGAATACATTCAACTGTTTTTAGAATGTTTCTAAGTGTATACACACACACACACACACACACACACACACACACACACACACACTTAATAGGTTTTCCACCCTGGGCGCCTTTGGGAGGAAACTGAATGGATAAATTGAATAATATATATTCTAATATATATTCTGAAGCAGGCATAGGCAAACTCTGGCCCTCCAGATGTTTGGGAGTGCAGTGACTGAGGAGGGAGCACAAGGGCTTCTGCCTCTTGGATTTGGGTGACTGTCCAGGCTTGTGTGTGTGTTTGTTTCTGGCCGGTGACCTTGCAGTGACCTTCTGGTGAGTCAGGGGACTCAGGTGATTAGCTGTGGGCGGAGCTAGTCAGTGTTTGGAGTGCAGCGGTGCGCACCTAACGGTGTGCGCAATTTGACCCATCTTTTAGATTTAGGGCAGCAAGTCTCACACGTTTATTGGGGGAGACCTAGGCCTCTTCTTCTTTCCCCCCTGACTTCAAGTTTTTCAGGATGGAGGGGGAGGGAACAACTGTAGTCACCTGCAATTCCTGCACAATGTTTGTATTCTTGCCAAAGGATGTAGGCAGCTACACCTGGAGCAATTGCAAGTTGGTTGCCCTGCTGGAGCTTTTCCTGGATGCAGCAGAGCGCACTGTCTGCACCAAGGAGGAGACAGGGGACATCCCTGAGGAGGAGGTCAGTTCCCCAACACAGGACCCAGATGTATGGAGGAACATGACTCATAGAAGCAGAAGGCCCAGGGATCACTCTGAGTGTTTAGAACTACACAATCGATTTGAAGTGCTCTCCCTTAACATGGAAGACGAGGAACAGACTCCATTTGAAGATCACTCCCTCATCACAGTTGATCAGAAATATGAAGACGAGCAGCAAAGTCAGTCCTCTGGGAATATGCAGGTAACCTTGGAAGGGACAGCACATGGAAGAATCCCGACCAAGCCTATGAAGAGGCGTGTAGTAGTGATAGGGGATTCCCTACTGAGGGGTACAGAAGCAGTGATCTGTGGGCCTGACAAGATGTCTTGAGAGGTGTGCTGTCTCCCCGGGGCCAAGATCAAAGATGTAACAGAACGGCTGCAAGGAATCATAAAACCCACGGACAAATACCCCTTCCTTTTGGTCCATGTGGGAACCAATGACACTGCAAGCCATAGCCTACAGAAGATCAAAAGTGATTATGAGGCTCTGGGCAGGAAGTTGAAGCAATTAAATGCACAAATTGTCATCTCATCTGTCCTCCCAGTTGAACGACATGTCCCAGGGAGAGAGGGAAAAATAGGGGAAGTGAACAACTGGCTTCGCAAATGGTGCAAACAGGAACGGTTTGGATTCTTAGATCACGGCCTGCAGTTTCTTGAAGATGGACTTCTGCCAAGTGATGGGCTGCACCTCACAAAAGTTGGGATGAATGTTTTTGCCATGAAACTCAAAAACCTCATCAGGAGGGCTTTAAACTGACCTATGTGGGGGAGGGAGACAGTGGTCCTGAAGGTAGGAGTCTATCAAGTTCTGAAGATGATCATCCAAATGTCAAGGACCAAATGGAGCAAACAGCACACAGACCTAGTGGTGGGAGGAAAATATCCTTAAATAAGAGACATGGGGGAATGATCAATGGTCTTCAATGTCTGTATACCAATGCACAGACCATGGGAAATAAACAAGATGAACTTGAGCCCTTGGTACAGCAAACTAAATACGACATAATAGGCATCACTGAAACCTGGTGGGATGAGTCTCATGATTGGAATGTAGAAATAGAGGGATACAATCTATTTCAGATAAATAGACCAAACAGGAAAGGAGGAGGAGTAGCGTTACATGTCAGGGATGTGTATACCTGTGAAGAGATCCAGGATTTAAAACTTCAAAGCCAAATTGAGAGTATCTGGGTCAAAATTAAGGGAGAGAAAAATAACAGTGATCTCATTACAGGTAGGTAGCCGTGTTGGTCTGAGTCGAAACAAAATAAAAAAATTCCTTCAGTAGCACCTTAAAGACCAACTAAGTTTTTATTTTGGTATGAGCTTTTGTGTGCATGCACACTTCATCAGATACACTGCTTCATCAGATACACTTCATCAGATACACAGTGATCTCATTGTGGGAGTTTACTATAGACCCCCAAGCCAAACTGAGGACACAGATGATGCCTTCCTGGAACAGATGACCAGGCATTCAAAAGGAAGTGAGATAGTAGTAATGGGGGATTTCAACTATCCTGATATTTGTTGGATGTCAAACTCAGCCAAGAGCATAAGGTCGAACAGATTCCTCACTGGCGTTGCAGACAATTTCATTGTCCAGAAAGTGGGAGAAGCAACAAGAGGATCAGCCATTTTAGATCTGGTCCTAACCAATAGTGATGACCTGGTTAGTGGGGTAGAAGTGGCAGGATCATTAGGTGGGAGTGATCATGCTCTTCTGGAGTTTATTATTCAGCGGAAAGGAGCAACCAAGCATACTAAGACTCAAATCCTAGACTTTAAGAAAGCCGACTTCAGAAAACTTAGGGAAACGCTGGGTGAGATCCCATTGACAGAAATACTAAAAGGGAAGGGAGTTCATGATGGTTGGGAGTTTGTTAAAAGGGAGATATTAAAAGCACAACTTCAGGCAATACCAATGAGACGGAAACATGGAAGGTGCCTAAAGAAGCCAGGGTGGCTATCTAAAGAACTTTTAACTGAGTTAAGATTTAAAAGGGATATGTACAGAAAATGGAAAAAGGGGGAAATCACCAGAGAGGAATTCAAACATATAGCCAGCACATGTAGAGACAAAGTCAGAAAAGCTAAAGCACAGAATGAACTCAGGCTTGCTAGAGAGGTTAAAAGCAACAAAAAGGGCTTTTATGGGTATATCCGTAGCAAAAGGAAGAACAAGGAAACAGTGGGGTCACTTAGAGGAGAAGATGGTGAAATGCGAACAGTGGACAGAGGAAGGGCAGAACTCCTCAATGCCTTCTTTGCCTCAGTCTTCTCCAAAAAAGAAAACAATGCCCGATCTGAAGAATATGGAGCAGATGATTCAGCAGGGGAAACACAGCCCAGAATAAGTAAGGAGGTAGTACAAGAATACTTGGCTACTTTAGATGTATTCAAGTCTCCAGGGCCAGATGAATTACATCCAAGAGTATTAAAAGAACTGGCAGAGGTGATTTCAGAACCACTTGCAATAATCTTTGAAAATTCCTGGAGAACAGGAAAAGTTCCAGCAGACTGGAGGAGGGCAAATGTTGTCCCTATTTTCAAAAAGGGGGAAAGAGAGGACCCAAACAATTACCGCCCAGTCAGCCTGACATCAATACCAGGAAAGATTCTAGAGCAGATCATTAAGCAAACGGTCTGTGAGCACCTAGAAAGGAACGCTGTGATCACTAAAAGTCAGCATGGGTTTCTGAAAAATAACTCATGTCAGACTAATCTGATCTCATTTTTTTTTTACAGAATTACAAGCCTGGTAGATGAAGGGAACGCTGTGGATATAGCCTATCTTGATTTCAGCAAGGCCTTTGACAAGGTGCCCCATGATATTCTTGTAAAGAAGCTGGTAAAATGTGGGCTAGACAATGCTACCATTCAGTGGATTTGTAACTGGCTGGCTGACTGAACTCAAAGGGTGCTCATCAATGGCTCCTCTTCATCCTGGAGGGTAGTGACTAGTGGGGTGCCACAGGGTTCTGTCTTGGGCCCAGTCTTATTCAACATCTTTATCAATGACTTGGATGATGGGCCTGAGGGCATCCTGAGCAAGTTTGCAGATGACAACAAATTGGGAGGGGAAGAGACCACAAGGGCCATCCAGTCCAACCCCCTGCCAAGCAGGAAACACCATCAAAGCATCAAAGCATTCCTGACATATGCCTGTCAAGCCTCTGCTTAAAGACCTCCAAAGAAGGAGACTCCGCCACACTCCTTGGTAGCAAATTCCACTGCCGAACAGCTCTTACTGTCAGGAAGTTCTTCCTAATGTTCAGGTGGAATCTTCTTTCTTGTAGTTTGAATCTATTGCTCTGTGTCCGCTTCTCTGGAGCAGCAGAAAACAACCCTCCTCTATATGACATCCTTTTATATATTTGAACATGGCTATCATATCACCCCTTAACCTTCTCTTCTCCAGGCTAAACATACCCAGCTCCCTAAGCCGTTCCTCATAAGGCATTGTTTCCAGGCCTTTGACCATTTTGGTTGCCCTCTTCTGGACACGTTCCAGCTCGTCAGTATCCTTCTTGAACTGTGGTGCCCAGAACTGGACACAGTTCTCCAGGTGAGGTCTGACCAGAGCAGAATACAGTGGTACTATTACTTCCCTTGATCTAGAAGATGCTATACTCCTATTGATGCAGCCCAGAATTGCATTGGCTTTTTTAGCTGCTGCATCACACTGTTGACTCAGTGTGTGACGGGACCTTATCTTCTTCTCCTATGTACATTTGGGGGGCTCACAACCCACCCCACTTCTTGGTGCATCACAGAATCACATTGGGGGAGACCTATTTTTAAAAAGAGGGGAGTGTTTAGGACTGCCACCTTTATCACAACCTTATCAACCTACTGCATGTGCACAATCCTGTTCCAACACCACAATATAATGTTTTTACATCTAGTACAGGGATGGCTAACTTCTTTTGCACACCAGATTGTTGTCTGCATTTGAATTGATCCATTTTTCACTGCCTCAGAATTAACAGTTCCTAGGAAGAGGGAAGGGCTATGGAACCGGTTTATGTCTGTGGTGCAGATAGAAGCCCAGGACTTTGCTTCAGCTGTCCATTATTCTCTTATTCTGGAGCACCACTGCATTGTAGAACTGTAAAAGGGGAAGCACGGAGGATTGTTCCACAGCTACACAGCAATGTTTACATGTGATGTGACACATTCATTTAACTCCAGATTCCAGAATTGAGTCTCAGTGTGGAGAATCCCATGTCGGAAGACCTAAATTACAAGGAAGAAAAACAGATGGCTGGAGGCCAGGACCTAAGTGCTGCTAAGGGAATGAGGATGGGGTGGGGTGGGGAGCATTAAAAATAAGTTGTGGTGTCTGTTCTCTGGTGCTGTAGCGTTCTGAAATGTTCCATCAAGTTGCGATGTTCTGGGGTAATAGGGACAGTCCCTTTAAAAACATGGTGATTCTGGCAAACCTGTCTGTTCTTGTCTTGCCTGATGAATCACTCTGTGACCTTGGCTAAGCCTCCCACCCCGTTTTCCCAGCCTCAGTCTCCCTTGACACAGGAGAATTGGTTCGGCTTGCTTCATCATGGCAGACTGTGGTGTTCAGTTAATGAACGTTAAGCCCCCTGAGATGTGTTGGCCGGGTTCTTCTTATCGCTGCTCTGGAATCTCCCAGCAAAAAGAAAGAAACGTAAAGGGGGGGGAGCTGATGTAATAATTAACCTCACCAATCTCTGCAAACTGAGCTGGCAAATTGTACATGGCCGTGATGCTCAGGAGTGGGACACAGGCCTCTCTACAGAGGAGCGGGGAGATGCAGTAGCTGCGTAATGCAACAGAGCTGCGCCACTGTTTGGAAGAAAAGGCAACAGAAGATGGGGAGCCCTGTGTCGCTATGCATGGCAAGGAAAGATTCCAAAGAAAGAGGGTCCCTCAGGTGGCAGACAGGGCCGGCTTAAGCATATCTGGTGCAAAGATCCCTCCAGCCCCCCCCCCCCTTCCCAGAGTTGTTGACCTTTTCCCAAGCCTCTGCAGGGATTGCTCTCCTCCCACAGGGCTTGGGAAGGAAGCTGCACGCACACCAGCCATATGGTTGATGGGGTGCAGCTGGTGGGTGTGTAGGAGGGAAAGGGGAGGCTGCCGGCAAAGCCGTGTAGCTCCCCCACTCGCTGGGGCGCCCCGAGAGGCCAGTGCCCTTGCGCAAGGTGCCAGTAAGCCCAATGGGAAAGGCGGCTCTGGTGGTAGATCCTGATTGCTTGTGCTATGGGGACTGAATGTAACAAGAGCCTGCCTGGATCTGCTCTCTCTCTCTCTTTTTTAAAAAATAATTTTTTTAAAAAAATTAATTTTCGCATACAACATATTCCATTATCAAGCATTTGGGCTCATTACATTCATTATCTTTACAAATTCTCTATAATTCTCAAATAAAAATTCAACTTAGTATAGTAATAATAACAACAACTCTTAAGGTTCAAACCTAAAGTTAAAAAACTTCCCGATGATCGACTGCCACACTACTTTCTTCTGCTCTTTTTAGATTCATATGTTTGGTTGCGCAGTATATCATTCCTTATTGTTTCGGTCTATTTTCAACATTCTTCATATCGTTTTTAAACCTTCATCCTCTTTCTTTTGTCCTTATATTTTCTTGTTTAATCCTCTTTTTGTATATATATATGCGTATTTAATTTTTATTTTATTTTTTACTATACATTGTACTTGTATTTTCTATCTGTATGTCCAATAAAGATCTCTAATTTGTTGTTGTGGGTTTATTTCCTTCTGCGAGTAATTTCTTATTTAAGGTGTTCTTTTGTTTCAACTATCTTATCTATATATGCTATAAATTTTCCCCATTCTTTCATGTACACCCCACTGCCTTGCTGTCTTATTCTCGATGTTAGTTTAGCAATTTCCATATATTCCACCATTTTCCTTTTCCAGTCTTCTACTGATGGAATTAACTCTTGTTTCCAGACCTGAGCTAGAATTACCCTCGCTCCTGCAGTCGCATATAGGAACCATTTCATATCATCCTTCGCAACATCTTTCCCCACCATTCCCAACAGGAATGCCTCCAGCTTCTTTTTTATTGTATATTTAAGAATCTTTTTGATCTCATTATATATATCCTCCCAATATTTATTGACTCTTTCACAGGACCACCACATGTGTATGAAGTCGCCTTCCTTAGATTTACATTTCCAACATTTCGTATCTCCTGACTTGTACATTTTGTATAGCTTAGTTGGTGTAAGGTACCACCTGTATATAATTTTGTACATATTTTCTTTTAGGATTGTGCAGGCCGTAAATTTCATTCCTACATTCCATAGTTTAAACCACTCTGCATATTCTATATTATGTCCCAGATCCATCGCCCATTTAATCATCACACTCTTTGTTTCTTCATCTTTAGTGTTCCATTCCAGTAGGAAATCATACATTTTTGATATGTTTTTCTCCTCACTTGATAATACTGTTTTTTCTAATATTGTCTTAGAATGCTCAAATCCTTTTGATTTCCTATCCTTTGTGAACACACTGTATATTTGTTGGTATTCCCACCACCCCTGTAGATGTTCTTTAAGTTCTTCATATGGTTTCATCTTTAGCTCATTGTCTTGCTCTGTCAGAAAATCTCTATACATTAACCATTGGATCTGCTGTCTCTCAGATGCCTGTGGGAAACCCACAAGCAGCACAAGAGTGAAACAGCACTCTTGGGATTACCAGCTACTATTATACAGAGGCATAGTGCAACTGCTGGCGACTGACCCCAGCACTCTTCTCCCTGGACCAGGGAAACGTACCCAAACTACACATGATGGTGGAGAGCCAGGAGCAGGAGTGCACCTCCAAAATCTCTTTCTCTTTTGAAAAAACAGCTGCTCTTTGTGTGTGTACACATGAGAGAGAAGAGAGAGCTTTGGATCAAGGAACCAACCTGGAGAGGTTTAACCCTTTTCCCCATATCCGTTCCCTGATGCAAACCCTCCCACCCCACCATAGCTGTCCACTTTCGGATTTGAAAATAAGGGATCAGCAGCCTCACCTGTCTCGGGGACAGGTTTATCTAACAATCCAGGATAGCAGCGGGAAACAACGCTGGAATAAGGGAATTTCCAGCAAAAAAAGGGAAAGTTGACAACTGTGGCTTGGAATAATGGAGTTTCCCGCAAAAAAGGGAGGGTTGATAGCTATGCATCCCACAAGAGCAGCTATTAGCTGAAGTGCTCCTCTACCTGTGATTTTTTAAAAGGTGTCTGTGGACAGGTACAGAAATACCTGTGCACATGCCCAGAACAGGATAAGGTGGCATTGGGGTGGGGGTGGGCAGTTGAGAGGAGGAACCAAAAACTATAGCATGGAAACATTTCATCAAGATGGGAAACAGCTGGATAGCTATGGAAAATCTATAACTAAAAATGGAGTGTGTAGATGGTTGCATGCCAATCACGTACGCACAAAAATCAGATCTGAATTACCTGTTCATGACAAAAAACAAAAGAAAACAAAAACCTGTCTGGAAGCACGTGCTGTTTAACCATTTCAAAATTCAAATAAAGACTGGTTTTGAACATTTAAGCACCATCATGAGATTATACTGGGACATGTGTTACTCAGGAATAATCCCACTTTTAGAATAGGGAGGTGACTGGCCAGCACAGGAAAGTGATGTCCTTGAAGTGGGACAATCATAATGTTTGCAGAACCTGTGTAAGCAGACACTCATGAACCTTAAGCGTTTCATAAAACCCTGCTTGAAAACACTCTCCTGTGACACTCATTGGGGCAGGAGTTAGAAAGCTTGACTCCAAATAACTGCCACCAGCCAGGTCAAAAGGGAACGTGCAAAGAAAACACCACATCATATTCACAATCCAGTGAATTTTCTTCCATACTCGGTTATTTGAAAAGGAGTTAAAATGCATCCATATATTTAGAGTATGGTTACCAGATTTTTTTCAATGAATCTGGGGACACTTTTTTTTTTGGAAGCTGAGTAGCAACAGGGAGTCAGTAGTGGGGATGGTGAGGCAAAAGACCCTGGGCCCAAGCACACATGCATATTGTATAAAGGTGCAAAGCCCTTCTTCTGCACCCTGTGAAACATAAATGCACAGAGTTTTTTTAAAACTGGGCAACGGCTTGCTGCCTGCCTGTGACTCCCAGGCCTTCCCTGATCTCCTGCCCCCTTTCCCCTTTGTTTTGACAGATTGGGGGAGGCTCGGGAGTCGTAGGCGGGTGGCCATTGCCCAGGAGGGGCGCAATGCGCATGGTTTCTCTGCCAGGCAAGATGCAAAGCCCTTCTTTCGCACCCTGTGAAACATAAATGTGCATGGTTTTTTTTTTAAAAAAACCAACAACTAGGCAATGGCCACCTGCCCACGACTCCTGAGCCTCCCCCGATCAGTCAAAACAAAGGGGGAAGGGGGAAGGAGATCTGTACCGCTGGACATCCCCGGTTCCCCTTTGGCAGTGGCAGCACAAGACACATCATATGGGAACTTCCGGAGAGGGAAAATGGTGGGCGCCACAGCAGTGAGCAACTCCTGAAGCCAGCCAGAGCCAACAGCGCTACCAAGCTGGCTCTGGGCTGCTGAGACTGCCACTGCCACATTTCCCAGGGACAGATTTGCAAATTCAGGGACATTCCGGGGACGGAATTTGTCTGGGGACAGATTTGCAAATCTGGGGACTGTCCCCAGGAACTGGGGACATCTGGTAGGTAACCCTAATTTAGAGTAGCCATGTTAGACCTCCGCCAGGAAGAATTGAGATGACAAAGACAATGGCTGTGTACATACAAGTTGAGAGTGCATGACTTCACACAAAGAATCATGGGAACTGTAGTTTGCTAAGGGTGCTCTGAATTGTAGCTCTGTGAGGGGTAAGCTAGTTCCTAGGAGACATAGGGAAACAATGTGCTTTAAATGCATGATGTGTACACAGCCAAAGAAAAGAAAAGAGGCACCAAAGATATGTTGATGTGACGAGTTTCTGATATATTTTCAGGCTCTTTGTTTCACTCTGTGTCTGTCCAGTTACAGTCTGGGAAGGGTTAAGGCCATCACATGACACCCAGTCCTAATCCCCCTGCCATCAACTATGATGCAATGGAACATTCAGGAGAAAGGCTTCGGAATCAATTAATGCCTTTCACACCCCCTTCCTTCCCCGCTTCCTTGCCTGGGGAGAAGCCAACCAAGAAGGCCCAGGGGAAGCCCGGGGGATAATCACTCCCCAAACAGCGCTTTAATAAGTCACTCTGTTAAGGAGATTTGGTGGCATTATTCCATAGCCAAGCCAATCTACAAAGCAGGGAGGGAGTGGAGGTTTTGCACACACCCAGCAGCACAGGGCCACGGGTGCAGGTGCCCTGGAAGAACTGCTCCCCTGTGCCCTTAGCAAAATGCCATCCTTGCCACTGCGGCCACTTTCCCTGGCCCCGTGGGACTCACGGTTAATGAACAATTAAGCTTACCTCTTTGGAGAAGTGTGCCACGGGGAGGCCTGCCTTCCTCTTTCTCCTTCGCTGGCACAAACTAAGGGAGTGGCACGAACAGAAAGATTTAGGGCTTGTCCTCTGCCTGGTACATGTCCCCATGCCAAGGGCAAGCTGCTAACTAACCATTTCCCTTCCTCTGCTTGTATGCTGCTATCAAGCTTGGGGGCGGTGGGGGGCGGGCGGTGGAGAGAGAGAGAGAGCATAGCTGCCAAGTTTTCCCTTTTCTCGCGAGGAAGCCTATTCAGCATAAGGGAAAATCCCTTTAAAAAAGGGATAACTTGGCAGCTATGGAGAGAGAGACTCAAAGCAGCCCTAAGAGATTGCCTGGGATCTGGAGCGGAGCGGAGCGGCCTCCAAGTTGGGCAAACAGGCTGGCATGCAAGCCACTTGTTGATGGCTGGAGTGTATCTGATGACTGAAGCCGTGGGCATCCAAACGGGTGGACGCTTATACGGCTGGCAGAGGCATGCCTACTCAGAAGTAAGTGCCGTTGTTTTCAGCGGAGTTGGCTCCCCAGGTAAGTCCGCACAGACTTTCAGCCTTATATAAGCAAAAAACAGAGGAGAGGGGGATTGTCCTGGTTTAAGAGATGGCAACAACAGGTGGTTCCGAATCCTGAGCAAAATCCAAAGGGCATTAAGGGATTCCCTCTCTAGGCGACAATAGTTTGGGATCCGCTAGTGTCCTGGGATTGGGAGATTTTTTAATGCTGGGGCGGGGGGAATGTGCGTACGAAGAGGAGAGAGCCTCAGACACCGGGGACTGTCGCCACCCACGGGCGGTAGGTGTTGCGTGTATCTCCCGGCGGGCGGGCGGGCGGGCGGGCACGCGTGTGAGCCGAGCGAATCCATCTACCGCAGAGTGGGGAGCGGGTTGCACCACTGGGCCCAGCTGCTGCTGCTCTCTCTCCCCCCCGCCTCCTTGCTCTGCCTGCTTGCAGCAGCAGGTGCCCATGCTTTGGGCAGCCTCCGCCGCCTCTCGTTGCCAGGCGCCCCCACTGCCTGCAATCCCAGCTCCTCTCTCCCTCTGCATCTCTGCTTCCCCCGCACCCCGCGCAACAGGCGACGGGAAGGCGATAAAAGGGACCTTGTGCCTTTAAGGCCTCCTGCTTGGCGATCCCGGTCAGGAGCGCACGGAGCGGGGCGAGCCTTGTGGATCCGGGCTAGAGGGCGTTTACTCTGGACAACGCGGGGAGGAGGGGACGGGCCCAGAGCGGGCAGGAGAGGCAGGCAGGCAGGCAGGCATGGAGAGGAGGCGAAAACGGAGAGGGGGGCGCATGGTGTAAACATATAGCAAGGGGCTGCCGAAGGATCTGCTTGCCAGAGATCGCTGCTTGCTACACTCCCCCGCCCTACCCGGAGAGGAGGGCCCTGCCGTGCCCAGAGGCGGCCCAGCACCCGGAGGTGAGTGGTAGTGGCGGAGGTGGTGGTGAACGGGGGCAAGCCGGAGAGCGCAGGGAGCAAGGAAGATCTCTCCGAGGGGGGAACGCATGGAGCTGGGCGGCGGCGGCGGCGGCGGGGCACTTGGAGGCTGGCTCTGGGAACCGCCGCGTCCAGAAAGGCCGGGCCTGCCGGGGGCGCGGCGGGGAGTAGCTAGCTGGCTGGGGAGGTGGTCCCGAGAGGGATGGCCGGGCCACGAGCAGAAAGGGGTGGGAGCAGTTAGGCCGTCCCCACGGCGACTTAGAGGACGGGAGGAGAGGGGACGCGTTTGGGTCAAAGCGCGCCTGCTGGGGGCGCTCTTTGGGCCCCAAGATCCGCGGCGACTGCGGGGAATGCAAGACGGCGCGGGGTCGGGCCGTGCGGGGGGAAGGGGCGGGGGGACAGGTGCGCACAGCGGCGGGCCGATGCGGGGCCCTTGGGAACGTTGGTTATTGAATTCGATAGGGAGGAAATGGGGTGCTCGGGGAGCGCAGGAGAAAAGGCTAATGATAATGCAACTCCCAGAGTTGAAAGATTTCACCTTCCTTGTGTTCGCAAGGGCTGAACGTGGTAGGATTTCCCCCCCCCTTTCTGCTTCCCCCAGGATTGGTTTTCTGGGATCCCTCTGCAGGGATTGGTTGGCTCCCGAATGTGGGCTGGCCTGGGCAGCTTTGCTTCTTCTCAGCCTGGTCAGGTTACATACCTGGAGGAGGAGCAGGTGGGTTTCCCCTAAAGCCTCTGTATTGTGATCTGTGGACTGACTTATTCTTTTGCCGTGTCTCCCCTTTAAAGCAGGCAGAGGGAAGGGGGTCTCTGGGCAGAGAGTCTCTGTGGGGCCCTGGGCTCTTCTCCCACTGAACTTTGGAACCACCTCTCCCAAGCCCCTTAAGAGAACCCGGGGGAGGGGATGGAAAGAGAAAGGATGTTGACCTATAACCTGGTGCAACGCAGAGGGTGCTGTGCTATAGGGAACAGGCTCTTGAGTGAGGGTGTGGGGCTGCAGGGAGTAGGGTAAAAGTGACTATGCTAGGGGGCATGTGTTCTTCCTAGGATACATAGCTGAAAGGAAAAAAAATCCATGCTGGGGGCGCTGAGCTGTAATAAACCTTGCTATTAAGCCAAAGTCCTTCCCCCTCCCCGCATGCTTGAGCTTCTCCCTGGATGGGTTATGTCCTGCACCCCTTGACCTCCTCCGTTTGCCACAAAGCTGTCCTCATGTGCTGTTGGCTGCTGCTTCCCACAGCCCAGGAGGCTGCGTCACAGTGCTGCTGGTGTGTGTGAGGCCATTCCTGGTGTGTGTGTGTGTTGGGTGGGGATTGGAGGGGAGGGGAAGAGGGGGTCCAGCTTCTGAAGCCTGCCTGTGTGTTCCTACAGTAAAGGGCAATGATGTCATGACGTTGACGCCATCTCCCTGGATGGATGCAGATAAGAACCTTGTGGGAGGGCACTGGAATTGCTCTCCGAAGGGGTTGGAGCTAAAACAGGCCCTGGTTTGGCTGGCACTCAAGACAAATAGAGTTTGAAAGGGGAAAACTATTCCACTTTGGTTTTGCAGTGAATGGGCGAGCTAAGCGAGAGGAAGGACCCAACTGCCAGAAACTAGCACCGCTGCCCCTCCTGCCCCAAACTTTCCCTGGCCTCCGAAATCTATCCTGTTGCACCCTAGGCAAAACTCCACACCGTTTGGAGAAGAGGAGCAGCAGAATGGCAAGCTGGAATTAGTGGACAAGTAAACTGAGTTTGGACTGAGCTGTCCCCATATAGTTCCTTTCACCTTGTGTTCTGGATCTTTGATGCGTGGATCAGGTGTTGGAGACGAGTGGGGTCTGATCTGAACTTCTGGAGTTTTCTGGACTTTGTAAGGAAGGCCGCATATTGTAGGCTGTGTTCACTGTACATTTTAAACTTTTGTATGTTTATGCTTGTGTGTGTATTTGTGTGTGTGTGTGTGTATTCGCTGCGCAGAGATACCGTTTTGATGGGCAGTGTGGGAAAAGGACTTGTGTTTTGCAAGGGCTTTGGTGGAGGTCGGTAGGTTGCTGTGCGTGTGAACGTTCTCTGTGTCCTCTCCCTTTGCCTCTAGCGACAGCCAAGGAGTGTGGCGTTGCCTTGAGATGTCTCTGAATAATTCCGTCCCTTCATCTGCATAACTCCACCTTTGCTTCTGTTTCTTGGTCACTCTTAAGAGTGTGATGAAATGTTAGGAACCAGGTTTTGCTGCCAGGCTGACACTTGCTAAAGACTCTTCCCACTTCTGGCGAGAGGGGGGGGGCAGGGCACAGTCGCCTTGCCACCCACATGCCACATGCCTTCTCAACCTGCCAGTTAAATAGGGAGGCTGGCCTAGCTCCGCCCGACGCCCTCCAACAGCATTCTGTAAGGCCTTGATAAATGCTAACAACCCCTCTGTCCCCTTATTGTCACAGTGGGCAGGATGTGTATAGAGAGGGGGCCTGTGTATAGTACCCCCTCCCCATGGGATCTATGTTGGTGAGAGCAACGCACAGGCTTCAGGCAGCCACTAGTTCTCCAGGTGCATCACTTTCACTTTCTCTCTGGAGGAATTACTGACAGCCGCCCTCTACGGTAGGGAAAGTGTGCAACTACACTCTTGGGGTGGGGCTAATCCCATTCCTTGCTCCCTTCTTTGATCTTGGGGATTAAGAATCAAGCAAGTTTTCCCTTCTGCAACAAACCCCTCCTCATCCACATAACACCATCCTTTCGGGTCCCCCCCCTTAGTCCTTCTCAAGTGGGATGGAATGTTAGGAACTGGCTTTATTATTATTAATAATAATAATAATAATAATTTATTATTTGTACCCTGCCCATCTGGCTGGGTTTTCCCAGCCACTCTGGGCGTCTTCCAACAAAAAATTAAAATACATTAAAATGTCACACATTAAAAACTTCCCTGAACAGGGCTGCCTTTAAAGAAGGAAAGAGAGATTAGCATATTGATCACTGTTCTTTTGGAAAGACAACTGTTGCTGCCTGTCCTCCACTTTGCTGCACCAGGGATGCTAAATTGAAGCAAGCCACCCCAGAGACTCTGTTAGCTGCTTTTTGTGCAGGTCTGGGGGGAAACAACATGCACATACCAGTATTTGATTCCCAGTATCAGCAGCAGATGGTTCAGTGGCCAAGTTCCTGCAAGACTCCCTGTGTCAGCGCCACGCAACCTGAGGTTACAAAGCGACTTGTTTGAGCTGACCTTTTGACTCAAACAAAGCAGTTATGTATTGTGTTTGTGTGCTGTTAGTTAGAGCATCACACTCATACTGTCATCCTTGCTGGAAGGGGGGAAAGGGATAGATATCCTCTGTCACTCAGCATAAAGTATGCGCAGGGGGAGGGAGTGTCATACCCTGGTGGGAATCTAGTTGCATCTCAGGGGAAGTGTCTGTAATAGAACTTGAGGTAGAAAGAGAATGTGTGGAGGTAACCACAGATTGGCAAGTAGAGAAATATCCAGTCTCAAGTTCCAGAGAGCAGGAGAATGGGATGGAATGAGGGCTTCTGCCTTCGAAGAGCATCGAGGATGTACGGCAAGCTTGACTGCTTTCTTTTCTTTGAACAGGTTGCCGCTCAACGCTGAAGAGGAAATAAGAGACTGCTGCTTCTTTGCCTTCCCTACAGGGATCCATGTCGCCTCCTCGTGTCCAGTTCCCAGCGACCTTCCAGGTATTGAATCTCCCCACCATCCTTGTTACCTAAACTGGAGGTGTCCCAGTGCCCTGTGCGCTTTGCCTCTGTGCCCCAGCCCCCCCCCCCCCCAGAGAGGGGAATAGCTTTGCCCAGGTGGAGCCCTCCTTGCCTGGGGTCTGCTAACGATCAGGATTTCATTCTTCCCTTGCCCTTGCTTTTGTCATGCATGGAAAGAAAGCACCTCCTTCTAGGTTGTAGGGACCCATGGCAGGAACTGCTCCTCTTACTGGGCTGTTTGGGGAAGGACTTGGGGTTGGTCCTCTCAGAGAGGCAAGCCCAGTTGACTTTCTCCCTTGCTCTGCCTGTTCTTATTTCTAATGCCCTTTCCCCCTCCCCCACAGTATGTCCTGGTTTAGCGGCATCCTGGTGCCCAAAGTGGACGAGCGAAAGACTGCTTGGGGGGAGCGCAATGGGCCCAAGCGCCACCGCCCAGCACTCTGTGGCCCACGCTACATGAGTTGCCTGCAGGACCCGGAGCTGGAGCGTGGAGGCAGCGGGGGACTGGGCCTGAACTGTTCGTGGCAGGAGGACCACTATGGCAAGAAGCCGCTGCCGCCACCACCGCCTGGCACTGGGGACCTGGGACTCAAAGCTGTGGACCTGGGCTTCGAGGACGGGGGTGGAGAGGTCAAGGGGCTCTCGGCCAGCGACTGCAGCCGGCGCCTGCTGCAAGTGTTCCGCTCCAAGCGCTTCCGTTCGGCCAAGCTGGAGCGGCTCTACCAGCGCTACTTCTTCCAGATGAACCAGAGTTCGTTGACGGTGCTCATGGGAGTCTTGGTGCTGGCTTGTGGCATCATGCTGCTGTTCCACTGCGTGCCTGGCGCCCCCCGTGTGCCCTATGCTGCTGCCCTGGCCGTGGCGGCCGCCCTGTTCCTCTCGCTCATGGTCCTCTGCAACCGGACTGGCTTCCACCAGGACTGCATGTGGGCCGTGAGCTACCTGGTCATTGGGGCGCTGTGCGGGGTGCAGGCTCTGGGCACTCTCCTGGTCTCGCCACGCAGTGCCTCTGAGGGCGTCTGGTGGAGTGTCTTCTTCATCTACATCATCTACACCCTCCTGCCCGTCCGCATGCGGGTGGCAGTCCTGGGTGGAGTCTTGCTCTCTGTGCTGCACCTGGTAATCTCCTGGCACCAGAACAGGGTGGACTCCTTCCTTTGGAAGCAGGTACGGGGGGAAGCAGGGAGTGAGGGCGGAGGAGGCCTGGGATTGATTAGTCCCTTGGGGACAAAGAAAAGCCTTGGAAGCTGTGAGGAAAGGCACACTTCCTTTCTCAACCATACACTCATTGAGCAAAGGCCTTGGGTGTGAAACAAAAAGGCTGCCAAGCCGGGGACTCATATGGTAATTGCTTCAGGCTTTTCTTGGGGGAGCAGACAAGCGGCCGGCAGCAGACTTCTCCTGTCGAGCTGCGTGGGAACCATGAATCTGTGGCCCCTTCCTAAGCTGGTAGGGTAGTATAGGAGGAGCCTGCCTGTGGCTCCTCCCCATGCTGTGGGATTGGCCCAGTTTTGGGAAGGGATTGGGGTATTTCTTTTCCTGAGTTCCCCAAATAACACAGTAAACTTGGCTTTTGGCGCTAAAGCCTTGTGTGTGAAAACTTCGTACCTGTTTGGTTCTTGCCCGCTTTTCATTGCTTGGTGGTGACAGAGCAATGCCTGGGGATCTTGTTTGGCCAGAACGAGCACTGAACATCTTTTCCCAGCACAGAATCTGATGGCACGTCCACAGGATCCTCCACTGAACACAGGAACGTTCTTTGTGGTGGGATGGTTGAATATTTTGGGGCAGTATTAAGCTGCCCACTTGAACTCCTCAGTATCCTCCCTCTTGTTGCTACATGACTAGTAGCCCCTTTTTCCATCATGAGTTTATCTAACCCCCTTTTAAAGCTATCCAAGGTGGTGGCCACAGCCATGACAGCAGTTTCCACAGCTTAAATATCGCTGGGTGAAGAAGGTTTCTGCCTTGTCTATCCTGAATCTCCCAAAAGCCATTGGATGACCTCGTGGCTCAAGGACAATGAGAGAGAAACCCCTGTCCTCTTTCTCCCCACCTGCATAATTTTATATACCTGTCTGGTGGTCTCTCCTTGCCCTTCCCTGGCCTCACTTGCCTTTTTTTTAATCCCCTAAACTAACAAGTCTGGCATGCTGTTCCCTTTTCTCATATAGGAGTTGCTTCAGCTCTTGATAATGTTTCCCTGTTTAGGGAAGTTTTTAATGTTTGATGTATTGTTTTTAATATTCAGTTGAAAGCCACCCAGAGTGGCTGGGGAAACCCAGCCAGATGGGCGGGGTATAATTAATAAATTATCAATTATATAATATAAATTATCAATTATCAATTATATAATATAAATTATCAATTATGTAATATTATAATTTTGGTTGCCCCTTTTCTCTGAATGAATTAGGAAATCAGGCATTTGGAAGTGAATTAGAACAATTTGTATGATAAAGAGTTCCCTGCTGTCCTGCAGTTGCCTATTATAAATCAGTGCCATGAAAGACAAAGTCTTACCTATTTTGTACCTTAGAGAGTGATGTGCTGATTATGGTCTGCACTCCACAGAGAACCATATCTACACATTAGTCCTAAGCATCTCTACCTACCTGCTGCCATCACTGTATCATTTGCGCTCCAGAGTCAGTGCTGGGTAGCATCCAGATTTATGGTGACCTTTTTTATTGGCCTTCCCCAACTTGTTACCTTCCAGGTGTTGTAGACTACCATCATTCTTTGCTATTGGTCATGCTGGTTGGGGCTTGTGGGAGCTGCAGTCTTAAAACATCTGGCTGGATAAAGCTGTTTTTATATGCTTACTTTACATTGCAAGCCTTGAGTTTACTTCCCTGATGCTCTGTTTGCTGCAGAGATGAAGGCAAATGTGTAATTTAAATGTCCACATTTATTCAGCTGGTAAATGCAGAAGTTCAGCTAACCATAATGTTAATAGTCAGTTCCATCACCTCTTTTTGTGCTTCTATTTCTTTGGCCCTAGGAAGGAGCAGCATAATTTACCCATTTCTTTTGTATTTTTATCCTTTTGAAATCCGTCAAATTCAATGTGTCTAAAACTTACATAATTGCACTGCAATTAGGTTTTTGAACTACTACGTAACATACCTCTTAAACACGGATCATTAAAATTGTGGTGCTGAATCCTACAGTGGCAATGAGGCATAATTCTAAATGTGTAATGTTTGTGTGTGGAGAGGGAGAAAATGGGAGGAAAGGAAAGAGGCCACAAGAGGGTGGCCTACATAGAAGAATGATCTGGCAGCTTGCAGGCTCCCTCCATGATTCATATCTGTGCCCCTTTATTGACATGGTTTTAGAAACGGGTCTTAAAAACACTCAAATCCGCAAGTTCACTGGTTGTTCTCCCCCCCCCCCCCCGCTCCCCAGATCTCTCCTGTTCTTACACTGTCTGTTAGCCTTGGTTAGCCCAATTTTCCGCGTTTCTCTTCTGGGATTAACTAGAAGAATATGCATCTGCAAAGTTATCCAATTGATGGTCGCTGCCACTGGCGACGGAGAGGCAAATTGGTGGTCAGTTTGCAGCTGCTTCTGCTGTTAGTGTAGCCTCACTGCCTGCTTGGGTTTCATCCACGCCTCCATTTGGTTCCCCTTCCTCATCGGTTCAGCCTTCCAGTGCTCCTTTCCAAAAAAGGATCAAGGATACAGCTGCTCACATCAGCCTTTTCTGTTCAGGAAGAAAGAAATAGCTACTTTAAAGCTTTGGGTTGCTGTGGATTTTTTTCTCTCTTTTTTAACACAAACAAACAGCTCCCCTATGATGCTTGGAATTATTGCTGTATCTTCAACTCGTAAACTAAATTAGAGTTAACCCTGAATTATCCAGTGCTGGCAGCAGCAATTGGGGAGTTAGCTTGGAGCCTGCGGTCTGGAGGTGTCTAAAAGTGGCCCAGTCACTGTCTGCCACAACTTGGTGACATCCTAGTGGGCATTCATTTCTCCTACCTTTCAAAATTCTGGTCAGGATTTATTATTATTATTATTATTATTTATTATTATTACATGTCCATACCACCCTTCATACAAAGATCAGAAACCAAAGTTTACAATATAAAAACACAAAAATTCAATGCTCCCCCTTCACAGTTTAAAAGCCCATAGATTATTTATTAGCCAAAAGCCTGGGAGGAATGCTTTGCCGGTGCCTAAAGATTAACAATAATGCTAATACATTTCTTATACCCCACACATCTGGCTGGGTTGCCTCAGCCACTCTGGGTGGCTTCCAACAAAAATACAGGGGAAAAACCAACAACAAGGCAGCCAAGGTGCCAGGCAAGCCTCCCTGGGGAGAGCATTTCACAGGTGAGGAGCCACAGCAGAAAAGGCCTGTTCTCGTGTTGCTGCCCTCCAGACCTCTCATGGAGGAGGCACAGATGATGATTGCAGGGTCCGGGTCACTTCATATGGGGAGAGGCAGTCCTTGAGGATTGGATGACCTTGGTGAGATGAGATCAGAACCATCAGACCGTAGTGGCATTGTGGGAAAGATCCCGCTGTTGATGTTTGTGCTCCAAGACTCTCATCATGCTGGCAGCATCCCTAGAACCTACCATCAGTGCCCTGCAGTAATAAGCACACCTTTACCTGTGAGCGTTCCAGCATTTATAGAGTGGAGGTTTCACCTGCCGCCTCCTCCTCCCACAGCTGACCCCCAAGCAGATGTGTTAAATCCTGTTTCCAGTTATCATAGCACTATTGGGTGACCAGGGAAGAAGCCTTAGCTTGTGCATTGTTTACATAGATATTATTTAGACTCCCCCCATGCTATCTCAATGGCTTAGGGCAGATTACATATTGGTGTCACCTATTGACTGCATTAAAGTCAGAACGAATTCACCCAAGCTGCCCAGGAAGCTTACAAGGATACTGAGTACCCGTCACTGTGCCAAACATTGCATGGAGAGAGAGCATGAGCTACAAAAAAAGTCCAGAGTGACTAAGGGACAGCAGGTGCAGCTACGTGTGTGTGTGCGCGCGTGTGCATGTGCGTGCTTGCGCGCAAAAGTGCCACAGATTTAACAAGGCAGCAGACTTTAAAGTTGTATTTCATGTTGTATATTAATGCAGCTTCTTACCAAAAAATGCAGGTAGGAAGTGCAATAGATGGAGTGTCCACAGGCTTTGCATGCAAAAGGATTCAGGTTTAATCTTTGGCATCTCTATTTTTCATGGAAAAATGCTGCTACTCTGAGTAGGCAATGGAGAAGTAGTCCTTCCTGTTATTATAAGGCAGCTTTCTGTGTTATGTTTGTAAAAGAGGAGGAGTCGTCTCTCCCGTCCACATAACCATGTGTGCACACTCAAGGAAATGCCTCTTCTAAAATAGCACTTGCTTTGTTATCTACCAAAAAATGCATCTTGCTTCAGAAACATTGTTTTCCCCTAAATGCCACTGTTTGTGTTAAGTTGTGGGTAAGCATAGCAGACGACACAGCAATCTCTCCAAAGCAGCCCTTTATTTGGAAGCTGGAACAGAACTGAACTGCATTGCCGAGCTGGCCTGCTTTTATAGAGACTGGCTCAAACAATGTATCAAACATAATTCAAAGTTCCCTCCTAAAGTTCCCTCCTAAAACAACTGCCAAGGACCTGAGGGAAAACTATATACACTAATACATAACAGTTTGCAAATGTGCATGCAGACATAATTGATCACACAAACTTAATTAACAGCTTAATCAAATAAGAGTTTCAGTTGATGAATCAGTTGAAATGTCTCTAATTGGGGTTGTTGCCCTGAGAATAGACGTCGGCCGTAGACCAGGTCTGACAATTTCTTTTTCTAGCCAGACATCCACCTACTCGGTATGGCAGCAATTGCACACAGATTTCAAGTTGAAAGCTTGCTGGGAAAGAAAGCTGCTTCCCAGCCCTGTCGCCTAATCTTAGGCCTTCCCCATCATTCCAAGACCAACTAGAGATCTGTTAACTGGAGGAGCTGGGGGTGGCCTGTGGAGATCATCATCATTGATCCAGCCTCTCTGGGAAGTTTGAAGCAAAACATAAAACACACTCCCATCCAGGTGCTGCCCAGGCCTGCTTGGCTTCAACATGGCGGCTGCCTCATGTGCCCCTGGGCCATGCCCTCGACTTTTCTGAATAAATCTGTGCCTCTGTCTGCTTGTTTGCCCATTCCCTCCCAACCTCTTTCTCCGTCATGTCAGCTGGACTGTAAGCTGGTGGGGAGAGGCTAGGGTGTTTTCTTAATATTTGTGCAGTACCCAGAAAACATTAATTAATTAATCAATTAATTGATATCAAGTTAAAGAGCTGAAGTGAGATTTCAGCTGGCAACCTCCAGGCCTGCAGCTCACCCATATCACGGCACCATATTCTCTCAGCAGCAGGTGAGTCCTGGAGGCAGGTCAGGTCCAAGATGTGTCATTGCCTGAGGCAAAAGACAAGACTCTGCCTCCCTGTTGCACATAACAGAAACCAAGCTGCCTACTAGATTAATCTTCCTTTGATTATGGCAACAGAAGAGCAGGCTCAGCTTAGGCAGGACAGGCTCTGCAGCACCCACAGCTCTCCTGCAACAGAGGGGAAAGGCCAAGGGGGTGTTGCTGGTGCCTATCTTACCCCCCCCAGCAGCAGCCACCTGTCAGGTGTGAGGCAGGTGAACACCTGACCCTGCCGAAAGGGGATTAGCAGGTATTGCTGGTCAGCCGATCAACAGTGCCTGCAAAGCGCTGGACAAGATGGTGCTCTCAAATGGGCTTCTAGGAACTGACAATCAGCCAATGGTCTAATATCCAAAAGCTCCTTTCAAAGTGCTGCCCAAGCACTGCCTGTGAGGGGTGTAAGAGTTTGGCCCAGTGGTCAGATTCGGTTCCCTAGCCCTGCCTTAAACCTTAGGGAACTGTGTTTTGCTTGTTTCACTTCCCACCCTCTGTCTCCCGAAGGCACAACATTGGGACCCCTTTTGTATCCTGGCAGCAATGGAGGATGAGACTCCATTATGGGCCAAGAGGGTCTCCTTGGCTTGCACAAAGCTCCGAATCCGTTCTTTAGGGAAGGGAGCAGAGCGTAACGGCACCTCACAAACGTCAGGAACTGGAGTTGAAGATGAATGGGCTTTTCAGTAGGTCTAGGTTTCCTGGTGAAAGCTTGCTGGGAAAGAAAACTGCTTGAAGCAGGTAACTTCTTTCCCTGCTCCAGTATGTGTTTCAATTGGGAAACCTCTCTTGCTTGCAGCTTGGAGCCAACATTTTGATCTTCCTGTGTACCAACATCATTGGCATCTGCACCCACTACCCGGCTGAGGTGTCGCAGCGCCAGGCCTTCCAAGAGACCCGAGGCTACATTCAGGCACGGCTACACCTGCAACGTGAAAACCGTCAGCAGGTGAGGAGCCATTGTGGGGCCAGGATTGGGCTGCAGCCTTGAGCGGGAGTTGTGGTGGGCAGGGCTGCCAGTTAAAGGGCCAGCTTTGCCATTCAGTTCCTGATCTTGTTTGGCTGGCATTAGGCTGCTTGGGGACGAGAGAGTGCTAGAATTTTGATAATGTTGGGGGGATTGTGAATTGGGACAGAAGGAATGTTAAAGTTGGAAGAGAAGGATGAAGCGAGGATTATCTGTAACAAGGTTGAAACTGGTGCCTTTAACTTTGGTGCGTTGTGTCAACATTCTTGCTCTGAGGGGAGTATTTTGGGGGCTTTCTCTCTGGGGCAGGAGCGGCTCTTGCTATCAGTGCTGCCCCAGCATGTTGCCATGGAGATGAAGGAGGACATCAACACCAAGAAGGAGGACATGATGTTCCACAAGATCTACATCCAGAAACATGACAATGTCAGGTACCAAGCTATTGGGATATGGGGTGTGTGTTTGCATGCATGCACCCATGCCTGTGAGTGACAAGGCCTAGGAGTGGCAAGGACGTCAGTGAAACAAAGGCCATTCTACTGTAAACATGAAAAACTTAAACTGCAGAGCACTTGCTTTTCGACAAGATGTGAGCGGGTAGGTCGCTCAGTGTGCGAGGCGAGAAAATGTTGGCTGGGTTCTGGGTGGGCTCATTAAGCCAAGTAAGAAAGAGACCCCCAGGCTGTTAGCTGCTTGAAGGTTCCTATGCTCATGTCCTGTCTCTTCTCACCCCAACAGCATTCTGTTTGCTGACATTGAGGGTTTCACTAGCCTGGCGTCCCAGTGCACAGCTCAGGAACTGGTCATGACACTGAACGAGCTTTTTGCCCGTTTCGACAAGCTGGCTGCGGTAAGTGTGTCTAGCAGGATCGACCAGTGGAAGAGCTGACCTGTGTGGGAATGATGATCTGCCTGTGCTCATTGGAGGAATATGGCCCAGTCGGGGTTCCTGCAAATGTCTGCATGTTTTAAGCATACACACCTCCTTGAGCTTTATGCTTATTACAGGTGTAGCAAACACAGTTGCCGTTTTAAGAAATCCCCGTAAATGTGCAGCTCTGGTACCACCTCCTTCCCTATGTTTGTGAACAAAGCAAGTCCCTTTAAGGCACACCCCAAGTTTACTTCCCCTATAGAAGTACAGGTTTTGGCTACTGGGGGGTCTTTTTGTGGAGCAGGGGCAGAGGTATTGAACTGAGGTGAGATATCCTTGGAAGGGGCATGTTGGAGTTTGCGGTGGTGGTATTACTGACTTCCTCCTACTCCCTTGGGCAGGAGAATCATTGCCTCCGCATCAAGATCCTGGGGGACTGCTACTACTGTGTCTCTGGACTTCCAGAACCACGGGCGGACCATGCCCATTGCTGCGTGGAGATGGGCGTTGACATGATCGAGGCTATTTCGTGAGTGTGAGAGGGGAAAGCAGTCTTTGGGGCAATTTTTAAAGACTAATACATTTGTTATGGCATAAGCTTTCATCAGCTAAAGGTAAAGGGACCCTTGACAATTAAGTCCAGTTGCGAAAGACTCTGGGGTTGCGGCGCTCATCTCGCTTTAAAGGCCAAGGGAGCCAGTGTTTGTCCGCTTCCACAGATATTTTTCCGGGTCATGTGGCCACTTCATAACCCATGAAGTAAGCCCACTTCATAAACCATGGTTTAGAGTTGGCTTATTTCAAATAAACTCTGGTTAAAATTAATTGTCAAGTTTGGATGGAATGTCAAGCTTGCTAATAACTTTTGGATGGAATGTCAAGCTTGTTAATAATAATAATCATCTTCCAGTCACCTCCTCATGGTCACTCTGGAGGAGGAATGGAGATTGTGTGACCCTCACAGATGCCGTTTGCTCCCATCATGATCAGCCGTTTTATCAGGATATCTGAATCAGCGTCACAGCGTGCGTGTGAGATACAGCAGCCATGACTGTGGCAGTTTGCGCATATGCTTGACGCACAACATACAGGTGGCAACATCCTTCTTTACCGCAGGTCACAATACAGAGAGCCAAATTCGTTGCTTCTCCATTTATACAGATCACTGAATGGTTTAAAAAACTTAGTATCTCTCTCTCTCACACTTGCAGCATTCAGTTGGATGCTGGCTTGATAATAGCTTATTTGAGATAGCATCACCAGGGCTATGAAGCAGAAATATCTAATCTCAGTTCCTAGAAATGCAAAATTGTGGAACTGAATAAATCATACATGTTGGGGAAACTTCTGTTGTTCTCCCATAATGTTCTTAGTGTTGCTAAGCAGGGAGGGAGGTGCCTTGCCTTGCCCTGCCTTTGCTTCCTGACCATTCCTCAACACCCCTCCTCCTCAGCCTCAGAATCTTCATACTTCACCAGGCATTGCCTATGTAATGTCAGGATTATCTTTACAGTCATATGATCTAGAAACTTCCTTTTTGCAACACCCCCAGCCCCCCTAAAAGCCAAAGTCCTCTCAGGGTGTCAGTTCTCTGTGCCAAGCCCTGCGCTTATGCAGTGTCTCTGGAGGAAATGAGAAAGGAGAATCTCATGGGGTTATCGATGGACAGCTGTGAAACTGGAGCCCCTTCCGGAGGATCAAAATGCTTTATCTATAGGCCCATTTTTTGTAAGCCAGAAGCATCTGCAAGGTGAAGAGGTACATGATAAAAGCCAGCAATGCCACCAGCTTTGTCCTTGCATCTGAAGTCATGTGTGGATGTATTCTGTACCCCACACTGCACCATCCAAAAGCGGCAGCTGGGGTCAAAGCCGCAAGATACTTTTTGGTCCCTCGACCCTCTGGAACAGGAAGTCTGTTGCACAAGCAGAATGGCACCATTGAATACAACCCAGCGGCTTATAATGGCGTCCCACTTCTGTGAGGACTCACTCCAGTCCCAAGTAGTTGCTATATGTATGTGTAGACACATTACCCCCCCCCCCCCACACACACAAAAACTAATCTGAACAAAAACACAGAAAATAAAAAGAAGCATATGAAGTCTTCTTTCACAGGTAAATCTTAACTTGACCAACAAAACCACTAAAAAAGGGTCTAAAGATGTGCTTCAGGTATGGATATGGTGGCAAATTAATCTACAGGTATTTGAGGTTCCATATTCCGTATATTGTATAGTGAAACTTGTCTATTGATCTTAGATTATTTTGTTCTCATACCTCCATTCCCCACCCTGGCAACTTGCTTGCAGGAAGTTTCGTTCCCCATTTTAACATCAGTCGTCACCCTTAAGGGCAGTGACCTCTTTTCTTGTACCCTGCATCAGTATGACACTTTGTTGATAGTACTGTAAGCATGACACAGGCTGCATTTCTTCATGCAAATGAATTAATGGGTGTATAAAGAGGGAGAGGGGTGCTTTGACACTTCCTTTCCTCATGCTTTTCAGGCTGGTGCGTGAGGTGACGGGAGTGAATGTGAACATGCGTGTTGGGATCCACAGTGGGCGTGTACATTGTGGAGTGCTGGGGCTACGCAAGTGGCAGTTCGATGTCTGGTCCAATGATGTCACTCTGGCCAACCACATGGAGGCTGGTGGCAAAGCTGGGTAAGTCCAGTCCCCATAGGCCTGAATAAAGGCAGGGGCAGTAATGGCCAATGGTCAGGCATGATAGCAGTCAGGGGCATACCCAGGATCAAAACTGGGGGGGGGGCAAGGGCCAGGGCCAAGGCACGGGAGGGGAGGGGCCACAAAGTGGGATTGTGGGCGGGGCTACGGAGCCCAGGTGAAACTGACTCCGCTCACACTTCGCATAGCTGCCAAGTTATCCCTTTTTTTAAGGGAAATTCCCTTATGCTGAATAGGCTTCCTCGTGAGAAAAGGGAAAACTTGGCAGCTATGCACTTCGACAGTTAGACAGCCCAAGCCCAGGTGGCCCAGATGCCCACTCCTCCCTCCTTCCTTCCCTCCTTGAGTTGCCCATTCAAACAGTATGCCAGGCACTGGTATGGGCAAGGGGCCCAGGGCTGCCCCAGGCCGCCGCCGCACAGGTGCTGGGGGACTCTGGAGAATCGGCCGGAAAACCGTTCCCCCCCCCCCACGATCGCGGCAGACCGAAGACAAAGGCGCCCAGCCATTGGCCGGTCGGAGCTCCAAGGGCCCCAAGGCCTGGGGCAGCCCGCCTCGCGGAGCGCCGGTGCTCCAGAGGGGGAGAGGGAGATCTCCGACCGCACTGCCGTTGCCACCTCCACCCCGTCCCGGCCATCGCTGCTGCATCGCATCAGGGTCGCCCGGCCGTCAGGTGCTCCGGGGCTGGAGCGATCCAGGAAACAAGTGCGCAAGGGGTAGGGAGAGGCCCTGGCCTGTATTCGCAGAGGCGGGAGGCGGAGTACAGCCCAGCAGAGCGCGAGTTCGCCGTTCCTGCCCTCCAGCTTCCCGTCACGCTCTCTGGTCCCCGCCGCGCTTGGCCTTGCCGGAGAGCGCGACGGGGAGCTGGAGGGAGGGCGCAGCACGGTGGGTGGGAACGCCGAACTCGCGCTCCACCTCTGCCCACCAGCCCCGCCGGCAGCGCCGCTCTCGGCCACGGCTGCGCACTCCGCCAGGGTCCTGGCCATGCGGCGGGTAGCGGGCAGGCTGGCAGCACCCCTCCATGACGGCGCCCTGGGTACGCCCATGATAGCAGTAGGGAGTCCTGGAACTTGTGACTGGAGAGCCACAAAGTCTCTGTCTTTGGAGTAAAAGGAGGGGAAAGTTGGGTTGGCGGAATTAGTAAGAGGTGGCTCCATAAAGAGGAATGAGTTGATAGCTGGAACTGGAACTGTAGGGTTGTGTCTGTTGCCTGGGACAGATCATATGAAGGTGAACAGCTTGTACATGTATTTGTGGAGGCAGGGGGAGAATTTGGCTGATGTCACAAGCAGTGTCCAATAGATGCCACCTTCCCTGTCCCAAAGGCCTGCCCTATCCTTGAGGCTTGGAAGTGGGGGTTGCTGTTATCCAAAAAATGAGGCAAGAGATGTGATTATTTTTAAACAGCAGCCATTGTCCCGCTGCCACAAAGATGCATTTTTACTGGGGCAAAGTTGTCTGACCATCTCAGCCACCTCCACATGGCTCTGCCCACCTCTGTGCCTAGAGAGGCCCCATAGTTTTGCATAAACAAGCTGCTTGGTTTGGCCAGGACTTCAGCTTGCTGGTAGCATGAGCAAAACCGGGCTCTCTAGTTTTGGTGGTCATGGTCTTGACTCAATGGTGGGGAACTGGATCTCAGCTTGCAGGCCAAGCTTGACAGGTGAGTGGGGTGGACCACCCTGACAAGCACCTGATAGCAAGTGGCCCAATTTGGCCCTCATGGTTTGAAGTCAATCCTTGCAGGCAAAGTCACTGCCATCTGTTCATCCCTGGCACTCTTGCAAAGCCCTGTCCCCACTGCTTGAAGTGGCCTTGCAGACCACAAATGAGGGCCTGTGGGCTGGAGTTTCTCCACTACTGCATGGGCCAGGTGTGGTGAAGGTGACCAAAGACTGGGAAGGCTTTCATCTCTTCCCTTGGAGCTTCTCCAGTGGCTTTTCCCAGTTGCCACCTGCAGCCTCTTCACACTTCTAGTCCCTTCATTCAGCACTCTTGACCCCAACTCTCTCCCTTCTCATCTCCCCTTCTTGCACTTCTTAACCCACAAAAAGCCATCTATCATTGCCTTCCCCAGTCCTGTCTCTGTGGCTTTCAGCCATGCTGCTCCCTGTTTCTTCCTTAGTTCCTGAAGACACACCTTCGAGGCTTTCCCCTGATATTCAGCTTAGTCCACTTTTGTCTTCCCTGAAGTCCTATTGCTACCTCCTCTAATTTTACTACCCACTTACTTGCCCTTTCTGTTCAATTGCTCATTGAACCTCCCATGAGAGGTGGGAGATTCTCCTTCCTTGGGGGTTTTAAAGCAGAGGTTGGATGGCCATCTATCATGGATGATCTAGTTGAGATTCCTGCATTGCAGGGGGTTGGACTAGATGATCCCAGGGGGTACCTTCCAACTCTGCAGTTCTATGGTTCCATGATTCTGGCCTCTTGCTCTCCAGCTTCGTGGGCAGAGACCAAACCACTTACCTGTTGAATGGTATCTTCTTCCTCTCGTGAATAGTAATGGCAGTTGTAGGTGTGGCTCAGAGGGAGTAGGAGGGGGGGGGCTCCACCAGATGACTTGGCTGAGTGACAAAAGTTCTGTGATAGGCGGATCCATATTACGCGAGCTACGCTGCAGTACCTGAATGAGGACTACGAAGTGGAGCCAGGGCACGGGGGCGAGCGCAATGCATACCTTAAGGAGCACAACATCGACACCTTCTTCATCGTGGGCTGCAGCCAGAAACGAGTGAGTCCTGGAGGGGTTGGGGACTGGGGAAGAATATCACAGTAATTTGCTCTTGTGCAGGGGTCATGAAAGGCTTTCCCACCATGGCTCTTGGGCAGGTGCCCCCGTTTTCTCTGACTTTTTAAAGGGAAGTCTCTAGCCCTCCTAGAAAAAAGTTATGGAGCAAAATGTGAATATACCTTCTGAGATATATTTTTCCTGGTGCTGAGATATGTTCCCTGTTGCTTTTAGACTGCAAATGTTTGTGTATGTAGGTAGAACCAATACTGTGTGATCCCTCAGAATCACAGCAGGACATACCTCTCTTCCAATAGTAAGTCTGAGGTGGTCGGGGGTGGGAGTCTCTAAAGTTGTGTTATGCCACATTCCCCACAGCAGCCATTGTGTGTTATGCAATGCCACCCCAGTGGTAGCAATTTTGTGACTGGCACTCCCAGCATATTCTCAACATTTGATATGTGTCCCATGGCCCAAAAAAGTTGCCCCCCCCCTCTAAGGTGTGGAGGGTTAGAAAACCTCCCTGCCAGCCAGCAGGGCGCTGCTTGTTCATGGGGAAGGTGAGCACTCTGCTATCCGAAGCTGGAGTTGTGGAAGCTGCAACTCTGGCCGGCCAAGATGAGCAGGCTTATTCCAAGGAGGGTATTGGAAAGGGCCTTCCCTCTCTCCCCATGCCCCCCCCAGCTTCTTTGTTTGCACCTCCATGGCCTGTTTTTCTCTCCAACAGAAAGAGGAGAAGGCCATCTTAGCCAAGCTGCAGAGGGCTCAGGCCAATTCTACCGAAGGACTGGTGCCTCGCTGGGTGCCTGAGCGCTCCTTCCCCAGGACAAAGGACTCTAAGGCCTTCCGACAGATGGTGAGTGCCAGTGAGGGATGGAGGGAGGGCTTGCTTTGAGCGCACATCCAGCCAAGGGGGTGGAAGCAAAAGGCAACTGGGCTTTGATCACGTTACACGTCTGCTTGCAGGTCCCAGGTGGGTAATGGTCTGTTGTGTTCATTTTACACTATGCATTTATTATCCTTAGCGAAAGAGACGGAAGCCCCCACAAGCGCCTGCTCTCACGAATGTTTAAGCACAGAGGGTTGTAGCCAGCTTAAGAGTAGACCTGTTGAAATTCATGGACCTAGATTAAGCCATGTCTTAATTTCAATGGGTCTGCTCTGAGCCAGGCTAGCATTGGCTACAACCCATAGTGACCATGGCAAAAGCCTTGCCTGTGTTGGCTTTTCTGACTGTGTGGCAAGGTGTTCACATGGCAGCATGTGCAGGAACTGGTCTCTTTGATTCTCATTATTGGCGCAGATGAAACGGATGTCTCTTACTGAGTCCAGTATTAATCTACTTTGCCCAACTTGATTGGCAAAAGGGCTTTGGGTGGGGATCTTTCCAAGCGCCGCTTATGTGAGCTCCTTTTACCGGAGAGGCTGGGGAGCATGGTGAAATCTACACACCCAGAGCCTCTCTCTGCTACCATTTGGGCTCCTCCACACGGGCTCTTCAATGCCAGTCCAAATGCCTTAAAACATCCTCAGAGTGCTTTAGAAGGGAGCCACCAATAGCTTCCCTCTTTGGTGGCATGGGTGGCGCAGTGAAGAAATCCATCTTGCTTGATTCTGCAACTTGCGGTGGAGCAAAGGAGAAAGTATGTGGAATTAAGGTAGAGGATTTCTCTGGGGCTTCTGTGCATTGAGGCTGTTTATAGGTCAGAGCAGCACCTTGACTTGTGCCAAAGAGACAATAGTGAGCCTTGTGCCAAAGGAGCTGGCCCAGAATGAGGGGGGGGGGTGATAGGGTGGGAGTAGCTCTTGAAGGCCATAGGCCATAACCATAAAGTGACTTCCAGTGCAGTTGGATTACCGGCCATAAAACTGAAGGTGTCACATGCCAGAGTTACAGTTTTATCCCACTTGCAGCAAATTGCACCCATGAGAACCAGGCTGTTCCTGATCCCAGCAGCTGAGAAAGCAAATAATGTCCCCACCCTTTATGTGATGTACAGATACTGTAATATATTTGATGCTCAACAAGCAGGCTGTTTTTCTCTTTCCTTGTGGCATGGGCCAGTTGGAGGCTTTGGGCTGAATCTGCTCAAGTAATTTTTCTAAGATCATGTGGATGGCATATATATATATATATATATATATATATATATATATATATATATAGTGGAAGGTCCTCCTCTACCTCCCTCCCAGCTCAGCATGAACCTACCCATGTTTCAAGAACTTCCTTGGAGACTCTGTTCTTCCTGAACCCTTTTGCCATTTGAAGTGAATTGAGGGCAGAGTTACTTGGGGTACGACTCCTTGGTGGTGGAATCCAAACTCTGGAAGTCCCTCCCAAGGGATATTC
The DNA here is from genome assembly GCF_965207765.1 of Zootoca vivipara. Lineage (NCBI taxonomy): Eukaryota > Metazoa > Chordata > Lepidosauria > Squamata > Lacertidae > Zootoca > Zootoca vivipara. Next base: position 3,683,049 of record NC_142584.1, read on the forward strand.
ACGCTTTCCCTGATCTCTGTTAATTTTTGCTGCTGTTATTGACCTAGGCTGTGCCATCCCAGGATGCCCTCAAAGCTGGAAGAGAATCTCCCACCTTCTGCTAGCTTTTGGTCATTGTTTATTGCTGGTAACTTGATTGATTGATTAGTTCTTGATTATTATTATTTTTTAAAAAAAAACATTAAGTGCCCCCTCCAATTATATTTATATGGGTTCTTATTGTTAACCACTGTGTAGATAAAGGTAAGGGTAAAGGTCCAGTCGTGACCGACTCGGGGATTGCGGCGCTCATCTCGCGTTATTGGCCGAGGGAACGGCGTATAGCTTCCAGGTCATGTGGCCAGCATGACAAAGCCGCTTCTGGCGAACCAGAGCAGCACACAGAAACACCATTTACCTTCCTGCCGTTTACCTATTTATCTACTTGCACTTTGACGTGCTTTCAAACTGCTAGGTTGGCAGTAGCTGGGATCGAGCAACGAGACCTCACCCCGTCACGGGGATTCGAACCGCCGACCTTCTGATCGGCAAGCCCTAGGCTCAGTGGTTTAACCCACAGTCCCACCCGCGTCCCTACTGTGTAGATGCTTTGGCTCAAAAAGGCAGGATATAAATTTTCTAATAAATAAAAGCCTAGATCCATATGGAGATATTGAGTAGCACCGCTTTTTAACTTTGGAGAGGAACTGGCTTTTGAAATGAGATGCCGGCGCACCAGATGTCCAAGAGTCTGCTTGGGTGCTGCAGCAGACACCAAGAAGCATAGGGAATCTCCTCAATGTGTGTTTTTGAATATGTGTGTGGAATGAAGCCTGCTGTCTTTCTATCTAGGAGTATCCTCCATGAGGACAGCAGAAAGGCAGATAAGTAGACTACACCACCAGCACAGATCCAGCTATTCACCCTGTCAACCTTTTGGAGGCTAGATGACCAATGTTAAAAGGAAATCTATTGATACCATGCAGATAGGGGAGATCTGATGTGTTGTGTGTTGTGTGATCTGATGTGTTGTGTTTTCCCTTGAGATAATCATCCTGAGAGACAAGCTAGTTGGTCAAAGGAGGTGTCAAATATCCTACAAACAAGAGAACAAAATTATTTTTTTGCCTTTTTTTGGAAAGAAAAGTTTTGGAAGGAATTGGGATTAAAGTAGGACAACATTGGTAGAGCAAATATGCTGCATGCAGATGGTTCCTGGCATCAGTCCTTCTCCTGCTATCAACCACCACAGCCAACAGCTCTCTCTCTCCCACCCTTTTCTTCCCACCCGCCAGCCCCTCGCCCTGGAATCTTCTTTCCCCGGAGTCTTTCCTACTTCCTTCCTGTGACCTCAGCACAATGCACTTGCTTTTCTAAGTCTCCCTCCTCCCAGCCCTATTTTGCTTTATCAATTGCATGCAGCATTGTTACAGCAACAGTTGTTCCACACGGGGGCAGGTACTGTTCCCAGTTTGTGTGTGACTGGGAGGGGGAGATTTAGAAACTAACATGGCTATGACCATTATCTTGATGTACTGGCTAACTTTAAGACTTTGGAAGCATTTAAAAATAAAAAATAAGTTACTACATTCTCATACCAGTGACAAACTTAGTTGGTCTCCAAGGTGCTACTGGAAGGATTTTTTTAAAAAAAAATTATTTTGTTTCGACTACGGCAGACCAACATGGCTACCTACCTGTTACTACATGTTGTTTGCTTTGTGAGATTCTCACAAAAAGCCAAGGTAACAACCTATTTAAATAGCTGGGATAGGGATAGCTCAGTCAGTAGAGCATAAGAGACTTAGTCTCAGGGGTGTGGGTTCGAGTCCCATGTTGGGCAAAATATTCCTGCATTGCAGGGGGTTGGAACCTTGTGGTTCTATGACTCTATGAATTGAGTGAGGCCTTAGCATGAAATCTACCAGCTTCTGCACAATCCTGAGAGACTTGGCTTTTATTTTAAACACAACAAAAAGCAAGTTTGTAGTCCCCACAGCCCTTGTGTGAATGAGAAAATACAGATGGCTAAATTTTCAGCTCTCATGGCCAGTGTGTGACCCACAAGACCCTTTAAGCTGATCACCAGAGGTCTTACCAATGCTTAAGCAAACTGTGTGACATTTTAATTCTGAGTATCTGCAGAATGACCTTGGCTGTGCCTCTACACACATGTTCCACGGCTATGAGGGCCCTCATTGTTAGATGTTGATAAGTTTGTCACAGAGCCTGACCACATCTGAAGGGGTCCAATTGTGCCACAAAATATACTCCCAGCCCACAGACATGTTTCTCGAGAATAGAGGGCAGATCCACCGATACTGAAGCTGTCTTTCCCTGGTTTCAAAACCAAAGAGTGTTGGGGGGTTTTAAGTGAGACTTTGTGCATTGCAACAGTTGTTTGTTCTCACTGCACCGTCCTTTTTCTGGAAAAATCCCATTTGCCCTGCATAAATAAAACATGGCTGTCTAGGGATTTTAAACACTGTCAGCTCCCCATGGAGGTTGTTTCTTTAATGCAATATCTATCCAGACTTCTTAGTCACTATGACCTATCATTTCTTAGACTATCTCAGTTTCTGGCAATAGAAAACTTGTATGCAGAACCTTGTAGCTGCTACCCTGATTTCTGCAGTGTAAAGTGTGAATTGAGCAAGATTTAAAGCCAATTTGCATAATTCCCGAGTTTTAAAAACCTACCACTACCACTTAATGTGCTGCTCTTCATCATATTGTCACAGTTTGCTGGTTGCTAAGGGACGACCCGTGGTCTTGTGTCATTCCCTGTGAAGGGTTGCTGTTAATTTGTTGATTGCTTGATTGCAGGTTGTTGCTATGGCACTGGTTGCTCAGTGGACTTTGTGGGTTGGCATCTGTTGCCATGGCATTCTTTGCATCTTGGGAGGAGCTTCATTAGCACGGTAGGAGGAGCTACTCTGCCAGTGGTGGCAGCCCATTGTCTGACATGGTTTGGTAGTGGCTGATTGGTTGCCACGATCCTGGTGGCTGTTGCATGATCTGGCAGTGCCCTTTGCTCCCAGCATCTGTTGTGGTTGTGGTTTAGCTAATTCAATGCAGTGGAATGGTTTTTGTTGGTGGTTCTGGTGCCTCACTTGTGCTCGGGGCCTAGGAGTGAAGCAGTTTGGGGTCACTTCAGCCCTGCATGAATTTCTGAGTTACTTACCTTTTCTTCTAATTATGGTTGGATCACTTCCTCCTCAGATTAAGCCCTACTTGGCCAAAGGTGGGAGGGCACCAGCAACACCCTTCCCCCCCCAATGCCCCCCATACCTGCTCCCAGATTTCTCACATTCAGGTCTGGAAAGAGATTAAAAGTGCATTCAGCTGGATGATGACCAGGAACTCTCTGCATGTTGGGCATGTGGCAAGGCGGGGCCAGTGCTTCTTCCATACACAGCCTAGCCCTTATGAGTTTGGCTCAAGCACCTGAAAAGGACTTTAGACTTACGGCTATCCTGTTGAAGAGGAACCTGCTTTCAGAGGCTGTTGGATTCCCGAGAGGCCTTGGGCAGTTTGGGGCTAGTGTTTTGCTCTGTGGAACATGGAGGTGACTCAGGCAAGTGAAATAATCACTTCCACTAGAAAGAGTCCATTTGCTGCACCGGCTAGCATGGTGTTGGCAGTAGCGAATCCAACCAAACACAGGTAACTGCTTATGATTGCCATTATTGACACAGAGTAGATTCAGTGAAGGATCAACACTTCCACCTCACCATTGTAACCTCACAATGCCACCCAGTGGAGGGTATGTCACCTTCTCCATCTGAGCCCCTAGACTCCCCAGAGGCCAGCTACGACTTATTTGCTAATCATTTCAAAGACAGAATTCCTCATATCTGCACTGACTGGAATGCCTTCTTTACTGCAGTATCTGTGATCATGTTCAGAACAGGCACTGAGTCACATTTTGTCGCTGAGGCCTGAGGCTGCTCTGAGGGATGGGGGCAGCTCAATCCTTGCCCTTCCTGTCTCCTTACATCTGCCTGGGGCAGTTTCATCAGCTGCGTCTAGGGGCTATAAATGTCTCTTTCTGAGATAAGACTACTGTACCTTTTAAAGAAAATTGAGATAGAACCATTTTCCTGCATTGCAGAGGATTGGACTAGATAACCCTTGGGGTTCCTTCCAACTTTACAGTTTTATGATTCTATGACCATTCTTGGTAAGGGGCATCCAAAGATTCCCCCCCCAGGCATTTTGGGGCAAGGTTCTTGAACTGAAACTCAGTCCAGACGGGATGGAGCTACTATGCATGGCTTATCTGTCCAAGAAAGGGTGGTTCAGCCTGTTCTGGCTGCGGGTAAGGATTAGATCTGTCTTGGTATGCTATTAGGATTGACGTTATCTTTTGGTGGGGAACCCAGTGGCTTTCTTGGCTTCGAGATCCTTTTTACCACCTTGGGTGGTACACCAGATGTGATTTCTCCTTGGCCGAGATTCCAAGCTGTAATTTAGTATGCACTGATAACATCCCATTTTGATTACTGTATTTAGTGAGCTATTTGAGGAGCCCCCTTAGAAGCTTCAGGTGGTTTAAAATACTGAAGATTGTTGCTGGGAATTTGGGGTTTTGATTGTCTCTCACCAGTTTTGAAAAGAACTGTGCTGGCTTCCTGTCTGCTTTTAGGCACGATTCAAAGTTCTGGTTTTGACCTTCAGGTCTCTAAATTACTTGGGATGAGGGTGACTTTGGAAGCCCATTTTCAAGTGCTCTCTCCATCTAAGGAGAGGTGGGAGGGGAGCTAAGATGGAACTCTCTCTCTGTTTGCACCCTGTCTTTGAAATGTGTTCCCCAAAAGAGATTTGCCTTGCACTGACTTGGTTTATCTTCTCAGCAGCAGGTAAATACCATTCCCCCCCCCCAGGTCTTTTTGCTACTGTTGTGTCCTGATCTTATGTGGTTTTAATAGCTGTATGTTATGCTCTGCTGTTTTAATATTTTACATAGCTATTTATTATTATTATTATTATTACTACTACTACTACTACTACTATTCATATTTTATTTTTATCCCACCTTTTCTCCAAGGAAATCAAGTTGGTATTCATGGTTCTCCCCCTCCCCAGTTTAGGTTGAGAGGTGGTGACTAGCCCAAGGTCAGCCAGTAGGTTTCATGGCTGAGTGGGGATTTGGTCTCCCAGGTCCTAGTCCAGCACTCTAACCACTATACCACATTAGCAGTACAGTATTTTGGTGAAGCAATACTTAGCAGGATTTTAAACAATTCCCAACCCACCAACTGATTGACAGGTGTGTGTGTGTGTGTGTGTGTGTGTGTGTGTGTGTGTGGTTTGGGGGATATGACCCCAGAGGCCTAATTGGACACCCTAATGGACCAAGGCGCTGGAGATTCCCCACCCCCCTCAAAAATAAATAAATAAATATTGCAGGTATTGCATGACTAATAGCATTCCCTCACAGTTGTTAGCCATCTCTGCACTTTAGACATTCACAGTAAAGATTGTGTGATTATATTTTAATGTTCTAAAAAGATCACAAGTTCTACATTTTTTGTGCATGTGTATACAATTTTCTTAAAATCTGCTGTGAACACTTGAATGATAGCCACACTGTGGAGAAGTCTTCTAGCAAAGATCTGATGGGCATCCATGCTTTTGACCTTCTGGTGTCTCTTGAATACTGTTTTTAGGCCAACAGGCTTTTGCAGCTATTTAATTAGCCAGTCACTTGGATGATTTTTTGAATTGTTTTTAATGGCGCTTAATATCTTGGTGTTGCAAACCACCCTTGTATTTAAAGATAAGGTGGTACAAAAATGCTTTTATGAATAAATATAAGTATCTGTTTCCTCTCTGTGTCTCCCTCTCCTTTCTCAGGGTATTGATGATTCCAGCAAAGACAAGTGAGTATCTTGCCTGGCTCTTGGGACCCTAGCAGCAGGTAGGGAGGCTGTGCCAGTTAGAGCCCTTTGCCTGTGTTGTGACGGTCTGGGAGCTGATTCTGCAACGAGTGGCGAGATGAATGTGGGGGGAAGGACTTCACTGGCAAGGCTTGCTTTGCTGCCCCTTGATGCCCCCACAACTAGTCATAAAACTGGGACATCTGCCTCTTGCAGCCGAAGCACACAGGAGGCCCTGAACCCTGAAGATGAAGTTGATGAGTTTCTGGGCAGAGCCATTGATGCTCGAAGCATTGACCAGCTGCGCAAGGACCATGTCAAACGCTTCCTGCTCACTTTCCAGAAGCCAGAGTTGGAGAAGAAGGTATCTTCCCATTTGCTTCTGGAGTCTTCAGCTTTCAGTCTGGACATGGGAATCCCACACCCCTCTGCTCCAGTTCAGGCAGAGCCACCCCCACTCCCCACTGGTAACTTCCCTTTCTCTTTTCCTTCCCCCTTGCAGTATTCCAAAAAGGTGGATACCCGCTTTGGCGGCTACGTGGCTTGCACCGTGCTTGTCTTCTGCTTCGTTTGCTGCATCCAGATTGTCATCTTCCCGCAGTGAGTGACACATCTGCAAGAGTACGTTCGTCATGTACTCTTTCTGCAAACGTGGTACATTCATGCCCATGTGTGCATGTTCACAGGATCCCAGTACTGTATGTGCAATGGGTCTGCATCCTACGCTTCTCCATTGCTGCATACAGGGCAGTCTCTAGCAGGTCGGGCGCCCTGGCGCTGAGGGGCAGAAATCGCTCTGGCGGCCCCGCCCTTGCAGGGCGCAGCATGGCTTCCACGTGGCTTTGCCGCGCAGCGCCCCACCTACCGGCCCAGCGCCCTGCGCCACCAGGACTCTACCTAGAGCCGGCCCTGGCTGCATATGGTAGCCATAGGCGAGGTAAGGTGGCATGTACAGATGCATAGTCCTAAGCACCCCTAGTTCTCATAAAGGCTTATTATGAACTACTTGCCATAATGTGCCACCAGCAGATGCACAGGACCCTCAAGCCGCTGATTCCCAATCCAGGCACACCCTGACATTGGAAGGAATTGGGCCAAGGGAACCTCAAAGTCATAGGAAGCTGCTTTCTACTAATTCCAACTCTAGACCCCTTCTTGCTCATTATTGTCAGCACCAGCTGGTGGAAGCTCTCCAAGATTTCAGACGGGAGTCTTTCCGATCCCTGCCTGGAGACACCCGGGATTGAGCACGGGACTTCCTGCATGCAAAGCAGGTGTCGTACCACTAAACCGCAGGCCTTCTCTCAACTCCATCTCCCTGTCCACAGGTGTGGAGAAATGCTGCTTGAACCATTGGGTTTCAGTTTCCAATTGGATAACCCAAGATATCCCTCATATATTTAGCCAACTCTGCCTGGATTCCAGTCACATTGTGGCCTGGATTCCGGCCACAAATGTTTTAGGGGAAGAGGAGGGAAGAATTTCAGTTGCTGTTATTAGGGAGCATAGATGTGCTGTCTATCTGTGAGCCTATTTACACTTTGAACCATGACACCCAAGTTCCCACTCTCACCCGTGTTACACACTGATACAGAAGGGGTTGGCAAATGCCACGGGACAACATTGTGAGAAAAGGCGATATGCTAGACTGATTAAATGTCTAATTTGGGGATATCCCTGAGCGAAGGAGGGGTAAATGAGGAAGAGGGGAGAGCACAGTCTGTGGTTGTGGAGGTTTTTGCTTCCAGGCTGATTTTTAAGCAAAAAGAGGAGGAGAAGTTACTTACCAACACAGCCAAACTGGTCTTGGGAGTCAGGGGTCACAACAAGTGGAAAACCCACACAATACACTATTTTAAAATTTAACATTCTGTCTTGCAACAATAGCCACAATATTATTAACTTACACAGTACTTCTGCCTTCCCCACACCTGGGGCCTGGATCTTGTTGGGACCACAATTCTATCATCCCTGACCATTGGCCATACTGACAGGGACTGATGGGAGTTGGAGTCCACCAACATTTGATGAGTGGTGGAAAGCCACACGCATTATGGTGTTCTCCTGACTGGTGGGGCTTATTCTGCCTTGTCTCCCCGCAGCTCCCCTCTGATGCTTGGCGCCTACATCAGCATCTTTGTCATCCTGGCCACCATCCTTTTTGTCTGTGCCATCTACTCCTGCCTTGGCGTGAGTGATTTTCTCTTCATTGGGGCCCCATGTCTTTGTGACTCCTTAAGGACTATCTTCCCTCCGCCAGCCCTTGGACCCTACCTGGAAACACCCCTTATTCCTTTGGAGGGTGCAGTCTGGTTCTATGCCACAGCGTCACCCCCAGCCCCTTCAGCCCTGGATATGCTGTCCTGTTGTCAGATTGGGCTCCTGTCCATTGAAGGGTGAGGAAAGGCAAAGCAAGTCCGCAGCCCCTGAGTTGCTCAGGCCAATGGACAAGCTGGGTCGGGAAGGTTTTACATGGATCTGAGAGAATCTTCTGACTGTACTGTAGCTAAGAGGCTTTCTGGCTAATCTCCCTGCAGTTTCCTCTTCAGACCAGTCAGAACACAGGAAGCTAACTTCTATACCAAGCCAGACTATTGGTTCTCCTGGTGCTGCCCTGGCTGGCAACTGTTCTCTAAGGTCTCTCAAACCTGCTCTGTTCAACTGGTCATGCCAGGAAATGGGCCTGGAACCTTCTGCATACCAAGCAGGAGCTCTGCCACTTGAGTGTGCAAGCTAAATCCCCACCTGTTATCACCTGGGTTCAGAACCTGCTGTGGGTTTGAATGCTAACACCTGATTCTGGTGAGGGGGCAGTCAAGGCTTCCACTTTCCTGGAGCCGCCCCTTGTTCTAGCCTCTTGGGCATAACGGGGTGTGTGGTGCCCCCCCCATCTCATAAGACCTCTCATGACTCCCTACAGCCTTTTCCAGCCGCCTTGCAGCGTGTCTCCCGCAAGATTATCCAGTCGCGAATGAACAGCACGATTGCTGGTGTTGCTGTCATCCTGCTGGTCTTCATCTCTGCTTTTGTTAACATGGTATGAGGGTTGGGAGAGGTGGGCAGGTCTTGCAGTGAGGTCTTGACTGGTGTGGGGACAGTCGAGAACCGAGGCAATATGGGAGTCAGGAAAGAACACAAAGGTTGCTTTAGGCTGGAGATACACACGAGAGGGGGGGGGAACTAAAGTGGTTTGAGGGAGTTATGCACATGCTTCCCTGAGTCAAGCAGGTGTTTGGAACAGTACAAAATCGTATTTACCAGTGGGCAAAAGTGGGAAGTAAGTACTGTATACATTATGAGCAGCAGTCCCACTTCCAAGCCTCTCTGAACCTTCAACTCTCTGAAGAACCCTTTGTCTGTCTCCAGCCCCAGAGGCCAGGCTCTGCATTATCTCGGTTGCCATAAGTCTCTGGCATTGGGTGGGATCGGGCAAGTCCAGAGCAAACAAGAGCAGCATTGCGCTCCCTGTCAGCCCTACATAGTCGGCCATTTTTCCCCTCTCAACCCAGTTTGCTTGCAGCCGGCTCCGCCTCCAAGACTGCGCTGCCAGCTTTCTCAACATTACCCCATCCACCGTGGGGCCCTGCCACCTACGTGCCCTCAACTACTCATTGGCATCAGAAACTCTGCCCTGCCAGGGAAATGGTGCATCTAGCTGCAGCTTCCCTGAGGTACGTGTATTTCAGAAAGATCGGGGGGTTGCGTGAGGTGTGAAGAGTTGTGGGTAGAACTTGGGGGTTCAGTCCCTGGGCCTGGGGTCAGCATTTACCTGTCACTCCAAGGCTGGTCTCTCCTCCCTTCCTTGTGGGTTTGTGGCTCTGTCTGGGTCTTGGAGGTTGCTCAGGTGTGAAAGCTGAGGCGGGTGGCATATCTGTGAAGACAGGAGGAGAATGTAGCATAATAGGTCTGCCTAATTGACTATCCTGTTTCACACAGGGAACTCCACAAGCAAGGCACAAGCGTGGCAATCTCTCCCGGCTGCTTGTCCGTGGATAGTGGCCGTTGGTAGAACCATCCTTCGTGAACTTCTCTAATCTCTCCTTTAAAAAAATCTTGTGGCAGCAAACACTATCCAAATTAAGAGTGGGGAGAAGGAGAGGTCACACTTGTCTCAAAGGAATGTGTGTGGGCTTTGGGGAGCTCGTCCAGCTGTTGTAAGGGGCGTTCTGACACCTCTATCCTTTCCTCCCTGCAGTACTTCACTTACTCGGTGTTGCTGAGTCTACTGGCTTCCTCTGTTTTCCTGCACATCAATAGCCTTGGGAAGCTGGCGTTGCTGATGGGGATGGAGGCGGTGTACCTGGCGGTGGCCGAGGGCCCCCAGGGGGTGTTGTTTAACAACTACGACCTGCTGGTGGCTGCTAATGCCCTGTAAGAATGCCCCCTCCCCTCTGGCATTGGAAAAATCTCAGACCTTAAGCCCTGGGCCCTGAAGTTGTCTGGGTGACTTGAGGTGGTGAGGGTCTTCTAGCTTTCACCCTGGGCTTGTTTTCTCCTATGTTACCCTCAAATTTAACTTCTCCAAACAGCCATGATAACCGAGAGAAAATGGGCCCAGCTACAAACCACCACAATAGCAAGCAACATCAGAAACAATGATGATATAGCACCATCACTTTACATCAGAGGTGGTGGTTTTGTGGCCCTTCAGATATCAGCTGAATCGTGGACTCCCAAAGGTTCTCATTCATGCATTATCTCATGAGAGGGGCTTCTTATTCCTTTGGCACTTTTCCCACTTAAAAACAAAACAAAAACCCAGCCAGCTCACAACATAGAAAATCCATAATTGGCACTGGAAGATAAAACAATATGCCCTACAATAATTGACATGTTGTCTACAGTTACAATCCTTAGATGTTATAGAAGATCATTTTGCCACTACTGCATAATCCTGCATCTTATTGTGCTGTTCTTTAATCATCGGGAGTTGTAACCATTCTCCATTTAGCTGCATGTAAGATATTAGCAGCTGCTAGCGAGTAGTAAAGCATATCCTTATGTTCTTCCTTCACTGACCCTTCTAAATAATCCAGCAAGAATATGGATGCAGTGGTTCTTTTGAAATGAACTTGAACTCATTCTTCCTGAATATTTCTTGGCTTGTTCATATTTCTACCATGAGTGGAAAAACAATCCCACAAGCCATCACTGTGCCCACCTCCCCCCACGAGGGCCTACATCTCCCCCCCCCCCGGAAGAGGAGAGGGCAGCTTCCTCAGGAGGGGGGGTGTTTTTAAGCAGAAAAATCTGTTTATGGGTGAAAGGAGTAAGAACATCCCTTCCTCTGAGAAAATAATTTGCTTCAAATTATATACGGAAGCAGCTCTATTAGCTAAGAAGTGAAAGAAAGGAAACAACTGTAACTTAATGTTGCATATTTTTATTAAACAAAATTTATATACCTCTGGATTGTAGTAAAACTTTGAAGTGGTTTACAAAAAATAAGCCATTATAATTATCAGCAAAAGTCCTTTACAAACAGATGCGAAAATATTCAGAAGATAATGAAAATCAACAATAGGCTAAAAAGACATGTGTTTTCATCTCAACTTCTACATGTCTAAATAGGGTTGCCTGAACAAAAATATATTTAGCAGGCAGTGTCAAAAGGAGAACAGCAAGGTCACCTGCTAGAGGCAGAGGGCAGGTGCTGCCACTCTAAAAAACAACAACCAGTTTCTTACAAGTGCAGATTGAATATGATGTAGCACCCGGAGCAGTGGCAGTTCCACACAGCGAAGCAATCATGTCAGCCTATCATTTCTAATTTCTTTTAACTTGTTTTTAAATTTTAATGATTTTACCGGTAGTATCTGGTTTTGTGTTTTTATATTGTTGCAAACGGCTGTGATACATTTTTATAATACATGTAGAGAGGAACCAGCAAACTGGTTCCAAGCTGTACACAAATCTGCAACTGTTGCAGGGGTGTTATATACTGACTCCCTCCTCTCAGAAACCAGGCTGATGCAGCCCCACAGACGTCTGACTCTGTGGTGATAGTGCTTGCAGATCTAAAGTCAGCAAGTGGCAGATCGATAGAGATGGTAAAGGATTAAGCCACAGAGAACGTTCGTAGTAAGGGCAAGGAGTTTGTGTTGCATGTGGAAAGCAATAGGAATTTGGTGTGTAGGTTTAGGGAGAGCTGTTGTGTGGTCTAAGCAGCAGAAAGTACAGTAATCAGTTTTACAGACATTGGTGGTTTTTTGAGGGGGAGGGAATTAGAGAACTGATCTGTGAAAAGGGTTGGGTTTGGACACAGCAAGACGTTAGTTTGACTACCTAGTGCAGCTTCAACCAACTTGGTGCCTTGCATATGTTTTGAACTACAATTTCCATCAGCCTGAGTCAGCATAGTTGTGCTGGCTGGGGGTGATAACATCTGGAGGGCTAGATTTTTCACATTGGTTATTTATGGAGCGATAACATGATTTGTAAGCAACTAGATTTGGGGAGCAGAGAAAAAGGAAACCCTGCTGAGCCCAGGGTGTTTTGTGAAGCTTCAGAAACCTCTAATTGTGATCCATTCTATCTGGACATGGCTGTTAAGCTAAGGAGAAGGCTACTCAGTCTCTTCCCATTGCAAGATACTTGGGGCAGAATTCAGGTGCATCATCTACTACCAGATTCTTCATTGTCTCCCAGACCATTTCCCCACTTCTAACCAACCCTCAGCCTCATTTGCCTTGCATTGTGGGAGGTGGCTTGGGGTGTTGCTTTTGGGCGACTTGGGCCTCTCTCTATAAAAAATTCTTCTCTCCCCCTTCTCATAACAGGCCAGCCTTCAATGAGACCCACAGTAGTCAAGATTGGTGAGTTGGAACCAGAAAGGGAGCCAATTTTGATGTGGTTGTGGGGAATGGAGGGTGGTGGTTATAAAGGCTACCTAGAGGTTTGGTGAAGGTGTTTGGAAAAGTTAAGTGTACAGCAAGGGGGTACCGGTGACCTCTCCAGATGTTGTTGGACTACAATTCCCACCTTTCCTGACTATAAGCCATGCTGATGGAAGTTGCAGTCCAACAATATCTGGAGGGTACTAGTTTGGAGAAAACTGTCCCAAGGCTGTTTTTAAGGGTTTGGAGAGTGGTAGATTCAGGTTTTCTGAAGTCTTTTGGATTTGCAAGCCTCAAGCATCATGATTTGCAAGCATGTTTCGTTTATATATTGTGATGCTATATCAGTAACAAACAATGTGACAGAAGCACTATATAGGTACCTGCCCTAAGGAGCTTACAGTCCAAGTTTAGATGTGAGGGGAGGGGAAAGAACCGAGCAATGGTGAAGCAATTATAGCAAGGGACAAATATAAGCAAATGCAGTTAAGTGGTATATATACATAAATCGTTGAGATGAAATGAAATTTAAGCAAATTATATATGGAATTTGTGTACCACTTAATATAACAATCTCTGAGTGATTTGAATGAAAATGCATTATTCAATGAAAGGTTTTATCTAACTTATACATGGAGTAGACCCGTTGAAATTAATGGACCCAAGGTAGTCAAGTCTGCTCTGAGTAGGAATAACTTGGCTGCAACCGAAAGCTTCCTAAGGAAAGCTAGATAAAAACAACACATAACTGTGAACCACAAATAATAATGATGATGATGATGATGGAATCACAAATAACAGCTTTTATTTCAGCTTGGAATGACAGCTAAAGGGAAATGCCAAATGCTTTGTGGAAGCGATGGACTTTATGGAGTAACAACGGTGGTTGAATTTTCCCCTATTTCGGTTTATATTCCACCTTCTGCATGTTAGCACCCAAGCCAGATAACAACCAGTGCATTTGGGTTGTCACCTTGGTGTCATGGCAGGAAGCTACTCCAAGCATAAGGGACAGAGAGAGAGAGAATGGGCTGAGGTTGGTTTTTAAAGAGCAGGGGGCTTCCTTAGGCTGGGGGAGCGGGCAGAGCAAAGGGGTTGTGTCAGGGCTGTATTGGGCGCAGGAGCGCAGAAAGATAACAGCTTGCCTTTACTCTCTCTTCTCCTAGTTCTGCAGAGGGGAAAGTGGCCCTACAGTACATGACACCTGTCATCCTGCTGCTCTTTGCTTTGGCACTCTACCTGCATGCCCAGCAGGTGGAGTCTACAGCCCGGCTGGACTTTCTCTGGAAACAACAGGTAGTGGATGAGTCTGGAGATCTCATGATGCCAGTGAATTCCAAAGGATGCTGTTAGTTCTTGCTGTTTACTCAGCACTTTGGCATGCCTTCTTTAATCGGCTCTGAGCTAAAGGACTTCGGTAAAGGTAAAGGGACCCCTGACCATTAGGTCCAGTCATGACCGACTCTGGGGTTGCGGCGCTCATCTTGACTGTTTGGCTCCGAAGCGCCCTCTCCGATTGCGTGGAGCCTGGACAGCCCCCTGGTTCTCCACGGATCTGAGGGTAATGAAACAATCGCTGAGACGGCTAGAGCACTGGTGGCGGATAACTCATTCTGAAGCTGACCGGACACGGGTTAGAGCTCAATGTCGAGCCTACCAAGTGGCGGTAGCGACGGCGAAGAAGACTTTCTTCACTGCCTCTATTGCATCTGCAGAAAACAGCAGCAGGAGACTCTTTCAGGTGGTTCACAGTTTAGTGGAACCACCTGCTCCATCGGGGCCCAGTACGGGCCGCATGATCTCCTGCAACGATTTTGCAAAGTTTTTTGCCGATAAAGTTGCTCAGATCCACCGTGGGAGCAGGGCCGGGGCGGGAGAATGCTAGAGTCCTGTCTAGTCCAGTTGCGTGGGATCAATTCCAATCTGTTACCTCCGAGGATGTGGACAGGCTGCTTGTATGAGTGAAACCAACCACCTGTCTCCTTGATCCTTGCCCATCCTAGCTTATAAAAGCTAGCCGGGAAGGGCTGGGCGATGGGCTTCGCGGGTTGGTGAATGCTTCTCTCTGTGAGGGAGCCTTCCCAGACCCACTGAAAGAGGCAGTTATTAAACCGCTTCTTAAAAAAACATATTTAGATGCGGCCAATATGGCCATCTATCACCCAGTCTCAAATCTTCCATTCTTGGGCAAGGTGATTGAGCGAGTGGTTGCTGAACAACTCCAGGCACGCCTGGAAGAAGCGGACCATTTGGATCCCTTCCAGTCGGGATTCAAGCAGACCATTTGGATCCCTTCCAGTCGGGGGTTCTGTCTTGGTCCCAGTCTTATTCAACATCTTTATCAATGACTTGGATGATGGGCTTGAGGGCATCCTGAGCAAGTTTGCAGATGACACCAAATTAGGAGGGGTGGCTAATACGCCAGAGGACAGAATCACACTTCAAAATGACCTTAATAGATTAGACAACTGGGCCAAAGCAAACAAGATGAATTTTAACAAGGAGAAATGTAAAGTACTACACTTGGGCAAAAAGAAAGAAAGAAAGGCACAAATACAGGTTGGGAGACACGTGGCTTGAGAGCAGTACATGTGAAAAGGATCTAGGAGTCTTGGTAGACCACAAACTTGACATGAGTCAGCAGTGTGATGCAGCAGCTAAAAAAGCCAATGCAATTCTGGGCTGCATCAATAGGAGTATAGCATCTAGATCAAGGGAAGTAATAGTACCACTGTATTCTGCTCTGGTCAGACCTCACCTGGAGTACTGTGTCCAGTTCTGGGCACCACAGTTCAAGAAGGATACTGACAAGCTGGAATGTGTCCCGAGGAGGGCAACCAAAATGGTCAAAGGCCTGGAAACAATGCCTTATGAGGAACGGCTTAGGGAGCTGGGTATGTTTAGCCTGAAGAAGAGAAGGTTAAGGGGTGATATGATAGCCATGTTCAAATATATAAAAGGCTGTCATATAGAAGAGGGTGAAAGGTTGTTTTCTGCTGCTCCAGAGAAGCGGACAGGAAGCAATGGATTCAAAGAAAGAAGATTCCACCCAAACATTAGGAAGAACTTCCTGACAGTAAGAGCTGTTCGACAGTGGAATTTGCTGCCAAGAAGTGTGGTGGAGTCTCCTTCTTTGGAGGTCTTTAAGTAGAAGCTTGACAGCCATATGTCAAGAATGCTTTGATGGTGTTTCCTGCTTGGCAGGGGGTTGGACTGGATGGCCCTTGTGGTCTCTTCCAACTCTAGGATTCTATGATTCTAAGCCTCATCATGGGACTGAAACTGCCCTGGTCGCACTGGTCGATGATCTCCGGCGGGCTAGGGACAAAGGTGAGAGCTGTTTCCTAGTTCTGCTGGATCTCTCAGCGGCTTTTCACACCATCAACCATAACATCCTTCTGGACCGTCTAGAGGGGTTGGGAGCTGGGGGCACTGTCATACAGTGGTTCCGCTCCTTCCTCCTGGGCAGTGTTCAGAATGTGGTGGTGGGGGATGAGTTTTCGGACCCCTGGGCTCTCACTTGTGGGGTGCCTCAGGGCTCTGTCCTCTCCCCCATGCTTTTTTAATATCTACATGCAGCCGCTGGGAGAGATCATCAGGGGGTTTGGGCTGGGTGTTCATCAGTATGCGGATGATATCCAGCTCTACCTCTCTTTCAAATCAGAACCAGTGAAGGCGGTGAAGGTCCTGTGTGAGTGCCTGGAGGTGGTTGGAGGATGGATAACAGATCGAGGTTGAATCCTGACAAGACAGAAGTACTGTTTGTGGGGGACAGGAGGCGGGCAGGTGTGGAGGACTCCCTGGTCCTGAATGGGGTAACTGTGCCCCTGAAGGACCAGGTCCACAGTTTGTGAGTCATTCTGGACTCACAGCTGTCCATGGAGGCGCAGGTCAATTCTGTGTCCAGGGCAGCTGTCTATCAGCTCCATCTGGTACGCAGGCTGAGACCCTACCTGCCTGCAGACTGTCTCGCCAGAGTGGTGCATGCTCTAGTTATCTCCTGCTTGGACTACTGCAATGCGCTCTACGTGGGGCTACCTTTGAAGGTGACCCGGAAACTACAACAAATCCAGAATGCGGCAGCTGGACTGGTGACTGCGAGCGGCCGCCGAGACCACATAACACCGGTCTTGAAAGATCTACATTGGCTCCCAGTACGTTTCCGAGCACAGTTCAAAGTGTTGGTGCTAACCTTTAAAGCCCTAAATGGCCTTGGTCTAGTATACCTGAAGGAGCGTCTCCACCCCTATCGTACGGAGGTCCAGTACCGAGGGCCTTCTGGCGGTTCCCTCGTTGCGAGAAGCAAAGTTGCAAGGAAGCAGGCAGAGGGCCTTCTCGGTGGTGGCGCCCGCCCTGTGGAACGCCCTCCCATCAGATGTCAAAGAGAAAAACAGCTACCAGATTTTTAGAAGACATCTGAAGGCAGCCCTGTTTAGGGAGGCTTTTAAAGTTTAAGAGATTACTTTATTTCATTTTTCTGTTGGAAGCCGCCCAGAGTGGCTGGGGAAACCCAGCCAGATGGGCGGGGTATAAATAATAAATTATTATTATTATTATTATCATCATCATCATCTCCTCACGTTATTGGCCGAGGGAGCCAGCGTACAGCTTCCAGGTCATGTGGCCAGCATGACAAAGCCGCTTCTGGCGAACCAGAGCAGCACATGGAAACGCCGTTTACCTTCCCACTGTAGGGGTACCATTTATCTACTTGCACATTGATGTGCTTTCGAACTGCTAGGTTGGCAGGAGCTGAGACCGAGCAACGGGAGCTCGCTCCGTCACGGGGATTTGAACCGCCGACCTTCTGATCGGCAAGCTCTAGGCTCAGTGGTTTAACCCACAGCGCCACTTAGTTTGGTGCTTTTATAAATTCAAAGTTATTTTAAGGGACATTTGCTTTATTTTTATTTGATTGACTGGGATGCTCCCTCTGAGGGTGTGAGAGTCAAGCTTATGGGTGGCTGTGTCTTCTACCCTTCTACCCCAGAGTGAGAGGAAGAGCTTGATCTCCTCAGGGGAGATATAGGGAGAAGGTGTCCGTATTGCCCCAAAGGTGAGAGAGAGAGATGAAATGATTGGGGGAGGGTTGGCTTTCACCTGTTGGATTCATACATGATTATGGGTTGTTGAGGGTTTCACTGAAGTGAGAATTGAGAGGATGGAGTGATGTGATGGGTGCAAGGGAAGTGTAACGACAACAACATGGTTCTTCAATTCCTGAATTGTATTATTTCATGTGAGGATCCTTTTATGTAATATTAATGTGATTATATAAAAATGCACGTGTACACACACACATACACACACACACATTATGTTGAATTTTGTTGTGTATTTTGTTGTATTTTTGTGTTGAATGATGATGAAAATGTCTCTGAGATTCATTGAAACATAAAGCATATACAAGTTAAATAAATAAATGGTAGGAAGGAGAATGACTGGTACGGCGTCTCTTGACTGGGGGTGTAAGCTTCTGTGGTTCAAGATTATGGCTGCTGACAGTGCAACAAGTGATGAAACCTGAAGCTGAAGAGTGAATTGAGCAAAATCTTTTGTTAGTGGTGGTGAGTTTTAGTCCCAAACATTGCTCTTTTCCCCTCTCTGTGACTAGCAGGAAAGAATAAATTATGCAGATGTGTGTAATCCTGCTGAATGCAGTGGTACCTCTACTTACGAATTTAATGCGTTCCGAACGCACATTTGTAAGTCGAAAAAAATTGTAAGTCGAATCCCATAGGAATGCATTGGGAGAAAAAAATCGTAAGTAGAAAAAATCCTATCTAAACCGCATCCAAGATGGCGGACGGAGCTCCATTTGTAAGTAGAAACATTCATAAGTAGAGTTATTCGTAAGTAGAGGTACCACTGTATACAGAACTTCTACTACAGGTTGCAGAATTTGTGTCTAGTATGTGTGGTGCAGGCTGGGCAAAACTGTGGCCCTCCAGATGTTGGGACTCCCAACGCCTGTCATCCCTGACCACCAGCCTTGTTTGCTAAGGCTGCTGGGAGTTGGAATCCCAAGAACATCTGGAGGGCCAGTATCTTCAACAGCGGAAGCTCAAGAGGCTTAATGAAATCACATGGCTTGGATAATTGTTATCCTCCTCATTTCCTCCCTTTGCGACTCTCCCAGGCTACAGGTGAGAAAGAGGAGATGGAGGAACTTCAGGCCTACAATCGTCGACTGTTGCACAACATCTTGCCCAAAGATGTGGCCGCTCACTTCCTGGCCCGCGAGCGCCTCAATGACGAGTTGTACCACCAGTCGTGTGAATGTGTCGCCGTCATGTTTGCCTCGATCAGTAACTTCTCAGAGTTCTACGTGGAGCTGGAAGCCAACAATGAAGGCGTTGAATGTCTGCGGCTGCTCAATGAGATAATTGCTGACTTCGATGAGGTAACCGCTTGTCTTTTGTCTGCATTGGATTGGAAAAAGGGAGAGGTTGAAAGACGAGTAGGTTCCCCCTCCCCCCCAAAAAAATGATGCTGGAAGAGGACATGTTTATAGTTTTTGACTTCAGTTTTGAAAGTGTCACGTGAATAAATATTTGATATAGTCTTCCTTACTGTTTTATGGTTTAGTATTGTTTTTATTGTGAATTACTCAGGGGACGTCACCATAATCTTTTCTGTGCTTAGGGCCTCTAGGGGTCTTAATCCAGATCTGGCTCTGTGCCCACTAGGGGGCCCTGTACCAGGGTGAGGTTGGTGCTCTCTGTGTGGCATTCTTCTGAGGGAGGCTCTCACCTAGTGCCAGGCATTTGCACGAGTACAGAGCAGAAGTAAGAGAGACTTTTGAGAACCAAGACAAAATCTCTGCTGTTCAGGAGAAGTGCGGCAGTGGCCGTGGAAAGTTTTCAAACAGTAGATATATATAAAACTGTCCAGTAGCACCTTAGAGACCAACTAAGTTTGTTCTTAGTATGAGCTTTCGCGTGCATGCACACTTCTTCAAATACACTGAAACAGAAGTCACCAGACCCTTATATATAGTGAGAGGGTGGGGAGGGGTATTACTCAGAAGGGTGGTGGGAATGGCTGATAGGAGTGGTAAACCTGTTGAGGACTGTTAACGACTGCAATTGGTCTTACAGGAAAAAGCAAGGGATGAGATGGCCAAAAATAGCTTTATCATGTGTAATGAGATAAGAATCCAATGTCTTTATTCAGACCAGGTCTCTCCATGGTTTTAAGTTTGGTGATAAGTTGCAGTTCAGCAACTTCTCTTTCCAGTCTATTTCTGAAATTCTTTTGTAGTAAGACAGCTACTTTGAGATCTTGTATAGAATGTCCTGGGAGATTGAAGTGTCTCCTACTGGTTTCTCTGTCTTGTGATTCCTGATGTCAGATTTATGTCCATTTATCCTTTGGCGTAGGGTTTGGCCTGTTTGTTCAATATAGAGGGCTGAAGGGCACCGTTGGCATTTGATAGCATACACAATATTAGAAGATGAGCAAATAAATAGTCCTGAGATGGTATGTTGGATGTTGTTGGGGCCAGTGATAGTGTTGTCTGGGTGTATGTGGCAGCAAAGTTAGCATCTGGGTTTATTGCAGGCTCTGGTACCAGTGTCCATGTTAAGTCTGGTGGTTGTATTATTGTGGGTGAGGAGTTGTTTAAGATTGGGTGGCTGTCTGTAGGCAATGAAAGGTCTTCATCTCAGAGGTTGAGAAAGGGCTTGGGAAAGAGACAACTGTCATTGTCTAGGAGAGGTTCTAAATGTCTGATGATGCATTGAACTGTTTTAGCTTGGGAGCTGCATGTGTTTTAAAAAAGATGTGCAATTTTGATGAAAGGAGACTCTCTCAGCATTAGTAAAAATTACCTTCCATTGCTTGTTTCTGTAGATTATCAGTGATGAGCCATTCAGGCAGCTGGAGAAGATAAAGACAATTGGCAGTACCTACATGGCGGCCTCAGGGCTGAATGACAGCACCTATGACCGCGAAGGGCGCTCCCATATTACAGCGCTGGCAGACTATGCGATGCGGCTCATGGAGCAGATGAAATATATCAACGAACACTCATTCAACAACTTCCAAATGAAAATTGGTCAGTGGAGGCGGGGTGGGTGCTCCACATTGGGGAGAGAGATTGGGTGTCCTTAAGGCAAGTGGGTTGGCTGCTCAGCTTTGACTGGTTTTCCTTTTCACATCCCTTCTTCCCTTCCCATTTCTTCCACAGGGCTAAATATTGGGCCAGTAGTGGCTGGGGTGATTGGAGCCCGAAAGCCACAGTATGACATTTGGGGCAACACGGTGAATGTCTCTAGCCGTATGGACAGCACTGGTGTCCCTGACCGTATTCAGGTGAGAGCAGCAATGGCATGACCTGTTTTGACTATGGTTAAGGTTGCTGGCAGGCCCATGCAGAGGTCGAGGGTGCAACCTGCATGCTTGCCACCAGCCTTAGGGGGATAAGCTGGCCGGGGACCCCGTAATGCGAAGAACACAAGGCACCCCATCCCAGGCCTCATGGTTGCCAGGATTTACCGTATATTCCAGCGTATAAGGCGACTGGGCGTATAAGACGACCCCCTAATTTTCAAGTTAAAATATAGAGTTTAGGATATACTCGCTAGGGAGGGGAGTCTTCTCCAGCACTCAAGTCTGCAGCAGGGGAAATGGTGGATTTTGGTTTTTTTAGTTATTGAGAGGGGGAAAGAAGCCATAGAGAGGAGAGAGAGAGAGAGGCAGAGAATCGAGGCTGGGAGAGCCAGCGAAAAGGGAAAAGCCATAGAGAGGAGAGTGGGGATGCGGCCACGGCCGTTTTTGAGCTCCCCCCACGGTATGCAGCGCCCGCAGATTCTTGTACCCGGCGTATAAGACGGCCCCCCAACTTTTGAAAAGATTTTCCTGGGTTCAGAAGCCATCTTATACGCCAGAATATACAGTAACCTTGGAAGTCTACTTCCTTAGGAGAGGTTCAATAGGTCTGTAATAATATAATCTATGCCGAGCGGCTTAGTCACAGGAGTTCTGACAAAAAAAAATATCCTATGCAAAGTTAAACTGTTAAAAATCAACAAAACAGCAAATCTTACAAACAGCAACATTGAACAGCAAGATTCACACCACCAGCCTAGCTCCCATCGTTTCTGCATCCAAAAGCCCCACTAAAAAGAGATGATGTTTGGGGGTTCGTTTGTTTTTACACCCAAATCTTCTTAAAAGTTGGAAGGGAGTAGTTGTCCAAACAAGCCTTCCTTCAGAAAGAGTTCCGCTAGGGGGGAAGCCACCTGATCTGAGAGCCTCCTGCTGAGCTTCCAATGTAAGGACACCCTGACTAGGACCATCTTGAACAAGGGGCGGCAAACTAAGGCCTGCGGGCTGGATGCGGCCCGCTGGGCTCGTTAATCCACCCGCAAACCTGCGGACCCTGCCGCCAGCTCGGTCAGTCCCTATGCTAAACCGGCGCGGCATGGAGGCCTCGCCGCGTGGAGATTGACTTCCGTGACACGACGCAGCTTCTGATTGGCTGCAGGAAACTCCTGCAGCCAATCAGAAGCTGGGGACGATGCTGGGTTGGCGGCGATGCTGGCGCAGCCTCTGCACCACAACCACTTCCTCCCACTCGGCTCTTCCCACTCAGCCTCTTCCTCCTGCTCGGCCGCCTCAGCTGAGGGGGAGGAAGCGGCTGCGGCGCGGAGGCTGTCTCCGCCGCCCAGGCCAGCGGCTTGGGCTCTGCGCCCTGCTGAGACAAAGGACGACGCCGGCAGTGCTGAAGATAAGGCGGCTGTGGCAGCTACGGCGTGAGTGGCGGCGGCGGGGGAGTCCTTTTGGGAGGGGGGATGCTTTCAGGAGTGGAGGTGCTTTCGGGAGAGGGTGGGTCCAGCCCCCCACAAGGTCTGAGGGACAGTAGACCGGCCCCTTCCTGAAAAAGTTTGCTGACCCCTGATCTTTTAAGATTCTCCTTAAGGATAAGGGACAAATGTTTCGAAGGAGGCAGGCCCATCTATCCTGCTCCTCGGGTCATTTGAACCTTAATAACACGGTGCCAGCACTTTGAACAGCTGCTGAATTTCTGGGTAGCCATTTAAGAATAAAAAGGAGTTCTATTAATAGCCCTGCTGTTGATAGCTAGCATTTTCTCAAGGTGGGGGCAGCTGTGACTCAGCCAACAAGGAGATGGTGGGATATTTTTAAGACCCAGCAGCTGGAACACCTGGATTGGAGTGAGGATTGTTGCTGACTCATTCCTGTGCCACCATCACCATTTTTTATTTTTATTTTTGCCAATTGTTGGGAGTTATTTCTGGTGGAGGAAAAGCTTTCCACCCACCGCTTTGAAATTGTTCCTTGCTGCCAGTTTTTCCTGGCAATTTTTTTTTGGGGGGGGACACTATTGGGGATGGTGGGGAAAGCTGGAAATCCTGTCCAGAGAAGACTTTAGTGAGAAGAGGAGCAATTCAGGCTTTGTTGTGAGCTGCCTCAGAGACCATGGGAGTGGGAGGGGTAGGATATCCACATTTCTATTAAATAATATTACGGGAGCATTGTGTCAGTAAGGCTCCCTCTGCTGACCACTTCTGAATAGTTCTGTTTACTATATGAGAGTAAGAACTCATTTGCCAGACCAAGCCAAAAGTCCCACCTAGGCCAGCATCCAGTTTGCAGCATGGTCTATGAGATGCTTTCCAGAGATTTCATGTGCAGCACCTAAAAGCAGCAGCACCCCCTTGTGGCATCTGGGTGTATATTGCCTCAGGATGTTCCACTTACTTGTTGCCACTAATAGTCACGGGTAGATCCATCCTCCAAGTGGGTGGCCATCACAGAATCTTGAGATAATGAATTCATGGGGTTGTATTCACCAAGGGAAATAGTCTGAAGACAGGATGAATTAGTGTCAATTGGCTGAGCCCTTGCTTGTAGACCTAGTGGCTACACCAAAAGCAAGGCCACCTTCCTTTCTTATGGTCCTTTCCCGGGGACACAGAAAGTCTACTAAAGCCCTGAACCTCAGTACTTTGGGACTACGTCTCTTGTAAGCCAAATAACTGAAATGGAGACAAATGCTCAAAAAAAACCCAAATCCCATGATTTAGGGTTGCCATATTTCAAAAAGTGAACATCCGGACACAAAAGTTGTTGAGCTTTTCTTAGCAAAGTTGTTGAGCTTTTCAGGCCATTTCCAATGGCCGAATCCCAGCAATGTCCAGGGAATTCTTGATGTATGGCAATCCTACATGACTTATTAGCCCAACCTGAGATACTGTATTCCACGGCAGGTATTTCAGAGGGGCTGCTATGGTTTTTCTGGGTGATTTAAACCCTGGATGATGTGGCAAAAGATTTGTTTCTATATTACCTCTGTGCCAGTTCCAGTGAATTGGCTGGATCATTGCATTGCTTTAATGTGCACTAATTATGCAAGGCTTGGGCGGGGGGGGGGGGCTGCATTGGCCTCCTTGCTGTCCTCAGTCACAAACTGCTTGCTGTCAAAAGCAGTGGGATTCACACCACCTGTCTGGCTTTCCCCCTCTCACCAAGGCAAGGCAAGAAGGCAATTTTTGCTGATTGCAACTTCCCTCTGTAGCCTCCTTTTACCATCCAAATTTTGCTCCAGAGGATTTGGGGACCCTTTGGAACAGTGCTGGGGGACGGGGAGATATGACTGCAGGATAAAAGGGAGAATTTGTGGAAATTGCCTCCCACTTCCATGTACAGAATCCTTTTCTGGAGCAACAGGCTTTCTGTGAGCAGAGGGACAAAATTGGAAACTCGTAATTCCACCTGCCCAGAACTGCATGTTCCCTTTTCCTCCTAACACTTTGTGTTGTTCCCCTTCTCTAGGTGACAACTGACCTATATCAGGTATTGGCAGCCAAAGGTTATCAGCTGGAGTGTCGTGGGGTCATCAAGGTCAAGGGCAAAGGCGAGATGACCACCTATTTCCTGAATGGAGGCCCCACCAGTTAGCAAGAAAAGAGCCTTTGCTTAACAAAGGGACCTATTAAGCTGGGCTCCGTCAGGCAGCATGGGGTTGATTGGTTCTCTGTCTTTCTTTCTTTGCTCTGGATTTTGGAACACACCCTCTTAAAAAGGGAAAAACCCCTACAGCTTCTGAAATGGGATCCTTGATAGTGTTGGAGATGTCAGGGGGTCGCTTTACCCCATACAAGACTTATTTTTTATTTATTTGGAGCAAAGCCTAACTTGGAGTGCCTCCTTTTGGGCCCGTGTGGGTGCTATTGTGGGGTAAAGTTGTTGTGAACCTTCTGCCGCTCTTGGGATCAACCAAAGGACCTGGTGAAGGGAGGTGGCAGCAGGGGTCAGAAGACCCCACACATGTCTATCTGTGGATCTAGAAAGCTGACATACCCTGAAGCATTGCTCGGATATTTTTTGAGAGGGGCTCCATTTCTCTTATGGCGCCATTTTGCTGAGACTTTCCAGAAGCGCAGCGACGGCACTTTTCTCTTGAGGGAGGTGACTTCCCCCCAGTGCATTTTGTTGATCACATCTCTCAGCAAACACCCACTCTGTCTTTTTGTTTCTCTCTGTGTGTGTTTCTTTCACACACATAACAAGCTCTCACAAAATCACTGTGATGTTTGGGAATCTCTCTCTCTCTCTCTCTCTCTCTCTCTCTCTCTCTCTCTGAGAGATTGTCATTTGGGGTACGGTTCTCATTTGCCAAATTGCTGTGATTGCTATGTCTGGTTGGAATGAAGTGGAGTGATGACAAGCACTTGGGGTGCTTTGAGAGGGGGGAAATGGGACAGTGTCTGGGGGTTGTGGTTTTGATGCCAAAGAGAGGGAAGGAAACAGGCCTTCTTTCCCCTGCCTCCCCTGCCACTCCATCTCCTCTAATAGCCAGGGAAAGAGGTTTTGCTGCCCTGTGGAGATGCAAACCTGCCATAGGTGCCTGAAGTAAAGGGGACGGATTGTTTTGTGTGCAGCCCTCCTCTCCCACCTTACTGCAGACAGGAGCTTCTCCCCTACTCACTTGGGACCCCAAAATAAAAAAGTAGAAATTATTTAACAGGAGCTGGAATTGGCAGACAAAGCAAGCTCCTTCCTTGCAGCCCACTCTCATGGATCTTTTGCTATTAAGTGCCATGTCTCTTCTCCACTCCCCCCCCCCCCCGGTTTTATCCATCTTTTAGGTTTGGTCAAGTTGGTTCTGCTGACCTTGATTTTGGGGTGTGTGAGGGTATTTTCCCGTCTTTCTCATACATATTATATATGTAGCTCCAGAAAAATAATAATGTATCCCACTTCTGCTCCTTTTCCCAGATGTTTGAAGGGTTGAGGGTGGGTGGGTGTGCTTATCCTAAGCAAAGTGGACTTCCACAAATTTGGCGTCTGGCTGCCCTAGTGAACGTTTGCTGTGGCCCTCCTGATTGGGAGGAAACACAGTAGATGACAAAATCAGCAAAGTGAGAGCTCTGTGTTAATTGCTGGATTTAAGTTGGCGAGAACATGGCCCTGAGGTGGAGGAGGAGAAGACCCTTGACTCCTTTTATTTTTATTAGCCACGGTGGGTGGAAAAGGGGATCTATTTGCACCAAAGTACTAACTGGTCGTAGGAACTCCAGAAACCATGTGTAAAAAAGATTTGAAAGAGAGCTCATTGCTGAGTGGTGAAAGTGTGCTGAAAGTGTGTCCGTTTGGTGTAGAAGGGCAGGTCCATGTGGTCAGTAGCTGGGGCAACTGGCTAATGGCACAGTTATAGAGCGCTTGCTGTTTCCCAGATTAATGGGGTTGTGGCTGCCATTTTGAAATGCCCCATCTACTTCTGTAGCCCCTGTAGGGGCAAGGGGGCACCTTGGATAGTGCAGGCTTGCAGCCTGCTTTCATTCTGCCTGTTTCCTCTTTAATTTTCCCATTTTATGCAGTGGGTACAATTCCCCCTTTGAAGGAACCACCTTCGGCCTATTTTCACTTGACCCTGTTCCAAGGAGTCTTTTATCTGCAGCTGTGGATATGTGTGTATGGATAAACATACACATGGATAAGCATGTGTATGGATATGTCCCACCCACTACCATAGTTTGGGTCTTGTCCCTCTCAAATATGATGTTGGCAAGTTACAGCCCCCTTTTTCACCTTTTGTTACATAGGATTCCAGGACTAAACCAGATTCCTTGGAAACAAGGTTTATTTTGCTCAACTCTTTGTCACAAGTGACACCTAAATTGGGGAACATCTAAGCCAGGCATCCCCAAACTGCGGCCCTCCAGATGTTTTGGCCTACAACTCCCATGATCCCTAGCTAATAGGACCAGTGGTTGGGGAAGATAGGAATTGTAGTCCAAAACATCTGGAGGGCCAAAGTTTGGGGATGCCTGATCTAAGCCATGGGGAAGCAAGGTAGCTGTGTGAAATCTCTATTCCATTGAAGGGGATGGATAAAGCGGAAAACAACTATTTTTAATTGAAAAAATGAGTCTTTTAAAGAAGGAGGGAAAGAAGTTGAAGATTATGATTTTTAAGTTTACTTAATGGTTTTAAAAGCTCTTGTATTCCTTTAATTTTTTAAAAAAGAAAAGATTATTTTTAATGGACAACAACTGTCATTGTGCATAGCCTATGAGTTATTGATGCTCACCATGGGGAAGACTATGTCATAGCTGCCAAGTTATCCCTTTTTTTAAGGGATTTTCCCTTATGCTGAATAGGCTTCCTCGCGAGAAAAGGGAAAACTTGGCAGCTATGGACTATGTAGGAGAAGAGAGGGAGCTTTAAAAAACCCACTCCCTCTAGGGCTACTGCGAAAATGGCTCAGTTGTGTTCCTTGGGCAAGGTGTATGAGCAGAGTGGGCAATATGGCACTTATTTGGTACTTTTTTTCTTTTTGTGTGTGTGTATATATAAATTATATATTAAAGATCACTTTCTATTACATTGTTTCCTTCTTTCTCTTCTCCCTTCCCAGTGCCATAAACTTGAATATACCTACCTCTCTTCTTCCTTGGGCAACTTCCTCCCACCCCCAGTTGCTCAGTGCACGCATACATGGAATAAGGAGATGGAAACTTGTGAGAACTGTGAATGTTAGGGCTGTCATACAGTTAGGAAATTCTATTCTGCAATCCTCAATCTGCAAACCTGGGTGTAAGCCCCATTGAACCCAGTGAGACTTGACCACTGAGCACACTTGCATGAGATTTCACTATTGTACAATTAATCACATGGGTTTTTAATTGATTTAAATCTGCATGCCATCTGTGTATGAATAAAGATGCTTTTGAAGAAAACACCTCACTAATTTTTAGATGATGTACCTCCCAAGATGGTACCTGTTAACAGCAGTTCTTGAATTTTTAAATCTGATATATAGATAGATAGATATCAGCACCTGATTGATTCAGGCTAAAGACATTTGTTGAGTCAATTTGACTGTAATCATCGCAGCCCAAACCAATTTGTGTACACTTACACGCCTATGCATTCGTATTTTGCAGGGTTTATCATTAATGTACTAAAGCTTGTACATCCCTGATTAATCCTCCTTACATTATTTCAGGCATTAAGGAACAACCATCACTGTGAAGAACTCAAAGTGTAATGTTCTTGGTATAAGCTTTCGTGTGCATGCACACTTCTTCAGGTATCTAGAGAAGTGTGCATGCACACGAAAGCTTATACCCAGAACAAACTTAGTTGGTCTCTAAGGTGCTACTTGACAATTTTTTTAATCTTTATATATATTTCTACTGCATCAGACCAACATGGCGACCTACCTGAATCTAGAACTAAAGTGTAATGGTAATTTTGACATAGCACCACATCATGACAGCCACCGTCCAGGAGAATTCAAAAACACATGTTACATATTTTAGACACATCACTGCCAACAGTATACTGTATAGGATAATGCCCAAGGTATTGGAATCATCTAACCATTATAGATTCAGGGCTGATGAAGCGGCTGGGCCAAAGCCGAAAGGTCGCTCAGTTGCGGATATGCCTGGAAGCGAAAGGAAAGTCCAATGCTGTAAAGAAAAAAAATATTGCATAGGAACCTGGAATGTAAAAACCATGTACCTTGGTAAGCTGGATGTGGTCAAAAATGAGATGGCAAGAATAAATATTGACATCCTGGGCATCAGTGAACTAAAATGGACGGGAATGGGTGAATTCAGTTCGGACGACCATCTTATCTACTACTGTGGGCAAGAATCCCGTAGTAGAAATGGAGTAGCCCTCATAGTCAACAAAAGAGTGGCGAAAGCTGTACTGGGATGCAATCTCAAAAATGATAGAATGATCTCGATACGAATCCAAGGCAGACCTTTTAACATCACAGTAATCCAACTACCGGTGCTGAAGAAAGTGAAATTGACCAATTCTATGAAGACTTACAACACCTTCTAGAAATGACACCAAAGAAGGATGTTCTCCTCATTATAGGGGATTGGAATTCTAAAGTAGGGAATCAAGAGATAAAAGGAACAACTGGCAAGTTTGGCCTTTGACTTCAAAACAAAGCAGGGCAAAGGATAATAGAGTTCTGTCAAGAGAACAAGCTGGTCATCACAAACACTCTTTTCCAATAAGACAAGAGACGACTCTACACATGGACATCACCAGATGGGCAGCATCGAAATCAGATTGATTATATTATCTGCAGCCAAAGATGGAGAAGCTCTATACAGTCAACAAAAACAAGACCTGGAGCTGACTGTGGCTCAGATCATCAGCTTCTTATAGCAAAATTCCAGCTTAAACTGAAGAAAGTAGGAAAAACCACTGGGCCAGTGAGACACAATCTAAATAAAATCCCTTATGAGGAATAGGTTTAAGGATTTAGATTTGGTGGACAGAGTGCCAGAAGAACTATGGATGGAGACTCATAACATTATACAGGAGGCAGCAATGAAAACCATCCCAATGAAAAGGAAATGCAAGAAAGCAAAGTGGCTGTCCAATGAGGCCTTACAAATAGCAAGGGGGAGAAAGCAGGCAAAATGAGAGGGAGATAGTGAAAGATACATTAAATTGAATGCAGATTTCCAAAAAATAGCAAGGAGAGACAAGAGGCCCTTCTTAAACGAGCAATGCAAAGAAATACAGGGAAACAACAGAATGGGAAAAACCAGAGATCTGTTCAAGAAAATTGGAGATATGAAAGGAACATTTCGTACAAAGATTACCATAATCAAGGACAAAAGTGGAAAGGACCTAACAGAAGCAGAAGACATCAAGAAGAGGTGGCAAGAATACACAGAGGAATTATACCAGAAAGATATGGAG
The DNA here is from genome assembly GCF_965207765.1 of Zootoca vivipara. NCBI lineage: Eukaryota > Metazoa > Chordata > Lepidosauria > Squamata > Lacertidae > Zootoca > Zootoca vivipara. The sequence continues at coordinate 3,712,957 of NC_142584.1, forward strand.
GTCTCGTACACCCCAGGTAGTGTGGTTGCTGACCTTGAGCCAGACATCCTGGAGAGTGAAGTCAAATGGGCCTTAGAAAGCACTACTAATAACAAGGCCAGTGGAAGTGATGATATTCCAGCTGAACTATTTAAAATTTTAAAAGATGGTGCTGTTAAGGTGCTACACTCAATATGCCAGCAAGTTTGGAAAACTCAACAGTGGCCAGAGAATTGGAGAAGATCAGTCTACATCCCAATCCCAACGAAGGGCAGTGCCAAAGAATGCCCCAACTACCGCACAATTGCGCTCATTTCACACGCTAGCAAGGTTATGCTTAAATTTCTACAAGGCAGGCTTAAGCAGTATGTGGACCGAGAACTCCCAGAAGTGCAAGCTGGATTTTGAAGGGGCAGAGGAACCAGAGACCAAATTGCAAACATGCGCTGGATTATGGAGAAAGCTAGAGAGTTCCAGAAAAACATCTACTTCTGCTTCATTGACTATGCAAAAGCATTTGACTGTGTCGACCACAGCAAACTATGGCAAGTTCTTAAAGAAATGGGAGTGCCTGGTCATCTCATCTGTCTCCTGAGAAACCTCTATGTGGGACAAGAAGCTACAGTTAGAACTGGACATGGAATAACTGATTGGTTCAAAATTGGGAAAGGAGTACGACAAGGTTGTATATTGTCTCCCTGCTTATTTAACTTATATGCAGAATTCATCATGCAAAAGGCTGGACTGGATGAATCCCAAGCCAGAATTAAGATTGCCGGAAGAAATATCAACAACCTCAGATATGCAGATGACACAACCTTGATGGCAGAAAGTGAGGAGGAATTAAAGAACCTTTTAATGAGGGTGAAAGAGGAGAGTGCAAAATATGGTCTGAAGCTTTTTTTAAAAAAAGATTTTTATTGAAGTACGAGAATTTTTACATACATTATATTCTCTCCTTCCAATTTTTAATTTCCCGTACTATTTTTCCTTTCCCTCCCCACCCCCTCCCCCACCCATAATCCATTGGAAGGGTTCAAACAGTTGTCCTCAGCCACAGGCACAATGTCTTTAATTTCCACTGAATGTCTTCTGATCCAATAGTTGTTATCCATTGAAGATGGGGGTTCCATCTGGTCCTTATAATAGTAGACTTGGCCCTCTATGTTATTTCCTGTGACGTTACTGCCACAATGTCTGACTGAATAAATTCAAACAAATAATTAGCCCAGACCTCTACTGTCCACCCTCCCCACCCTTTCTCTACATATAAGCGTCTGGGGACTTCAAAGCAGTGTATCTGAAGAAGTGTGCATGCACACGAAAGCTCATACCAAAATAAAAACTTAGTAGGTCTTTAAGGTGCTGCTGGAAGGATTTTTTTAATTTTTTTCCAACCTAAAGCTATTGTTGCCTTTCCCACTAGTATCATTGCTTTGAAGGTGTGCTGGTCACCTTTCTCTATGGCCGTGTTTCCTAGTATACCCATTGACATGAGCTTGAAGTCTATAGGTAACTTCACTTTAAAAGCTTCATTAATTACCTTAAGGATTTTATTCCAAAATCCCCTTACCTCTGGGCATATGAGAGAACCATCCCTTGGCTTGTTCACAGTGCCAGCAGTTAGGGTTCAATCCTGGTATCATATTAGCTACCTGGGCCAGAGTTCTATACCGTTTTAGAAAGAATTTTAGTTCGAGCTCCCTAAATTTGCTTACTTTAATCTCATCTATTCCTTTCATTATCCTTTTGACCTTTGATTCGCTAATTTGTTCTTCCTTACTCCACATCTTTTGAATAAGTTGGGTTGTCAGTTCTTTATTTGTAATCATCCTCTTATAGATTTTACCTATCAATCCTTGTTTAGTTTTTTTCCATTTGTTTATATAGTTCCTCTATTGGCTCTTCTACTCTCATATTTCCTATCTCTTGGGCTTTAAGAATTTTATTATATAACCCTCCAATTTTTAACCAGTATTGGTTACCTATGTTCTCTGTTACTTCCTGCAATGACTTTAAGGACTCTCCTCTATACATATCTTGGACTATGTGATATCCCTTTGCATTAAGAATTTTCCACCATTTGGGGTCGTCTATTGCCTCATATATGCTTTCTAAGGGTGCCCACAGAGAGATCCTTTTTAACAATATAGGTTGCCATCTCCTCCATATGCCTAATGCCAATTTCCTGGGTCCTATTGCATATTTCAGATCTTCCTTTACATTATTTGTGAAGATTCCATATCTTCCTGCACCGTTGTTGGCCTCATCCTCAAATCTGATCCACTTTTGTTTATTTTTTGCTCCAATTTCTAGTAAAGTTTTTAATTGGACGGCTTGATAGTAATTATAAATGTTGGGGAGGCCCCACCCTAATTCTGATTTGTGGTTATACACAAACCTCTTTTGTGTCCTTGATTTTTTACTTCCGAATATCCATTGTCTTATCTCACCATTCCATTGTTCCAATTGCTGTTTTTTCATCTCTAGTGGGATAGCTTGGAAAAGATAACTTAGCTTAGGGACCCAGAACATTTTAGTAGCCTTGACTCTAGCTGTAATGCTTAAAGTTTTGTTTCTCCATCTTTTCATATCCTTTAGTATTTTATTCCATATCTTCTTATAGTTGAAGTCTGTGGTCTTGTTAATATTCCTATAGAGTTCAATACCCAGGTATTTTATTCTTTTAGAACCCAGGCCCATACCTGTTATGCTATTTACATTACATTACAGCTAGATTCACATTAAAGTACATTATTTCTGATTTAGTTATACTTACCCCTAATCCGGAGCATTCCTCTAAATCTTCTAATATTATCTTTATTTCTTTTATCCCTTCCTTGGGATTTGTTATGATTACAATAATATCATCTGCAAACAAGTTAATTTTCATCTCCTCTTTCCCAATCTTATAACCCTCTATCCTTCCACAGTTTCTTATTCTTTCTGCTAGTTGTTCTATAGCCATTATAAATAGGAATGGCGAGAGAGGGCACCCCTGCCGAACACCTCTGCGTATTGGGAAGGGTTGGGAGTGTTCTCCATTGACTCTTACCACTGCTGTTCCATCTTTATATAGTTCTTGTATCACAAACCGATAAGCCTCTCCTATTCCATATTTAGTCATTATTTCACATAAGAATTCCTGTGAGAGTGTATTGAATGCTTTAAAGATGTCTAATTTCAATAACCCGAGCTTTTTTGATTGTCTATTATGCAATACATTAATAATATTTCTAATCGGGTGGGCATTTCTGCCCTTAACAAATCCATATTGGTCTTCTTTTATCATTTTGGGGATGACATTTTTTAACCTGTTTGCCATGATTTTGGCGAAGATTTGATAATTTTGGTTTAATAGACTAATGGGTCTATATGAACCTACTTCTTTAGGGTCTCTGTTTGGTTTTAGGATTACCGTTATTTCTGCCTTTCTCCATGTTTCTGGATTTTTCTGGGGGGAAAATCCCTTCTAGTATGCTATTAAAAAGTTGTTGTAATTCAGGGGCCAGAATTTCTACCATTTCCTTGTAGAATTCGGTGTAAAGCCATCTAGTCCTGGCGATTTGCCATTTTTCAATTCCTTGATTATGTCCTTTATTTCTTTTATTGTAATTTTGCTATCTAGTTTACTTTTCTCAGACTGATCCAGTGTTAAATTTATATTCTCCTGAAATTTTGCTACCTCATTTTTTTTATATAGATTTTTATAAAGCTTGCAAAGGCCTCTTTAATTTCCTTTGGGTCTTGCATTTTAATACTGTTTATTTTTATACTTTTAACTTTTTGTATCTCTTTCCTTATTTTAAGATAATTAGCAAGTCTTTTTACTGAATTTATATTGTTCCTCTGAAAATCATTTCTGACCATTACTTCCCTTTTCCACAGCAAAGTCAGATCTAATTCCTCTAATTGTTTTTTAATCTCCTTAATTTGATTTTGGGTTCTGGAACAATATCTAATAATTTGTTTCTTCTGTAATATTTCTAGTTCCTGAATGTTTAATTGTCTTTTAGAGTACCATTCTTTTTTATTAATTTTTCTTTCATTATACAGTGCCCCCTCAAAACACATTTTGCTGCACCCCAGAGAATATCTGGAGTTACTGATCCTTTATTATCTGGGGAAATAACCTGATCTGATTTTCCTTATAATCTCTGTCCTGAACTTTAGCCATTATTAAATTATTATATCTCCAGGGTCTCTTGTCCTTACTCATTCTTAGTTCTAACTCAATACTTAAAGGGGCATGATCTGAGATTATTATTGGGTGTGTTGTAATTCCTTTAACTATCCAATTACTAGCCTTTCCCAGGATAAAAAAGTCTATGCAGGATACTGTTTTGTGTCTGCTAGAGATATGGGTAAATTTGGGTTTTAAACCTAGGGTTTCATGTGCTTCTTGCAATCCCCATTTACTCAATATAATTGTTTTATTTTTTGTGATATCCATATTCAAATCACCTGCTATAATAATTTCACCCTCTGAGAACTGGTGATTTTTTTTTTAGTATTTTAATTAGGAATTTATTCTGCCTTTTGTTTGGAGCATATATATTAACAATTGTTAGCACTTTATTTTCCATTTTAGCTTTGACCAGCATAAATCTACCTTCCCTGTCTAGCACCATTTCTGTTATCTTAATGTCTATTCTCCTATTTACCAGGACTGCCACCCCTCTTGCTCTCGCTTTACTCCTTGCTTCTGCTAATACCTCCCAGGCTGGGTCAATAAATGGTGGTTTGGTTTGTGGGTTTCTTGACATTATATCAGCTCTAGCGAACCTAGATAACCTATAGTGTTTTAGGTTGGATGTAAGACCATTGACATTCAGTGAGATAATTTTAATTGAGTTAACTATATTCTTTGTTGTTTTGATTTTTGTGACCGTTTAGCTGAGGAATTTTTTTCTTACTACTCTTTAGCCTCCCCCCCCCCCCCCCCGGAAGAGAAAATATATTGGGAAAGAAATTCCATCCCCTCTCTCCACTTCCGAGAATGCACGCATCCCCTCCCTCCCCTTAACCATAACATTTCAATGATACACTTAGTTAAATGGCCTCTTTACTTTCCTTTAGGGCGTATCATCCTGCAGGTGTGTTCTTGATCTTTTCTCTGGTCGTGTTGGAGGGTCCTTCTCCTGGGTCCGCCTCTTCCATCTCCTCTTCCTCCATTTCCTGTATCAGCAACACATCCACTTTGATTCCCAGCTGAGTCAGCAAAGTCCCAGCCTCTGTTGGGTTCTTAGCTATAAGCCTCTTTCCATCTTTAAAAATCAGTATAGAGGCAGGTTATACCCAGGTAAACCTTATTTCGTTATTATGCAGTTTTTGTGCATAAGGTTTCATTTGGCTTTTTCAGGGCCGTCTTAAGCGCCCCTCGCGCTGTGGTGTGCCGGATCTCTCCTGCGCCCTCCCGCCCCGTTTACCAGCGCGGTGAGCGGGCGGGCAGGCACAGCGCGATCTCTCTGGCGCCCTCCTGCCCCGTTTCCCAGCGCGGTGGGCGGGTGGGCGCTGAACGGCGGGTGGGCAGGCACAGCGCGATCTCTCCGGCACCCTCCCGCCCCGTTTCCCAGCGCGGTGGGCGGGTGGGCGCAGTGTGCAGCTGCGCGGCGGACCGGCCGGCCAGCGGGCGGGCGCAGCTCGCGGCGCCCTCCTGGCAGGCCGGCGCCATGGTGCCCTGCGCCACCCAGCCTATACGTAGGGCCGGCCCTGGGCTTTTTTGCCTTAAAGTAGCCTGGCAGAAGTCTCACTTCACCCATACTCTTTTTTCCTTGGAAGCTCAACTCTTTAATTTTCTTCAAGGTTTGGAAGGCCTGCTGTTGCAACTTCTCTCTTGAAAATTTGATTATTACATCCCTGGGGGATTTTCTCCCCTTGGGCCCTCGCACGTTCCACATCTTCTGGCTTCAAACTAACTCCTTGGGTGCCTAACCAGGTTCTCAATGTTTCTTCCAATTCTTTAGCCAGTATTTCCTCCGGGATTCCACACAGAATCATATTAGCTCTTCTCTAGCGATCCGACAATTCTGCCACCTGTCTGGTTAGAGTAGTTACTTCTTTTTTTCATTTTCCTGGGCTAGCTCTTTAGCTTGAATTGCTAATTGCTACACCCCCTTGATTTCGACTGCTATCTGTAGGACATCCTCCTTCACCAACTTAATATCGTCTCTAATGTTGTTTTGGGAGGTGAGCATTAAGTCCTGAAAAGTTGCTAGCTGAGCAGACAAATCTTTGATTGATTTAGCCATCTTTAAACTGTTAAGTAAGGCCATAGGTAGGAGGGAGCTGCTGGGCGTCCGTTAAGCTTAAAGCTAATTTAGTAACTTGCTTACTAAGTTTGCAGCCCTGAATTTGGCGCCCCCAGATTCTCCAAGGCTTCACACTTTTTCTTTAATCTTTATTTTCTTTTTTTCGGTTTATCTTACATTCCTTTAGGCCATAAATTGTTTAGCGTGGCAGGGGAGTTCCGAGGCAGATGACCGGCTCGAGCTAGAGCATGCGCACAACCCCCAATATGGTCTGAAGCTTAACATCAAAAAAACTAAGATCACTGGTCCCATCACCTCCTGGCAAATAAAAGGGGAAGAAATGGAGGCAGTGAGAGATTTTACTTTCTTGGGCTCCTTGATCACTGCAGATGGTGACAGCAGTCACGAAATTAAAAGACGCCTGCTTCTTGGGAGAAAAACAATGACAAACCTAGACAGCATCTTAAAAAGCAGAGACATCACCTTGCCGACAAAGGTCCGTATAGTTAAAGCTATGGTTTTCCCAGTAGTGATGTATAGAAGTGAGAGCTGGACCATAAAGAAGGCTGATCGCCGAAGAATTGATGCTTTTGAATTATGGTGCTGGAGGAGACTCTTGAGAGTCCCATGGACTGCAAGAAGATCAAACCTATCCATTCTGAAGGAAATCAGCCCTGAGTGCTCACTAGAAGGACAGATCCTGAAGCTGAGGCTCCAAGACTTTGGCCACCTCATGAGAAGAGAAGACTCCCTGGAAAAGACCCTGATGTTGGGAAAGATGGAGGGCACTAGGAGAAGGGGACGACAGAGGACCAGATGGTTGGACAGTATTCTCGAAGCCACCAACGTGAGTCTGTCCAAACTGCAGGAGGCAGTGGAAGACAGGAGTGCCTGGTGTGCTATGGTCCAGGGGGTCACGAAGAGTCGGACACGACTGAATGACTAAACAACAAGCCGTTATAGAAAAGTGAAAACAAAAACTGACTAAGCCAATCAATACATGCTCAAACTAAGAAAACTCTGAACATAAGAAATTGAATATGTAAATGTATCAAAGCTGCATGAGAGAACCTTTTGAAATAAGAACTTGAGCATTGAGGCCTAAGCCAAGATAAGTGGTTTCATACGAATTTGAATGTATTAAACATAACAGAAAGCAGAAGGAGAAACTACTGAAGAAGCCCGTCATATGGGCGAAACAGGTGAAAAATGCCGGCAGCCTGTCTATTATTGACACTTCATTCGACCTGCTGCCACTTTGCTGACCGCTACACAGCCTCAAAGACCATAAAGACTGGTTTGCCTTTCGGTATTTATTTGTATATGCTATCTGCTTGACCTTTGGTTTTGGCTTCTGTGTCAGCATCTGTATATGGTTCTCTTATTGTTTTCTTTTTGTACTAATAATACTTGATTGAAACTTTAAGCTAACACTGTCAAACAGCAGAATCATAGAATAGAATCATAGAGTTGGAAGAGACCACAAGGGCCATGCAGTCCAACCCCCTGCCAAGCAGGAAACAGCAGCAAAGCATTCCTGACAGATGGCTGTCACGCCTCTGCTTAAAGACCTCCAAAGAAGGAGACTCCACCACACTTCTTGGCAGCAAATTCCGCTGTCGAACAGCTCTTACTGTCAGGAAGTTCTTCCTCATAGAATCATAGAGTTGGACAAGTAAGTAAAACCTGTAGTAAAACCTGAAGGCTTAGTCCCTTGCTTGAGCACAGAAAGATGGATTGGTTTGGTGGTTGTGTGCAAGCATATGTAAAGCCTGCTTTTAAGTTTCCTAGAGGGAAGTGGATTGGGAAGCAGGAAATTTACAAAAAACAGAGTTGTTCCATTTCTCTGTTAAGGTGGTGGTTTGAGAGTACAGCACTAGTCTGCCTGCAGGCCCTGCCTTTATCAATTTGGGTTCTTCTAGCATTGATCTTCCTTCCCTTTCTTGAAGCACTGCTATAGTGACAGGTCAACATTATTGTAATGGAAAATGCAAGGGGTCTGCATGTGGGAAAATGGGGTGGAGATAATTTATTTTGAAGTTCAATAATGCTGCCCATAAGCATTTTTTCTGCTTTAGAACATCAGGCATGGGCAAACTCAACCCTCCAGATGTTTTGGGACTACAATTCCCATCATCCCTGACCACTGGTCCTGTTAGCTAGGGATGATGGGAGTTGCAGTCCCAAAACATCTGGAGGGCCGAGTTTGCCCATGCCTGTATGACATGTCATCCATTTGTCCCTGGATGAAACATGTATTGGTCAAACATAGACATAACACATGCTCAGGTGCACACATTTGCCAGCATCTACTTAAATCACAGCGAGCCTTGTTATTGAAATGTCAGGAACAATCCTTATTCCTGTAATAATTCTTAAAAGAAGAAGCAGGAAGTGCATAGATGTGGTACAAGATAAAAGGCCATAGACCAGCCTTCACCAGCTGTGGACTTCGCAGATGTTCTGGACCGCGACTCACATCATCCTTGACCATTGAATATATTAACTCACAGGTATCTCACTTGTAATTTATATCCACCCACTTTCTTTTCCCATTCTTTTGCGGGCAAAGAAACCCCCAAACAGATGGTTGTACTGATTTCCTATTTATTTGTAGAACAAGTGTGCTAGGTCTTAAACATGGGAGCCGGTTCTTGCCAATGAGCTGTCATTGAGACAGTGGTGCTGCCATGCGCCTCAGTTCCAAGCGGTTCTCAAAACATGCTGAAGAGGCGGTCGCTCGCTATCATGCTGTCAACAAATCTACAATAAACAAATAAAACATTTTTCATTGCTGTTCCATTGTCTCATAGGGGTACTGTTTCAGCTGCCAGGACCTTATCTATTGTAAAATTTATATCCCTACCCTTCCTCCCAAATTGACAAAGCTATAAAAACAAACATCTTGAAAGCCATTTCGAAATAGGTGCAGACCTCAACTTTAAAAGGCTTGTTGAAAGAGGAAGGTCTTCAAAGCACACACAGAGGAATCCCAGGAAATGTCCTTTGTTAAGGGTTCTGGAAACTGTAACTCTGTGGGGAGCAAACAGCACCCAGTTCCTTGGGGAGAAAGGTTCAGGGAGGACCTTTTTCCAGCCAGGGGCCACATTGCCTTATGGGGGGGCCGGTGGGCAGAGTGAATGGGTAACAGGCAAAGCTGGCACAGCAACACATATGACTCTTAACCTTTGTACAGTAGCCTATATTCCAGCCACACACCCACAGCCCTCCCTCTATCTGCCCTCCAGGCAAGCAAGAGCATGGATCTCTTATAGACATGGATCCAGTTAAAGCAGCCTCCCAGCATCTTCTCTCTACAGGGAGGAGGTGCAAGCTGTTGTGTCATGGCATTCAGAATTACACCCCACCCCACCCCTAAACACACACACACAAAACCCCTCCACAAACAGCAGTCAATGAAATGGTGCTGGGGAAACTCCCAACTGCAATGGCATTGTCTTTTGCGAGTAAAAGGAGATGTTGGGCGGCTGCTTTTGGAAGGCGGCAGCAATCCTACAACTCTCTTGGTGCATATCCAGACCATGCATTTAAAGCACGTGACTTTCTCCAAAGAACCCTGGGAACTGTAGTTTGTTAAGGTGCTGAGCATTACAGTTCTGCCGATTCTTTGGGTGAAGCTATGTGCTTAAATGTAATTTGTATTGGGTGGATTTGGCCATGATGTCTGCTGTACCAACAACAATTAAATGACGAGAGTTAGATCCTCCATCCCTGTCTAGGTAAAGTGGTGCTTCCCATTGTAGGCTCACTTGGTCATAGAGCTCCGTAGCTGGGGATGCCTTTGCACCCTTATCCAAGGGATGGCATCTTCTGGCTTGACTGACCGATTCTTCGGCAGCCACCAGCCAATCTCTTGTGCACAGGTCATTGGTTCCCTGTACTCTTCATTTGGGTCTAGAAAAAGAGACAAAGAGCTTGGGCTGTTAGATAGGAGAAACCAAAAGCTGTCTGGAGGTGTGGAAGAGAAGGATCTTGGCTTTGGGCTGGCCATCAACACTTGCTAAAAATCCACTGACTTGAGCAGGAGCTTGAGCAACAATGGAGGCTTGAGAAGAAAGCTAATAATCTGTGGGTTTAAATTACCGCTGTACATTTTGAGTTCAGAAGCTCAACGGTCATGTCCCCATACATGCATCAGCCCTAAACAAAGATGGGATCTGCTACTTTTGACCTATGGCCCCTTCCCTTCTAGAATCATCATATTTCCTCCTTGTCTTTTCCTCCCTTCCCCAGAGAACCAATAACTACTGTGTCCTTAATGCTCCTGAATCTGCTTGGTGTCCTGGTTTCAGCAATGCAGGTCTAGATGTTGTTGGACTTCAGATTACATCCTCAACTATTGGGCTTGCTGGCTAGGGATGAATGGAGTTATAAGTCCAACAACACCTGGAGGGCCACAACCCTAGGTCAGCACAAAATGTGCTCACAGAGAAGCAGGCAAGAGAAGCTGGAAACCAAGCTCCAATGACAGCTGACACAGGCACTTAGGAGACAAGTGGCTTCCCAAGATGTTGTGAGCCTTTTAGGAGGCAGTGGGAGGTGACTGGTTCCTCATTATCAGTTGCCTAGAGCTGCCTGCTGTCCAGGAGGAGGAAAGAAATCAGAGAAAAAAGATCAAAACCCCAGGTACACAAGAAAAATTGCTTTTGATAATTAATCCCAACACATTTCAAATTACTGTTCTTCCTCGAGCATTCTTGAACATCACATTTCCACCTGGTTGTATACACAGTACAGTATTGCAAATTGGTTTGCATGTTCACTAAAATTTCTTAACAACAAACTTCCTTTTTATGTGGCCAAAGGTTTCCTCCCTGTCTTTCCCTGCTGTCTGGAAGGGCCAGCTGTCATGCTGGTGCAGTGAGTATGAAGGTGGTGCACCTGCCTGGAGCCCAATATCGTAAGAATAAGCAGAGCTCTGCTGCATCAGACCAAAGGGCCAGCTAGACCAGGATCCAGTCCTCAGACTGGCCAACCAGATATGTACAGGAAATCCTGCAAGGACATGACATCAGCGTCCTCTTCAAAGAACCCAGGGGCCTTCAATCCTCCTCCTTCCTCCAAACCTGCCTCCAGAACGCTCTTAGATTTAGCATTGTGTATGCATTGTGTATGCACACACACCGCTTCTGCTAACCCAGAGGTCATTGCTCCTAGTCCTGGTCCCAGTGCTCTGACTCGTTGAGTATGGATGTCCCTCTACAGAATCCTAAAGGCTCCTTGTGCTTTTGCTGAAACCACAATTTAAACCCTGCCTCTGGTAATTATGTACCTACATTTTTTGAGCTTCATCTGTCTGATAGCCTCTTGATATTTCCTGCAGCTTCCCCTGTGTACTGTACCATCATACCCACTTGGTCCTATGGGTGGCAGCTTTGGGTAGAAATGTTCCAGTTTAGGGGTTGGTGTTCCCACTGAAGATGGACAGAAGAAGAAAGAAAACTAATGCAATTCTGAAATATAGCAAAATGGAAATCAATTGGAACAAGAGGATTAGAGGAATAGAGTTCCCAAAATTATTTGGGTGAAGCAATGACTGTTTAAAGTGGCATGGTGCTGCTTGAAATGTGTTGAGCAATTGGGCCTCAGTCAAGCTGTAAAGAAGTAATGAAATTAGGGACAAATTGTTGGAGACAGGATAATTTCATGTCCAGGGAATTAAGTCCAATCAAGATCCCAGGTGTACCACTTCAGATTGCAGCTGGCAGACAACATGGTTGAAAACTCTCTCACTAATATGCACACAGTGTCTAGGCATATAGCACACTGAGGGAGAAAGGCTTAAACGCTTCTCCCTGATGTGGACCAGTGCATGATTCCCTCCTTTGAAAGACTGTGGGATGGCTATCAACCCTTCAATTTCAGAAGGGGATTGATTAGACAAAACCAGGAACCTCCTGTACAGTAGGGTTGATGTGTGTGAACAGCACACAAAGAACATATCTATGCAACTGCTCTGTATCAGTTTTCTACCATCTTCAATCATGGTTTCCCTGCAGGAATCCTGGCAATAGTAATTTAGTAACAGTGGTGGGAATTCCATTACAGATCCACAGCCTTCCTCAGAGCACTGCAGTTCCCAGGGTTCTGAGATGAGGGAATGACAGTTAAGACTGTTGTGTGTCGGGACCCGTACAGAGCAATCCCCACTGGTGAATCCCAGGAAGAGCTTTGTTTTCCAGTGAAGTGTTCTTGGATAGTTTCCTTACCTGGCACTTCATACTTGAGTAATTCTAGTTTTCTGTCCCGAAAGGGGTCTTGATATCCCATAAAAGTTAATCCAAAGAAAGACATTTCCTGCACCTAATTTGCTGTAGGTTCAACTGACTCCACAATTTCCCAACTGCAGCCTTCTGCCTTCAGCCTTCTAAAGCATGTTTGCTATGTTGCCATGGAGATGCACAGCTCGGCCCTGTCTCAGGGGAGTTTCTGAAGCAATGAAATCTTGAGTGTGTGAAAGGGCAATTGTGATACCTTGAGAAAAATGTACTGAGGTTTGGATTGAGGAGGTATCTAGAAAGGAAAAGGGGAGAAGTGACCCTTCACCTTGCGTTTTTTTTCCCAGCTTTATGACTTCATTAACTTGTATTTATTTGCATGTGATTGCCAGTGGTGAAATAAGTATTTAACCAGATGGCTGTATTTTCTCCTCTAGGGAGATCTGGCACTCACAGCAGCTTTTAGCATTGTCTCTAGTAGATGTGAGCCAAACAGCCTTCTTGAAATGCCAGCCACGAAGAGTGGTTCACTGAGTAGAGTGTTCTGAGTAAAGATACATAAGTGTGTGCTGTGTTGGTAGGTAGCCGTGTTGGTCTGACGTAGTCGAAACAAAAAAAAAATTCCTTCCAGTAGCACCTTAGAGACCAACTAAGTTTGTCATAGGTATGAGCTTTCGTGTGCATGCACACTTCTTCAGATACTGTGTGCTGTGTGTCAGCCTTGTTTCTGACTCTAATAGGCAAATATTTGGCACCTCCAAAACTCAGGCATGATCGTCCCACTGAGGTGTTTCTTATCTCATCTTATACTATTTTAGGCAGAAGGTGAAGAAGCTACCTTTTTTGCTAAGCTTTTGTACTGAAGAGGTATAGTCTGTCTGAAGTTAGTTTTATAATCTACTCTCAGCTATTTTATTTTAGTTTGTTGTGTTTATTATTTCCAGTTGAACCAACATTTTATTGGTGCAATACATTGTCACAACAACGCTCTCCTGACCTGCACTGCAATTCTAACAAGTAAAACATTCAGACAGCAGAACAATTAAAAATAAGTTTATATACAGATTTTTTTTCATTCAATTTATGTATCTTTCTGCATAAAACACACTGAAGCAATTTAACAATAAAAAACATCAACAACAAAAGCATATTTAAAAGCAATTTCCAATCTAGTACAGTCTGGAATAAAAGAATTACCCACTTAAAGGTAAAGAATCCCTGGACGGTTAAGTCCAGTCAAAGGCGACTAAGGGGTTGCGGCGCTCATCTCACTTTCAGGCCGAGGGAGGTGGCATTTGTCCACAGACAGCTTTCTGGGTCATGTGGCCAGCATGACTAAACTGCTTCTGGCTCAATGGAACACCATAATGGAAACCAGAGCGCACAGAAACAACCGTTTAGCTTCCCGCCCACAGCGGTATCTACTTGCACTGGCATACTTTTGAACTGCTAAGTTGACAGGAGCTGGGACAGAGCAACGGGAGCTCACCCCATCGCAGGGATTCAAACCGCCAACATTCTGATTGGCAAACCCAAGAGGTTCAGTGGCTTAGACTACAGCACCACGCTATCCACTTAAATGACTTGTTGGAAAAGAAAAGCCTATTAAAGATACAGAATACAGACAGCACCTGTTATTTAACACAAGTTCCAAATAGCAGATGTCTCCACACTAAATTCTGACATTGTGTAGACCAAACCTCCCAACTGGGCAACGATGTGCTGGATGCCCTCTCCTACAGCATGCAGTGACTAGTTTGGTGTGTATGAGAGAGGAGATTAAGTTTAGCTGTCCTAGTCCCAAACTGTACAGAGCTTTATTCACCAGCACTAGCACCTTGGATTTATTTATTTATTTTGAAATTAATTTTATAAAAGGAACAAAAGCAATCAATTCACATTAATAATCCACCCATACAAAATAGTTCACCAACACATACAAAAGCACAAAAACAAACAACAACAGCAAAAATACAAAAAAGACAAAAGGAAAAGGAAAAAAAATATTACTCTTAACTTTTTCATTACATTATGGACTTCCTCAGATCTCCCCTCATTGGGTCCCTATTAAAATTAGCCTTTAAGCAGTTTTCACATTATTTTAAACCTCTTATTACAATTCTCTCTATACCTTTCAATTCAATATCAATCTATAAACCCACAATTTATATTATTAACATTCAAACAATTTATATCTCTAAAAAAATTTCCAATATCTAATCTTGCTATTATTTCTCCC